>NC_136001.1:26601446-27345196 GCF_048128805.1 Centroberyx gerrardi | reverse complement strand
CTATTCCACAGTCATCTCAGTGCAATTATTTCCCATGCAGCTTTGAAAACGCACACAGAGGTAGAGAGGCGAGAGAGAGAGAGTTAGAAGTCAGAGAGTGCGTGGGCAGGCGTGCGTGCATGCTGGTGCATGAGTGTGTGTGTCTGTCTGTGTGTATGCATGTGCGTATTAGTAGTCTTGCAACCTTGTGTGTTGCCCTTGGTATGTACGGGTTTCTCGATGTCTCTCACATGTGTACGATGTGTGTTCGCACCCTGGGCATCATTTATCAAACCGGATACACACAAATTTGCACAGAAAGCTTTTAAAACTGCTGCAGTCAAACGCATTTCCACAGCAAATCAGACTGTAACAAGTCTTTACAAACATTTGGCATGCATGTTTTGTTAGGAGTAAGTTCTTGCCCAGTACTTCATCATCTCACAATGTTTCAAACATATGGAAATACTGATAAATGAGTGCCAATGTCTCATTACCCATAATGCACACTGCAACCATATCGTCGTTCTACTAGCCACCTCAGTGCTGCGGCGTAACCGCCAGAAAAAGCACAGGCTGTGCCAATTCATAATTCATCTGGATGCTTTTTTATTTAGTATTTATTTTGCTCCTGCCCGCCATGACTGACTGCAGCATGCCACTCATCCCAGCCCAAACAACTAGGGCAAGCCGTCACGTTCTCCGAGTATATTCTTCTATTCCTCGACCCAACGGGAAAGAGACTGACCATCTCCACAAGAGAACGCAGGGAAGGAAAAGAGATGGGGATGTTTTGCTTTATAGTCCTGTTAGTCTCACACACAC
Source organism: Centroberyx gerrardi (assembly GCF_048128805.1). Taxonomy (NCBI): domain Eukaryota; kingdom Metazoa; phylum Chordata; class Actinopteri; order Beryciformes; family Berycidae; genus Centroberyx; species Centroberyx gerrardi. Next base: position 27,344,392 of record NC_136001.1, on the reverse strand, counting down.
AGACATTGATCTCTCCGCACTATCACTGTAACATCAGGAGAAAGGTCTGGCTTTAGCCGAATGTCAGGATGAACTACAGGGTGGAAAGAAAACATTCAGTGAGATGTGCAGAAGTTTGTTGAAGTTGTGTTCAGTCACAATAATCCGGGACTGAAGGAAGGTTGGTCTCGTGAGAAAGAAGAGCCCACTTGGGACACAGCAGAGCAAGGACGAGGTAGACAAGGAGAAAGCAGCCTAAGTGCCCAGATGAAGTGATGGAAACAAAACCCAAGGGGGATTTGTCCGTCCATCCGCTCTGGAGTGCCTATCAACACCACAACTCCTTGAAAGTTGTTGTCAGTTAGCCTACTAGTTGCTGAAATCCTGTCACACTGATAGCATGATCCAGAAAACAGCCATAATGACTAACTAGCTGCTGGGGAATGACAAGGTTTGAAGTTGGCATATCATTATGTTAATGGCAATGTGAGGGATATTCTATGGAACAGTAATACTGCTGCGTATCAATATAAAATCATCACTTTTACAGCAGGTTTTCCTCTCTGCGACAGCTCACATGGTGAAATACATTAGGTATCCGCTCAAACGTTTCTAGTTAATTCAGCTAATCCTATCATTGAGCATTTGTGTGTTTTTTTTGTTCCCTACAAGGGCCCAGTTTCCCAAAAGCATCTCTGGGTTATAACCATATTTGTTCAGCTAATGTTTCCACTGGCATGTTTCCATCCCAAGATGACTGTAGTGCATGCTGAGATACTTTGGGAAAGCAGGTCTGGGTCGAGTGCCAGTGGTTCATTTGACAATTATGAGCACAGGCCTATCTGGTTACACTTAGACCAAGTGATATGGGCTCCTGCACAGTATCCTAAACATCTGGAGCGTTCTCCCCTTCAAATACGTGCTGTCATATACTGGCAAGAATCACTAAATCTCCCTATATGGATGACAATGAAGCACACTGTAGAACACTGAGCACAAAACAACTCAAATACCTCAACATTCAAAAGGGACAGAGACAGACCAAAAGAGATTGGATGGAAAAGAAAAAAAGCACTCAGCAGCAGAATGTAAAATAGAGCGAGTTTTGACAATAGTAGTGGAGGAATATTATGAAGGCAGCCTTCTTTGCTTCCCTGAGAGAGTTTCACGGAGTGCTTTCTCACTGTGATAATGAAATGACCTGGCCTGCACTGCTCCACTCTCTCTCTCTCAAAAACACATCCGCTCGGCTGGGGTGAAAATGAGAAAATCCTACCTCCTCTCCTGAGTTTGGTAAAGCGCACTTTCAATATTCTTTTTTCGCAGACAATGATGGGAGTGTGAGTGAGTGTGAATGTTTGTGTGCTTGCATGTGTGTGTGTGTGTGTGTGTGTGTGCGTGCATGTAACGGTGTGTGTGTGTGTATGGGTTTGAACACTGCACTGGTACTTCGTCTTGAACAACATCTTGTAATATACTGTATTTGAAGCACATTTGACATAACAAGGTATTGTACAGAAATTCAGTAGATAGAAATCCCATACAGTTGTCATCATAACATTGTTTTTGTAACTTCGTTTTTTGTGGTTCGCGCACTCAGTGAAATCAATACTATAAACTGCAAAACTACTTCTAACTCAGATCAAGGACTTCAATTTTGTCCCATTTCAGGGTGGAAGCCAATATAACAAAATATAGACCCAAACTGTTTTGAGCTAATCTTGTGGGCCTTGCTAGACACTCAGGCCTTACTAGAATGACTCAGAAGAATGACTCACCAGTTTGGTACAGCACTGACTGCATGCAGGCCCATGTATTCCCTCAGCTTCTAGTTAGCAGGGAATCTATGGCAGCACTGAGGCAGAGCGCTGTCATTGAGTTACATAATCAACAGAGGAGTGTGGCAAGAGTGTGTGCCTATGTGTGTGTGTGTGTGCTTGTGTGTGTGTGTGTGCCTGTGTTTGTGTAGCTGCAGTTCTCTCTGAGCTGTCGATCATGTGGCGTACCAAGGCCACTCTAACACAAGGCTGCTGAGGTGGACTTTCAGCAACAATGGAACTAAGCCTGTGTGTGTGTGTGTGTGCGTGTGTGTTTGTGTGCGTGTGTGTGTGTGTGTGTGTGTGCATGTGTGGTCTTTCCAGTGTATTTGAAGGCATATGTGTGGGAGAATAGGTTGCTGCATTTACAAGGCCGAGGAGAAAAAGCACGCTACTGGCAAGGTATTAAGTGTGCATATTGAGGGATGAGCCAATTTACTGCGTGTGTTTGCTCACAAGTTTACATTTGCATATCTACTGTGTGCGTATTTATTTATTTATACAGTTGTGTGTTCTCATGCATGCCTGGGTGCATAGACCTACCTATGTGTGTCCTTTTGTATGTCTGTGCATGTGGTGTGCGTGTGTGTGTATGTGCGCAACCATGGAGACCTGGAAGAGTAGGCTTACTTACTTCAGTCCATTTGTGTGCAAGTATGCTTATTTGCATGTGTGCTTATCAGTGCCTTTTGGTAGAGGTGGAGATGGTCTATTTTCTCAAGGATGCACACTGGTCCTGGGCTAAAGAGAGCGAGCTCTACTGACTGTATGTGTTGTATGGTTCTGCTGCTCAATGCTGCCATCTAGCTTTGTCCAGCTCCACCTCAGACATCCTAGGGGAGCCATCCATGCTAGTCAGCGTCTGGTTTTAACAACTGTTCAGGGATCAGTTGTCCAGTGGGCTGGTGCTAACTTACCCCATTATGAGCAGGATGATAAAACTGACCTTGAAGCAGTTTATGGGCTTGGGATAATGGAAACTACCAGTAGAGAGCCTATGAAGCTGTCAGTGGCAGAGAAGCCAATGTTTCAGTTGCTTATTATTGTCAACTGTATCTAGAAACTTGTGAGCAAACATTTTGCCTTCTGCTCAAACGGCGATGATGACAGAAGAGATGGTCTGACCCATGCTGATTGATCTATCACTAGACCATTACACATGAAGTGAATATTCCAGAAAAAAATCAAGAATCATGATCCAAAAGAAATCTTCAAAAGAAAAGAATTTTATTTATTTAAATATTAAGTTATTCACCTTCCAGTTGAAGAATTGTTAGGATGTAGTCTCAGTTCAGAGTGAAATTAAAACAAGGAAAAATTCCACATACGCCAGAAACTTAATGCCATATACTGTGCAGGTTAACACCAGCATTGGCATATAAAACCAGTGGAGGTGGAACACAATTAGGTCAGATTGAGGCCAGACCATTTGAATGGGTCAGGGTAAAAGCGCTCATATGTATGCAGGCTTATAGGCCCTCTGGGAGCATTGGGCTGACCTTGTCCCATGCTCTGATCTATGTCCTCATCTCCCCTTCTCTCCTCCTCTCTCTCTCTCTCTCTCTCTCTCTCTCTCTCACTGTCTCTCTCTCCTCCCCCGCTTCCTTTTTATCACCACATTTCTCTGCTCAACACCCGTTTTTCACCTCTCTTTTCTGTCTCAATCCTCCCTTTTTAATCAGTTTCTCTTCCTTCTCACCCCGTTCAGTTTCTCCCTCTGCTCTTGCTCTCTCACTTTGCTATCCCACTCCTTTTTTTCTACCACGTTAACTTCCCACCCTCTCTGTCTTTCACTTTTTACTCATTTCTTTAACTCCCTCTTTTTCCATTCCCCATTTTCTTTACCCCCTCTCGTCCTCTTTCCGTATCAACAGCCATCGTGATAAATAATGCATCACAACACATTAAAAACATTAGTGGGGCTCTCTTGGCTGTCAAAGAGAGGGAGGAAAAGGAGGGAGAGGAAGGAATGGGTAACTCGTTCGTCTTAAATGAATGTTGTGGAGTATGATTTGATTTAGCAGTAGCAATGGAAGAATGTGAGAAAAGGTGCTAGCATTCACTGTGTTTGCGTTGTGTCCTCAAACCCAAACATCTTGCCTTTACTGAACTGAGTCATCTGAAAGCTAGCTGACTCAAAAAGATGGTGACTGTATCAGCGAACTCAAAAGAAAATATTTAATAACATTAAACAAAACACTTATGCTGCATCACACAGAACCTTGACCTTTCCCTCCTCCCCCTTTTCATCCTCCTTCTCCGTCCTTTTCCCCTCCCCTCTCTGGGCACGTTGCCTCCTCTCCTCTCCTCTCCTCTCCCCTCCTCTCCCCTCCTCTCCTCTCCTCTCCTCTCCCCCCTCCCCCCTCCTTCCCTCCATTCCTCCTGGCAGCATGGCGATTGGCATTATTAAAAATTGATTGGCGGCGAGCGTTTAGCAGGGTGGCGAGGCGGGGAGGGAAGGTTTGACAGGCAGGAGTGAAATGAAAGGAGGGCCTCAGCGGACACACTGTGGAAAGGTCTCACTGGGGGACAGGCCGGGATGTGTGTGTGTGTGTGTGTGTGTGTGTGTGTGTGTGTGTGCATGTGTGTGTGCGCACATGTATACAAGCTGGTGTGTGAGGCTCAGAGCAGATTGTGCAGAGAACCACATTTTCTAGCGATGGTTAGTAATTTGAAAAGTCACACATGATACTCAGAATATGTGTTGATTTTGGTGCATGTGTGTATGTGTGTAGAGGAAATGGGGCAATTTATGTGTATATTTAAAATTTCTACATGTCAATACACCAAAGTACATAGAACACATGACGATACCACACAACTGCGTGCAGACACAAGCATACAGATGCAGACACAGAGAGGAGACACACTCAGGCTGTTGACCCAGAGTTACCTCTCTATCATCCTCCCTCCATCCCTCTTTCTATCCTTCCCTTCATCCTTCTCCTTATCCCTCTTTCCAACCCTTCTCTCGCCTTTCATCTCAGATCAAATAATATTTCCCCCCACATTCCCAACCAGCTATTCCCCCAATGGCTATAAGCGCTACAGCTTTTTAGATTTTCAACACACTTTACCAGCAAATTTGACTCTTGAAGTTTTTTCAGGTAAAAGCATGTGCCATTCCATGAGCAGATGATGCTAACCGCTTTCTTTGTCTCTTGTTTTCTCCTTTCTCTTTCCTCCTCTCTTTACCTCTTCTTCTTCTACTATTTTGCTGGCTTTTCTCTCTCTCTCTTCCTCTCTTGCTCTCTCTCTCTATCACAGATGAACAGACCTATCCAGGTGAAGCCAGCAGACAGCGAGAGTCGAGGAGGTATGGCCGTATTCCTTCCTTCCTTCCTTCCTTCCCTCCTTCCTTGCTTCCTTCTTCCCTCTTTCTTCCTTTGTTCCAGTCCTATAAACATGCTGCCTGCGCGTATCAGCCTCACCATTATCTGTCCCATTAGACGATGCCCTGTACCTCGACGCAGGCTGACAGCACGGCCTGGCTGGACCCTCCAGTATTCAGAACACATTATGTAAACGGCGCTCTTCCTCAGCAATGTTGGCCGGCGCTGCCTCTAGCTCCTTTCTTGGAGTTTCATCATACGCGTAGATGCATGTGCATGCACGCACAAATCCACATACACACAAACACACGTGTCTTGTCCGGCTTTAGGGGGAAACCCGTCACTTATCTTTGTCAAACACTTTTAGTAGCGCTGTCCCCGAAAACAAACATTCCTGTTTGACTGATATCACAAGATTGTGTCAACCAAATGAATTGTTGATTCAAATGACAGATCCGTACGGACTGCACTGTGAGTAGTCTGGTATTTTGTGTGTGTGGGTGTGGTTGTGGGTGTGTGTGTCTCCAAAGTCCTGCTGTATTGACAGCTAAGACAGCTTAAAGCACATTTTCTATGTCTAGACTTGTAGTGACCTGCGCTTGACATCAATCAATAGACTGTACAAGAGAGGATTGATGCAGTTTGACTGATTTTGGCTGTAGTCTTTGAAACTTTGCAATTGTTGAAACAATCAGCCCCAGAGTAATTCACTTCAGCCAGGAAAGGGGAGACAGAAAGAGAGAAAAAGAGGAAATAGAGCATGCAAGGAGTTGAAGGTTGATAAGGAAGAGAGGCATACGGGCCGAGAGAGAGGTGTTACCCTGCGAAGGAAGAAAGTCAAGGAAGGGGAGAGAGAAAGAGGGAGATTGCACGGCTTCCTCCTCTGTTTAGTTTGGTCATTCTCTAAGTATGATTGATGGAGCTGGAGGGAACAGAGGCAAGCACTCAGTGTGGGGGAGGAAAGGGAAGGCAATGCGGGGCTTTCGTACCTCCGTCTGTTTGTGGGTCTTTGTTCCTCTGCGTCCTCAGCCCACTTCTGTCCTCCCTATCCTTGCCCTCATCTCTTTCTTCTCTCCACCCCCTTCTTTTCCTAACTTTGTTTCTGTCCTACCTGTGTCCTTTCTTTGTCCTTCTCTCTCTCACTTGGATTTTACTCTCAGACGTGAATGCAAAGTTAGACTTTGTACTGCTAGGCCGTTGCACTGCTAATTGATAAGTAATGCTATATGGTGAAAAGAACAGTGTTATTAAAGGTGCAGCAAAAATATATCACGTATTCCTACAGCATAAGAATAATCAAGTTAAACATTGATAGTTTTTATCATTAAAAACTGACAACTATCAAACATACATATGATAGTTTGGTAACCAATCATGCCTTCTAAATATTACAGAATATCAAGGAAGGTCATGGTCATATACTATTCAGGATGTGTGTGTGTGCGTGAGAGAGAGAGAGAGAGAGAGAGAGAAAGAGAGATTTTAGCAGCCTTCATGACTCTATGCGTTCTTGGTGTGTATTGATTTGATCTCCAGCTGAATATGTTAGTGTGTGTGTTGTGTGTTAAGAGTCCTTTCCAAAAGAGAGATGTAATGTTTATTGGTGCCTTCCCTGGGGACCTGTAAAGGCTTCGGCCACCAATGAGGTGTACGGTGTGTGTGTGTGTGTGTGTGTGTGTGTGTGTGTGTGTGTGTGTGAAGGAGGGGTGGGGAGCAGAGACTTCAAGACTTGTGTGTGTGTGTGTGTGTGTGTCCTCCACCCCTGATGTGCGCTCCACTCTTGTAAACACTCCCCCCCCAGTGCAAGGCCAGAGCGCAGATTAGTCTTGTTGACTCGGCAAGGACACCCTGTCAGGCAGAGGCAGCGGGGAACGGACCCTAAGCGTGCGCGCACACACACACACACGCACATACACACACGCTAATTTGCAGAGCGTATTCACAGGCAAATACATCGAGGCTCATTAATTTCCCAATATATACATCCATTTCCACAAAAGCACAGCATGCTGTATAATGTAGTAACGTACAGCCTTGCACACCAACACATCTGCTACCGTTGTGCACTAACACACTTTCACCTTCTGCCTGGGAATTTCCTTCAATCAATCAGTCAGTCTTTCAATGATTGAATCATGCTGTCAAGCACTGACACTAGTGAACCAGTGCTGGACCTGTATCTGCCCTGATTTTATTAAGTATATGATACCGACAAGCGCCGGTATCTGTCAGTGACTTGGTATGAACATTTTAATTATTATATTGCTAATTTGTGTATACCAAGTGGAGCTGAACACCTTTACATGTACATGTATTTTGGTGGCCATTACTCTGTAAAAATAAGTAGAATTTGTAGTTGAACAAACTTCATGCAAACATGAAATATTAAGTGGTGTTCATAACATAATAGGTGTAAATGGGCAGATAACATCATGTCATCTTGCATTATGTCCACTGGGAAAATTGTTGCATGCCATAACATCGCAAAACTTCTCAATGTTGCATTTTGTGTGAACTGAGGATGAGTGAGATCTGGCGCTACTATTTCATTGATGATGTAGCGTGTCTTTAACTGGGATATCATTGTGCAAAACCTCTGATCGTGACCGGTTCCTTTTCCTTTTAGAAGACAGAAAACTCTTTGTGGGCATGCTCAATAAGCAGCAGTCAGAAGATGACGTGCGGCGCCTTTTCGAGTCCTTTGGCAGCATCGAGGAGTGCACCATCCTCAGAGGTCCCGACGGAAACAGCAAAGGTGAGTCTATAGGGGTTTACGACTGTGAGCCAGCGGACTTTTTCACAGGCTACCGCACAGAATTGATTTGGCCTTTCAAAGTTGGTGACTTTGCAAAGTTCACCTTAACCACCTCATGTTGAGCGATGTCAAAGTGGGCTATGTTGTAATCAACAGACGAGCGGTTACATAAGATTTCTTTAGATTCAAAATTTCAACAGCAAATGCCATCAGAAAGCTTTGTCCACAGGGATGAGAGGGACAAACCACAAATTCTTAACGGATGAACCCCATTAACCTTACGAGTCAACCTACGTGGCTCCGCTTGCCTTCAGAAAGTTTGTCAGAAAAATTACATTTTCTGTTAGGCAATTCATCAACACCCTCTCTTGGCCCGAGAGAGGGAAGAGAGAGAGAAAAAACTTGTCAATGTCTAACCTAAGTCCTCCTCATTAACCGTTGGGCTTCATGTCATGCCAGAAAAGTTGTCCTTTCAAAACATTGTCAGAGTGCTACACAAGTTCACGGCATGAAGTTCATCAGTGGGCTTAGCAGCCAATCAATGTGGCCCGATGATAACTAAGCCTGATGATTACAGTGGGCTTGATCATTCCGATTCCTCCGCGAAGCTCCATTAACAAGGCCTCATCAGCCGGCTTACTCGGCTAAGTGGGCTTTAGCTCGATAATTACTGGGAACTTGATCATTCAAATTCATCAACAGGGCTTGTCAATAGTAAGCGACACCAGAATGCTGTGGCATTTTAAGCCCCATCAGAGGATCCCAAACTTGTTAATGGTGTCAGAGTGGCATGTTTAGCCCGCTTATTGACCGATGATCAACGCCGATGCAACTCTCTTCAGCAGAGAGGGCTTCGTTTACTAAATGCTTTGTAACGGCAATACTGTATGAAGCTTGTCTTGGGCTGAAAAGCGTTAAGGAAATTGAGCAAACGCAAGTGTTACTGATGATTTTGTATGTTTGGTGCACTGCATAGAACAGATTTTGAAGAGGAAATCCTAACACCTTTTTCACCAACATCTTTCTTTTCTTGTCTTTTTTCTTTTCTTCTATTTTCTCTTCTCATGCCTTCCCTTCTCTTCCCTTTCCTCTTTTCGCTTCTCTCACTCTCTCTCTCTCTCTCTCTCTCTCTCTCTCTTTCTCAGGCTGTGCGTTTGTAAAATACTCCTCTCATGCTGAAGCTCAGGCAGCCATCAGTGCACTACACGGCAGCCAGACAATGCCTGTGAGTACGCCATATGTGTTTGTGTGCATGCGCATATAGGTTTATGTCTGAGAGGTGAGTGTCACGTAGCACTTAACTGCTTTCATCCTCCAAATGAGTGTTTGTGTGTGTGTGTGTGTGTGTGTGTGTGTGTAAGTGTAAGACTAAGCATGTGTCAATTTGTACACAATAACATTTTTCTGCCTGCCGTGTGTGTCCGTGTGTGTGTGTTTGTGTGTGTGTGTGAGTGGGTGGGTACACAGGGTGCCTCATCCAGTCTGGTGGTGAAGTTCGCCGACACGGATAAGGAGCGCACCATCCGCCGTATGCAGCAGATGGCTGGTCAGATGGGCATCTTCAACCCCATGGCCCTGCAGTTTGGAGCCTACGGAGCCTACGCTCAGGCAAGACGCCTCACAAAACGCATCCTTTATCCACAGTTATTTATTTATCAACTAAGAAGAATCTGAATTAAGGAAAGGGAGCGCTCAAGCCTAGTGAAACCCTAGTGCATGAACTTGAAACGGTGGTAAAGATGGGCAATAGTCTTTGTTCTGTCTCTATCGCTACCTTCCCTCTTGTCTCTCTCTCTTAACTCACTAACTTCTAAGTCTTTCTCTTCTTCCCTTTTTTTAATTCGCCTCCCTCGCTCCAATCCACTCCCCTCCACTGTGCAGGTGCAGCAGCAGGCGGCATTGATGGCGTCCGTCGGCCAGGGAGGCTACCTCAGTCCCATGGCGGCCTTCGCTGCTGCCCAGATGCAGCACATGGCCACCATCAATGGCCTCCCAGGAGCACCGCTGACCCCCACGTCAGGTAACAGCGGTGAGAGGTCAAAGGTTAAGGCCTCTACTGTAGCATCTTGGGGAATGAATGCAATAGCAATGAATAGTGGATTTAAGCAGCCATATTTCCCCATAGAATCTTTTGTAGCTGGGTCTAGATGGGTCGAAGGGCTGCAAACGAACAGAATGCATTATGGCATAACACACTATCGCCTGAGACAAATGCTACATAATTGGTGCCCATTTGAAATCATCAAGACAATATTCACTATTCCCATTCAATATGTCTAATATTTGCATCTAATGGTTATTGTGTCACAATAAGGGTCGGATTGGGGCAAGAAATCAGCCCTGACATTTAGTGTCTTCACCGGCCCACTGGACCGGCCCCTCTGACATTTGCAAGAATTGCGAGATGGCCAGTCTGGGCCTGGCAATAATAAAGCAAAACTTCTCCATAATATCTTGGGGAAAAAAAATATACAGTGGAATGCTTACTGTCTCTCTCTCTCTCTGTCCCTCCGTCCCTGTCTCCCTCCCCCTGTGGGTGCAGGTGGCAGCACCCCTCCCGGTATCAGCGCCCCCACAGTGACCAGCATCCCCTCCCCCATTAGTGTGAACGGTTTCACCGGTCTGCCGCCCCCCCAGGCGAACGGACAGCCCCCCGCAGAGGCTGTCTTCACCAACGGGATACACCCTTACCCTGGTAAGTCTGATGAAGTCACAGACACATATGCACACACACACACACAAACATACACTCAAGGATACATGCAAATGTGACCACAATTCTCCAAAAATATAAAAACAACATAGTACACATTACACATGTTTGTTATATGTTTGTTATAATCTATTAAAGAGTGACATTTTATTGGAAACCGTGACTACATGAAAATGGCATGGCAACAGCTTGAATCCTAAATGACACACTCTCAAATAGAATAAATTCCAACACACATTCGTTGTAGCAGGACAGAGAAAGCGTGCATGTCGCTGGCTTACAGATACGAATGAGCATGTTCAGGAGGCCGAGGCTAGACGAATGTAGCCCAGAGACAGCGAGCATGTCGAGGAGATGAGTGTTTGGCAAGGTGCTTATGGGCAGCTGGAGCCTAAGTATGCGCTTGTCTCATGAGCCGTGGCTAGTACCTCATTGGTTTTGTCTGTGAAGAGGTGGAAGAAAATTGTTTCTTTTCTCCACTCTTGTCTCCCCAGTGTTGCAGGAGGTGGTTTTTAGGGAGGACTCGGAGAAAAACGGCTTGGGCGTGGCTCCACGGAGTTGTTTTGGGGTTCAGGGTGGCTGCTTCCTCTCCTCTCTCTCTGAAGGTAGCGGCTCCCTCACCCTCCCCCTCTGCCCCCCCCCCCCTCCCCCTCCCCCATCCTCCCCTATCCTCCCTTTACCTCTCTTGCTATCAGAACCGTTTTTTCAGTGTCGCTGTTAGTCCTCGGTGTACTCATGTGGTTTTTTAGTGACGGTGGGGTTGTTATCGGCACGTGTGTGTGTGTGTGTGTGTGTGTGTGTGTGTGTACATACGTACGTAAGCATGTGTGCAGTTTCTCAGTGGTGTGCTCAATGTGCATGTATGTGTAGAGTTGGGTAGTTATGAAGTGTGTCACGGCATCTGTGGTCGTTACTACTGTGTTTACCATGTAGGGTGAATTTTCCGCCATTTAGGATCTCAAATTGGCTTTTTCACATCATAGTGTTTTTAAATAATTGTCTAACTTTGCATCCTACCCATGTGAAGTGGTGACAGCAACAGGTGCATCCAGTGTTGTGAGTGGTGTATTGTAATTTTACCGTTTTATATTTGTAACTACAGCAGATTGTCAGAGAGAGAAATGTATTTTTTTTTTATTTAATAAGGTTCCATAAGAATTGTGTGTAATAGGTACAGGTTGAAGACACTGTGGTGATGGTGGAGCCATGTTATTATGTGTGTTTTTGTTTTCTTTTTAAATTGTGGTCCTTCAAAGTTTTACTTTTCCACTTTGTTTAGTCCTGAAATGCTTTTGAAGAAACAAAAGGTAAAATGCACAGCGAGAGAGATGGAGAATTCTATTCCTCACACACTGACAACGAAGCGAGTTGACACAGCGCTGCTCGGCTCTCTAACCTTTCTGCTTTTCCACTCCTGTCTATTCCTCTTTCCATCGCCGCTCCTTCCGTCCCTCCTCCCTCCCTCCCTCCCTCCCTTGTTATATATTACTCTCGCCTTCCGCCGTGCCCTCTCCTCCCTCCCTCCATCTACATTCTCCCTCTGTCTCTCTCCCACTTTCTCTGTCTCATCTCTCTCGCTCTGCCTCACTCGCACCTTGCCCCCCCACCCCCTCCCCTCCTCCCCTCCTCCCCCTCCTTCCCTCCATCCATCCATGCTCCCCTCCTATTCTCTCTGTCTCTCTGTCGGAGCAGCTCAAAGTCCCACTGCAGCTGATCCTCTCCAGCAGGCTTACACAGGAGTCCAGCAGTATGCAGGTCTGTCTGTCACTCCCACAGGAGCGCTGGTGTGTGTGTGTGTGTGTGTGTGTGTGTGTGTGTGTGTGTGTGTGCGTTTGTGTGTGTGCGTGTGTGTCTGAGAAAGAGAGGGAGAAAGATAAAGATTCATCTTTGTTTGAATTTGAATTTTGTTCATGTAACATTAAGTGTGTAGTTGGGACTACATCAATTTATTCTCTGCCGTGTACGGTGTGTGTGTGTGTGTGTGTGTGTGTGTGTGTGTAACATGTACACTCCATTGTCTGTGTTATCTGATCGATTGCCTGCTGTGCCTCTGCATATATCACAGAGTGTTTGTGTGTACTTGTGTGTGCGTGGGTGTGTGTGTGTATGTGCTCTAGTCATGAGTGTTATCTGATCTGTGGTGTGTGTGTGTCTCAGCAGCCTATCCCGCTGCATACGGCCAGATCAGCCAGGCCTTCCCCCAGCCTCCACCCATCATTCCACAGCAGCAACGAGAAGGTAACACACACACACACACACACACACAGACACACAGACACAATGGTCAGAACGCTCGTAGACCAACATACTCTAATCAGCATTAGTGCACCTATACATTTTAGGCATTTGTTATCCATACATACAGGAAACATTTGTTCACATTTACTTATTTTGTGTGTGTGCCTTTTATGCGGTTGCCTGTAATGAACCAATGAATTGCTAACCACACCCACCTTTAAAAATATCCATGGTCAGTCCGCACTCTGTTTTCAGGAATCCTTTGTTAAAAACAAAGTGTTGGTATTGGTATGGTTTATATGGGTGAGGCAGATCTTCTGATTGGCCATTGAATTGATTAGGGAAGATCCGATCACAGTTTATGTCAGGTTGAACAATCAGCTTTTTTTTGGCGTTTTGAAAACAACCCAAGGATGACAGTTTCAGATTAAATAATGAAGCACAGAAAAAAAAGACATTTAGGATGTCAGGCTGTGTTACAGTGATTATCCTAGCTGGCTGTAGAATAACTAACATTACTATCAATACTGAGCGTTTCAAACAAAGCTGTAAAGCTCCTCGAACTCAATGACCTCCGGGCAATTCATGCTTGGGACTTTACTGCCCCCTTGTGGTAATAAACAAAACAATGAAAATCATTTGAACAGCTGTGGAATCCCAAAGGTTACCATTTAAGCGTCAAGATCTTATTCAGAAACTTAAAATGAGAGAGCCGGTAGGGGTTCAATGTCTTGCTCAAGGATACATGAATGTTGTGGGGTGAACCTGTGACCTTTCCATTATGGGTGATCACTCTAAGCCACCATGCCACCTGAGCACCAAAATTACTGTCAACTCATAATTGCATGCTCAAGTAAATTGCTCCACAATTTTCTCTACTTTTGCAACTCTCTGAGGATGAATTTGATTTCAGTTGGCTTGATATTGAGGAAAATATGCTTCAAGTTGGATGCTCTGGAGCATTCTTAGATACAGGAAATTTAGAAATAATTGCCCCCTAAATACCCTAAATCGAGAGTAAGGAGCTATTCTATTCTCCCTATTCTTTTATTCTCTGCCTCCTTTATTTTCTTTGTTTCTTGTTCTTTGTATCGTCCTCCTTTCATCGTCGAGCCTCCTTCTCCGACGGTTTACATTTTCATCCACATTCCCCCATCCTACGCTCTCCGTGTCTCTCTTTCTCTGACCCTTCCCCCTTCTCTCTCTCTCTCTCTCTCGCTCTCTCTCTCTCTCTCTCTGTCTCTCTGTGTCTCTCTGTTTCTGTGTGCAGGACCAGAGGGTTGCAACCTGTTCATCTACCACCTCCCTCAGGAGTTTGGGGATGGAGAGCTGATGCAGATGTTCCTGCCTTTCGGTAATGTCATCTCCTCCAAAGTGTTTGTGGATCGGGCGACAAACCAAAGTAAATGCTTTGGTGGGTAAAAACGAATAAAACCAAAAGATTATTGATTATTTATTCTGATTATTCTTTTACTAATCACCTTCTTCACTGCAGCCAACAACCCCCCTGCCCCCCAACACCCCTTTAAGAAAGATTATTGAAAACGAAACATTGGGGATTTTCCCTACAGTTGTGTGAAAGCTGGTCGCTCCTGAGAAAGGAGGAATGGAGAATCAGTGTGTCTGAGGAGTTTTCTATTAATTATTGAAGCCGTGTTCCTTTTAACCTGTTATTATTCATTTCTTATTTTGATAATAATTACTGTGAGCTCACAAGTCAGATTGATTGTGATGAAATTGGGTAAAAATGAGTCCTGTTTTAATGTTATATATACACATTACTTTGCCACTGGGACGTATGAGTACAAATGAATTGCTGGTATCAGTCTTTGAGGTTGGTGGGTGGCACTCAGTCTCTGTTGCTAACTTAAAACAGTGAATATGTTGAGAAGATAACAATTGCTTTAACATGTCAAGATATCACTGCTGTTGTGCTATGACTCTATATGCCATTGAGAGTGCAGAACCCACAATTATGTGGTAAATTATAAACGGAAACATGATGTTTCTCGCATATTATAGAAGTTCCCCAGTTTGCAGCTTATGAAGATTATGTGATGGAGAGTTCCTAAGGTGTAAACAACTTTGGAATTGGCTTTTGCCTATTTTTCAACGTAGTACATAGTTGTTAAATTCATCACTTCTCTGCGCTTTACTGTTTTGAGGTGCAGGTATGATTTTGTGATTTGATGCTTTCCAATAGTTCATTATAACATGTAAATTCAAAATCAAACCCCCAAAAACAGCACAACTATGTTGATGTTTTGGTTTCAATCCCATCATAGTGTGATTTTGGTTGCATGTTGCTATCTCTGTCATTATTGTGATCCTATTGTTGTTGTACTATGATGTCTGTAATATGTTGACAGTATGGATTTCATAATATATTTATTGCACCTCTCATAAGCATTGTGGATATTTGCAATGACTATATTTGAATTCATATTTTCACACACTAGATACAAAACTCGGCATTCAATGGAATTTACACAGCACATTTATCTATGTCATGAAAGTGTTATATATTTGAATATTAATGCTTACGACAGGTAGGATGTGTTGCTGATAAAAATGTTGGTGTTACAGATTAGTTTTACAAATGAAATGACTGTATTCTCATAACTATATGTAACCTTTACAAGATTGGGTCGACACGTTGAACCTCATCCTCATTGTCCATTCTTTTCTAACCCCCAGCTGTCCGTTCATCCTGATCTAACCTCGTGCCTCTTTCTCTCTCGCTCTCTCTCTCTCTCTCTCTCTCTCTCTCGGCCCGTCCCCCAGGGTTTGTGAGCTTCGATAACCCGGGTAGTGCCCAAGCTGCCATCCAGTCAATGAACGGCTTCCAGATCGGCATGAAGAGACTCAAGGTGCAGCTCAAGAGGCCGAAGGACGCCAACCGCCCCTACTAGCCCCCCGCCCCACCCAGCCGCCCCCGTCCTGGGGGCCGGGGCAGCCGCTGCGCACAGGGAAACACAGGTCAGACACCGGGCTCCGCTCAGCCGCCGAGCTCCTGGAAACATTTGTTCTCACTGTAGTTCGATAGATGATTAACTGAACCCACGCATACACTACTAACAAATATTACATTGATGAAAGCAGAAATGGCAGGCCCATTTATGGAACGGCCTGACGTGGTTTCAGTAACCTTTTATAAATGTCATAAAACATTTGCAGATGCTTAATAACTGGCTGATCATCTGCAAATTGCTTGTAAAGAATAATGATTAAGTGTTACCCCTTGGTTGATAGTTCAAGTAGGTGTTTGTAAATGTTAATTCCACCCTCGTCAATATGATTCATTATTGTTTAGGATTTACTGTAGACTCCCTGCTAATCCACTGTTACCATTCTGTTGTTTCACTGGTTGTATTCTGGGACAAAACAAAATTATGAAACCGGACACATACAAATCCAAGACCTGTAAGATGCTGTAATGTCTACTTTGTAGTTGAATGGCTTATAATTGCATCACTATACAATGAAAATCAAAGCCCTCCAGAAATGTAATTGACATTAAATTTTAATAGATATTTAATAGAAATTTTTGCATTACTGAATATGTTTGATCATGCGCCCGCTCTGTAGTCCAGTCAGCTTTCATGTCTCCGGTTCAAACAAACAAGGCTCTACTGTGTTTATTTACATGTAGCTTCCTCGTTTTTGTAAAACAGGGTTACAGTAAGTGACCCCATATGTTACCCTGTAGGTAAAAGATAATTGGCAAATGGTTCAGTGTGTTGCACAGGGAAGGAATTGCTTCCAAGGGAGAGACATTTATTACCCCTCAGGCGGGTAATTGTGCCGTTCCTCTTTGTCTCCTCCCTTCATCTGTGTGATGGAGAGTTTAGACTGTGTCGTTCATTCACCGCTGATGACTTCATTCAAGGGCAACTTATCACCCACTCACAAACTAACTGAACCGTACCAGACTGTGTCCCGAGGCAAATCACTGCAGGAAGAATAGTGCAATCTGATATGAATGTGTCAAAAAATATGTGGCACCATCCCTTTATATATCAAAACAAGTTATGCAGAATGTTATAGAGAATGTTTTTTTTGTTTTGTTTTCTTTTCTTTTTGTGTGAAATAACAAAGATGACAGATGGCGATGACAGTGTTTGGCATTGCTGTTGATGAACACATCCTGCCATGGTTACACTTGCAGTAACATTTCTCAGTTTTATTATTTTTACATGCAAATTAATAATAATGTACAGTTATGGTACAGAGTTATCAGATTGCCAGGTTCATATTCAGACAGGAGGTTGGAGTGCTACTTAACTTCCAATGAGACAGGAGGGTTAAGGTGCTTTTGAATTAAAATTCCCTCATCATGGTAAAAAAGAGAATTCAAAGCACTCTAAATGTGGTTTAAAAAAACATCATTTTATTGGTTTATCAAATAGAAAAAGATGAAAACAACATTATTGCCAGGGTGTTAAATTAACTGTGCGCAGTGCAGCACTGAGTTGTCTCAGCAAAATGATCTCTGTTCATCCACACTAGAACCGAGACTCTTAGTCCTGGCTATGTTTTTTAGAGGCAGGCCGCACTGGGCCATCTGCCTGTAAATACAGCTAGTATCAACAGTGAAAGGTGGCACAAGGGGAGTGATAATGACTCATTAATGGCAACACTTAGCATATCAAATTCAAAAGTGTCAAGAAATTCAAGAATGCAAAATAGAAAATATGATGCATATTAACTAGACATACAATTTGGGCACCAATTTTCTGATAAGCTCTTTTGAGCAGAAGACACACATAGATCAGATAACACTCATGACTAGAGCACACACACACACACACACACACACACACACACACACATACACACAAACACTGTGATATATGCAGAGTGTAATTTTAAATGTTAGAAAATAATTATTGACAATGTTATCATGGTAATGTGTGCTGCCTTTTCATTGCCCTTTCATCATTTTAACATGGAGGGGCATGAAAATAGGGACACTGCCCTGTTTTGTTTATACTAGTAATTTAACTATGACTTACCGGTAATTAAAATATGGACAATTTGTAATACTTTGATTTGGCTTTCCAGGTTATGTTGAGCTGGATCACATGTTGACTACTTGCTACCCGCCACTGAGTGCAAACTCAACATCTGGACCACTGAGGCTGCTTCAGAAACAGGAGGGAGAGAGTGATGAACAAGTCAAGGACAACTCCGTTGGATGTACTAAACCTTTGGAACTCAGAAAGAATTTGTACCAGCCTGGTTCGCCCCAGGACCTTTTCTCCTGCACACACACACACACACCTCTTTCCCCACAACACCCCGCTTGAGTGACAGCTACCTTTTCTGGACCACAAAGACTTTTAGTTGAACAATGGAAAAAAAAAAAAAGTAAGTAAAAGTAACTAAATCAAACATACTTAAAATGACCAACCCCCACTGAACTGTTAAAGGAAATATGGATGTCAAAAGTCCAACAAGAACAAAACAAACTTTTAAAAACTGAACAGAGGATTGCCGTAGGAGATCTTTCTGTGAGGTGGTTTGAATATGGGGCAAAAGACTTTTGAAGACCAATTTACAAGACTTGAAACGAGAAAGGACAAATTCTCGAAGAGAGAACTTAAGTAGGGAATGTGATATTTTCAGGACACAAATTGGCTTCGATTTGGGATGGCCATCTTTAGCTCGGAGTGCCTGTCCGTTTCCAGGGGATACCGTTGCCAAGGAGAGCCATAGCAACGGTCTCCAGGGAGTCTTACCTGTCATTCCTTAGTTGTTTTAGGGACCAAAAGACCAAACATTTTTATTGCTGAGGACTTGTAGCTCTAATATACTCGGACCACTGCATCTCTTTCAGTCAGTGTTAACTGGTTGAGGAGTTGCATTTAAAAGATGTGTACATTTCGAATATATACAACACATGTATATATACATATATATTGCTGATATGCTTTTTGAATACAGGCAAAACTATTTCAGATGACCAAATGGGGTCGCTCACTTCGCTAGTTTACAATTACTCAAAATGTTTATTTTTTTCTCTTCTCATTTTGTCTTGGGAGGGATGGCGAGTGCATGGGAGGGGCTGCTCCGTATCACAGCCTTACCTTTTCTAACTTGACATCCTAACCTCATAGTTAGAATAACATCAGAAACGTTTGAAATATATGAACTTGTTTATATTTGCAGTACATATATATGTATAACAAGCATTCAAGCAAATGTATTCATATATACAGTATATATGGATAAATAGATATTAATCACAAACAAATATATGTATTTATATGCACATATTTTATATATGTGTGTCTGTATATAGAACGGCTACTGACTATGTTGAGCTGTAATTTTTTGTAGATTTTAGCTGGAGTTTGAAACATTGCTCTGCTTGGGAAGAATCGCAAATCTGGCAGCTCCCAAAACTGCAGGCATTCCTATCTCTGATTACCTATATGCTGACACACAATATATTGCTGATATATGTGTGAGTATACACATATGGTGTAAATACTATCTGAAAATGCAAAAAGCCACATCTCAGTAGCAGGCTTTAAGAGAATCAGGCTAAATGATTTTAGAGGAAAAGGACAATTATCTTCGACTCTATTCCAAACATATCTTTTGAGCTTCACACACACACACACACACACACACAAACAAATACACACACACATGCCCACACATACACACAAGCGCACATGTCCACAAGCATACTGACACATGCGCGCGCACAAACACACACACACACACACCACACACACACGCACACACACAAACTTCTCTTTGAAACTTGAACCAAAATGAATGAGTCTCACGACCCTTGCTCTCTTTTGCATTCAGTAAAGTGCATGTAGCGTATGGGCTGTCACCATGTCAAGGTGTGCCTTGTCACCTGCAGAATCTGCCATCAAGCACTGTGCTCTCAAAAAAAGAAAATACACACTACTGCGAGCAGCCAACGCGCTATTATGATGTCAAAACTACAGCCAGATCCATATCATTTCTCAGCCGTTTAGAGAGCTTCAGTGCATGTCCAATTGAAAAAAAAAACAGACTGACCACTGTCGGTCCATTAATGTCTTCGAAAAAAACTGCATTTAGAACTGATGTAGACTCATGTGATTACACTTCAGATAAAAGTGGGCATTAGGTAACCTGTCAGCACAGGTACTAACTATCAAAGCTGTGTGCAGGACACCTGTGACGAGGTTCCACTGGTTTTAGTCAATATTAGGGTAACGTTCAGGGTTGCAACTGACGTGACATGGCCTGATAAGGGAAATGATTGAGCTTTGAAAATGTCAGCTTATTGCCTCTGGCATTAGGTCTTAATGGCTACGAAGGTGATGTAATATTGATGAATATGATATAATTAGAGAGCTGGCTTTCCCACTGAACCGAATGAAGGATACGGTTTTATGTACTTTCCCACCCAGCAGTTAATGTATGGATCTCTGCTGGTAATACTTAACTTGAAGCATATCCTTTAGAAGATGTTATATTGCCTTACATATATCCTAATACAATTAAATAAAAACATAAAAAAGCATAATGAAACTGTAAAATGAAGCAATAAGTGTGAAAAGCCATTTACCTATCATACCTACTATATCATGGTGGCTGGTGTCATATTGCTTTAGCGTACAGTTTCCCATACTGTTCTACAAAAACGGCATGAACACATACTACATACCTGTAATAGGTCAATAGACTTGGCTTTATTGGACCCTGCATTCAACACACATTCAACTGGTGGAGATTACACAATGGATATTTCTATATATGAATACTTATAAGGCTATATGACACTTTGGAAGACAATGCTTCCTGTTGGGTGCAGTTACTGGTTTTCCTATAAACTGCTTATTATGCCATTTCCCTAGCGTCTGTGTCTAACCTTTTTAGCAGAGTGAATAATTTAACATTTACCTTCCCAATCCAACGAGGCCAAAAGATGCTGTAACACATCCCAGGACGCCTCCATTATGCGGGCCACATAACAATGCCATGTGCACGGCATACAATGCAAAGCCGGTGTCCGTCATGATCACTTGGCTGTGGCAGGATCTGCGGTGGGTTAGCTCCAAAAGTCATGCACATCCACCCTAACTTTCTTGCAGCTACCATCAGCATCTGAAGCTAAATGTCGTCCGTCTGGTCTCCCCGCTCGCCACGCTCCGTCTGCCCTCTCTGACTGCACCCCACTGGTCTGAGAAAATTGAAAAGGTGTCAACAAGGTCTATTCTTTTCTAATGGTTTGTTTGAGCTAGTCACTCATGTCTTTCACCCGCCCAGCGTTTTGAAGTTTGAGTGGAAGAAGGGAGGGGGAAGCAGAACGACCAAGGGAACTGGAATGCCAAGCACCTCATCGTCATGCGCTCCAACTTTAAGCTGCAACTGTTTACATGAGAAAAGCAAAACAAAGTATAGTGGTTCAAAAACAACGAGAAACAGAGCAGAAGTTTGAATATATATATAAATATATACATAAACCGATGAATATACTGTAAATGTTTTTTTTTTTTGTTGCTCTGTTTTCCTCTGTACATAGGTTTGCATATTTTATAGGACTTTTACTTCTATCTACAAGGACTGGATAAAATGATACTTTAAATACTTAAAAAAAAAATATATGAATGAAAACATGATAATACTCATTGAAACCAGGTACAAAAAAAAAAAGAAGTCTCTAGGATACGGTACAACTGTAGGACCTGACCAAGGCATTTATCCAGAATACAGTCAGGGAGAGCATTGACCTCAGTTAGAGCTTAGACACACATTGACCTTTTTTATAGAAATACTTTGATGGGTTCTATTCATTTATTTATTTGTTTAAATATTTATTTATGAGTCATGTCTGAAATGATATGCATGCTTTCATGGCATTATTTTTCTATGAGTTGGTACGTGACCAAATAGTTTTTATATGACATGCGTGGGCCAGTGTTGTGGTCCACAGTGATCATTGTTCCTGTCCGCAGGGCCATGCCTTCAGCACTTCTTTTATGATGGAGAAAAATGCTCCTATTGACCAAGTGATGTCAAAGACAGATTCTATTGCCATTTATTTATTTATTTATGCATTTATTTATTTGTGCTGTTTGAGTCAAGATCTGAGCTCTATTATTGCCGCTGGTCTGTTTTGCTTGTAACTGCTGCTTTCCATATTACCACATCTCCAATCAATTTTTTACGGTTTTATTTCTGATCTGAAGTTTTGGCAAATACTGCTATCAAATTCTGAATTCAACATCTTGAACGATTGCTACTTTGACATATTATTCTGTTACTGATCAATTGTTTCAAAACAGTTCATGCAATCAATTACTGTATTTCTAAAGCCTTATGTATATTTGTAATTATATATTAATATGTTCTGTTCTAAAGAATTAGCTTTGTTAAAAGATTGTTAAAAAAAAAAAATCAAATGAGATGCCAATTGGAAGCTTCCTCTTCAAGATAATTTGTTTTTAGCATCCTTTGCTTCTGCTGAGAAACTGTTTCAGACAGGACAGGGGTAACAGCCAGTTAACACTCCCTAGCAAGCTAACTGTTCAATCAGATATGTATTCACAACAGACAATATGCCTTGAGGTCACTAAAAGTTGCTGCTAATATTTCATGAGCTACTGACTGATTAACTGGTTAATCAATGATTAACTGCTTGCATAAAAAGACAGATTCGGGTTTTGGAGACTTTTTTCCCCTCCTTCTACTTTTCCCATTCTGCTTTGTATTGTTTGACAGAGCTCTGATCTTGTTCAACTGTTGTGTTCGACCAATAGCATACATTCAATGAAAACTGCACTATCTCATCAAAAATTGAGTTACTATCATTTCTTCAATGCTGTTATCAATGGTTTTATTTCCACAAGTCAATAGTGTTGCTAGAATTACATTTTACTTCAAATGGTTTCAAAAGTATTCTGGAAATCTATTCCCAATTTCAGCACATGTGGAGGGTGGGGAAATGAATGTTGCATATAGAGCTTTGCCAGGTTCCTGATGAGCTAAGCTTCTGATTGGGCAGTGCGCTTTAGGCTCCCGCCCCCATCTCTCCAGACTGCACCATTCTCTGGTCCCCTGGACTCTTTTTTGTAATTTTAAATGAATGATGCGTCTCAGCTTAGCCCAATAATAAAGCACAGTCTAGAATAAAATAACTTGTGTCATGTGTCATAATTACTGATAAATTATCAGTACTAGACTACCTTCATCTCTCGTTGACACAACTGAGTAGTTCTAGGAAATATCCCATTATTACCTCTAAGGAGGTTATGTTTTCGCCCGTAAGTTTGTTGTCCATTTGTTGACTTCCATGACATTTGGTGGACAGATAGGATGGAACAATTCATTCAGATTGGAAAGGAACAACTCATTAGATTTTGGTGGCGATCCCGATGTAGGATTTCCACCATTAGACGATTGTCATTTTTTTAGCCATAACTGTGAAACTAACAGAGATGAGACTTGATTCCAAATCCTCATGGCAAGCTGCCAGGTCAAGAAGTCAATGTAACTTAAATCTGAGTGCCTTCTACTAATTAAGTGAACCTTTGCTGTGTTTACAATGTAGGATTGCACAGCATGAAGTTCAGTCTTACTGTTTATGCATCATAACTGTCAAAGTCACTGAGGACAATCAGTGTAGCTCATTGGATAACTTGAGTAAATGGAGTTTTCATCTAACGGCAAAGTAAGAAATCAATTACAAACTGGGAGGACAACCACTTGTAAATAAATAATCGTTTATTTATATTAAAAACTAGTGTATTACAAAAGAGTACAATCCACAACATCATGATCATTTTTGTTTAAAACATCAATAGAAAATTAAACATAAGACACAGAAAAAGTTAAGACCAAAGACGTGAATATCAAGTAATTGGCTTCGAAATATTTTGTGCTGCAGGGGAAAAGACCCCCCCACTCCTCACACACATCCCCGTCAGCAAATGAAGAAGATCTCCTCCAGCATTTGGCTTTCTTCCAGGTCCTGCTGGGGGTTCTGGGGGTAAGGCCCAGCAGGGGAGAGCAGGGCTGTGCGGGCCGGCTGGGGGGGACTGAAGGCTGCTCTGTGGACACCGCGTTGCACCTTGTGCCTTTGGGTGGAGGGCGGGCATTGCACAGAGACGGGACTGAAGACCTTCAGCAACTCCATCATGGAAGAGTCCAATCTGGGGAAAATTAAGTGAAAGTTTTTGAGGCGTTCTGTTTAATTCAATTTAATTCAAATTTCACATGATCTCAGCCAAAATTTAAGCTACATTCATAATACAGAACTCACATAATTGAGCGGCGTACAAAAAGATGCTCGATTTGGTAAATGAAAAAGCTTGCATTGTTGCAATGTAAAAGACAGCCTTCTTAAGAAAACTGCACACAAAGACAGCCAGTTACGTGCCCCCAAAGTTAAGCAGAGAAGGTGCGAGCCAAGAGACCAACAACACTCGCACAAGGCTAAAGTACACTTGTAGCTTGACGCTTGTACTAGAATATTTGCTGTTCACCTTTCACTTGTTAACACAGACAATATGAAAGCAAATCCCTATACGAATAAAGTGTTAACAAAATGTTTCTTGCTGAAGTGTCTACTGAACCCTAACAAGCAGCGTTAACAAGTCAAAACCACTGGGGCGGCCCAGCAGAAAAGCACAGCTCCTTACAGGTGCGAGAGAAAAGAGGGAGAGAGAACCCGGTGCTTTCGCTCCTGGAATAGAAATGAGGGAATGTGCAGTGAAATAAATAAACCAAAACGGGGGAGATTAAGCTAATAGAGATTCAATCCCTCAGTCTGGCTGGCTTGATAAATTATTCAGTGTATACACAGTCGAACGACGAGCATTCCAGATACAAAACATGAATTCTTTAAAGCACGCTCCACTGATGTTGCTAACATAATTCTCTGCTCGTTTTAAGCAGCATCGATTTGCATCCGCGCACAGCTCTCTCAGGTAAGAGCGATCGTTGGCATGTACTTGTTGGCATGCATGTGGGTGGTCAGAAGACAGACATACTGGTGGGGCTTCCAATCAGGCCGTATTTGAGTTCCTCCACACTACAGATGGACCTTGATATGTCAAGCTTTCACATTGCTAACTTGAGGCGCCACATATCGAAAACTGAAAAGCTTTAAGAGGCTAACCATCATATTTTGCTCTAGCAACATGAATTAATGTATGCACATGTTTGAGTGTGAGGGAGAGAAAGTGAATGAGGGAGAGTCGGCTGAGGGGATGATAGCCGCTGAAAAGAGAGAGAGATTGAAGCTCAAGTAAGTAAATCTGTCTTCCTCATTTGGTCTCCTTCTGCCTGTCAATAGCAGTTAGCAGGGGGAGAGAGAGAGAGGGAGAGAGAGAGAGAGTGTTTGTGTGTGTGTGTGTGTGTGTGTGTGTGTGTGTGTGTGTGTGTGTGTGCCTGTATATGCTTGTAAGAGAGAGAGATTGAAAGGGAGTGCGGCTTTGTGGATAGAGAGGAAGGCTGGGAGGGGATGTGAGGGAGGGACTTTGGCTGAGTTCCCTCTCTCGAAATGTGAGAATTTGCATTTTTATTTGTTGATTTATTTAACGGACAGGGCTCTCAAACAGCCATCCATCAACGGACGACATGGTGGTAATGAATAATGCATCACTTACCGGCGGTCACAATCTATAACAAGGGGAGTTGAGGGGGGGTGGGGTGGGGGGTACAGTTTGGGCAGGAAGGGGGGGGGTGATAGTGGGTGCAGAGGGAGGGAGGGGGGGTGGTAGCACAGAGATTGCACGAGGGCTAGAGAGAATGCTAATAGATTTTCGGAGGGCCATATAGTGCAACAAAGAACTTCATTTCTTGGCTCCAGTTTGTGCGAGGTAAAGTTGTGAATTGCTGCTCGATATTAATATCCCCCAAGGGAGTCCTGGCAAATCTGTTTTACTGCTCCGTGCATACAGAAAAAAAAAAAATGCACGGACAAACACTAGCGGGAACACAACACATTTCTGTCATTGTAAAAAAAAAGCTTTGGCTTGGGGATGTTGGGTCATTTGAGAGCCCCCATTGGCAGGCCTTGCATCACCAACATTAAGGTCACTGTTTTCAAGATGCTTTAAGCTTCTGTGCCTGTCACTAGAATAGAATGATGGATGTTTGAGACCATCACCTCTAAAGAAGCCTTAGGGAACGGGACATATTTGCAGAAAACTGACTTGACAGACAATGGCACTTCATTGAGCATGCACAATTAATAACTACATAGATTCGTCAACATGACTAATTGAACTCTTGATGTCTATGAGCTGGGGTGTGAAAAATAAAAAGGTCCTATCGTAAGTAGTTTGGAACAAACATCAGTTACACACTATTCTGCCTTCAAATACTTTACAACGAATGGTACCCCTTTGAGTATAACAAATCATGCTGTTGGGCTTCACACTCACAATCCCATATTCTCCTAATGCACCAATACTTTTAGTGTGTGGTACTTTCCTAGCTCTGTGAAGCCAGATAACATTTCCACAAAGCTCCTCTCCATACTCTCCCCACCACTCTCTTCCCCCTCGTAACTTTCACTGGTTATTTGGCTCCTCTCTTTCATTAAAGATAGCCGTCTCGCCCCGGCGCCCACTTTCATTTGCAGTCCAAACAGTAAGATAAAAAACCTATAATGGCCACTGCATATATCCCGCATGTCAATTTCCCAGCCAATCAATAGCAGGCGGGCAATGGCAGGCAGGATGGAGAGGAGAAGGGCGGGGGGCGCTGGAACTCTCTCATTACTAACTAGCACAGGATTCATGAAAGGATTAAGGAGGTCACTTAATGTTAACCCCAGCTTCGTTTTGCAATTTGCACATAAAGATTGAATTGGTTAAGATCTGATAGTCACCAGGGGCTTGTTGCCAAGTGAAAGGGAAAGGTTCAGGTAACAAGCCTAATCTTACAATAAGATAATCTTTTTTCCAGATGGAAATTGATCCATTTTGCTCACTAGGATCTGGCAGTGTTGTTTTTTGTTGTTACAGATGGTGAGTTGTATATTTTCCTCAGCTTTTTTTGTTTGCATAAGGACAGTAGCATGAAATGAAGAGGTGTACAGGAAGAAAAGCCAAAACACTGACTGAAATTTTCAACAAAAATAAAGCCAGCTGTGACATAATTGCATAGTGACAATGCTATCCACTCTTTCCACCAAAGCCAGTGGATCATTTGGTTTACATTGCAAAAGTTTAATTCCTATTTGAAGAGGCTGAATCCAGTTTCTGGTTAGACAACTCCTCAATCATTTGTTACAACATAATCACAAAGATTTCATTTTCATCTTCATTTGATGAAACTGCTGCAGTAGTTCAACTACAGTCGTTCAAAAGGTCCAAAGCCCTTCTCCACTTAAGGACCACAGTGACCACTGGCATCATGCCAGATAGAAGAAATCTCTAAAGGACATGGTTCCATTCTCTTAACAACATAAAATATCACGATTTGGCATGCAAGGAGCTATTCCCATGCGGCACACTACAATAAAATATTTATGGTACCAACATTAGCTAGTGTTGCTGGTACTTGTTAACCTAAGAGTGCAGCTTTGCAGCGGTCTTGCTTGGTCTGAGTTAGAGTGCAGGTGAGATGGGGAGCTGATGACTTGTCCATTTGTTTTGAATATGAGGAAATAAAATATGAGTTTCCCCACATCACTCCTCATTAAAATCAAGGAGTTCTGACAAGGTCTTTGGTCTCTTGGCTAAACTGACTAAAAAGAGGCTGAGAGCCAAAGCATATAGCCTTCATTTCATTCACTACAATATATGTCAGAGTTTTTCATGCTCTGAATTATGGATACCAATTGAGGAGCTTGTGCTTAGTCAAGGTCAGTTGTAGCTATTGTGGGAAAAAAAAAAAACATGTCCAATCCAAATCAGTGGATTACCAAGGGATTACAACAACTATCTGAAAAGCTGCACATGAAAAATCACGGTGCAAGAAAGCCACAAAAGGCATCTGAGAAGCAGACTTCCTCACTACTGGCAGTAAACAACCACTGTGTGTAGCCAAGAGTCCAATGGTTTTAATAGGCTTTGGAGGTATAAATGGATTGTAATACGATCTGATACACTGGGTCCCTTGCTGGAATTAATAGCCATCTGCTGGAGCTCACAGTTGAACTTGGACCACGCGCTGCTTTGTTTAAGAGTTACTCATAGGAAGTTGTAAACTATCAGCTGCTCTGAGGAACTATCCTTCAGGAGAAAGTGAGGGGGCAAGCCATCTTACAGCTGTCTTCTATCAACCACCACTGTCAGAGGAAAAAGGGGAGAGGAAATTTGGATTTGATGCTTTGAAAGAAAGACAGAATAATATCCTTTTGAGGAGAAATAATAACTCAAGCAATAAAAGGGAAAAAAAATGTTTGGGCTGCAGCAACACTCTTCTCTTTACAAATGACTTACTAATATCTGACATTTTTTCATTTACAATGCCACACCAACTTAGGAGTCTTCACACACGGGCAGGCATGTGCACGCGCGCGCGCGCACACAAACACACACGAGCGAAGACGACACGCTGTCACATTAATTACTGTTCCACATAAAGGGTGGAAGAAAAACGGTAATGAATTTCCTTCCCTTTTCTTGGAGAGTCTGACGCTTGCACTCAATGATTCATTCCTGTCCTCGATCCCCCTCTCCCTTCTTACATCTTTCTCACTGTTTCCAGCTCTATCCATCTCAACCTACTCTAACTTTTCTCTCTTCCCATCTCTCACTTTATCCAATGCTCTCACCCCTCTCTCACCCTCAAACACACTCCTAACATCTCTCTCTCTCTCTCTCTCTCCCTTGCTTTCGCTGTCTCATTACTGTGGCAGAGAGAGAAGGGAGGGCAGTGTGTGCATCCAGAAGTCTGTTCAATTACACCTGCTGCTGGGTCCCTGCTAGGCCGACTAATGGAACACAGCGTGGCTCCTGACAGGCTGGCCACAGCGCTAGCTAGCCCAGTAAAAAGCTTCATTTAGCCTCTCACAGCTCGAAAAGTTAGCTAGACCAGGAAAACGCATCATTTAGCCTCCAACACTGCAGCATCTGCAAACCCAGGAAAAAGCTTCACACCTTACAAGTCTTTATCATTATTTGTATTATATCTTTGGGTTGTAATACTGTTAATGTTTGTTGAGGACGCCAGGAAGAATAGCAGTTACTTTACTAATGGGGATCAGAAAAAAACAATAAAGAATAAATAAATACTGCAGCCAGCTAGCCTGCGAATAAACTTCACTCAGTCTCTCACAGGGAAGAAACCTGGAGAAAAACTTTCACTCAGACTTTCATATAGTACTGAAGCCCTAGTTAGTCCTGAAAAAGGCTCCATTTAGATTTTGAAACTAGCACAGGACAAAGGGTCGCATTCACATTGCAGCTATTAAGTGCTTACATGTGCTGCTTTTCATTGTTGACCAAAGAGCAATAGGCACTTCCATTCTTTTAATGGGTATTTGTGTTCTCACATTTTTAAGTACACAGGCAGTACATCTAGGAAGCAAATTCTACCAGGCTAGCTAATGTTTCCTCCAGTCCTAGTGCTTTTCAACTGAAGATGAGTTAACCTAAAGGTCATCATGCTTCATGTCTGATAACATCCACTGCTCAACATCAACAATTACAGCCGCTTTGAGCTTGTGCTGCTTACTAAGAATTAAAGATAAATGCTAACCCAGGAAAAAAGCTTCAATAAGTTCAGTAAAATAGATACCACTGTATTGCTTCGCTGTGCTAAAACATTTTTAGAATAAAAGCTAAATGTTTTGTGGTGTATGTTTCAATGATGTTGTTGTTCAGTGTAGATGTGTTACCTAGCCTCGGGGGTCCTGGGTATCACAGGCACTGAGGTGGGCTTACTGAGGCTGGCAGGGGCCTTTACAGGAGACGTGGCCATGTCCCTTCTGGACCGCTGTAAGGCCTCTGCTGGGAGATGCAATAGTTAGGAGTGTTGCATTAGAAATGAGAGTAGCAAGGCTAGGGACCTACGCAAGCATAAGAAAGTTTTAAAAATTAGCCCCATGGAGTGCTTCACCAAAATTTTTCATGCATACATGAGTAGTCAAATGAATACTGTCTGAAGAAAATCAAACTCTCAAGAGGCCTGAGTGTGTTTTTTTGTTTTTAGCAGAGTGGTTCCTCTATGTGGAAACAAGTAAGCACATATTTCTAACTGAAAATATGTGCTTACAACTCACCACAAGCGTGAATGCTGTTGTGCAGAGGGGTGGGTGAAGTTTGTAGGAGCTCTTCATGTAAGGCTGTCTCTGCAGGATGTACCTCCACGTCTTCACAGGCGCTGTAGACCACAGACACAATATATTCAGTTGACTAAGATTTTGTTTGTGTGACTGAAGTGTGTGTACGAGTTTGTCTGTGTCTGACTTGGCTTTACCTGGAAGGTGAATGGCGGTTTGTAAGACCTTCTGGCTGTGGCGCTCCATTTCTAGTGATTGAGCTGCCGAGCTCAGCTTGAGTGGCTTGTTGAAACCTGGCAGGGAAATAGAGAGAGGGAGAAACAGAAAGAGGATTAGGGTTCTGCAGGTCTGCAATGACGGACACTGAGGAAACAAAAAGACACTGGGAAAAGGGGAATCTAGGGATCACTATCAAATTATGCCTCATCTAGGTTAAGCAGTAGATAGAAACTATCGATGTCATCAGATACAAGCAATTTCCCTCTAGCTTCTGTATTCTACCTGTTGTAGTCAAGTCGCGACTGGCGTAGCTGCTGGTTCTGTCTGCGGAGCTGATCCTCCTGCTCTGCCAGCCGTGCCTGCAGCCTCTCCCTCTCCATCTCCAGCTGCATCTTCTGGAGCAGCAGCTGGTGCCTCTTCTCCTCCCAGTCCTCGTGACCCAGCAGGGGCCGAGTAAGGGCTTCCTTAGCCTCTGGGCCCATGGCCTCCCCACTGGGAAGCCTGGGTGGGAATAAATGTTTCATCAGCTTAAGATCTAAATACTCCTCTTGTTTGTTTCTTGATGAAAGATACAATTGACTGAAACTCATGGGAAGTGATGTGATCATGTGGGATGACAGAGGACAAAGCATACTATAGTATGGTGTACTGCTGTACCTGTCACACTTATGTTGGTTAGGGTTGCCATAGTGGCCATTCTCTAGCAGGGGTTCATCATCAGTTCTCTGTGGGTGTGTTCTGTAGCCATTGCCTGCGTAGTGCTCACATATCTGGTGGGACTCTGAGCATGGCTCGCTCTGCCCCCCTTTCTCAAAACTGTGCTGTTTAACTGGCCTCTCAGTCGGAGTGCGCCCGCTCTCACTGGAAGAGGAGTTGTGAATAGTCATGGTTGAGAGAGAGGCGTGGTCGCTGAAGGTCCTTGCTGCTCCTCTTCCTCCATCAGCCCTCCTGTGCACTTGAGGCCGTCCTGCTCGAGCAGCAGCGAGGCCGAGGTATGAGCCATCCAACACTGAGCCGTTCACTCTGCTGGGAGCTCCCTCACTACTGGACACCTAGACAAAGAACAAAGAGGACAATGAATGCATGTTGGCCCATTTAGGAAGCTTTTAATAAATTGATAGACTATTTCAGCCAAGAAAGTTATGCTGCTCCATAATTCCCTAATGTATGCCTTTGCTGCTATTATTGCAGCAGAAATGCAAATCATCCTTCACAGCTGTAAACTGGACAGTGGCCACAAGATTAAGAGGGCGATTTTCAATTGAGCATAACCAGCAGGTAAGCCAAGGTCAGGAACATTATGAGATAAACATAAGGAGGAAAGCCCATCTTATAGTCGACTGGGGAAGAGACTGTGACTAATTCGTTAAGGGTCGGAGAGCAGGCAAACACACATTACTCAGACCCACTGTAGGACAATGGGGATGGCCAAGTCATCTATCCTTACAGAGGCTGAGGCCAGGAAGGCGTCTTTGCTTCTAAACTGTCACCTTGAGAGGTTTGTGCTATGTGTAGTCAGAGCAGACCAGTGATTGAAGTGTACTTCTGAGGTGATTTGTTATGCTTTGTTAAGGCGCTTGGTGGTGGGACAATGTGCTGTTACATGTTACCAAGTGTTTTTACGCGTCTGAGTGTGTGTCAGTGGGGAGCATATTGTGATGGATGGTAAAGAGGGCTGTTGTTTGAAGATGGCTCACTAGGGAACACACACATTATTGCTCCCTCTCTCTTTCTTCATGATGCACACCAACACATGAAGTCAGGGACAGCCAGTCAATTTGTGTACACACATACATTTAACATACATACTCAGCTTCTTTCCCATACCTTGCTGTGTGCTGGAGGTTGGCTGAGCTGGGCAATGGACTGGTTGAGGTTCTCCTGCTGCTGGGAAAGGTACTGTTGGTAGAGCCCAAGTAGCTCCTGGCACTCCCTGTACTGCTGGTGCAGGCCTGGAGTACAAAAGGCTAAGGAACAAACAAGGTTCAACAGCAACTAAACTAGACTCAACAGAAACTCAAGACACCTCAAACTGGTCTACAAATATTAAAGCAATCCCTGGATTCAGCTGAGAAAAATTAGGCATTGGTTTACATGAAATTTTGAGTATGTACTAAATGAGTTCTGTTGCTGAAACCGATGCTGGCCTAAATAGTTACTGACGAAATGTCAAGAAAACAGTTCCAGGAAATAAAAATGCAAACTGAGAGAACTTAGTTAGGCCTATATGGCTTCTAAGATAGAACTCACTTGGAAAAGGAAACGGAGAAAGTTCTCTTGTGCAACTTCTTTTTATTTTAAATGGAGAAAAAAAAAAGGATGTTGAATTTAGATTGACAATTAGAATTCAATCCTTGTGTCTGCCATCAATTGCACATTGGATTGGGAAAGTAGAGAGAACAGCAAAGTTGAAAACAGAGAGGGGAAAAGCGGCCAGCAAAATCAAAGTTGTTGTTGTGGCACAGAGCTTTCACCATCTGGGTCGGGCCAAGCTGTGTTGAGCTGAGCTGGGCAGTGCCGTGCCAGGCTATCTGCCAGACAGAGAGCTGGCAGACAGGAGAAAACTAATCTGGAGCGGAACCACTGCTGCGCCTCAGGAGCCCACTAATGACGGTGGCGGCACCACACCACACCGACACATACAAAGATAATGAGCATGAGAATGGAAATTACACACACACACATATATTCAATAAGCAATATAGGCCTAACTCTCACTTTCTAGCACATGCACAAATATACACTCAGACACAAGAACACAATTCTCCCACCTGCGCTGAAACAGCCCACACACAAACGCTACAATAAAGCAAGTAGTACACACACTCCCACCCGAAGCTGACCATAAAGTGTGTTCCTCCAGGCCATATCCTTTTATGATGGTGGCCCTGCTCCCCCAGCTGATGAGTTTCTCAACATTGCTTTAAAAAAAAAAGCCCCCATTTTAAGAGCAAATCAAAGTTCAAAGTAGAGTTGTATTGAAGGAACAGTCGGCGGAACGCTCCATAAGAAAACACTTTGGTGTCAGAAGACTTCAATCAGGCTGTGGAAATGAAACAGAGAGGGAAGGAGAAGAGAGCAGGGATGACTTTGAATTGAGGGCTGGACGCCAGACAATTGCAATGCAGCAGCTTCCATAAACACTGGGGGAAACGGTGAGGAAACACTTTGATTTAACCCTCCATCTAACTACGGCTCGTCTACCGCTGCACTGATAATGTCCATGGAAGTAGTTCTATATGGAAGCACAAGGACATCACAAGGGCATCACATCATGTAAACCTGTGCTGGGAGATCTATTTATGCAGCATGAATAGGGGTCTTGAAGGGGAGATACTGAATATGCTTATACGACTACACCTCGTCTCAATCTGAGATACAGAGTTCTGTGCGTTGAGTCAAAAACTGCATTCTGCTCATATTTCAAACACCACATCCTCATGATTTTTCATGACTAAAACAAATGTGTTTTCCAATGGACACAAATATACACTCCATTGCAGTAAAAGTGGACTGGGATCAAAGCATACAAATCTGGTACAGTGTCATGCTATCACCGACTGTGCCGTCCCCCACACAAACAAAAATACACACACAGTCTATCTGTGCTGCCGACACGATTGCAGCACTACAGCATCCCAATGCTATGAACGAAGGTAACGCGTGTTAATGCGTTGACGGGCTGACGCAGTCCCTGGACAGCAAGCGTTAGGTAATCTGGACCGAGTGGAGCGACGCTGATAAGATTCCACCTCTCTGCCCGTCGCTACACTAAACATGCTTCCTCCACAGCCTTGGACATCAGCCAATCGGGGCCGAGCACTCGGCGAGCCCCTAGTTTACATCAGAGCTGCAAAGCACCGGCGATGACTTACTCCTCCCCCCTGCTCCAAAAATACACAGAATCAAGGGCTTGGGTTGAAGAGGCTTCAGACAGGGCCTGTCAAAATGATTCACTCCCCTGTCAGGCCAAGACCCAAATGAAATAATGAAATCCACTTCAAGGTGGAACAAATTTGCGCAGGAGGGGGGAATATTTTAAAGCCTGCTTTAGCACACTGTGCCAAACAGATTGAGCCTGAGCAAAAATGTGAGAGAAACGGGGGCGGAGACTGATGTGTGTGAATGTGTGTGTGTAAGGAACCAATGATGGGGAATTGATGTAAGAGGACAGTTTACATAACTGCTTTAGTACTACTGAATTTGGAGAAGAGAAACGTGTGTGCAGTGCACACAATAAACCAACAAACAACTGCACAGATCAGCAAACAATCTACTTTGAAAACTTGTTTAAAATTCCAAAAATAGACAAATAGAAAAGCAAACATTGATTTGGCATAACCATTCTCAGCTGTTTTCATTGAGATGTTTGCAACTGCAATGTAACATCATTTCTATTAGGCACAGATCAAGTTCCTATTGGCTGAATCATTAGACATCACATCTGTACAAATTCTCTTGTGGTCTATGGCATATATGCCAATAATATACCAACAATGAGCAGCATACAACAGTTGGAGTGATTACTCCAAAACCATAACCTGGGCTGATTATGGGCTACCTGTCTACAAAAATGTATATATCATATTAATTATATCATTGGTGCTCTGATGAAGGCTTTATGCTGAAACGCGTTAGCCTGATGATGCCAAAAAATTTAAAAATGGTAAACTGAGACCAAGTCTTGCTGTGTTCTGAATTTTTGGAGTGCCGCTATCCCATGTTCCTCATGGTTCTCATCATAGTAATATTTGAAATTTGAGAGTAATCCCTTACAGATTACTTAATGAATAACTTCTTGGTGTTGTCCTATACACCATCCAGATACTAACTGGCTTCAGCTTGCTCTACCAAGATCTCTTCATGTCTGTTAGATTACAAAGTAATTAATTCTTATCATCTCACAGTCTAACAAGATTAGAGACAGTCAAATATGTGAATGTCAATATGGCCAACATTGTGACAGTCAAATAAAAATACAAAATAGAGTTTAGATTTGCTGCATCAATGATATAAACACATATGATTTAGAAAGAAAACCAATGAGTGGGGGACAAGTTGGTTCCCTGTGAAAATGTTTTTCAGACAGTCAGGCATCAGATACTCCTTATACCTGTGCTTCATCAAACCTCAT
Source organism: Centroberyx gerrardi (assembly GCF_048128805.1). NCBI lineage: Eukaryota > Metazoa > Chordata > Actinopteri > Beryciformes > Berycidae > Centroberyx > Centroberyx gerrardi. The sequence goes on along the minus strand of NC_136001.1, from coordinate 27,309,011 downwards.
CACAGTTTGCATCACTGAGAAAATCATTATCTACAAATCAAACCAGTTGTTTATTGACCAGTATCTACTTAATAAAAGGGAAGTGTAAGTTCTATTTTTGTGAAAATTTAACATCAACTAGAGGTTGATGATATTTTAATATCGTGACACACATTTCTGCTGTCTAAATTGATGATGACAAGCAAATTTTACTTAAAAACTCTCATAAAATGAGGTATGGTAGGAATATTATTTGAATATTTCTGTTTTGTTTGACATCACACCTAACATTACCATTCGGTTCAGTGAGATGAACATTAATTTGATTATTTAACGTGATTTCGCATACATGAACCATATCGTGATATATATTGATATCGAGAAAAATCCTTATGATTATCATGATATTGATTTCAACCATATCGCCCAGCCCTACCTCACACCTTAGCTGTGAATTTTCAAACACCCATAATCATCTTCTTGTATTCAGACAGAACTACTCCGTCAACTTTATCTTAGACAATTCACGTCAACATCAACATTGCTAGCTAGCTGTAGCTTGCAAGACCATGAATGTGCCATGGGACTGTAATCTGTACTTGTTCGCATTCAGCAACACCTCTCTGTGTGTACACACACACACACACACACACACACACACACACACACACACACACACACACACACACACACACACACACACACAGAGGTGGGGCTTGAAAATTCTGTTTGGTATTTTTATTTACGTGGTAGACCAGCAATTGGTTAAATTATGACAACCTACAAAAGAATGCCTCTAGCACAACTGTGTATAATTTAGATATAGATATTCCTAATCCATCAGCAAAAGAAATAACTTTCACCACACTCCAAATGTTGTACATCTAAAACTTGAGAGGGACTTGGCACTGGCCTTCCTGTAGCCCAACTTGAGACATTTTTCAATGACACATTCTAACAGGGCTGCAATTCCCCACACTCCATGGCCTAAGGATTCCCTCCAATTTGTTTCAACCAAATCAATGGCATTAGCTGTGGCACTTGCTGTGCCTTTTTCTGGAAACAGAAAGTGGCATGGTGCGCCGTGTTAGCAACGCCACCTTGACTCCTGTCCGAGCCAACATGCCTTGAAGCACAAAAGGCATCCTTGCTTTTTAAAACCCAACATTTAATCCTGCATGCCAGTCAGTTCCAAATGTCAGCTAAACACGCAAAATATCAGGGGTACTTTTCCCTCTCATCCTAGGTGGCTTGGGGCTAAGATATAGCCCTGCATCCTTTATACCTCTGATAACCCTGAATCTTGGTTAGATAAGATAAGCTCAGGCGTAATGGAATTAGACTTGACAAGACTCTCCTTCAGTATGTTTGCCTTTGGTGTCTCCTTAACCTTTCAGAGAAGTGCCAGAACCTTCTGCCTGAGAAGAGCCTTCATGACTCTTGCGTGCACTTTAAAAGACTACGCTATGCCCCCTGAGGTGTTTTGATCCGAACACTTTTTCCTCTCAAATGCCTTTTTAATGGAGTTTAGAAGTTTGGTGTAAATGCCAAGTCTCCGAGCCAAAGTGCCTTTAATTGAGTTGTGCTTTCCTAATTTTCCCTGCCGCCGTTGCCAATCGTGCAATTTACCAGCCGGGTCAATTACTCTTCATATTTTGCAGTGTTTTTCAACTTAAATTGACTGCTGGCCATGCTCTGGTTTGACCTGAGTGGAATCGTTAAGAGGGCAGTAGGTGGACCGCAGGGTGCAGAAAAACAGCAGACTACAGCTGGAGCTCCGATAGTAAACCTAATGTTCGACAACCAAGAATCAGCTGGTGATACACCTGATCTCGTGTAAGAAGGAGCTGAAAGAGACATTCTACATTCAGGCATCCAGGGAAGGTTACAGATATACAAGACGAAAGGAAACACTCTAGTCTCGTCTGGAAATAACCAAATTTATCTTTTGATTACATGGCTCAACCAATAAACCGATTCTGTACATAACAAAGGATCAGCTAAAACCATTTGGAGAACTGCAGCAGGCATCATACATGTGAAATGAATCAGCTCTAGTTCTCCACCATTGAAGCAAACTGGATGGTCTCACCTTAGTCAACACTGCCCCCTGCAGGCTGTCCTGAGGAATAGCACATATAGCAATAGCAGAACTGTACAGTCAGTGGTGAATCCATATACTGTACTTAAACAGATCTGTCATCTTAATATGAGGAAATAAGAGACTTTGCAGAAGTGACCCTTTCTTCCATTTCTCACTCCAGAAGGAATACTCATGTTGGCTGGAAGAGGGCGGAAACAGGGACAGATATGGAAATCACCACCAACCACCACTGCAAAAAAAACACAGGATAAAACACTGGTGTGGTCTTGTTTGTTCAGCCAACATGGAAAGGATACTCTCTCTCTCCCGTACTATGAGCAGGTTCTGCTGCTCCAGCTGTTGGATCCTGCGTTCAAAGGTTTCCTGTTCGTCCTTCAGCCGCTGGACTGACTCCTCTTTCTCCTCGCTCACTCTGGAGAACATCGAAATAACAGTCTTAGAGGATGGCTGAACAACATTCTGTATCCCAATAGTGAAGACATGCAGGAAAACAAAATTACACATTTTAATCAGCTATCATTATTGAGGCCTCCATGTACACACAAGCACATTAACACTCACTATATTTAAAGAGCTCAGTGCCTTACTTGGCTAGTTCTTGGACGAGGTTCGCAATGCGGCGCTTATCCTCGGGACAGAGGTCCTTCAGACTGGCCTGGCTCTTAGCTTTGCTGGTCTCAGGCATTATCTGCACAAAAGACAAATGGTTAGCAGGTATTATAAACTAGTAATACAGACACTGACAGAGACTGATGGTGAGATGCAGTCAGTCACATTCAATACACCCTTCTTTGTTCCCAACGAGTATTCAGACTGCCCACATGCCTTCTTCCATACATTCAAATGCATTTTAGATCCATGTAGGGATGTGAAAAACAGAAAAGGGACTGCTATTGGTTTACCTGTGGTGTGGGGAGAAAGTTACTAGAGGTTGGGGATGGGGTGTGTTCCATGGCTATAGCAGTGTTGGGATGGAGCAACCCTTTTCCCTTAGTATAAACCACAGAGGGACCACTTTGCAAGTGTCCCTGTTTCTTGCCACCTTTGTTCAATGGAGCCTCAGCCTTGCGTTCAGAGCCACGTTTGGCCCTCATCTTGATACCTCTCTCACTGGTGCTGCCCGGCCCCAGCCTGAAGGGAGTCTGAAACTTCACCTCTCTGTTCACTCCTGTGACAGTTTGAGAAAAAAGAGACAAGGAAAGGATTCTATGTTGACAAGTGGTAGAGAAACTGTAAGGTCTCAAATTGTGCCCAAACAATGTCACTGAGACTCACCAGGAACAAACACCATGGGTTGTTCTTCATCAGATACTACGTAAAAAAGAAAGACATTGGTGTTAACGTTCAGTCAAAGTTGTGGGTGGTGAAGTCTGATCACAGTTAAATCACAAGAGTTCACCCCAGTTCCCAATAGTTTGAGAAAGTTATCTTGTTGTTACGAGCACGCAGCACTAAATAGATATCTAGATAGCTTTATGTTGTCCTGTTGCGCTGACTAGCATTAGTTATAACCGGGTTGTTAATGACACAGAGCGTTAATGCTAGTTTAGGTTAGCCCCCCAGGGAAGGGGAAATGTAAAAACCGCAATGGATACCGTACTTCTGTCTTCTTTTTCATAAAAACCCAATTCCCACTGAGACTGCAGTAATGTTTGTGATACCACCGACATTCTCTCTAAAAGTTTTACGTTTTCTTGTGCAAGATAGAACTGTGAGGATACCGTCATTAATCCAAAAAATCCCTGAATCTTCACTTCTTGTTGCTGCTGCCGCCATATTGAAACAACCGCCACTCCCAGGGAGCCAAGCGTTGCGAAGGAATTCTACTCCCGCCTTTCTTTTGTAGCCGAAGAGACAATTGGCTAGTCTCGGGAAATGGCCGTGTTCTATTGGTTGAAATAGCTGTCCATTTTGCATAAGAACTACACTATTTTTCTGGTAAAACTACACTTCCCATGTCTGTGTTTTGCCAGCTGCAGCTGTCTGAAGCCGCAAGATACAGAGCGGAGGATGCATCAAGGTTTTTCTGTTCTCTTGTGATCTCCAGTCCTCGAAATGGAAGAGACCAAAGAGGGCTTAGCCTTTAAAGGTGTTGCTGAAAGGCTGACACTTGGCATTACTCGAATACTTGGTGCGTAGCTGTTTGTGCTTGCTGTGACACTAACAACAACGTCAGTTTAGCTAACAGCTAGCGAACGGATTGGTGTTGTATTGGCAGTAGTAAATTATCAAGTATGGCAGTGGAAGTAATACCTAAACTGTTTTATTATACTATTTAACCTTGAATCTGTTCTGCTAGAGAACATGCCTGGTGTGGTGGACGTGCGTTTCGTAGAGAGGGAGCCTGCAGAGAAGAGATGTCTGCTGTCATGGGAACAGGTGAGAAATAACATCTATTTCTACCCAACAGCAAGAAGCTAAAAGTTTGCTATTGTTTTAGTCAATGGCATGGTCTGGAGTCACTCTTAAGTACTGAAACCCATGTGTTCCCTCTTCAGAAAAACACCTGCATTTTGCCAGAGGACCTGCGAGATTTCTATCTGACAACTGATGGATTTACATTAACCTGGAGCGTCAAACTAGACGGTAGGTGGCATCGTTACTTACATCTTTTTTATCTGTCAGTAATAATATAGAAACCCTCACAAGGCTCTTCACTTACCTTACTAGTGGAATCCACATTAAAAAATTGGAATTTCACTGTTAGAATTCCATGACACCATTAAAAATGCACACAGTTCAAGCAAATTTCTCAAAAAGACTAATATGTACGGTTTTTAGGTCTGTGATATGAGCATAACTCTGTGTGTGTGTGTGTGTGTGTGTGTGTGTGTTTGTGTATGTGTATCTTTCAGATGAGTGTGTGCCTGTCGGTTGCATGATGATTAACAGTGTGGCTAGACTGCGCCCACTGGTCCAACCGATATCACTTTTCTCTCTCCCCAATGCGCCCACACTGGCTGACCTGGACTGGGAGGAGAACAGCGCAGACTGTGGTAAAGCTCACCTGCCAGGTCCTTATGTGGGCCTAACTCATCAATCACATAATTATAAGTTCTGTTAAGTCTGTCAGAAGGGTAATGGATAAAACTGTGATTGAAAGTAAATATGTAGTCAAGATTCATTAATGCTGTCTCTCAGGGTCAGAAGGTGGTCCTACTGCGCCCCATTTTGATTCCCGGAGCCGCGTCTTCGAGTTGGATTCCTGTGGTGGGAATGGCAAGGTGTGCCTGGTCTACAAAAACTGCAGCCCAGGTGTTCAGTTCACAGCCATATTTACAACTTCTATTTTGCATCATTCCCATCATCACCAATGTATTCCTCAAAACTATGAAAATTTCATTTAGGTGTGGGTGTTTGTGCATGCGTGTATGTTTTCTAGGTGTGGTGGCCCAGCAGAGTGAAATGTGGTTTCTGGACCGCTCGCTGTGCTGGCATTATCTGACGCCAACCTTCACCTCCTACTACCGACTGATGATCACCCACCTGGGTCTGCCTGAGTGGCAGTATGCCTTCACCCCATATGGCCCAAGCCCTCAGGCCAAGGTAGCAAGTGGCCCAGGCCCTAATGACCCATTTAAAATCAGTGTGTTGTGGTTTGAATGCCACCTGGAACGCCTTCGGTTTCTACTTCAGGCTGTAAATCTACATTGTTTCTGTTCATTCTCTGTTTTCTCCAGTCTTACAGAATTCTCTAAACCGCATTTAGTTAAAATGTATTAGTAATGTTGTTGTAATGTTTTATGCATAATTAATAACACTGATAGCCATTGAAGGTATATAAAATAGATTTTATTTACTCTATTCCCTGTACAGTATACTACAATGTTGGCTGTAACACTTTAACAAGATTAGCCAAAACTTAAAGTATTCAGATTAAGACATTCACACAAAGCATAAATGCAGTCTTCCTAATCAAGATGTTGAGGTAAAATACAGATGGTCCTTTAGTCCTGACCTCACAAAAGTCTTATTTCAGTGCATTTGCTTCTTAGTCTCTTTTTAACTGAATACTAATGCATTTCACCAATTTTGCCTAAGGTTAAAAGACATCAGTCCAAATTCCTTATCATGCCAAACAGTGTTCAACTTTGCCATTAGTGCTCAAGAACATCCAAGGTGTTTTTTTTAACCACAGTGCTGTGATGATTAGCCCTGCCTCATAAATTATATGATCACGAGGACTCACTTGTTGCTAGATGAACAGTGTGACTCAGGCACTAAATCACCATTGAAGTAGTAATATGTAGTTTTGAGGAGAAAATTTGTAATCTTTCAAACCAAAAATTTGATCTCAAGAGCATTGAGTGAAGCTAGAATTTGGCAAATTTCAAATGGTTATTGTGTTTGCTTTGTGGTGGGACGTTTTTTCTCCACACAACTACATAGCGTATTGTAGTTTTAAACTGTCTACTCTTGTTCCCTCTACAGCAGTGGGCGTCGCTGTACCAGCCTCTGACCTTCAGCAGTGAGCTCAGCCTGGCTGATCCTGCTGGAGATTCCCACCTCAACAAGCTGGACCCTACCAAGGCCTTCAAGGGCAAAACCAAGGCGCCCGCCCCCAAGAAGAAGCAGTCAGCCCAGGGCGGCACAGGGGGCACTGCCAAGGGCCAAGGCGGCACAGGAAGACACAGTGGGGCAAGGCGGTGAGAAGGTCCCCATCCAATGAAGACATTTCAGTCAGCTAAAGCAGGGCAAGCGAAGAGCAGCGGGCAAATTTTTGATTGGGAGGACTTGGTGTGCTAGCAGCCCTACACTCCACAAGAGCTTGCTGTCTAACAGGTTGGGACGCTGTGTCCTGCATGGCTAAAAACGACCTGAAGGAATTGTTTCTGTTTACCTTTCATTGCTAAATGCCTGCAAATCTGAACCACAAAATGTTATATTACCATAGGCTGTCAATAAATCAACAAGCTAGGCTTCAGTAATTAAGGCAACACAGTGGCCAGTCTATTGCTGCAGTGCTTTTCCTCATAGAGCGCTTCCATGACAACATCACAAACATCATCCAAAAATGTGGGAAAATTTTATGATCTCATGATGATATCTACTCTATTGATTACATGTTGATGGACTGATATCATAAAGATATATTCTAAGTGACATTTTGGCCTCAAAATTAGTTTTCTTTATCCAGTTGGAGCTCTTGACGGCAAAAGCACATTGCTTTTGACATCAACAATTGAATCTAGACTTTAATAAATAGGATGTAAGTATCTTGATGCCCCTGTGAAGTTAATCAAGAGGCATGTACGCTCCTTTGGCCCGAGCTCATGTGTGCTGGACTGTGGGGGAGATGAACATGTATATTTTCTTTGGTTGTGTTGCTGTACTTTCAAGCCTTGAGGGGCCAGACCCTGCTGATTTAAATTTATTTTCCATAAGTTATATGTATGTTTATTTAAGTGCCATGCTTAGTGATTGTGTATTTATTTATTTTTACAACGCACACTATAGTTTTTGAGCTCATATCAGTGGTCTTCTGTTATGTCAGATGATATTCATGGTTTCTTCCATGGTTATGTCAGCTGTTCTTGCCTCCAATAATGTGAATGTACGAGAAAAGCCAATGCGTTTGTTTCTGTCATTTTTTCTGCACATAGGAATTCTGTAGCTTTGCCTACAACTGATTGTGCTTAGCTTACTGATGCTGGCTGCCAAGTCTGTAGGCTTCAGAGTGCAGGACGTACAGAAAGGCACCCTGCGTAGGAATTTTAACAATCAGCCATAGATGTTAGTCAGCACCATCCGTGCTACAGTCTTTCTTTGTTACAGTAACTCAAGGTCTGTTGAGTAACTTTTAGAATCATTGCCCTGTATAAACAAAAACTGGAGTTTTCAATCAAATTCCAGTTTTTCCATATAAATCCTAACATCCATCCCCTATCTAAGCAATGTCCCTTTGGTCTATGTTTCACTTTTGCCGTCATGGAATGTTTCAGCTGCATGTACACATCCATGTAGCTACATACACACATCACATAGTAGGGGGTCTTACACACACACATCAGCACAGATGCTTTTCTTTTTCTCCAGAGGGGCGGTCTCCTCCTCTGGCTCTTCCGCCAGCTCTCCCCCCTGATCAGAGGGGGAAGGGTGGTGCAGTTCCACCATGGCCTTGTACAGCCCCGCACCCAGTACCCCTCCTACAAGGGGGGCAACCACAGGCACCCACCACCACCCTTTCCCAGCCCTGCATAGAGAAAGACAGAGAGAACAGATAGAAACTTAAAGGGATATCCCACAAAACTATCACAGAAAGGAAAATGTTTTACAATTTGTACGCCCTTCTCAAAGGGAATGTGTGGACAAACCACATGGGTCATTTAATACTTTCCAGAGGTGTTTTACTTTTACGGTAATACTGACCCCTAACAAACTTAACATGTAGTGTTAAGCAGCATCAAACCCTCCCCCAAAACAAATGCGTCAACCCTGTGTACCTGAACACGTCAGTCCCCCAGCCTGCTATGGCAGTGAAGACCCTGGGTCCCAGGTCTCTGGTGGGGTTGATGGCATAGCCGCTGTTGCTGCCCAGAGAGATGCCAATGAGCAGCACCAGGAGACCCACTGCCACAGGCTCGCTGCCCGCCGCCGCCGGCTTGTTCCTCTGGTCGGACAGAGCCATCAGGCACAGCAGCAGCATGGCTGTGCCAAACACCTGGCAAACACACAGGACAAACACCACACATACGAACATGAATGTTGAACCAATACAGAAAGCAAAGGCATCACGTGGTATCTGTCAGATGATAGTGATTTGTAGTTTGCTGGTAATCCTATAATCCAATTTCATGGTAACCTGGTCAATGAATCCAGCCTGCAAGGAGAGGTACGGTGCAGGGTAGGTGGCAAAGATCCCAGCTGTGGCCCTCGCTCCAGTCACAGTCAGATTCCCTCCACTGTAGTCATATATGGCATCTGCAGACAGCAACAATGTTGGCAAGACAGTCTTAGATGGCTACAAATAAAAAGACAATAGGGGCAAGGTAAAATATACTGAAAAAGAGGATTTCTCATGATAGTGGTCACTGCTTGCGGTGTCCCCTCACCATAGTAGATCACATAAATTGTCCCCGCTGCCAGAAATGACCCCAACAGCTGGGTGAAAACATAGACAGGCAGCATCTTCCACGCAAGACGACCAAACACGCACATTGTGAATGACACTGCTGCGTTCATGTGGGCCCCTGATGGAGAAAGACAGTAAAAAAAATATTTGTCAGCTACGTATGGATTGGGATAAGGATTTTTTCCTCCATAAGCCTAGAGCATGGTATGGAAGTGTTGGGCTCTCATACCTGAGACCTTCCCTCCAACGTGCACCCCCATAGCGACACCCAGACAAAAACCCAGGTTGATGCTGATGTATTGTCCAAACGCCCCCTGTCCTGTCACTACCTGGGCCACAGAACCCAGGCCAAACACCTGGACACAGAGAGGACCAATCATTGACAGGCGAGCACACACAGACGGTGATAATAAACAAGCAAATTACAGAGAGGGAAACTTCCAGACAGTCTAATTAGGGAAAGGCATTCACGCAATGACGAACAGGAAAAACACAGGAAAATATCAGTGATGCTAAATCTTATATTTCCAAAACAGTATTTTACTCAAACAGCCAGAATTCAAGTGAACAGATAATGTTTTGTTTAGGAAGCTCAAACCCTAAGAGAAGCTGAGCTGTTTCCTTTTAAATTCTAACGCTGAGTGAAAGAGACCATGGCCCTTGTGAAAACAGCTGACATTTCAGAAACTCTGGCCGTTCATTCAGGAAACAGGAAAAAATGTGCTTCCTCTTAAAGGAATCGTGTGTATTTAGGTTAACAGAGTAGTTAGCCTAATTACCCAAGCACAAACACAGCAACACACACCGTATGTGTATAAGCCAATAAGCTAAACCTTTTAAATACTCCACGTGAAGACAAAAGTCCAGTGTGTGTGTTTGCCCACATGCTTGTGTGAGTGCCTGTTTGCCTTCAATGTGTGTGTGTGTGTGTGTGTGTGTGTGTGTGTGTGTGTCCAGGGTTCTAAGTATAGGGTTTGTTGTAACAGGTGGATAGCATATGACTTTTGCAACCTTCCCCATGTGGCCCACTGCCACTGACCATTCCCACTGGTGACACTTGATTTCCTGGCTCACGCCCTTGAGTCCACCAATCATCACCCACTGACCCTGCCATGTGACTGGGCAACGTGCTCGCTTATGTGTGTGCGTGGGAAAGGGGAGGAGGGCACGATCATGTTATCAGAGGGTCAAGAGTGTGACGCTCATAATCAATGGCACATGGCTCTTCGCAATACCACAGTATTTGACACTGAGAGGGAAGATCTCACAAATAAAAAGCCACGGTGTCTTCAAAATGATGGAATTCAGAGACATTATTTTTTTGCGGCCATGTGTAAATTCAGCGTAACATCAAGCATAATTCCAACAAATACCATGGCAGTCTAGAGTATCATGTGTTTGTAATGAATTCTTACCATCATGACATATGTGCAGAGGGTTTCAGCAAGTCCCACACGGAGAAGTTCATTCTTTAGCCGGAGTTTACGTCGAGATTTGCAGCCCCCTTTCTGCTGAGGGGCCCCCAGTTCTACTGACTGCACCAAGTCTTTCATTCTTTCTTCTTCTCTTTCTTCTTTTGGCCTCCCTTCTTTGATGGCTTCTGGTTTGCAAAAACCAAACCTCAAGCTTAGGTTCCTTTGTAGGTTGTCACAGTTCCTTGAAGAATTTATGAGGTTCTTCCCCAATTCAACCAGTAGTCCACAAACAAGTCTCTTTATGGCTGTTTTCCTCTTCTTTTCAAGCCTCTCCTCTCTCTCTCTCTCTCTCTCTCTCTCTCTCTGTAGTACATACCCCATTGGGTTTGTCCACATTTTATAGCCTCTACCCAACCCCCTCCTCCCTGGCACGCTTACATATACACAGTCATACACACCCGCCAATAGTTTTCAACGTCTGAAGAGGGTACTTGGCCAATAGGGAAGAAGGCTGAAAAATCAATCTGCCCTGCTACAGAGAAATTTTCTTTTGCTTGGTATGATTAACAAGTCATGTTTTCAAGTGTTTCTTTATTTTTTGTGAATGCATATCTGTAAGAAAGAGTTTTTAACGTGGATGTTACATACATGAGCAGTAACCGTATATAAGGATACATCCACCTCTGTGAGGTTTACCATGGTTATCCCTCTTCCTACATGGCTCAGTTTCCAAAGTCCTTGACTTTAAATTATGTTTTGTGGAGAGATAACAAAAAATGTTGCCTTTTTGTGTTTCTTCGTCTTCAGTCGACAGTAGAGCATACCGCATTGCCTAATGCTTTTTCCGGAATACGGAAACTTCCTTAATTGTGCTGTTACATCATTGAAACTTTGAGAGAATACAGAAGGAGAGCAGAAAAAAACAATCAGTCTTACACAAAGTAGGCCTATTGATCACAAAGAAAGCTACACTGACCTGTCAAATGACCACAAAGACATTATCTGATTAGATTTCACAATGGAAATTTTCAGAAGTTTGCTGTCAAATAGGCTAAATCATCTAAATCATTGTTGTTTTCACTTTAAACATAATGGTCCTAGTAAGTGTAATCTCAACTATTGATCTGGCAGACCTCGCTCTGGTGGAAATTTCCTTGTCAATATCTGCCAAGCCTGTCACCAGATACATAAAAAGACCACAGTACCTCTGGAACAAAAATCATCTTATATCCAAACAAAAACCCCTATATAATGACACGTGAGGCAGCTTCACATGAAAGAGAGAAAGTAAAATAATAAAATAGAGAAAGAAAGACACTAAACAAAAGGCATCCACAAAAGTCAAAACACATTTGATGAAAATCTCATTCTGAAAAACTGGCTGTCACTTCGGTGAAAGGTCCTCTGTGCAAACTTTATACAAATGGCAACTCTGATGCAATAGCGCAACTTTGTCTTAAAGAGACATTGACATTATTATTATTCAGAAAATTAAATCTAAAATGCTAGTGTCAAGAGTTTTCAAAACATACATTTCAAAAAGGCTATAGTAAGGAGTAGTGTCAAGTTAGTTGGGGAAAACCAGTAGACGGATATTTCAGGTCAGGGATGAAAGAAGTAAACAGTGGTACAAGTGCAATAGTCTTGTGTTGCTGGACCTTTGTCTTCATTTTGTTTCACTTTGTTTTTGTGCAGTAGACACCATGATGAAATAAAGTAATTCTACTTAATTAAAACCATAATATTATGACAAAATAAAGTAGTAGGCTACCATGAAAATGCTACTTAATTAAAATGATAATATGTATATAGCTTTTACTAGTAATAGTTTTTAAAGTTAAAGTAGACATATATGTGGAGCTCCATACATAGACAAGATATTAGTATAATTAATGCCACTGCACATACATTAGTAATATTAAAAGATAAAAACATAGTAAACATGGTAAAGCTGTCTTTTCCCACTGTTCTCATCAACACAAACAAGTCAGGCAATAAAGACATTGGAGGTACAGCCACAACTAATTACAGTTTTTTACGATCGCTAGCAAGCGTTTTTCAATACTTATAATACTTTTTCTAAACTCTTCACACACCAACTCACCTACAACACACAGTTGGCAAAACAGTTAATTTTATGCTCAAAATCACATATTGTAAACTAAACACCAACACTAATTTTCAAAATGCAAGAATACTTTGTCAAAATACACTAACTCTACCAAAACACTGCAAACATGTCTCAAAATCAAATAATTCTTTCAAAACTCTAGCACATGTTTTCTTCCAACAGGAACATTTAGTCAATCACAGCACGACATACAAAATACTAACAGCAGATGGTATTACAGAAAATGCATTACTTTACATGTGTCAGTTCTACCCTTATACAATAGACAGTATATTGATAATCAATTGTTTTTCGCACTGCAGTTACTTTTGAAGTCACTCTACATTTTTCTTTTGTTGAGTGTAGTAAATGTTTTGCAAACATTCTATATCAGAAGTGAATGACTCATCTTTACTTTATAGAATGTACAGTATATGAAAAAGGAATAAGTTACAGAATTGCTGCAGTAAAGGCTTTATTTGCTATAGGAAATTACTGCAAGAGATCAACAAAAATCTGCAGTATAGCTGCTGGTTACAGTGGTGTAAAAATAAAATATACAAACAGAAAAAGGCACAGAAGAAAAAAAAAGAAAAATACACAGTCCTTTTCTAATCTACCCGGTCTTCTGCATTTGGCCACATGTTCTCGTCCACATCACTCCTTACATTTTCTCTGGCTATGCACCTTGGGAAGTATCTTTTGGCGTGCCTTATCCACCCCTGGCAGTGTTCAGCTGTGATTGGTCTATTTGCATAACTTCAATCAGCTGTTTCTCACTAGCAATAAAAATGTACATGTTTCAATGTACAATGTGAACTGCTGTTCACTTCAACTTTAGCCTATAAGTTAGGTTTAGAACATGAGGTTATCTGTTCTGACATACAGTGTGAAAGCATTTGTAAATTTGGCAGTAAAAATCCATAGTTTTGGTCTTGGTTGAGCTTGTGTGTAAAAGAAATTCAAGAGTTTTTAAAATGTGTTCAGTGAATGCATTTTGTGTCAAAGGAACAAGAAATGTGTTAATGGTATGGCCCGCAACAGACCGATGTTGTGCTAACTGTGTTAAGAGTTATGAAAATGTGACTACAGAACTGATAAAAGGTTGCTAGCAATCGTAAAAAACTGTAAATCATTAAAAATACTGAAATGTACAAAGGAGGTAGAAAAGTATGGAATTCCCTAAAATTGTTCATAACAATGCCGACAAATACAAATACTTAGTTACTTTTCACCCTTTTCAGCTCCTTCCACAGATTTTCAACTTATTTTCAATGTCATGGCTGTGTGCCAGTCTGGAGGATCAATCATGGACATATCATTTAGATCATAGTTTTGCTAAATAACAATCTCCCTCTTGTGTTTGAGTATTTTGGCAGTGGGATGCAGATCTTCCAGTCTCGTTGTGAAACTGTCAATTGTGTCCTCTGGCTCACTTTGCAAACCTGTTAGATTATGTGCTTTAGTAAGATCATCAACAGTTCATGTATGAGAGCATGTGGCTGCCCTCTGGTGGACCATCATAACTCTACTCCTGTGCATTACTCTTTCTTTTATGAAGGCTATAGGAAATGATTGATTTCTTAATATAGCCTTGATTCTTTTTGTTTGTTTCAGTGATTGTGTCTCAGTTCCAGTTTTAGTGTGTAAACAATTGTGAAAAACTGTAATTGACTGACAGCTATTGACACATTGATTTGGCAGGCAAGTGCGTGCTTTTACAATTGTTTACACAGTAAAACTGGAACTTGGTACACATGTATCAAATCCCTAAACCAAGTCTGCAAACCTGCAAGCACATTTTCTGCTTTTCACTCAGTTTGCAATTCTCTATCACACTTTTTGCAAAACACTACACACAGTAATGTGTAGTGTTCTCTCATTCTCTACATTAGGCACAACATTCAAAAACTAAAATCACACGTGTTCATTTGGAAGCACTGCCATCCCAAATGCTTAAATTCATTTACCAATTGGCAACATCCACTCATCACACATATAAACACTAATATCTGAATTGTTCACTCAGAAATCAGAGCTTTAGCACTATAAAAAAAAAAGGCCACAGGTGAACTCTCTTGTTTTTGAGAACAATGTTGCCGTGAGAGCTAGAGGAAGAGGAGTGACAGTAAGAGGAGGAAGAGGAGGACGAGGACAAAGAAGTGCAAGGAGAACAGTTATCTCAGATGAGATCTGGGTCACTTTGGTTCACCATGTGGTCCACATGGGTTGAGCATGAGGGAGGCTGGGCAGAGAGTCCAGAACCTGAGCTTCACTGCTGCTTCCATCATCCAGACATTCAGAAATGAGAACAGGCAAGTAGCCTACTTTCTACACCATGCTACTGTTCTTTATACTGTAGTAATAGTAGTAGTAGTAGTAGTAGTAGTCCTACACATCAGTAGGCCTGTGCTACTGAGTGATAGTTGGCCAATGTTACAGTAATGTGTCATTTCATATTGAAAAATAGAAATATTCTTGTACCCTAACCAATCACATCATGTTTTTAGATCTTCTGCAGAACTGAGAGATGACCAGTCTGTGTGAACATGGCTTGTGATGTAGATCAGGTGCTGTCCAACCCAAACAGGAGGCAGGATGCAGCCTCATTTTTTATCCTTTTTCAAATGTATTTTTATTTGTATTTTTTTTTACAGAAAAGCTTTTTTTTCTGTTTTTATCCTACTCCATTGTGTTTTGTATGTAGAACACTTCACATATCTAACACATTCAAGTGTTGAAATAAAGTATTTGTGATTGAAATAAAGTATTTGTGTGTTACTATATTTGTATACTGTAACAGTCTTTTACAACAGGCTACTGTGCATGAGTGTACCTCTGAACATGCAAAAGGCATAAGCCTACTGATAAGATATTCATAAGTGTGTTTTCTGTTGAGCACATCAGTGTGTAGTCGGTTGTTAGAAAGATGTATTCATTTGATGGTTGTGTGAGTCATTTTATTGCAAAATAACATTTTGAAAAGAGATAAAATGGTTTTGAATGAAGTGTTTCATTTTGCCAGTGATTTGTGGAGTTTTGCATTTTGTGTTAGTGGTTTTGTGTTTTGTATTTAGAGTTTTGAGAAAATGAGCCCTAGTTTCAGAAAATGTGTGTAAGCAATTGTGAAAAACTGTAATTGCATTTGCTGTATTTTATGTCTATAACAGTTGAAATTGAATTTTTTATTGACAATATAAAAAAAAAAGTTTTGTTGACATTAGTAATATTTGAAAACAATACAGTAAAACAGGCCCATGTGATACAATGGGTTAGAAGGCCTTGTTCTCCATCTACAAATCAAACTCTTCAAGAATGTAAGCGAAAATTTCCCAAATTTATATGGCCAAAAAATCCAGATTGGAAATTTCATTGGTAATTGAAACTGAAATATTTGGATCAGTGGTCAAACCTATCTTATGTAAAATAAAATGGTGCTATTTGAAGAAGGTCTCGTATAAACTGACTTTCAAACTTTCAAAACACTCTTTGTGTGTCTGCACTCATACATGTGTATTGAAACACTTAAAACTAGCTATAGCTCCAAAACCCTCACTTTAGTATTGATTTACCATGTTATGTGTTTCAAAACCAAAATATTGTGTTTACAAGTGCTCCAAAACACTGATATTAGTGTTTCAACTCGAGCACCCCCCAAACACCAATTCCAGTGTTTCAATGGCTACATAGCACTGCTTATGGTGTTTCAGAACCTGATAACTGCTGTCTCCGTACTCCCTCTTCTAACAGTGTACTACTACTACAGTACACTATACAGTAAAGAACAGTAGCACGGTCTACTGATATGTAGTACTACAGTATACTATAAAGAACAGTAGCATGGTGTAGAAAGTAGGCTACTTGCCTGTTCTCATTTCTGAATGTCTGGATGATGGAAGCAGCAGTGAAGCTCAGGTTCTGGACTCTCTGCCCAGCCTCCCTCATGCTCAACCCATGTGGACCACATGGTGAACCAAAGTGACCCGGATCTCATCTGAGATATCTTCTTGCACTTCTTTGTCCCTGTCCTCCTCTTCCTCCTCTTACTGTCACTCCTCTTCCTCTAGCTCTCACTGCAACATTGGTTTCCACTGTTCTCAAAAACAAGAGAGTTCACCTGTGGCCTTTTTTATAGTGCTAAAGCTCTGATTTCTGAGTGAACAATTCAGATATTAGTGTTTATATGTGTGATGAGTGGATGTTGCCAATTGGTAAATTAATTTAAGCATTGGGGATGGCAGTGCTTCCAAATGAACACGTGTGATTTTAGTTTTTGAATGTTGTGCCTAATGTAGAGAATGAGAGAACACTACACATTACTGTGTGTAGTGTTTTGTAAAAAGTGTGACTGAGAATTGCATGTGCTTGTAGGTTTGCAGACTTGGTTTAAGGATTTGATAGCCTACATGGGTTTCAGGTTTTTCAGGTGTCCCAAGTTCCAATTGTGAAAAGATAGAAAGTTAGAAATTCTCTCAAATTGGACCATATTGATGTAGGCTATTTAGCAACTGAAAATACCCTACCTACATTTTTCACCCCCCGGGTTATTCTATTGCCTGTGGGCCAGTCGCCATGGTGTTTGACAGTAACCTATGAGACACACACACACACACACACACACACACACACACACACACACACACACCTCTGCTGGGTGACAAGTGAGTGAACGCGTACATTAGCATTAGAGAGCGGCTGCATGTCCACCCCTTCACTCCGGCAGGTTGTCTGTCTGTGTCGCGGTCGCTTATGACTGGAGCTCGGAGGAGGCGGACATGTCTTGGGTTTGGACCGATATCCTCTGCCACCCGTTCTGGGCAGTTTCCACGGTGCTGCTGGGTCTGATAACGCGCTCGCAGCGGAGAGGCTCCTGGGACCCGCGAGCCTGCGCCGTGCAGCTGAAAGGAAAAACAGCAATAGTAACAGGCGCCAATACAGGTTGGTTTGTTTGTTTTTTCATTCTGACTTTGGATATGTATAGGCTACACGGCTGCGTTGGAAATGTTTGACTGAAATTAAACTATATAAACTTGGTTATATAAACAGGGATTTTTCGTTAGGGAGATGAAACATAATGATAGGCTGAATATGGCAATATTAAATATGGGGCTATACTGTATACTGTTTTCTCGTGAGTGTAGGCCTACATAATCAATGCTTGCAGTGTTGAATGGAGCTTTTACATGGCTAAATAACTGGCATTTATAACCGACAAGCACAAAGCTAAAGCAAGTGGGAGAGACAAGGAGATACTCTTTGTCCTGATGTCATAACTAACTCCGAGTCATGAGTTTAATCGCACAGTGTAGCACTATAGGCTGAAATACATTATGCTCTTTCTTTACGCATGCCTACTCTGGTACCACACTTTGCTGTAGCATGTTGGTCTGAATGGAGGAATGTTGGCTTCATTAATTAGTTTCTGTACAGGTCTAGCGACTATAGTGTAGATTAAACAATTTGGCTGAACTAAGCAGCTTCAAAGAGTGTGAGCTTCTATGAAAGTCACTCAGGTATAAATTAATCCTCCTATTATGTTAAAATTAACGAACGTCTTTTATGTTTGGGGTCAGATTGAGCAATTTAAACCCATAACAAATTATTGTAATTGCAAGTGCAAGTTTACACTACAGAACACCAGCAAGTAACATATTTAACGCAGTTAGTCAATAATACAAAAAAAAACACCAATAAAAAGTAAATGAGTCAGGAGGGTTAACAATCCTGAAAATAAAACAGAAAAGTCATGAAGTTAAACATTGAACAATAATAGGAAGGTAAAAGTAAACTGTTTCTTCATCAGGAGTAGCTTGAGCCAGGTTCATGATGAATCTGGAAAAAAACATATTTTTCCACTCTCTTTTTCCACACTCTTATCAGCTGCCTAGTCCCACTCGCACTTCCTCCCTCTTGCTTTGCTTCACACCAACCCTGCATGAGGAAAAAGAGATCCAGAAAAAGGAAAAAGAGATCCAGATTCTTTTTGGCTATTCATTATGAAAAGTTTAAAAACTATACCCAAATTGTTCTGGCCCCGTGGCCTTCACCGGTTTTTCATATGAACAGCCCAATAGAATAAAGGCTGTTTTGGAGTGCCTTGGATCTCTTTTTCCTCATTACTAGATAGACACTTTGCACATATAGAGCACCCAACCCTTCTATCTCTAACATCAGATGTTAAGAAGCTTTCCAGCCTCCTATCTGTTTTACTTGAGAGGGTATTTAGTATTTTAACAGCATCCAGAATAACACCTGCATTGAACTAGGTAGGTTCGTCCTATATCCAGATCAACAAAGATTGATTCATACACTCATGAGAAACTTAAGTAAGGATCATTTTCTAAGAACTACAGGTTATTGCTGCTGTAATAACAGGTGTCTCAAGATGGGGAGACCTAACACAGAACCCAACCACCACAGTTTTGAAAAGCAATTATTTGAAACGTGTCAGTCAGTTTTAACTTTTCAAATTGCCAATATGAAATAAAGGGTTTTCACTTGGCTATCCCAGCAGAGTGCCCCGGACCCTTTTTGTTTTTTGTTTTTCTTGTAGTACCATTTCCGAAGAGCACCTGTTGATTGCTTTCTGCTGTGGACATTTCACACAAGTAGTGCTAATCTTTTATTATGAATCTCATTTCCTTCCCCCATTCCCTCCAGAAAACGTTTCCAGAAAATCTTGCCTAACTTCCCGCCTTCTGCCTATCTTCCAGGGATCGGGAAGTTCATGGCTCTGGACTTTGCGCGTCGCGGAGCCCGTGTTATCCTGGCCTGTCGAAGCGAGGCGAGGGGGAGCGCGGCGCTGAAGGAAATCCGAGAGAGAGCGGGGAACACAGATGTTCACCTGCGTCTGGTGGACACGTCCTCCCTGGACTCTGTCAGGGCGTTTGCTGAGAAGATCAATGAGGAGGAGAAGGCTCTCCACATCCTTGTCAACAATGCTGGGGTATCTGGTGAGGATCAGCTGTGGGCAGAGAAGTGGGCAGCCAGACAGTTTGTATTCTCTCTGAAGTTTTGATACCTCACTTCCCGTCCTTGGGGAAGATTTCCTGGCAGTGAACATATCCAACACCTCATTTGGGCAAACTGGGCAAATCTATGGGGACTCAATTAGTGCAGGTGGGACACTCTTCTCTGTTGTAGCCCCACTCTGTGATGTAGGCTGAAAAGCTGGGTGTATTTTTACATGAAACTCTTGAGTAGTGCCGCTTTAAATGAGTCAGTAAATTGGTATATTCTCTCTTGCTGCACTCACTCAATGCACAAACAAGCACAACTCTCCCCACCGCTTTCCCATCTGGCACACATCTGCATCGCAGAGCCAGAGATTCCTCTCTGACTCTAGGGCAAATAATTCAAGACAGACATTTCTGTATGTGTGTTTGGTATGTGTGTATGTGTGCATGCATACGCGTTTACATCTTAACACACTTCTTTATAATTCTACAATTAGGCTTACCTAGGGGGATAACCAAAGATGGGCTGGAAGTTTCTTTTGCCACTAACCATCTGGGACCCTTCCTTCTCACCAGACTGCTGCTGGGTAAGACTGTGGTCCTTCTGTATGGCTATCTGATATGAAAATGTTGGACAGTTGCATTACATGACTTCCCTTCATTTTCATGATATTCCATCTCTCTCTCTCTCTCTCTCTCATGTCTCTATGTGTCTCTATCTCATTCCAGACCTGATGAAGAGTTCGGCCCCAGCGCGTATCATCAACGTCTCCTCGGTCAACCACCGGAAGGGTAAAGTGGACTTCTCTCATTTCCGTGGAGACAACCTGACCTACAAACTCGACGTCGTCTACAACCACACCAAGCTGCACAACGTCATCTGTACCAATGAGCTTGCGCGCAGACTACAGCACACAGGTAGGCTAAAATCAAAAAGATTACTATGGTTTTTACTCAATCTTTTCTTTCTTTGAGAGCCTGTCCTATTCATTAGGTTCCTGCAGGGGACATTTGGGTTCTTAGAGGAAGTGCTGCACAAAGACTTTAAGAGAGCAAATAAGTATCTAAGTATATAAGTAAGCTAGGGTTGGTGGGGTTCCTCAAGGAACCTTTAGGGGTTCTGCTGGTGTTGTATTCTCAAGGACCCTTGTAGGACCTCAGAGGAACCTTTCAATTTTAGATTGGGTAATGGTATTTTTATCTAGCAGTCTGTTTTATGAGATGAAGACTGCTGATTGAGAAAGCGATAGAGGCTTGATCACACCTGTGGATGTGCAAGATGTATAAAAACATGCACAGAACATTTTTGGCTTTTGGATTAGTGTCTGTCTCTGATCTGACTCCATAAAAAGCACATATGTGAGTGCTTAAGGAATCTATCTCAACAGCAAAGCACTGTAGCAGAAATGGACTTTCCCCTTTTGAGTCAGTTCAAAAGATACAGACCGGGAATGATGAGATAACAAGGAATGGCAACATTTAGAGAACTCTGGGACATTGATGAGTCTGGTTTGCTCTATAATCTGTGTGTGTGTGTGTGTGTGTGTGTGCACGCGTGTTTGTGTGAGATAGGTGTCACGGCGAACTCGGTCCACCCTGGTGTTGTCATGACAGAGATGATGAGACACTACAATTTTATTATTCGATCCATTTTCAACCTAATTGGACTCTTCTTTTTCAAGGTGAGTGCTTTTTTCACATTTTAATGTAATTAATCGCTGTTGTTGCATATTCCATTTGTTAATATCATCCATTTTCATTCATTCAGACATTTTCTTATGTTTAGAAAATGTAACATGTAAGTTACATTCATTATTTTTATAGTCTAAAGGGCAGTACAGCAATTTATGATCGTTGCCACACCGGCGATGATCATATTTTATGGTCGGTCTCAACGACATGTTGTGATCGGCGATCTGTCATTATTGCGATGGACGTTGCGGCAATCGCTGAGACTTAAATTGGACTGACCTTTGACCCCATCGCTGGCTCAGTTGTCATGACAACATTGTATAGTGTTCTTATCCTAACAGCAATTTTTAACGCTAAATCTCTGAACTAAATAATCAACAACAATGGAAGACCATACATTTGTCGAAAAAGTAATAAACACAATCACAATGTGGTAAGCAAAGGTGGTGTTCTGGTGTTCACTCCCTCATATAAATTCTTGACCTGTGCGTCTTTCTTTTCAGCAAAAGGACTGCTGTTAAGCCCACGATTGCACAAAAGAGTACATTTACCTCTTGATTTTCTACCTCCATGTCTTGAGAGCAAATGATGCCTGAACCTCTGCGATGCGTTCTATCATCGCTCTAGTATTTATACTTTTTAGGAACGACAGCGTCCAAAATCAAAGTCCAGCGGTAATGGAATGTTAATGACCTTCAGTGGTGTTCATCGGGCGATCATGAGTCGCTGTACTATAAACTGCCCTTTGTTTTAATAATGATCATTTGTTGCCCATTGGCATGAGATGTGTCAACATTATCTTACTCTGAAAACAGCTGAACCACAATAGGAAGACTACACTATGGCAGCAAACTAATAGCAGTTTGGTTGACAATGGCCATTTTGATGCAACTGAAGGAGTCATGAGGAAATAATGTGACATGGGTTCACACTGATGAATGGCTTGAGCATAACCCAACAGTTACTGGACAGAAAAAAGAATTTAACAATGTTATCATGTTTCACAGTTCAGTTCAGTCTATGAGGACAAACAGGTTTTTGGCATAGCTCGAAACAAGAGAGCCACGACTCTAATCTACAACGTCTTCAACTGATAATAGTAGACTTTTAGGCTGATGAGTCTCATTGATACATGAGTATGTGTGACTATTTTTTATAATTTACTTTTATAAAACTCTGTGAAGAATGACTGAAAGAATGAATGAAATGATCATAAAACTGGAAATATGTGGGCAGGGCAGATGTGGGCAGGAACTATGTAGCCTAGTTTTAAACCATAACCAATGCCTGATGGATGGCATTGTCTTTCTCATGCTGTTGTTTCGATCTTAGCAGATAGGACACCTATAGGAAGAGAACAAATGAGGTTGTGGTTTTACTTGAAATGGGCAGGTACCTTATCTGCATACAGCATCTATCTGTCTCACTGCTGCACCATGAAAATGAAACAAAATGAACAATCGTTTGTCCCTCGGCATGTCTGAAACTCAATGCAATGAGTTAACAGCTCCCTTGCTGGAAAATTCTGGAGAACAAATCTAAATATTAGCACATGTTCCACAATGGGACAGCTTGTAACAAATACAAGCTGTCCCATTGTGGAACATGTGCTAATATTTAGATGATATTCCATGGTGGAAAGTCTTCATGGGTAGACCTAGCGGGAAATGAACCCCTAACTCCAGGAGTGTTATTGCCTATTGAATGATTGTTTGTGTGTGTTTATGCATGTGGGTTTCTGCACTTTTGACACTGAACATTTCCCTTTGAACAACCATCCTGAATCAGCAAGTTCAGGTTCATTTATATATAGAGCCCTTTATCAAAAGCATGTCTCAAAGGACTTTATAGGAATGAGCCTAACTACTATAGATCGAACTGATCACAATAGCAAGGAGGTAATACACTGCATTTTATGGCAAGACTTTGTGGACCATACAGAACAGAGGATATACATAGAAATAACTCCTTTCAATTAAACTTTGTTAATTTGCAGAAGTACACATTTTCCACCTTTATCAAAGGAAGGGTTTGTTAAGCATGTATGCTCTTTGCAGAATTGCCCTGCTTCATATTCATATACACTTTCATGCCTGGGACCAATCGGTACAACCAGTTGTTGAGGGATTCGGTCTGGGGATTCAAACATGCCTGGGTGCATATGTGATTTTGACACTGTGGAGATATGCGTGTACCTTTCTTTGACTGTACTCTCGCCCTCGCTCACCTCTCCATCGTCCTTGTCTCCCTGTCAGTCGGCAGAGGAGGGAGCGGTGAGCACCATCTACTGTGCGGTAGCCGAGGAAACCGAGGGGATCACTGGGAAGTATTTTGACAGCGACTGCTCCCTCGCTCTCCCCGCCCCTTTAGCCCGAGACACTGCCCTCGCGGCCAAGGACTTTGAGATCTGCGAGAGGCTGACATCAAAGCTCTGAAGCAATTATCTGGCGGACGAGGCTTGATAACAGCATTAGGGTCAAATTCCATGCTCCTATGGTAAAAACAAGTGTTGAGTGCCATACAGAAAGTGGATTGTAACGCAAATTAAGAATTGGTATTCAGTAAACGATATCTTGAGTTGAAATTCCTGATTAATTTTGTTAAAGGTATTTTGCAATGTGATGGACCTGAAATAGAATGTTTTCATGAAGGAATTATTATAAAATATTACAAATGAAATATGTCTTTTAATGTTTTTATAACCACCAAGAACATGCACTCTGTATTGGTCTTGTTGCCTTTTGTTTTCATGTATTCCTGGACATTCAGTATGTAATACTACATTTGAAGGGTTTCAAAAACCCTATATATCCATTTGATCAAAAATAAATGTTACCTGATGATCATTGCTCACTATTTCAAACACAATGACTGACGGATGACTATATTTCCTAAAATGATGCTACTTTGTAACAGCCAGAGATGACTAATAACTTAAGTAATACTGAAAAGTGAGTTTTACCAGCAATCATTTTGTCAGAGTCGGTGTCACATTCTGGAAATGATAGATAGCATTTATCAATACACAGAATATGATGTTACTATCCCTTGTGCCATAATCCAAGGTGAGCATTCATACAGAGGCCCAATTCAGAGTTTACAGAATGATACACTACCAGTCAAAGGTTTAGACACACCTGATTGAATGTACTATGTTTTTCATTATCTTAAAGCCATTTTGATCTAAAGGCTTATGCTTAAATGCTTGAAATGTGTTTAGACAAATATAAATAGTGAAGTTGATGCCTGTGTATGAATTTCTTTCCAAACCTTTGCCTTTCCATCAAGGCAAAGGGCGGCTACTTTAAAGAATCGAAAATATAAGATAGTTTTGATTTGTTTAACACTTTTTTGGTCTCTGCGTAATTCCATTTGTGTTATTTCATAGGTTTTGCTGTCTTTACTATTATTCTAAAATGAGGAAAATAATAAAAATAAAGAAAATGTGGTGTGTCCAAACTTTTGACTGGGAGTGTACTACTACTACATAGAAAACATGAGGCTATACTGTCATAAACCTACAGCACCATAAGACAGGCAGCAACATTCACCAGCTATCTAGCTTTCAAGGTGAGTGAGTGTAGGCAAGTCACTGGGTTTATCAAGTGGGCAGCTTCCTTCACCGATGTTTAGTTTAATTAGGCCCACACTACCATCAATATTCCTCTATTCAGAACACTAAGTTACACTCTACATCTGCACCCTACCAAGTCACACACTATATAAATTTCAACCCCATCGGAGAGCAGATACTCGGCCGCAGACCGCATGTCAACATTGTATCTACTTCTCCCTTCTGGGAAAAAAATTATTCATTTCAAGAAAGTCCTGTGACCTCAGATAAGGTCAGTGAGTAACTAAGATGTGAACAGATGCTGACTGTGCGGTGAGAGACTGCTTCCTCTAAGAGATGCTGACACCCTGTGGCCAGGGTGGGAGCGGGGAATGGGCTGAATCAAAACGGAAACTCAGCTGAGTGACACAATCACTTCCCTTTATTTATTGATTCATGGAAACATAATAAAACATTTGTGCATTCAGTGCTGATGGGAGAGTTTACGCAGCGTCTAGCTCCTAGTGTCTTCCGTCTCACTATTTCGCTGTAGAGAGAGAGAGAGAGAGAGAGAGAGAGATAGTGAGAGAACATGTGTCATAAAAGCACTATCACTGTGGAGACTTGTATTTGTTATATTTGATAATAGTGAACGTACAAGGCCATAGTGTGTGTGTCAGCTCAGAAGCTTCTTCAACGAATGCGACTCCGCTGCTTCTTTCATCAATCATATACTTCTACCTTTCTCACGCTCCTCCACAATTTCATGGATGATCTCCTCGAGCACAGGAGCAACATGATCCAGCTGCTTGGCCGACAGACGGACAGCAATCTCCACTGTTTTGTCCTGGTCACACACACACACACACACACACACACACACACACAGGCAGAAGACAAAGGAGTTTGGAAATGCTTTGGCAATGAGCTAAATGAAAACAATGATTAAACGGGAGGTGAAGGGGTGTGTGTGTGTGTGTGCGTGTGTGTGTGTGTGTGTGTGTGTGTGTGTGTGTGTGTGTCTCCTTACAGGATTTCCACCACTTTCCACTTGAGGAAGCTTTTGGATGGTGGCTTCTTCAAACTGACCGTCCTCTGACCGAGGCTCCATGCCCTTCCTACCCTCCCGCTCCTGTAGTGCACGCACGCAAACACATACACACACACGCACACCCACACACACACACACAATACACCAATGACACACTGTTAAAAGACTGAATAGACTATCACAACTTCCAGCCATTGTTTCACTTGATAGACATATAAAGAGCCATGATGTCTATGCTCATCCCTTATCAATAACTTATCCATGTACAGATTTGGCAGCGAAACCAAGGGGACCTCCACTGGAGTTTTTAATAACTTTATTCATTTATTAACTTTGTTAGCTTTACAGACCTAACAAAACCTGCAAAGGATGGAACTCATGGCAACTTTTGACAGTTTGAATCTCATATTCATCATCATCATCATCACATTCAATATCATCCCATCTTTCCTGTCATTCTCTTCTGTATATGGCTGGGTATATGGACAAAATGAATATCATGATAATCATAAATACATATTTTGATATTCATATTTAAGAATATCTGTTAACATAAGCAAAATCACCATTGCATTGAACAATTGAATAAAGTATGATCAAACTAATTCTCAAATAATAGTCCCTAATTTGTTTCAGATCTCATTTTGTGAGATTTTAGTTAGTATTAGCTTTGGATCGTTGACTTACACAACAGAATTGTGTATCACAATAACTAAATATTATTTCATCACGATATGATTCTGCTGAAAGACTTCTTGCCCAGCCCTACTGCTGCATACTGTGTCATCAGACAAAACCCGCGTACCTTCATCAGCATCATCTCCTTCGGGCTGAAGAAGGTGATGTGCCCCTCTGTCCTCTCAGCCAGCAGGGCCACCAGGCACACCAGCATCACACAACCAGCTGCTGCTCCACGCACGCTCATTCTGCTCCGTCCTGGACACACACACACACACACATATGCATACATTACATACATAACAAAATACATACACAAACATATGCACACATGCCCATACACATGAGCAGGGGTGAGTGGCACTGAGGCCAGGCCACTCACAGAGAGTGGGGAATGTTTTTTCAGCGCCCGAAATAGGTCAGCATACAGTATTTGATATGAGATGCAGCGTGTGTGCCAGAAACAATGACTGAGTGGAGTAGAAGAGAAAGAGTTACAGGGGACCCCATGTTATTATGCAAGGGAGAGATTGATGGGTAGATAGAGAGAGAGAGAGAGAGAGAGAGAGAGAGAGAGAGAGAGAGAGAGTAGTAGTAGTAGTCATAAACAACAAACTGCCCCAGTGACAGGAGAGATAACAAGCTGGAGAGAACCAGCCATAGTTGCAAAACTAAGACGACTCTGGGCACAAAGGTGAAAGAAGAAAATCAGGACACCGAGGAGGGAAAAGACAGGAGTAACCGAGGGTGAGGGAAAAAGAGAAAGAGAGAGACGGAGAGAGAGAAAAAGCTGTACTCACGTTCTGTGTCAGCTGCTGGGGGAAGTGTGCTTTGAGATGAGCAGTGCTGCGCCGGTCTGAGCGTCAGCTTGCCCCAGCCAGCCTTTATATCAAGGCTTCTCCTGATCCCTGGCTTTTTACTGTCCTCCCTCACATCCGCTCCTCAACAGGCTCCTTCAAGCCCTCTCCTCCAGACCCATGGAAACACACATATTCCTCTGGAATCCGGCGTTTTATTAGGGCAGTAAGCTGTCCACACTGTATTGAGGCCTTTGACAAGATTCCCTGAATGACACGCAGTCCAGTGGTGTCTGGAAATGATCCAGTGGTTTGTGTGTAGTGTATAGTGTATACGTTCTACACGCTTGGGTTGCTTTTGAGGTGATGCAGTGGATTATTGCTCAAATTGGTTGATGGCCTCACAGAACAGTAGTCTTTCTCATTTACTCATGGTGCGTATATGACTGGGGCTGCTTATCCTGGACTTCAGGGTTGGGATAAATTAACCTTTAAACAATTCGGGAGGTGAATTTCCTTCAAAATTCAACAATCTTGAAGTACTTATTGAGAATCAAAGCTCGAACATTATTATGTGACTTTAGTTTGTATCTACAAATTGAGTATTTGATTTGGATGAAATGAAACAATTCTGCTGTGTGTGTGTATGTGTGTGTGTGTGTGTGTGTGTGTGCGCGCTTACATGATTTCGACCACTTAGTGTGAGAGAGAGAGGGATTTGTGTTAAGTTCCGTAACTATTATTTTAAAAGCAGCTGCTAACGTCCACAAGACTATCTGTCCAATGAGGTCAGCCATAAATTCTCCACTCTTAAGTAATATCCTACACAATGTGACATTTATGACCTGATGACCTGCCGGTAATTTCTATTTCTGTACAAACATACCCAGCATGCATCCATTCCTTGGAAACACATGACTCTAAAGAACTTTTATGGTGCTCTTCCCAGGTCTGATACTCAATAACCTTTTTCCTGCATGCTGTTGTCATAGTGCACTGCAGCAGTGGACAATTAAGTATATTGTAGTCATTGTATTTATATGATTGCATTTCAAGTATATGAGTACATGATTTAGAAAAAAAAAAACTGTTCTGTAGCACTTAGCCCAAGATTGCCCCCAATAACAAACCCACACACACACATACCAACAATATTTTAGTTGCCTTTAAGCCAAACATTTTTCCATCACCCAATTTGGGGGGTTTTCATATTGTGTACTTGTGTCCGCAGAATGTTTATACATACACATACAGCCTATAGGTCCTGTTACTCTTCAGTGACTGGAGCCACAGATAATCTAAATCTATCTTTTTCAATTATTGCAGTTAATCAGACTGACACTGATAACCCTGGATTTGGTGGAGGGTAATCCCACCCAAACTCAGTTTACCTACCTTTGTTTTTGCAGAACAGTGTTTTCGCACCTTTTCAAGCTCACATAAATTCATATTATAGGTATAAGGTCTTAAAAGGAAAAATGTAATAATGCTTTTCTGGAAATGATTGAGATGATGATCTCAATGGTGATTTTTGTTCATATTGGTAGATGTCTGCCTCATGATGATCATTGACTGGTGGTATTTGTAGGTCCGCCTTTTGTACCATTGATAACTGCTGATTCCATTTTTGCTCCGAGACGGCCAAGTGACTTTCTGTTCTGTAACCAGCAGGTGGCAGAGTGGAGGCTTCCCGGGTGCGTCTCGCGATATAAGGTCGTTATCGCGGTAATGTGGTCATGTGGCAGCCTGTTGAAATCTCCTGAGTTCTTCTTTCTATCGTGGTGAAGGAGGAGAGCAGACACGTACTGCGTGTCTCAACAGATTTTCTAATCATGGTAAGAATGCGGCGTGTATCTGGTGCTAATTACAAATATCTTTCAGTATAGCACTCATTCGAAAGGCTTTTTGACGTTTTGCATGCACTGGTGACTCGAAATAGCAATTTCCATGTGTTTATATGATTGTTGACTGAAGGCCTCTTCAGCATGAGGAGTGGTGAAGTTAGCCACCCATATAACTAACGTTAGTTGGCTTAATCTAAACTCAACATGGGACCAACATGGGAACAAAACTTGATTAGCTGCTGTTAGTCGTACTAATCGAAGAGTTAGATTTTGTTGCGTTTGTTTGCGGCTCTCTGTGAGTTAGCTGGCTTTCCAGAGCTAATGTTAGCTGTCCAGCTAGCTCACACAGCAGCAGGCCCAGGCCCCGCTCAGACACGTGGGTACGTTAAGAGGACTGCGTGGTTAGCGCGTATGAGCAGAACTTACTTGTTAACCTTGTATGCTGCGGTTAGTACGCCACCGCACTGAAAACTAAAATTAACCTTTACAATATTGTACAAATTATCTAAATTGACAGTTACGGAGGTCACGCATGAACACGTTGCCAAAGCTTTACTGTTACCACGTGGGAGCTGCTAACACTAGTTGGCATAATACGCGAATTAACTGAACATTGCTTGCTATAGCAAGACTCCCATACTTTTAAGTTAAGTTCTAGTTTCTTAGCCAATGTATTTCTCTTTCCACAGGTGCTGTTGCACGTGTTATTTGAGCACGCGGCGGGCTACGCGCTGTTCGCCGTCAAAGAGGTGGAGGAGATCGGCATGCTGCTGCCTCAGGTGGGTCATCCAGTCCCCCGTCCCACTGCTGGTTGGACAGTTTAAATTTCTACCATAGTATCATGCAATAAAATCACATCATAATTTCTCTGTTGTAGGTGGAGGAGAGTGTTCTGAACATCGGGAAGTTCAACAGCATGGTGAGCCTCGCTGCCTTCTTCCCGTTCAAGTCGGCCCAGGCCGCCCTGGAAAACATCAATGCCATTTCTGAAGGCGAGTAGTTTTCCTACTTATTACTTGATTTACAGTTTACCCAGATGTAATGATGTTTCAATAATCTGTCAATCCACTGAATGTCTGTGCTGACAACATAATGTAAATCCTGAACATCTGGGCAAAGCCTTACAGAGCGCATGAGAAGTCGGACCTGCCAACCTGCTTGTGTTAATAGAGATTTTTTTCCCTTTCCTTTTTTCTTGTGTTTGCTACACAGATACTTAAAACACACTGTACATTTTCAATTCAGTAATGGTATTCTGATTGTATTTATATGAACTATCAAACCATTTGCAAGTTTGCAATCTTGTAAGTTAAATGAATAAATTAAATGTAATTGAATAAAGAGGCAAATTAACAGCCATGTAATGAATGGACGGTGGGCTTGCCTGGGGTTTATTTCAACGAAACACTTACACAGGTAATGTGTACAGGTTGGCTGGCCTGAATGCACCATCAGGAGATGCATTCATTACCATGACTTTTGCGTTGCTCTGCTCTAGAATAGAAAGTTGCATTACTATTGATGTCAAGTGCATACAAATATTTTAAACATCCTCTCCCACTTGCAGGTGTGGTCCACGCTGACCTGAAGTTGTTCCTGGAGACAAACCTGCCCAATGCTGGAAAGAAGAAAGCAGTATTGGGGGTTTCTGATTCCAAGATAGGAGCAGCTCTGCAGGAGGAGCTGGGCCTGTCCATCCAGACCAGTGGGGTGGTGGCTGAGATATTTAGAGGTGAGGAGACAATTTGGCTGCAACTTAATCTTCGACAGGCTGACAAGTTGGTTTTTTTGTAGTCTTGGGGTATCATGACAAGACTTTTAGAGTCCTGTTAGGGCTTTGAAACACTGTGGCCTGTTGTGATGCGATCTTGTGACCCTGAAACTCCTGATGGTTCATACTGAAAATCTGAACAGCCAGTGATCACGGGTTGTCCCCTGCCTCCACTCCTCTTGACTCCAACAAACCCTTATCTGTATTCGTCTTGTCAGGTGTGCGTCTGCACTTCCACTCCCTGGTGAAGGGTCTGACGGCCCAGGCTGCCTCCAAGGCCCAGCTCGGTCTGGGCCACAGCTATTCCAGAGCCAAAGTCAAGTTCAATGTCAACAGGGCAGACAACATGATCATCCAGTCCATTGCTCTGTTGGACCAGCTGGACAAGGACATCAACACTTTCTCCATGCGAGTCCGGTAAGGAGCTGTGGTTCAATCAGACCACTAATACTCTTCAATTGTGTCTTGTGGTTGAGAGAAGGATGCACTTGTAGACTATTCACTGTTCTTTTTGATGGGAATAACATTACGTTTCAACTAACATTAGGCTAGTTAACCATCCAGGCAGCAGAGAAGCATAAGTTTGATTGGCTCACAGTCAGTGTATATAGTGGCATTTGGCGCTTGGTGGGAGGTAGTTTCAGACCCTGGTTGTGTGCACTGGTCTGGTTCAGCTGGACTTTAACAAAACGGATTAAAATATAAGACATTTTGAACACCTTTGCCTGAAGAAGTGATCCTAACCCCCAAGCAGCCTCTTGGTGCTTACCACAGACGGCACCCCTAGAGTGCTGCCTGTATAGAAAAGGGGGGGACAACAACTTCGACCCCACGTCTGTTTGGCCAGCTGTTGTATTGTGCGGCCACACTGTTGAAGCAGAGCAGTTGGTTCAGAATTTCTTTTACTTACAGTCTTTGTTTTATGTCTCCAGTGAATGGTATGGCTACCACTTCCCAGAGCTGATCAAGATAGTGTCGGACAACTCGATGTACTGCCGCCTAGCCCAGCTGATCGGCAACAGGAAGGAGTTGTCAGAGGCGAGTCTGGAGAGCCTGGAGGAGGTGGTGATGGACGGCGCCAAGGCCCAGGCCATCCTGGACGCATCCCGCAGCTCCATGGGTCAGCACACAGGACAATGAAAACCAGATTAAGACCACATCGTGCCCCTTTTTTGCCCATCCTGGACTAATAATTGTCCTTGGTGTCTAACACAGGGGGGTAAAGTAGCTCTCTCATAAACCTGTAGTGAAGGCAAAAATCCTCACTGCGGATCCTGTCGGGAGAAACAACCCACACGTTGCTTCCAGATATACAAGCATAAAATCCATTGACATGTTGATTGGATTAATGGCAGCTGTCCTCAGATTGTAAAATTGGTGTTCTGTCTTAAGTCCCAAAGAATTA
Source organism: Centroberyx gerrardi (assembly GCF_048128805.1). Classification (NCBI taxonomy): domain Eukaryota; kingdom Metazoa; phylum Chordata; class Actinopteri; order Beryciformes; family Berycidae; genus Centroberyx; species Centroberyx gerrardi. Next base: position 27,276,584 of record NC_136001.1, on the reverse strand, counting down.
TCTGAGGAGTGGTATCCCTCTGAACGCCCTCTCCTGATTTCTCCCTCCAGGTATGGACATCTCTCCAATCGACCTGATCAACATAGAGAGGTTCTCTAGCCGTGTCGTGTCTCTGGCAGCCTATCGCCTGGAGCTGCAGGAGTACCTGCGCTCCAAGATGAGTCAGGTGGCCCCCAACCTGGCAGCCTTAATCGGAGAAGTGGTGAGTAGAAGTCTCATCTGTACTGTTATCTTGACATTCAACACGGGACCAATGATGTTATACCAAAATCTGTCAATCCACTGAACCGCTGTGGTGAAACCTTCCTCCGGTGCTGATGGTCTTCCCTTTCAAAGAGCTTTAGCTGAAAACAAATAGTGTTATCGTTTTGTAGAACCATCTCTTGCTGTTATGGATGTGACTGACCATATTATTTTCCTGGCCTGCAGGTGGGAGCTCGCCTGATCTCCCACGCCGGCAGTCTAACCAACCTGGCCAAGTACCCAGCCTCCACCGTGCAGATCCTGGGAGCAGAGAAGGCCCTGTTCAGGTACTGGGGCACCCACTCCCTGCTGGGGAAAGCAGTGGCTGCAGTGATGGCAGGGCTGGGCCGGAGCAGAGAAGGGTGACTGGAGAAGGCTAACTTAAGCCTCCTCTGGAGTGATCCCTCTCGCCCTAACGCACCCCCCACAGTCTGAGCAGCCACACACAGCACTGAGGTAGCGAAACTGAAAAGCAGTTTTTTAAGCTGGGAGTGCAAAACGTATCAGTTTCCAAAACTACACATAACTTTGATAGACAGAACCCCTTGGATGACATTTTTTGGGCACTTGCTGTAACTGTTCATTATGAATGTCAAAGCAACACTGTTTTCACACAGAGCCCTAAAGACTCGAGGCAACACCCCCAAGTACGGCCTCATCTTCCACTCTACCTTCATCGGCCGTGCCGCTGCCAAGAACAAAGGCCGCATCTCCAGATATCTGGCAAATAAGTGCACCATTGCCTCGCGCATTGACTGTTTCTCTGGTGAGTGGAGATTATCCCAGAGGCAGGAATGGGAGCTTAATGTTGAATAAAATTTGCATTTCTTGGTCTGTGCCAACTTAAATTCTTGTGGCGTAACTTGCAATGATGCTCATATTTTTCGTCAACAGTATTCATCCCTTGGGTTGATGTTGATAAGCTTAATTCCTGAGCAAAGCCATTAGTCTGCTAGGCTACTGTAGTCTCCTGCTGGCACTGTGACTGACTTTTTTACTTTTTGACAGAGGTACCCACGAGTGTGTTTGGGGACAAGCTGCGTGACCAGGTGGAGGAGCGCTTGTCTTTCTATGAGACTGGCGAGGTGCCACGCAAGAATGTGGACGTCATGAAAGAGGCCGTGAAAGAGGTGAGCTCAGATGAACGTTTTGAATTGTTTAGGTCGCAGTATGCAAAAGCAGAGTGGCACAGTGAGTAGAGACCCGGTTTCAAGGTCCTGTATCTTGCCATTTAATTGGCTAGAGGTTCTTGAAATACTGGTACTTTACCTCATACTTCAGAATTTCTCAATGCTTGAGCCTGCTGTGAATGATGACACATCTCTGCCTGACTTCATTGTGAGGGCAAAAACTGATTTAATGAGCCTGACGCAGCGTAGCATAATACACTTGTGAAACGGCCAATGGTCACTCCCTGACTGTCATGACGGTAACTGTTTCTCTCACCACATCACAGGCTGGTGATGTTGCAGCCGAGATAAAACGGAAGCTGGATAAGAAGGAAAAGAAACGCAGGAAGCGTGAAAAGAAGCTGAAAGAGGAAAACTGTGAAACCAATGGCGAAGCAGAGGTATGTGGTAGTTGGAATATCTGGAAAAGCATGTTTTGATTTGAGATTTGACCCAGCTGTGGTCCTGTCTCAGTGTACGACATGCCAGAACAACCCGACTCCGAACCATTGGCTGGTCCTAACCAATGGGCTTGATCACTGAAGCGAGTCACACATCACAACCACTTGATTAACAGAGGGGTGTTTTATCTGTTGCTGCGACTACACTTTTCCTAACCATATTGTTTCCTGCTCCTTGGACCAGGCGGAGAATGGACAAGCAGACACCAGCGTGACAAAGAAGAAAAAGAAGAAGCAGGCAGATGAGCAGATGGAGGTAGAGGAGACCCCTGCTGCAGAGAATGGAGCAGAGGACACCAACACCCCAGCTAAGAAGAAAAAGAAACGAAAGGCTGAGGCCACAGAAGCAGAGCCAGCTGAAGAGACCCCAGAAACACCAGTGTCTGAGAAGAAGAAGAAAAAGAAGAAAAAAGACAATGCCGAATAGACAATATGATCAGAGACTGAGTCCTGAGCTCCTGTACAGTTTTTTTTTTTTTGTTTTGTTTATTTTTTACTATTTTCATTTTACTCACTGGACTTTAAAACGGGCAGATATATATGTAAGCAGCGTTTTGTTGTATACGCCATTTTAGAAACCTGAAAGCAGGTTAGACTGAAATGTTCAGAACTGTGCCTTGAAGTTCATTTAATTTTGCCTGTATTTCTGTAAATAAACTGCATTTAAGCCACATTGCCCTTTCTGAACAGTTGTCTTTATCAGTGTAAACTTCTTTTTGTTAGTAAAAAATCTTATGCAATACAATACCCAGTGTCATTTTGTTTCTTTTGGAGGGTCAAGGGTCACTTGTAACAGTGGTACACACTGGTAATGTCCTGCTAACTAGAAGCATGTGCAAGGAAAGCTTTGAATTGTAATTTATTTACTGAAAACTGGTTATAAATGGTAGCTGTTGTGTTTGATCACTTCTTGTGCATATAGATTAAGCCTTTGGCATCAGAAATTCATTTCCCATAGAAAACATAACACTTTCTATAGCACTTTGCAATTTGAGTTATTGTAATCCCCTAGAGTGCTTCAACCTGCACAACTTGTGCACTCATTAAGCCATATTACCTTGTTTAATGTATTGTGGCCCAAGCTGAATGAATCATGCGTCAAAAATGGCAACTTGGCCAATATGCTATATTTTACAAGCTAACAATATGTTGGTGGACTAGCCTGCATTCAGTGACAGCCTATTCACAGTATTCATGATGTAACATGCATTTCCTACCTATGTGGCACTGTGTTTGTCATTTGATAGTAATCACCTGTAAATTTACTACAATCACCTGTTTTCCTACCAAGATGGCTGTGGTGATGTAACTGAATACTAGGAATAGGCTATGGCAAAACAAGTCTCACTCATCTATCCATTGGTCTGAATGTGAATCAATTGCAGATGTGAAACCAATAAACACACTTAAGAGAACTGTGGTGTGAAAGATAATACCAGACCCCTACAAACTGTTCAGAACTTTTAATTTGTTGGACAACAAGGATTAAACCAATGTTAAAATGACATCAAATCCAAGGCCTGGCTGGTTGTACCAACCAACTAGTAAGATGGGAGACACAGATGGAGGGAAACGGGGCAAAAAGAAAGTCAAGCTATCAACTCAAGTCACCCTCAATATAAGGATTCACAGATGGGGGAGACCAAAGTTACAAAAACTTTTTTCTTCTAAAATAAAAAAGGCCTTTGCCGTGAAAATGATGTGTAGCATTTATGTACATCATTCTCAGGGTTCATGTATGCATACAAAAAAATCCACGTCACATGATGCTTGTTTGTGTTCAAGTATATTCACCATCAACTTCATTAATTCTCCATGATTTAGCATTCTTGTCTTTCCACATTTTTTTGAAATAAAATGTCCTTCAAAATAAAAAACAAATGCAGAAAACCACATTTCATGTCCTACCAATACATATATACTGTATAAATACATACATAAATATATTTTACATACAACAGCCATAAATTTGAAAAGGGGATATATAGAGCAAAGGGGAAAGGGGTGGTAGTGTGTGTGTTTTTAGCTTGGTGCTGTAAAATGCTTTGTCCCTCTATGATCTGATCAGTCAGATGGGCAGGTGTGGTGCTGTGTGTTGGCGTCTGTCCATGCACACGCACGTTAATGTCGACCTAGCCATCTCAGTTGGCCCAGTAGGGAGAGCTGCCATAGCTGGACTTGTTGACCTGGCTCTTCTGCTGCATGCTGCTGGACTGGCCGCGCTGGCTAGGACCACCCTGAACATGGAAAGACAAAACAGGATGCATATCTTTGAATAGAAACTTATGGTACCAAAGGAAACTATTCCCTCTCTTTACTTGGCCAAGTTTTGCTGAACATGTATGCTCTTTTTCAGTACCATCCCATTTCACACTCATACAATTATATACTGTACATTCAAATCTGCTGCCCAGTGAAAATAGTCATTTGGAGCCAAGTGCTTTCTTCAAGGGCACCTTGTCAGGAGCTGCTGAGGGAGGGAACAGTGTTACTCAATGACTTTGCCAGGCCAGTTTCCCTCAATCAGTTAGGGGATTTGAACCAACAAGCCAGTTTCTTTAACCTTAAAAGGAACCCTCAGATACTCTTGCACTTATACATCATCAATTTGTGATGTTCAGTGCATTCCAATGCTTTGTTATTTTGTGAATAAGTGTTGTAATTTACTTTTTTGATGTACCCACTTGCCCTCAACCAGCCTCATCTACTTCTAGTTCAGTTAGTGATTTCCTACATTTCCCAGAATCACTTTCAACAACCCCCAGAGGCACTGAAAGTGGACACAGACATGAACGTGTTGCTTTCAGTCAAGGGTGGGTGTATGAGCATATAAATAGCTAGCTAGTCAACTAGTTTGTGAACATTTGAGCGTGTCTATATCTTAAATCAAAACAAAACATGTTTCATGCACTGCATTAAACTGCATTGGGCAGTTATCCATGGAAATAAGAAAAATACACCACCTAGGCCCATAAATGCAAGGTACATGCCCAATATCTCTTTCATAGCTGTGTTAGGGTGTGTTTTAGGGTGGATTTCCTATTTTCTTTGAAGTCTAAAGTATAAGTCAATTGTCTCAGCATACATGCCACACAAGTGAAAACCACACTGACTGCTGGATCTGAGGGTGCATGTTTCACTGACGGCGTTATTAAAAAGGAATGTTACCTGTCCATCCTGAGCTAGATGGTGGTGCAGCAGCTGTGAGTGTGGTTGCTGGTGAGGCAGGATGTGGAGGAAGGGGGCCGGTGCATAACCCCCAGGGGCTCCTCCAGGGTTGAGAGGCCCTGGACCCCCCAGCGCTGATGGCAGGCTGAAGGGAGGGGGGGTCCCTGCATGGAAACCCTGCTTATCAAAGGACTGTGCAGGAAGAGGAACAAGAACAAAGTGGGCTGAATTATTCATCTGAATTAATTTTAACACAGTAAGTATTCAACAGAATAATAGTAGAATCATAGAACAGAAACATGAAGGTAATGGAGAGCTGAGGCTCACCTGGGTCTTATTGTAAACACTTCCACTGATGTCTGGCACACCCGAGTTACTGGATGTCACTGAGACGCCTGACAGCAAAAACATTTATGTGTCATAATTTTACATGACTTTACAAAAACCAAACTAGAATATTAGAAAGACTGAGCGATATTTCTGTTTCCCCGTACCTTTCCCAGGCCCAGTAGCAGCAGATTTGGCCTGTGCCTGTGAGGAGTTGTTGTAGCCTTTACTGTAGTCCACTCCTGCTGGCCCCGCTGTCAGCTCCTCATACCCTGAACAGGAAAACATCAACTTCAGAATTCATACAATTCACATACTTTTCTGTGCAAATCTGTGCAAAGATGTACTTAACTCAACATTGTTTAGAGTGTTTGTGTGATTTACTTCACCTGGAATCAAATGGAATTCTCAAACTATAAATATAATGTTTTATGTAGGCTAAATTGCTTTGTGCTAATCTGCGTGTGTAGACTTGTCACTAACCTGAGCTGAAGGTGTGCTGGCCATAACCGCTGGGCTGCTGCTGGGTCTGCTGCTGGAAGGGGCTAGCTGAGGGGTTGCCGAGGCCCAGGCTCATGCTGTGCTGCTTGGCCGAGGCTGGTCCAGGGCCCCCAGGGGGGACAAACATGGTGGGGCCGTACTGGAAGGCAGCGGCACTGGGCACCGCACCAGGCACCCCGGGGTAGTAGGGCAGGCCTGTGTAGCTGTAGCCCGGAGGCAGAAAGGCCTGCTGACTGCTGTGGTGCTGCGGCTGGCCCTGGGGCTGGGGCTGGGCCTGCGGGGGCTGAGGCTGGGCCTGGTTCTGGCCTTGGCTCTGGGGCGGCTGCGGAGCCGACAGGCTGGTGGGGGGTGCCGGGGAGGTGGAGTCATTCCTGCCAAACTTTGTGACTTCACCTGAGAAACAAGGGAGATGTCAAGTGAGGTCACAGTGACAGAACAGTTACAGGATTGGAAAGGAGGACTGCCAAGGGTGAAGTTGCTTTACCTGAGTAGGGGTTGTTGGCTAGGCCCCCATCTCTGCCAGAGAGAGTAGCTGTGGGGCCAGGGAATGTGATTCCATAATAATCCTGCAAAGAGGGCTAAGGGACAGGAGAAGATCAGGAGAGGATCCAACCAAGAGTGAATGCTAATTCTTTTTCAGAGGAACCATCAGCAATTACTCCCAACCTCGAACTGAGTAAAAGACTATCACAGGGTCAACAGAATCATATGCCATTAAAAGAACTATAATGGCTTATTACAGTGCGGAGTATTAGTGTGAGCATCAGTGAAGAGCTCTCATTGGAGTGTGGTGATGAGGTGGAGGCTCACCATTGGCAGTCTGGACTGGAGCATGTGGAGGTCCTCGTAGCCATAGATCTGCTGTGGAACAAGACACATTAACACATGGTGTAAAATACACACCGGTACACTGTTACTGAATGCTCTGGATCTATAAATCACCACAAAGTCACTTGTCAGAAGTATCCCCTTCAACTGTTCATACTCCTATTCTTTGTGGGGTGAACTGCTGGGATCAAGTGTGAATATGGCAATCATGCGCAAATTACTGGCAAAACAGGCGTAGTTCAAGAATAGAACGACCTTTATTTCATGACAGCTGGACAGACAGGACTGTATAGATGTGATTGGTAGGTGGCAGGTGTTGTGTTCATTGGAAAAAAACAAACTATGCAGCACACCAAAATGATTATCAATCCTCTGTAATGGCTACTTACTGGGTATGCTGGCAGCAACCCCCCTGGGCCCATGATATACTGGTTGGGCAGTAGAGGAGGCACTCCCTGGGACAGGTTAGGAGGAGCTTTACCTGTCAACACAAGGACACAACAATCATCATGTTGCTTTACTTTCACTTAAAGTAACAGCTCCACTCTGTGGCCATTTGACATTCCTCCTAGTAAGCATTAGTAATAATTCAATTAGTGAAGCAAAATGGTACGAGTGAAAGCAACCCATCACACTCTAATGCTTAACGTTAACTCCCATGTTTCCTGTCATTCCCAGTAGCTGACTTTGGGAATGTAGTGTGTGTGTGTGTGTGTGTGTGTGTGTGTGTGTGTGTGTGTGTGTGTGTGTGTGTGTGTGTGTGTGTGTACCAGTGGAGGATGAGAGCAGCGGTGTGGTCCTGGGTGCTGAGAGGTTGGAGGTGGCAGTAGCTCCATTGGAGCCAAGTCCCAGCACTGTGCTGGTGCCGGCAGCAGCAGAGTGTAGTCCACTTGTGCCAGCAATACCGCTGACTACGCTGCTCATATTGCTGCCCATGTTGGGCATGTTGGCCAGATGGCTGATGCTGCTGCTACTGTTGCTGTTGATGTGGGTCGAGTGGAGCGTTGGGGCCGGGGCCTGCGATGAGGTGTATGAGCCAGAGGAGGGAGCCAGAGAGCTCACGCTGCTGCTGTCCACACTGGTGTACTGAGAGAGGAGGAGTAGAAAAGGTGGTCATTTGAAACGTATCGTCTCTCCAGATTTTCAGATTTCTTTTAACAATGCATGTGTTGTCTGTGTATTGGCATTAATACAGATCTGATTCTGATTCTTTGGCTGTGGCTACTGTTTGATTTCATCTGATATCTAGTGACCTACATGGCCATGTGAACATGTAATACTATCATTGCTATGTATCTAACTATGTAGATTTGTGTTTCAGTGTGTCATACACATTCAGCAGTTTGTTTGCATATCATTACAAAGGAACTGGTATTTCAGCCATTATGCTGGTGGTAGGCAGTACTTACAGTGAGAGAGCTGGAGCCCAGAGCTGAGACTGAGGAATGACTGCTGGCATGGCTGCAGAGGGGAGCAGAGAGTGAAGGCAGGGAGGGGGGAAGAGAGTAATGCGAAAAAGATCAGTTTCTCCTCAACATCTCAGCACGTATACTGCTATGGCAATCGCAACTTCATAGCACCTCACAGTTAGCATTTCATTACTACTTCTCCTCAATTCAATGTATTAGGCTAGAAGTAATTTCTTGGAGTCAAGGTGAGACAACCCATTGCGCATTCTAGTATTTTTCCCCAATGGAAGAGACTAGCTTTAATGTATTCGGAAATAATTTATATATTGGAAAACATGCAATAGCTGCAGCAACAGGTGATCTGCCCCATCTTGACTATTCAAGTTGAAAGCACATGCTTTGCATTCATATATTTCTACTTCTCATGTTCTATGTTCTCATGTTGTAGTTTGCTCTACTCCTATTTCTATTCTATTTTCTTTGCTGTGTGCTATGTGCTGCTGCAACAAATCAATATCCACAGCTGGATCAACTTATTTTATTACATATGTATTGCACAAAAAACATTCTATGCATCTTTTGCCACTTTTCAATGCTGTTCTCCATCTTGTCATGTGTGTGTTTGTGTGTCACCTGTTGAGCGTGTTGAGCTGGCTGGCTGAGGGCAGGTCCTGTGCCAGGTTGGAGAGCGTGGTGGAGCTGTGTGCGGGCAGGGAGGAGGGCAAGTGGGACGAGGGAGCTGGGGCACTGTTGGTGCTGATGCTCAGAGACGGTGACTCCGGCTTCGGTGTGGAGGACGCTGATGAAGCTGGGAAGAGTAGGCAATATTTTTTTTATTTTTTTTTTTAAATCAGTCACATTCTTCTTGCCATGAAAGATGATCACAGTTCTAGCATTTGACTACAGTGTATGCAAAATTATATAATCCCCATGTATCTCCATGTCTACTGTATTTTTGAGTGATCCAAAATATGATTGATTAACCCAACAGAGGTGACTGTTGGTAGACCTTTATAATACAAAGCATGCATTGATTATAATAAATCCGTATTAGATAACTTACTGTCTAGAGCAGCAGAGGTCCTCACACCATTCAGACCATTCTGGTGACAAGAACAAACAGCGTCAGTGTCTCGGTATACTGATAATAGATCACCTCTACCATATACATGTAACATTTGGAATACGCAAGATACGCAGAAGACATTTTGTTTATTTCAGTGTATGTTTGAAAGAGGAATATTTTATGGGATGAGTAAATGCGTCACATAAGAAGAGAAAATCCAGCTCTAGACTGAGTCTATTGAGGATATCACCTATTAGAAACTTGGTTTCTAGTTATCATGTGACACCTACTCTGAAAAAATGACTGCCAACATGAAAGCATAACTTACAATTGAATATTAGCTTTATTGAGCCCTTTACTTAGAAAAAAGGCCTTTTTAAAAATATTGTGCAATGAACAGGTAAAATTTTCTCCCAAAATGTTTCCATGACATTTTGTGACATTGTATACACAAACTCTGCTTTAGGGTGAATTCTCATCTCAGTAAACCAAAGCTACAGCTAAGTTTAATAACCCTCTAGATAGATATGAACATTTGTGTGGACTTCTTCTACTCACCATGACTGGTCCCGAGGCGTCTTTGCTCTGGGAAAAGGCCAGTCGTGAGTGGGGAGCCATGGTCCCGTCATAACTTCCCCCGACTGTGGAGAAGGGGGAGGAGGAGGAGGGGACAGAGGAGGAGCTGGTGGAGGTGGTGGAAGAGGAGGAAGGAGGATTGGCAGAGCTGACAGTGCCCAGTGAGGAGGGGGTAAGGCTGGGCAGCGCCACCGAGGGAGAGGGGTAGACCGGCTCCGATGAGGAGAGCGGCAGAGGCAGGGGGACGGACAGAGGGCTGCCCAGTGAATCACTGTGAGACAACATGAGGAAGAGAAAAAGATAAAACACAAAGTTAGGAAGGAGGCATCACTTGCAATTAGCTCAGATGAGGAATAAAAGGGAAAAAATAAAACTTTACTGACACGAGTTTCATTCAAGAAAGATACATCCACTATTTAAAAAAAATAAATAAATATTGGAACATATTGGAAGAAGTGGAAGAACAGGAACTCGAAAGCGTTCACGTTTAACTCGACCACGTCCAAAATCATTTGGATTTATGAATTTAAAATAAACCATAAACAACCAGCAGCAGATATTGCTCAGTTTTTGTAAGTAGGGTTGATTGTAATCCCATTACTGCTGACAGTGTATTCCCCGTTATGTTTACCGCTTGTGTTGACACACTTCTGCAATATGTGACACCAAGTGGGAGATATTGGAGCCTGCAAAAAATTCTACTTGAGATTACCACTCAGAGGTTGACGTGAACGTTTTTCCCCAGTTGGCAGTTTGTATTTATGGCAAATCTGATATAATGTGAACGTGGCATCAGGGTACTTGAACGTTCTACTTTCTAACTACCTCACGCTAGTTAAATGGGCAATATATTCAAGTTTCAGGCCATGGATAATTGGAAGATCTGATATAGGCAGGTCTCATTGTAGTGCTTTTGGGTTTGGTGGTTTGAGTTTTGCTTGGCCCCGTTGGATTTTATTAGAGAGCAGCACTCCCTGCAATCTGAGAAGTACGTAGCTCTACATTGAAGTAATTGGCGAAATTTTGATCAGATTCGATTGGCATGATGGCAAAAACCAGGAAAATAAGGCCCAGGTTGAAAATAACCGGAATTACTTCTACACATTAATTGCCTGAATGACAGTGTATTGACAGTACCTGAGCGGTTTGGAGTACAGGCTGGTCTGGCTCTGTGCTCCTGGTCCCGGTGCAGGTGGTGCTGGGGCGGGTGCCGGTGTGGACTCCCTGGATGGCCCGCTAACACAGTTGTCCACAACGCCAAAGTCAGGCAATGCCGACTCTGAGCCAAAGTCTAGTGCTCCAAACTGGAGGTTTAGACCAGGGACGTCAGCAGAGCCTGGCATCTCCACCGCCGTGGAGGGGATCTGTCAGGAAGGTGGTGCATTGACAGAGCTCAACACCATGATTATATGTTCATTTAATTAATGATATTGTGTCATGTAGCAAGAAAGAACTTGAGGTATTTGGGTTAAGTAGGTTACAAGATTGTTTGAAATGCCAATCTGAGATGTTTTGGTAAAATATGTGTGCATTTTTACCTTAAAAAGTAGTATCTCAGACCTAAACCAACTGGAGAATGATGATTTTTGTAAACCCTGAAGTTTTAGATCAAAAACCCTGACGCTAAAACCCTGAGTAGCCAAATGCGCAATAAAAATAATTTATCAGTGTGTCATCGTAATCTTCTGTCCATCAGCATCCAACCCTACCTTAGATGTGGGAGGTATCCTTCGTTTCTGGCCCTTGAGCTGTGCCCGTTGCTGCTGTGGTGTGTTGCTGCCCTGAGGGTCCAGCCCTGCACTGGGGGCAGGAGGCTTGGCACTGCCAGCAGCCATCAGCGGGCCTCCCTGGGCCGGCGTGCTGGCCTGGAGGGCAGGCGAGGCTGAAGTAGGGTGTACTTGTTGCTGTTGTTGTGTTGGGGGGCTGGGTTGGCGTGCCAGAGGCAAGGAGGGGCCAGCATGCCTCTGGACCAGCTGGCTCAGCACCAGAGAAGGCTCCGGCTGCAGGCCAAACTCACCTGGAGCAACAGACACACAAAAACACAAACACATGCACAGTCCAAGGGATTAACATAGTCATATATACACCTATATAAGCACAGGGAAAACAGACACAATTGATTATTTGCCATGCTTGCATGCATGCCTGCACACTGACACTCGCTATTGGCCATTCCCACTCAAATACTCACGGCTGAACTGCGAGGAGAGTGAGGAGGCGCTGGATTCCGAAGCCTTCATGTCCCAGCTGGAGGAGGAGGGCGGAGGTACAGGGGCTCCCAGGCCTGGCAGTCGGCTAATGGAGGTGTTGCCCCCCTGGGTGCTGGCAGGAGGGGCCGCCTGGGATGAGGGCAGCGGGCCCAGGCCGGGACCCTTCAGCTGTTCAAGGATCTGAGCTCCAGCGCTGGGCTGACTCCTCTTGGACTGGCCCAGGTCCCCGAAACCTGCTCCCAGCACTGACGACTGGCAAAGACAGAAGGAGAGAGTATAACATACGATCTCTGTGATTGTGTATGTGCGTATTTATGTGTGAGAAACAAAGGAATGTGTATATGAGAAACAAAAAAGGATACATAGTACTGACTGGAAACAGTCAAATAAATGAAGAGCGTGCAAAGAGTATAATTAACCAGGGAGTGTGGAGTATCACAAGTGACTGTGTGTTTACCAGGGCAGCGTGTGCGTAGCTTGTGCTGCCGGTGCCGTTGCGGCTGGGGGGCGGCTGCTGTTGCTGCTGCGGCTGGTGGTGGTGGGAGTTGGTGAAGACCAGACTCTGAGAGGAGGAGGAGGAGGAGGGTGCCTCTCTTCCTCCACCCACAGGCTTCTGCAGCAGAGAGGCCAGGTCCAGACTGGTGGGGAAATGGTTGTTAAAATCCATTCAATTCAAAAATGTTTCTTTGCAGGACACAATGAATACAAAACTTGGCAATGCAATATAATGTATTGCAAATAAGTACAATATTAACAAAAGGGTCAATAGTAACAAAGACACTCCACATTTGTGCAGATGCCACCAAAAAGCAAAAGCACGTTTTTTTCCACTGATAGGGCTTTCGAATAAAGGGGTAACTGCAACTACAGTGTTTCCCTGTAGAACATAATTTGCCATTGTGCAACTCCCATGCTCTCACTTGCTAGCAGCATAACAGCATGGTTGTCCGTATGGAGCACATGATAATCTCAAGTTATCTGGAGCGTAATTTCTTGGAAAATTGTGGCCAAAACACGTGTGTGTAAATAATTGTTTACAAGGCTTTACATACTGTATATGCAAGTGTGAATGTTATGCAAGCTGATGATTGTAAATCTGTCATGAAACACTACAAAATAAGAGTACTGCTTCTGCAAAAACTGCAATACTAATATAAAGCTGTGGGTGGTTTGTGAGATTGAGCTACACTTCACCAAGAGAGATTATGGCTGATGTATTACACTGTACATGAACCAGTTACGTACCTTTGCCCAGGAGTGATGTGGTTCTCAGCAGCAGGCGCACACGAGGAGGTGAACACTTTGGTCTCTGAGAGCTGAGGAGTCATAAGAGGCAGAAATTGTTTTAGTACACACTACTGCAGAGCATTTTCCCTTCATTGTGATCGATTAACTGCTGGTTCAACTCACACTGACATCCTCACTCCAGTCCTCAGCTGCCCAGTCTTCCAAGGTATTCCTCCAGGCAACTAGGGCACAACCAGGAAAGGGTCAAGGTTAAAATACATGTGAGACAAGTAGGAGAGAAAACAAGCAACAGTGGCCAGAGCCTCTCATGTTCTTTTGCAACATATGCCTCATTTATAGGGTCTACACGGTACTATCCATCTTTCCGTGTGCACAAAAACGCCTCTATAAGCTGAAAGCAGTGTCAGTGCTGCTCAGTGGAGCTAACCTGTCCCATCTGTGCTGTTGTTGGCTCCTGTTTCCCAGACCTCCGTTTGTGTGGTCCCCGCCCCAGTCTCTGTGGTATAGTCCGCTGGGTTGAAGGTCCTGGGGAGGAGCAAAGGAATAGATCAAGTCAGAGATTGATTGGGGAGAGCAATATTGACAGAATTATATAGAAATTTAGCTAGAGGGCAGCGTGTGGTTGACAGTGGGTGACCGAAGATTAAGTTAATCCTGTTCCCAAACAAACAAAATGTTCTGGAGTTTCAAACGCTGGATAAATTAGCACCTATGGTGGTCCAAGGTTTTGCACAGCGGCTGTATGAACAGCACAAAAAAAAACTGTGTGTGTGTGTGTGTGTGTGTGGAGTGTTTGTATTCAGTGTTGCTGTAGGGGCTTAAGTGGGGTAACTTTATCGTTTGGGTGGTATTTGCAAGAGATCAGTGCTTGCAGACTCACACAATATTTTAGGAGCAAACATAAGACCATAGGAACCCATTCTAAAAGACAGATGCAAGACAAGCACACTACTTTAATATGAAGTGAAAACCCCTGTGTGTGTGCATGTGTGGTTTATCGCCATACCCCATTCCCTGGGCTGAGAACCTGCTCCCTGCTGGTGCTCTGCCTCTGCCTCGACCTCCAGATCCTGCATAAACATACACACCAAAGTCAACAACTGTTGGGTCTACTGACTGAGTATACAGAGTATCAACTGTCCATCCGCTCACCTCGGCCACCTCTGCCCCTCCGACCTCGTTCTGAACCTCTGTCCACTGGTGTCACCTCCACACCATTCTCCTCTGGACGTGCTGTATGTGTACACACACATACATATACACAAATGAGAGGAGAAACTACATGAATAATAGGACAATGTAATCAAACATGATACTGAAAGCTGGAAAAGAGACAGGGGAATCTGAACTAGCTTTAAAAAAAATGCAATGGCCATGTCTAGACTCCGTACCCTGTCGGCTGCGACTGGCCCCTTTGCCCCTGCGGTTGGCGGCCCCACGGCCCTTGCTACCCTCCCTCTCTCCTTTCTTCTCCCTGTTCTCCTTGTTCTCCTTGCTCTCTGATGGTCCCTCCTTCACCAGGGGCTTCTTCTTCCCTACTGTCTCCCATGAGGTCTAGACACAGCAGGAGCGACGGCACAGTGGGAAAAAAAGACAAGATGCAGGATGAGTGAAATAAGTACAAACTCTATAGGCCATGTGTGTCTCATTAATATTAACACAAATACAAAAATATTTATCATCTAGCGATATTGTTTTATAAAGACAATATAGTAGTAATTTGTTTCATTGTTCCTACAAAGTCAAAATTAGAATATGCCCAGTAAAATAGGGACTCAATAGAATTTCTACAGCAGTGCATATTCATTTTGGCAAAGGATTATGTATTGAATATTATATTCAAAACAACATGCGGATAATAACTATACAGTCACTTCAGTTAGTATGTTATTCTACAGTGGGACACTCTTATCCCACACCTAATGTCTTAACACCCCTGCAGCATAACAATAACATAATCATTAGGCAACTATTCCTTTGGTTCATGACAGTGAAGATCATAGTAGAGGCAGATTTACTCCCAGGATTACATACCATTACAGTAGTGACTTTCATATACAGGGGAAAACCAGCCGCTTGCTATTTTTGGACTTCCACGAAACCAAAACAACAACATGGGCAACTGACAGGCTAGCTGGCTGGCTGGCTCCCCTGCACCCCACCCCCTCGCCATCTGTGCTGGCTGGCCTTCCTCAGAAATGCCGGGATACTCACTAGGACTCACAACACTCAGGCAGAACAACACCCAAGTGTTTGCCAGACATTTGGTAGGCTATTTGACATTGCTCTCTGGGCAGAAGAGGAAAACGGGTACAATAGTATGCCTTTATGCTAGCCCAAAAGAACCCCGATGTTATAGAGAGCTAACTGTATGGTGGGCATGGGTGAGTGGAGAGATAGATTTCATTATCAGGCTTTCATTTATGTCGTTTTCAATCCTCTATTTCAAAAATAATAGTTCTACTTGCAGGGAGCCCCATCTGTATTGTATTTTGTTAGCCTTGAGAATAATTATGGTTTTTATGTGCCATTGTGTAATTTGGGGAGCTCCATAAAAAAAGAAAGCCTCTCCTGAACCAAACACAAGTAACAAACTTGGTGTTTTTTTGGTAAACATTTTCCAGAACATCTTTAGAACCACCTGTTTTCCATGAAGTTTTATTTATTTTCCCCATTTTCTGTGCATTTTCCATGACAGGAGAGGTAGTCTTTTAATTTTTCAGGACAGGAATGTGTGGGAACCACAAGTTTCAAAGATGTACAAAAGGAAAAAAAAGGAAAATGTGCTCATTGAACTAGTTCTAAACTCAATATGAATAGACAGTCTCCCACCAACCCAACCACAAATCAATCTACGGTACTAATGACAGGAGAGAGGTGAGCTGGAGCATGTGCAGCAAATCATTCTCTACCATGTCTCTTCCCACTCAAGCTCAACTCTTCACAACCTCAGCCAAACAAACCCACCTGTTGGGATAGCGGAGACAGCCAATAGTTAGAGGAGTGATGAGCCACAAAAACCCTGGAAACAGCATGCAGCAGTGTTTCGTCTGCTTACATCATCAGGCCCTGTTTTATTCCAAATGTCTGATGGCAAATTTGTCATTCCGTTTGATTTGTAGCCATGAAAGTGAGGGATGAATCAACTGTACTTCCTAAGGTCCTACAGTGTTAGAATTTCTGTAGCACATGCTCCCGATCTAGAAATCTGTACAACTTGAGATTCAAAGTGGGAATGGGTGTTTTGAGTTATTTTCACAGATCGTGCTCCCAAATTATCCAATTTCAAGTGCACACTAAAAAAACAAAAGTCATCATAGACCACTGCTGCATATCCCCCCTCCAACCAGCTGTCAAAAAACATCCCTTCAGAAAATCTAAAAGCACAATCAGCAGAAAGTGAAGTTGAAGACTCGAGAAAGTAAGGTGGGTCTAGAGGAGTGGCCCACCGTGTCCGAAGTGCTCTCCAGGAGGAAGTTAATGGCTCTGTTGACATCCTCGTTGCAGTCGTGGAGTGCTACCATGCACTCATCCTGGTTCTTCCCCGTCACCTCCATCAGCTGGGGGAAGCAAAAATGTGTGCCAGACAACAAGGTGCATCAATTTGCTATAAGACCTCTGAAGCATCTTGACAAATATGTAAGGCAAACTCAGCAGTTTGCACCACAGCATACAGTTATAAAGCCTCACCCATAGCATCACATATCAACACAAGTGCATTTTTCACTTGTCGGATCATGTGTCAACATGCAGGAGTCTGTACTTCCATGGAAGAACATAAGAGCCTACACTCTGACTCAGCCTAGTTCCCAGACAATGAGTCTTGTATCCTGGGGCCAACACCACCAGGACAGAGCCCAGGGTTCCTCACCTGGTTGACTTTGTCCTCAAAGTCAGCATCATTCTTGTCGTAGATCATCTGGGCGAGCCGGATCTGCTCTGCAGTAGCCTGCAACAAAGAGACACAAAGACACAAGGGAAAGGTTTGGGTATAAAGGAGACAAAGAGGAAGAGCAAAGTGAGAAGGTGTTTGTATAATAGATGGTTGGAGAATGTTAGCTACGTTTTCATTGCCTGAGATTATTGACAAACAAGAACTAGCTGCTACGCAAGTAGCTGCATCTTACCACTATCAAAAATGTGTGTTCATTTACTGTATGCTTGCAATAAAAAATAAATAAATAAATAAGGTTCTTCTACAATATTGACCAAGCAGGCTGTGTGTGTGGGCTGTGGGTTTATCTCACACCTATCTCAAAATTTCTGTGGTTGAGAAGTGTGTGTGTGTTTGCATAATCTTTTCATCTTTATGCGATTGTGGTTGCTCACCTGTATCTGTTTCTGTGGTTGCGAGGTGTGTGTGGCAGCGGGCAGCATTTTTTCCCGAGGGCCCCGGGCCTTGTCGCCGCCCAGCGAGCTCATCATATACAGTATATACAAAACTCTGTATGTACAAAATAGAAAAATCTGCAAGGGAAACAAGAAACAGGGGGGATGAGTGAAACGGACTTGAAATTGTCAAATGATAAATTCCCAACTTTCAGATATGTCCCAAAGACAAATTCAATTCATTTAGCAGTCTGGTACAGCAGAGCTTCAGTACTTTCTCTCGTCCGAGTGGCGCAGGCTATACAGCGTCTAATAAATACCAGACATGTCTCTCGTACAGTTAGGCCAATTGCACAATCATGAATACGACCCTTATGGAGGCTGTAATACGCACGCACACACACACACACTTGGCCTGGTGATGTAACTGCTATGATGAAAATCTAGGCCAAGGAGGGGAGAGCAGCCCAGTGTCCTCTTACACCCCGTAGGCCTCCCAAACAGCATGCCACAGTGTGTGTGAAGCAGAACCAACACTACACCATCTTACACCCTGACCCTACTCAACTCTTGTTGCTAGAGAGCGTAAAGCAACTTATGATTACATGTAGACAGCCTTGTTGAAAACTTGGCAAACGTGTAAACCTAAACTAATTCAATAAAATGTATAACTATTCTCTACGTATATTTGACTAGTCCTGCACATTCCAATGTGCAAGACTAGTCAGCTCCAAACCTATCAATAAAAATATGCTCCAGATGTTGCAAATTGGGTGTTAGGCCAGTCCACCAGTCACTCATATTTTCAGTATCAAAAGTTAACTTAAACTGCCACAACCACAGTCACACACTCTACTTTATATGGCACAAGTGTGCTGAGATCACACACATGGAAACAGCAACTACACAATGCCATTGTACTACAATTGGAATTTGCAAACTTTGCTCATGGTGACCATTACTAGAATAAACTATTGTTAATAAGTACCGATATACCCACTGACCCATTTGTTTTATGTCAGAGAACAATAGCAATGCAGCTGAGTGGCTGAATGACGTTTGCCAATACACTGTTGCCATTGGCTGCTGGACTGAACAAAGCTAATGCAAAAGAACGGACGGGCTTCTAATTGTAATGAAACAGCTACTGCAGCTAAAATATATATATATCGTTTTTATATTTAAGAAACCTACGGCAGTAGTTGTAATCTGTGTTTGGCATGCGAATCAAATATACCACTGGAAGAATTTGCATCGACCCTCTTGGCCACAAAACAATAACAAAACAACCATCAGCAAAACTCTTCTTAGCTACTTAGCTGACTACAAGAGTTGTAATCCATCTCTTCATTTATCCAGCATATTACACTCAGCTAACAGAGATGACAAGTAACACCCAACGTCAGTGTCGTGTGTCTACATTGACAGCTATCTGGTTATTAAGTGACTCTTAACAGTAAATATGATAACAGCAATGCCAGTGGAGCA
This sequence comes from Centroberyx gerrardi, assembly GCF_048128805.1. Taxonomy (NCBI): domain Eukaryota; kingdom Metazoa; phylum Chordata; class Actinopteri; order Beryciformes; family Berycidae; genus Centroberyx; species Centroberyx gerrardi. The sequence continues at coordinate 27,257,561 of NC_136001.1, read as the reverse complement.
TTGTTTTGAACCTGCTACCGTTAGTGTTATTTATTTTGCAAGTCTTCCTATGCGACTATTCAATAACAGTTACCTATCCAGCTTGCAAAAAAGTAAATCCGATTCTCGTGGTGTCGTTTTCAACAACACTGACCGACTTGGTGCTGGTGGTACTAGGGACCCCTTTGTCCTCGCTAGCGTTAGCTGAGATTAGCTAGCTAGCTTGCTACACATAGCTGACACAATGCCGTCGATATTTAACGATGCAGGATAGGGATGAAGCTAGCTAACGAAGCTAACTAAATCTGGTCGAAGTCGATAGCCACCAGTCACTTAGCTGGCTGGTTAGAGTCTTACACATATGAATAGATAAGTTCAGGTTAATATGACATAGTTTTCTCAATGACAGTGAAACAGCCTTGTCCTCGGACATCAAAACACGCTAGCTAGCTAACAACAAAGCTGTATCAATTCTAACGAAAATGGCCTCACAGTGCACAATCCCATCCCGACATTGCTTGCCGGGGAACAAGACAACACAAAAATAGCGAAAGAAATACCCCATAACCTCGTCTAAGCAAAGCAGCGAGGCCAGCGCCCTTACATTTCAATGAAACCACGCGTAAGAGTATGATTTAAACGTGTTCAAATACATAAGCGGAGCTTGATAAACATAAGGAAATTTGTGTTTTTTATTACCTGCTAACACGCTTCACTCGGCCAGCAGCAGACAAGGTAGTCACGTGACGTGCGCCGCCGCGGTTGATGCTCCGCTCTCCTCTCCGGGGTCACTCCACAATCACAGCAACGGACTTTGAAAGACTCGTATTTACTAGCAAATGCACAACTACTATCATTATACAAAATCAGATTAACGTTGGACAAAACGTTTGTGGGTGGATTGTTGTTGTTTCCCCTTGCGCTTGGTGTAGATGGCGGTTTGCCGCTCCTATCAATATCCTATGCAGTACAGGCTGATAAACCAGTGTGAGAGGAACATTTCTGACAAACTAGTAAGGGTGGCTGGACATGACTAATGGCAACATGTTGCAGATAGACATCCTTATTCATGAGGTCATCTCGCAAGTACATAAATGATGCTGTGCATGAAGAAAGCCTGGAGAAATATTACATCAATATACGTTTTATTTTTATTATTTACTTTCTTTTTAAAGATTTAATAGGTTGGTTTTTCAGATGTTGATATCATACAATATCCTCAGATTCAGTCATTTGTAAAAACATTCATGAGGTGTGTATAAAAAAAGAGGGCATCACCAAGTAAAGACAGGTCAGTCCACACACTTCCTCAGACATATACATAAAAATGTATGCATTTGTCCCTATGCATTTTACACATACATATACATACACATTTATATATAAAATACACTTTAAAAGTGTTAGTTATTTGTTCAACTTGTGGTCGTTATTGGGGATTCTCTTTTCAATCTAGTATTATCATGAAAACTGTGGAGAAAAGTTCCATGTAGAAAAGCAAAACTATGATCGCCTGCGGCAGTCTTTCACAGAAAGACTTGAGGAAGGCAAAACGTAACTCAAGTCTACCCTGCCTCTGCCAAACAAGGAAAAGAGCACAATCACTCATTCCTTGATACAAAAAGAGGAAAAATGTTTTACAACCAACAATGACAACAAATGTCTGTGCCTGCAGCAGCATCCAACTCCAGGGCAGAGTCCAAAAAGTCTTGTTAGTTCTCCTTGCATCCTACTTAAAATGGCGGAGAAGATCAAAGTGTGAGGTACCTCAGATCTTCTCCCCCAATTCCTTCAGAGAAGAGGTCAAAGAATTACAAAGACTTTGGGGATTCAACCCAGTACTCAAAGGCCCCATTGTCTGTTAGTTCTCATCTTTGATGACTTGCTACCAAACTTAAAAATCTTGGAACCCCTGTGGTAATGTTACAGGTAGTCTGTCGACATCTGAACTGAGTCTCTGCCTGAGCTAAGAACCACTGCCCATGGACAAATCTGCTGAAAGCAGTCTGGTCGAAGAGAACAGGAACGTAAAACACAGGGCAAACAAACAATATATCTTTCAGCAAAGTGGAGTTAAATACCCCTGACCAATTGAATTAGGGTGACAAGAAAGAGGGGAAAATAAATAATAACAATAAAGCTAATAGGAATAATATCAGCAGGGGTAAGTTTGTCAAATCACACAGTCAGAATCAAAAAATAAAATAAGCATTTGTTGGGATTATTCATAGCAGAATAACTACATTGCATTTAGCAATCTTAAATTGTTACTCCTTTACATCATCTCAGTGAGAAAAATATGAACACACTGTCGCCTTGTGATTGGGTAGGCTATCCTCATCACTTCACTTCTGACTGGAGAAAACAGAAGTTCTTAACAAGTGTTCTTCATGACCATCGTGGCACAGGACGGCCCGTTCCAACCAGTGAACATCCTCTGTCAAATTTCTTTCCAGGAGTCAAACAGCACTCCCGTTCAGTCCTTCAAAGTTAATTGTCTCTTCAATCCTTCTCTCTTTCTCTCTCCCTCCCTTTATTGCCGTCCATTTCGGTGAGAGAATAGAACAGAGCACAGAACATGTTCAGAACAGAAAAGAGTATAAACCAAGCTTGAAGAGGAACTGTTGGGAGAGAATTCCAAACGTTTACACAAAGACACTGTGTCAAATATCACAGATGAAACCAGCGGAAACGCCTTCCTTACATACAAAAAACAAGCCAACAAAAACAAGAGTATAGTCCAATCCCTGTGGGCTGTGTGTAAATGTTTTAAATGATGAAAAATGTATAACTTTATTCTTCATATTTTTCGCAACTCTCTTCTGAGTTCCTCAGTGGCAGACTTTGCAGCTCTTTAAAATTCACTGGTTAATCGTTTATACATCTATACAAAAAACTGAACAGCTCAGGTGGGGGAAACAAAGGACTAAATGGAGGAAAGGTGTAGTGTAATGGTGGATACAAAGAACAAGATACACAACACTGATAGTCAAAGCTGTGATGCGGTGGGGGCAAGATCATGCTCCTGAGTCCAAGAGTGAGCAAAAGGCGACCGGAGAGACAAATTGATAAGCAAGAGAGACACCAAAGAAGGTGATGTCAATAGACCTGAAGAGGGAGCGGGATGGAGGGCCTGGGTAAGTAAAAGAGCAGGAGGAGGAGGATGATGTAGTGATAGAGAGATGGAGGAGAGGAAGAGGCTAGCTCCAGAGTCCTGCGTAGTTGCCATGCAGGCCAGAACAGAGCGGTCCGCCGGCTACGAACAGCTTGGTGCCGGAGTCGTCATAGCAGTGGGTGTACACCGCGTTGGGGAAGGAGTGGATGTCCGAGAAGTAACTCCTCCACGTCTCGTCGTGATTCTGAAGGCGGCACAGAGAGTTGGAGGGCAGGAAAGGGAGATTGAGGGAGGGGAGAGAGGGAAGGGAAAGGATGGAAAGAGCAAAGAAAAGGAACAGAGGACATTTGAACATTAACTCATGTGTAACACTGTAAAATGATTCTGTACACATCTCCTATCTGCTTTTCTTAAAAGAACTATCAACAGGCTTCAATAAACCTGACAGGAAAAACAAAAGCTACTTATGACTGAGTGAGTCATTCCACAGCTACAGTGGTGAGTTATTTATGCAAACTCATTTAAAAAAGGAAAAAGCTCACTGAATAATATGGAGACTACAAAAGCGTTTATGCGTACCAGCCAGCCCTTCCCTGTAGTGAGCTTGAGGATGCCCTCTCCTGGGCGTTGCCGGTACCCGCCGGCTGGATTCAAGGGGTTCTCCAGGAATCTCTGGGCCCGGATGTCGTAGAAGAGGAGGGAGCCTTGGCCCGTGCCCACTGTCACGATGTGTTCATAGAAACTCACGGAGCGGATCCCTGCACACAGAAATACAGAGGCTATGGATGTCTAAAGGGTAGATTACTTAAAGGTTAACTTCAAAAAGTGCACCTCTGCGTCCCTTGCTTGTCCCTTCTAACTAAAAAGCTGCTTCCTTTGTGAGTTTTTAGAGTTTGCAATGCGTCTTCAATCGGCATATAGGAGCTACATCAACAGAAATAAAGTTTCGTACGTGGATCCAACTGGGACGCACAAGCAAAACAAAAATGCAGCAGGCAGCTCAGACAGTAACATTATCAAAATGGATTGTCAGGACACTCATGGATGGGGAACGAGTGACACAAATTATTAACTTTGAATGTTAAAGGATGTAAATTTACAAGAGGAAGTGACGTACATGACAATCTGGTAAGGGGAAGAGAAATCCGAAAGAGGGGGACTAATGAGGGACTAATGATTACTGTGCACAGTGGTCGTTTTTCACACGGATGTCGTTGCCAAAACTGAGGCCTGAGGCTAATGGGCCTAATTATTGCCAATCACCCCTACGGCTGAGAAATACAGACCGAATCTTCATAAGCCTAATATGTGGCTCTGTAGTCTCTGAGTTTTTTTGGTTGTGTTAACTTATTGAGGGCGAGACGGTCCTCTTATTCCCTTATTTTCTTTAGCCCACAAGTGTGTCACATCACCATCTATGTACCTGCAGTGTGTGAATGAAACAGCATGCGTGCCACAACCAATTCTGATATAAAGGCCTACTGAAGGTTTGCATGATTGCAGTCGGATCTGATGAGCGGATTGTCAATAGGATAATCCAGCACTTCCTAGAGAATTGCATTTTCAACCAGATTGGCGCTGGTTGGTTTATTCTTAAACAATTAGGTGTTTATATGAGGTCCTGCCATTGGGAAAAAGTCTGAAATAGTCAGATTAATATGATTATTTAACAGGAGAGGCCTCAGTCAGAAGACCTGTCAGAAGACAGAATTATGGCACATGGATCGTGATCGTTATTGATGATAACGACACCGACATTTGGTCCATGAGGGAGTTGAAGGAGTCACGCATTTACACTGTATGGCTGATGTCAGGAACATCAAAGTTAAACCAACAGTGGATAGGACGTGTAGCAAGACTTCGAATTTGGTCAAAATTATTCTTCAAATTATTTATTTAACGTAGCATAGCATAAGCAGTTATAAGATTACATTTTTCTTTTTACAGCCTATATAATCTGATAAGAGAATTGATTACGGTGGGCGATGCCCAATCTGTGAGGGCTCAGAGCACATAACGTAGAAGTTAGGTTTGATCAATATTAAATAAATTTTTTGTATTTATATAAATTAAACATGGAGATGTAGCTGGCAATATTTTTAATTTCACTGACTAGTCACATGTACCTTTCCTCAGCTAGCCCTTTGAGTGCAGTAGTTTAGTGAGGCTGGCTGCCCCGCATGCGTGCCGTTAGCTCCTTTTAGAAGATTATAGAGTACTCACCGCTACCTCTCTCTCTGGAGTTGACTGACTTGATGTTGTGTGTGGGCTGCCGTGGATCCAGGAAGGAGACGTGGGCCTGGGAGCCCACGGCATACACCGACCAGTCCTGTCCGTACGCCAGACACACATTCTCTTTGCAGTGAGGCAGCTTGGTGGACAGTAGCTGGAGGGAAACAACACAGCATGTTAAATGGGGAACTAAGTAAGGTTTTTACTGGCCCATGGCACAAAATGAGTAATCTGCGGGGTTGCTGATCAATACCAATGACTCAACGATTACTTGGCCAGGTGCTGAGATTGCTGGCTTTCAAAACGCACAATCAGGACTCTCTCCATTTTGGAACAAAAGCTCCCGACCCATTGTAATTTCATTTTCTCTAATCAGTAAAGTATACAGATGTATACTTTACTTTTCATTTGCTCGTTTTTTACTCTTCAGGATTATTTGGTGATGAAATTTGTCTTAAATTCTATTTGAGCTTTTTAATTTTATGGGATGATTGTTCAATCAAAAAATATAATGTGATCTACCTTGCACAAGTTGTGCTCAGCCTTCCAGAGGTGGAAATAGCCATCCAAGGAGACAGCACCCAGCTCCTGAAAAGGAAAAACAATATGAATAAGACAGACAGAAATGATTTAACCTAAGGCTGGCAACCAATGACTGACGACTTTTAAGAAATATTTTGTACTGTAACACGAAGAAGCTAGAGGTGGATGTTGGCATGGAGGGTGTAGTCTACTGCAGAGGTAACAGAGAACCTTACCTTGTGGTTGTTGTTGAAGGCCAGAGCGCGGACCTTACAGTTGTATGGGTTGGTGTACTCCTTGGGGATGTCCTTCAGGGCTCGGTGGGAGATGTGCGAGTAGCAGGGTACTGCCTCCTCACTCTGACTGCGCTCAGCCTGGCTCAGAACCTCCTCGGTCACCTCCCACAGGCCCATAGAGCCGTCCCTAGACCCTGGGAATTAACACACAAGAAACATAACTAGATCAGTGTCTAGACAATTATGCATATTCTGTCTGGATGCAATAGAGACAGTAAACACAGGTTTGGATCAGGGTGTGTTGTGCATGAACGCTGACTTAGACTAAGGAAACTCGTGGGAAGAATGGGACTCATGCGGGCACGTATCCAATGACCAAATCCCCTTTGGCGCTACATATGCATTACAGGCTACAGGCTCAGACAGCGAGGTTCATTCATACAGCTTTGATCCTACAGTCAACTCACCAGACACAGCCATGCTGTCGCTGATCCATGCTATGGAGAAGATCCAGTCATTGTGGCCATCCTGAAAAACAAATGACTACAATGTGAAAGCAGAACACGATTGACTAATCTTGCACAAATATGTGGCAGTGCTCTCAACTTTGACATACTGCGCCAGGACTGGGTGATAGACAAAATTAATATCACAATAATCATAAATAATTATATTTCAATAAATATATAACAATATATACTAACATATTCAAAATCACATATTAATTAATAAAAAATATGTTGATCATATTAAACTGCATGGTAATATAAATCATTCTTATTTGGGTTTGTTGACCAGGAAAGCAGCTAATTTCAGGATAGGTTTGACACAAAATAACAAGTAAATGTTCATAAAAAGCTATTTACCATAAAACTTCAATTAAAAGCCGAGTCCCAATTAAACGCAGAGTCCCTTTTACTGGCCGGGTGTGGCTACAGGATTTGACAAATAAAGGCCGGTCTCAATTAGAAGCTGGATGCCACTGACGCTGCGAAGGAGTTTTTTGTTTTTTTTACTTGCATTAAACGTCAGTCACATTTGCTGATCGCCATGGCGGCACAGAGAAAAAAGTACGACCTGAAATTCAAGCTGTCAGTTGTCAAATTTGCTGAACAAAACTCAGGAGAAGCAGCAGCAAGACATTTCTCCGTTGAAAAGTACAACCTCTTGCTGCCATAAACTTTTTTCGGCTTTCATACTAGGCGAGGCTACTGGTATTTTGATACGGGGCTCTCTCTCTCTCGATTCGTAATTGAAATGTTATTCGATAGCCTAATTTTTATACAAGTGCACAATTTGATAGTATTCACCATCTTTGCTGAGCAAGAGTTTTGTGCGAAAGGAATTAAAAGCCTGTCCCATATAGACGCCTGTCCCAAATATAGGCCGGTTGAGTTCAGTGTTTGAAGCAAATAAAAGCCCGGGCTATTAATTGAAGTTTTACGGTACATACAGCACACATGTAAAATGATTGGGAGAAATGTAAAATAGTAGACCGAAGTAAATGGGCTATAACCAGTATTTTCCTTTAAAAGTTAATACTGATAAAATTTGTTATAGTCTACAACGTAGACAATTAGTTGGTTTGGGGATAAATATAACATGAACAACATGAAGTAGCTGACTGGTGACACTAGCTAATGTTATGAATAGGTGAACCATATGATGTGAGCAGGTTTTAGCTTTAATATCATGTAACCTTTAATCCAGTTGTTGTAGCCAAATTTGACCAATAACTTTATCATATTCTATCTGTATTAACATAATCATGAATATCTGTATTAACATAATCATGAAAATTCAACACTATAAAACTCTGTGTAATCATCCAGATCTTGAGTTCCTTGGCTCCCAACCTGCAGATTGAATAAACCTGTCAAACTGCCACTCTCTAATCCTGAGTTTTCTTCCACAACACCCTGGAATAGACAGTGGGACTGCAGCACAGTCCACCTACACTGGTTAACAAAACTGGCGCCAGGAGCAAAATATGGAACCATTTAATTCACAGAGCCGACAAAGACAGACACCCAACCGACACATCATAAAACTCCTGTGCAAAGGTTGCAACAAAGCTGTACAAGTGTGGTAACACATTGTTTGATGTTTTTTTTCTTCTCTGCTGTGGTATAATATTATTGAATTTTTAGAAATTAAATTTCAAACTGCTATTAGGGCTGCAGTGATTAACAGATGTCACCATTAACCGCACTTTAAAACCATAAGCATTTTAGGAGCTACAGTATCTCTGTCTGCGGTTCTATGCTCTTTGAATGCAGCCTGACGTTCGCACAAGATTGCGCCTGTCAAAACTTTCCACGAGAGTGAGTCACATTGTTTGTGTGTTTGTGTGGGGGCTACATTAGCTAACAGAGGGGAGACGACATCCCAGCCTTAAATCCACCAAAAAGCTCCTTAAATCAGGGCATTAAAGGGCATTTTGGATACCATAAAAATGACCAGGGGGATGTTGAAGACTGATAACCAATCTGCAAAACATGCTGACAAAAAGTAGCTGCTAAGGGGTCAAACACATCTAACCTGCTACAGCATCTGCGAGATCACCATCCATCCTTGCATGATCAAGACAAGGTAATAAATGAAAGTTGAAACGTGTTTAGCTTGGTGGTAAGTTGCTTAACAAAATGTAAAGGTTGTAAGGGATTAAATATAAAATTGTTGCTTTCAATCAGAAAAGCAGTGGCGAGTTAAGAGTTGGGCTTTCAATAAAAAGTATGCCAAGGTCAAAGATGCAAGAGCGGGAGTATTGCAGCGCCCGTCAATTATTTTTCGTATTCCATCGTTTCTTCTCATTAATTTGTCTTCCAGTCGTTGCGGGGCTGTCTGTGTGGGTCCTGTGAAGTTGTTTGATGTGATCATTTACATCCTGTTTGTTCATTTCCATCTGTATTAATTGAGCGGATTCCAACTAAAGACTAACCTATTACACTAAGTGCAATCCATTATTTTTTGTTTTCAAAAGGCAGCTACTGTGAATTCTAAAAGGCCAAAACATTTTTAAATGTGTTTTCAATAGAGTACATGTTTTAGTTTTCGCAGGACCAAAAGATAAGTTGTGAAAAATATAATAAAACCTTTAATTATGAAGTGCTAGAGAGGGACTAAAACTGGGGGTACCTTCAACCTTTAAAAGAACCAAAAGATAAAGCTAGTTGTGGCTAGTGTTTCGACAAGGAAACGCCATGACTAGATGTCAGTAAACTCAAAAAGAGCCAAACCACTTACATCTCCAACACAGACAGGGTCCAGTGTGGGCAGCCGGTAGACGGCCAAGCTGTTGGGGTTGTCCCCTCCGGTGGCCAGCAGTGTTCTGGAGGGGTTGAGCTCAATGGCGTGGATCCCACAGCCCTGCTGGTCCAGCCTGGAGCGAGAGCCCCCTGTGGGGTGGAAATGTCCTCCCACCACTGCACCCACCACCCCAGAGCCTCCGCTGCGACACTCCCTGTCCTTCAGCATGGGGATGCGTGTTATCTGTCCCGTCAGGACATCGGCTACAAAAAGCTGTGGGTACAGAAAGGAGAGACATCTTGTTAGATTAACAAGTTCAGCCCAGATCTTTGTGTAAAATTTGTGTAGAAATTTAAAAAAGGTGAAATATTGACATGATTAAAAAGTATAAACACCTGTCATCTGTCAGAATGCTTTATCCATAGTCACACCATTATTATAATATATTTTTTTAAGTACTACTGATCCCCAAAGGGCAAATTCACTTTTTGCTTGCCCCCTTCCAATGCACCAGATTACAGGGACAGACATAAATCAGTGGCCCCTGGAGTTGGCAGGGGGCAACTCATGCAATGCAATTTCAATGTATAATTTTACTAGGCTCACAAGCCAGACAAGTCTTGCGAGTTGATCACACTACAAGACATGTGCCAGACATGTCCCTCCCCAATAGGAGGCTAGGAATAAGACGGGTTCGACCACAAAGTGGACGGTCCAGTCACAGAAACTGAACCTAACCTTGTGATTTCAATGACACCAGCGATTGCACACGGCGCACAGTGCCTACGTCATTGTTCTGACTGGTTTGAGCATTTAGCACATGAAAAGCAGCAATGCCGCCAAGTGGAATCGCTCTCAGGGAGATGGACTCCAGACGTGTCAGCTCCAAAACCGGAAAGGATGCATGAAATACTACTTCCACTTTTGTTTGGCTCCAGACAGTTTGTCTGTTAATATCTACATAACCCCATGAAAACCCAGTGGTATATAGTGCCTCAGAGGCTATGCAGGTATCTAGTAATAAATGTGAAGATAGAGGCTAGGAGGTATTCTTGATTTGTCATTTGTATGTCACTCACTGAAAACTACAGGATCTGCTAGTGGTGGGAGTCTTCAGGGACAATTCAGTTCAATTTGATCCATAAAGCTGTGATTCCCAGTGTATCACGATTTTAAGCACAGAGCTTTGTGATTTTTATTTTTCCACTACTTGGCCACATAATAAAAATAATAAAAACTCATTGTAGAGAATCTTACCAATTTTAACAAATAAAGAGGCCTAATAGAAATGTAAAGGTGTGTGTTGCTGTGGTGCTGCAATGAAAGAAGGCTATGATGCATCCCATCCTTCCCAGTAGTGGTGACACAGTGGATCGCTGCCTTAAAAGCTGACATTGTTATTGAAGTAAACTACTGCCTGATGGATAACTTGCATGCTGAATTTACCAATGGCTCCTGATGATTCATCAAAGGTTTGATTCGATTCTTTAAATTTTGCACATCAATGCAGAATCACAAAAGGTAGAATCGCCCCCACCCCTAGAATCTACAAAGGTTTTGTTTACAGCAATTTGCATTAAGTGATTGGGATGTTCTTGTCTGCAGAAAAATTCAGTGGGTGATTGTATTCTGATAAGTGTTGGCTTGGGGGTACCTGAGAAAAACTCACAAATACATCCAGGTTAGTAACAACTTGTTCACATCAATCTCACCGTGTTGCACTTGGTCCCACACACCACCTGCCGGTGGTTGAGCCATTGTGAGGCAAACACCTTGTTGAGTCGCCCCAGAGAGAACTCCCTCTCTTTGAGGATGCCAGGGAGCCGGCCTGCTGCAAAGCCCCGCAGGCTCCTCTGGAGTCGCAACTCATGCTGCTGTTGAGGTCTGAACTCTCGCCCCCGGAGGGCACATACCACCGAGCGCCGACTGCACCACCACTGCTGGGCGTGACGCGATGAAGAAGAAACACGGCTCCGCTTCTGTGCCGTCTGACACCAGCCCAGCTGGGGAAACAGAAGAGGAAAAAAGTTAAGGTCATAAAGCTTTTCCTATGGGAAAACAGTAGGAGTTTTGGCAAGTAGAGGAATACATATTTCACAGTCAATCAATATGTCTTTCATACAAAATGTGAAGAAAAAAACGTAGCCTATGAATAGATTAGCATTATGAATGATAGCCTATCATGTCAAAGACAGCACTGAAATCTTGTGGAATATTGACTTCATTCACTAGATGGGTATAATCCAATAAACAAGGCTGAATGGTTGCATTTTAAGGATTGAAAACTACAAAGCAGTGGCATTCCTTACTATGCCTGGATAACAAACTGTAGCAATAAAGAGTCTATAGAAAATTCATGACAAAGCATGATAAAATGACCAAAACTACCAAAACAAAATAGTAGAATGCACACCCAAAGAGGTGCAGACATTTGGCAATAATTAACTATAGAAAAATAATTAGTTGTACACTCCTCATCACATTTGCTCTAACATTTATTTTACACACCAACATATGCTACAGTGCTTTCATCAGGGTGAAGGTATTTTAGGGTTGCTGTTTTTTTTACAAAACTGACAATTTTGTAACAGGCACTGAGCCATACATGTCACACATGCCCTCCCCCTTAGGAAGTATTGTCACTGATTATACGGCTTCAACAGAAAAATCTGTTTAAAAACAAAGGTTGAAACCTAATGTATGTCATTAATATACAACTGTTTTACGATGGTTTCCATGTTTCACAATATGTTAATTCACCCGAGGTTGACATGACCATGAAGCCTATTATCCCCCTCTTGTAACAAACCTCAATTTAAAAAAAATCCTTAAATCATTCTGTCTAATCATATCAAATCTTTTCCTTCTTTCAATATTCTTGACCCCCTTCACTATGACAGTGGCTCTGTGCTGAGCCATGCCCATCCCCCGGGGGACTGTAGTCATTACTCATAGCTCACTGACCCAGATTCAAGAGGCCAACTGGGTCACAGGAGTATTGGAGCATACACACACACACACACACCTTCACAGACACTTTATCAGGCTGGGTCGATACATTCCCTGTGCACATGCACAATAGCATTGATAAAGCATCTATCTCAAGCAGGCCAGTATTACTGGCTGGCTATAATGGAGATGCCGACTACAGCTGATGGATGGCACAGAGTAAAGGATAAAGGAACACACTGCAACATCATAGGTCAGGAACACACATACACACACTAGGGCTGGGCGATAGGGACAAAATTAATATCACAGTAATTATAAGAAATTATTTAGTTATATGAAATGGGATGCATAATCAATCAGGTACCTGGGTATCGGCTTGTCTAAAGATATCTCAAAATTATTCGACCTTAAAGACGAGATGAAATGAAAAATGCCTTTTTAACCCTTTTAGATCACATCCCCGGTCATACTGTGCACCTATTTAACAATATATGCCAAAAAAAATACCAAAAATCAATTTCATTGTATTCTTATATCAAAATTCAATCATGTTTTCTTCCTGTAAAACAAAATATGCCGTGTGCTTACGTAAGCATGCCCGTAACTAATTTCAACCAATAATATCATGACATCCACCCATCAATCAATCTTCAACTTTTAGCGCACAGAGCTAAGAGGCTAAGATTCATTAGTTAGCTAGCTAGCAACAGCACGGTACTTCGGTGTGTCTTCGGGTGTTATGACACACCCACTTTTCAACGTTCAAATCAAATTCCTCCCAACGTTATGTCCCGCCTGTCTTTCCTGTTTCACTCGGAAATACGTCACGATACGGAAGTTAGATACTCTCGAAATGCCGTTTCATCTCGACTTTAATTATGGCCCATTAAATGCAAAGATAAAGTCAGACATACTAAGATGGAATGTTATTCCTTTTTTGAGTTTGAGTTCCAGAGTAGAGTCGATTAAAATGAACATTCTGCCACGAATGCTATATCTTTTTCAGACTCTTCCAGTGAAGATACCGACCAAGCAGTTTATGGAATGGAACAGGTTGATATCCAGATACTTATGGCAAGGGAAAAAACCCAGGATCAGGTATAAAACTTTACAACTAAGAAAGGAATGTGGTGGCATGGGTCTCCCCTGCTTACAAGAATACTACTATGCAGCACAGTTAAGGCCATTAATTTGCTTGTGTACACCAGCATACTCCGCAAGATGGAAAGAAATTGAAAGTGCAATGATAGAAGGGATACCTATAGCAGCGACGACAGCAGATACTGAATTACAAAATAAGATGGTAAACAAGGATGACCCTTGGATTAATATATTATTGAAAACCTGGTGGGAGACAGTCAAATTATGTGGATTAGGTGATTCATTTAAACTGTTACGGTGGTGTGCCTACGATACGGAATTTGTTCCAAATAGATCTGATGATAGATTTCAAAAATGGATCACAAAAGACCTTATTAATTACTAATAACCTTACTAATTATTATACATTTGTTCACAAGGGTGCATTCCAGAGCTTTGAATCCTTACAGAAAAAACATGGTCTGGAATAAAATGATTTCTATAGATACCTCCAAGTTCGGCATTATTTCAACCAGAACCTGGGTGTAGCTTTAGAAACAGGAGACAGGAATCATGAAAATATTCTTGTCAATATCCAAATCCACAACATGTAATAAGATTATCTCCAGAATGTATAATGGCATTCTCCAGTCCAAGTCTGAGAATACACTGTATATAAAAGAGAAATGGGAGAAGGAGGGAAATTTTAATATTTCAGTGGAGGGCTGGAGAAGAATATGCCAAGCACAATGGAATTCAACTAGTTCAACTACATGGCGAGAATTCTGTTGGAAAAACGTTGTAAGGTTTTTTTATTACGCCCTTGCAAAAACGACATCAGGGAAGTGGTGGTAGGTGTTGGAGACTATGTGGGATAAATGACGCCAATCACTTCCATATTTTCTGGAATTGCCAGGTTATTGTGCCTTATTGGCAGGAAATTCATAAACATATTAATAATGTCTTTGGAGTCAACATTCCTTTTAGATGTGATACTGTATACATGGGTGACATCTCATTTGAAGAGTGGAATGTCAATGATAAAAAACTGGTACAAATACTTCTGGCAGCAAGCAAAAAGGCTCTTACGAGGAAGTGGCTAAAATCAGAACCACCCACCATTGATGAATGGATAGAAATAATACATTAAATATATATTATGGAAAGGATGTCATTTTCCCTCAAAGTCCAAAAAGGATTTTTTTTCCGGATTTGGACCAAGTGGACTGAGTACATTAAACCTATAAGGTCAGACTTTAGCTGACTTGATAGAATAAATTAGTGAGAATATAATGCGATTTATATTATTTTATTACATCTAACAGCTCGCTCTTTATTCATTTTCTCTTTTTTTCCCCCTTCAACCCTTCGTAGTATCTAAGGTGAAAGCTTCCCATGTTCAACTGTAAATAATTAAAGCTAATGTTATAAAAGACAACCTCTGGAAGAGCTAGGCTGTAAAATGGTTATCAAACGTACTGCAACATTTTTTGTTTTAAATGTGCATAATGCTATGAGAATCTACTTGCAGTAATACTGATACTATGTAAAAAGATGAATGTGAAATGAATGCTTTTCCAAAAGAAAAAAGAAAAAAGAAAAAAAAAAGAAATTATCTTGTTATCAATAAATAATATCTGCCAACATATGCAAAATCACATGTTTAATAATCAAATTGATGATCAATACATTGAACTGCATGATAATATAAAGTATGATAAAACTCTTCCTTTTCAAATAATATCCTCTAATTTGTTTCAGATCTCGTTTGCTTTTTATCATTAATTTAGACAACACATCATCATCACAAAAGAAATGCTTATTGTCAAAATGTTAAAATCTTATATTTTATGAATCCTTGTAAACCACACATTGAAGACCTCACCAGTTGGATTACTTTTCAACAAGTGACCGTTATAAAGTTGCTAACAGAATGTTGAGAATGTCTGCAGAGGGGTGCAGAGACATTCAGGGGTCCATGAAGAGGTCCGAGGGCATTCACTGCCAGATGAAGTACACCCCAATGGCTGTGTGCGCGTGTATGTGTCTCTCTCTATTGGGGCATGCTTGGCATGAAAAATCTCAAATGCGGTGTGGGGAAGGCATGGGTGTCTGCATTAGATCTGTTACTATGATAAGGAAGTTTCAACTAGGTCCTTCTTCTTAGGGCTACTATTTTGGTGTCAACATTTCAAACTCTTGGGCAGGACATGAAGACAAATCCAACATGTATGACACTGATGGCGCTAGGGCCAAAACGATTGTCTGGCAACTTCCCCTGAATGATTCATTAAAATGTATACAAAATATCCCATGAGTGCAGACCTCCTACTCCTACTTTTAATTTTCAGTTTTTTGGTCAACGCACCAGTTCTGAGTGCAGGTGACTCAGTTATCTTAAATCAAACAAGTAACCATCTTGATGTGCCAAATGCTTTAGAAAATATGGAAAAGATGACTGACATCCAAAGAGTACATTTTCAGGTTTAGCACTTGTTGCACTAACAAAAAATGAAGCTCCTTTGAATGCTTGATAGACAACAGCAAATGAGTCCACAACCTTCTTACCATCAATATAAATATTACTTTTGATTTTGCATTGGCTAGCTTTGGATGAGTTGCTCATATTCATAAAAAACGATATGACAGTCGTGGGCCGGATGAGTAACACTCACAGTATTCTTATGCCCTGGAAGGACAACAATGGAGCTGGCAGCTCGTTTTACTTGTTTTGTTTACTTGATGTCTTTGTTAATATGATGGGATTGTTTCATTGCTACAGGGGAATGACGGTGGACGGACATTAGGCTTGGGCCAAGCTATACCTTTACATTACCATCATAGAGTTCCATAGATCCTACAATATTTGTACAATAACATGTTTTTATAGAATGCCATTCAGTTTCAAGTTAAAAGTCAAGGTATGTAACATTAGAAGGTACCGCTAAGTCATGTGGTATATAGCTTAGCTACTGAAATAACTGAAATAGTAAGCACCCGTAGTGTCAAAAAATTGGGCCCGATAATGATATGAATTTACTGCATCATGCTATAATGAAAAATATTTGTTGCATGTCAGTTCAGCACAGGTCCATGTCATTAACTTAGACGCGTTTACGAGGCTAGTATTTCCAGATGCCGATCTAGGGTTAGTGAAGATGTAGGTTAGCTAGCTAACATTTTAGTTAGCGTTACACCTAGCAACCCTGTTAAGATGGCTGTAAGACAACTTCAGTTCGAATGATGATCAATGCTAATCTAACGCTAGATGGTGACACCTGGTGAACCTGGCCGATCAAATGATTTGATGATGGCAATTTTGTTATCCGTTTCGAGTAAGGTTATATGACCGTGAATGCAAATGAATGATCATGCTAACAGCGTACGCCAGCTGTAACTGTCGTTCACATTGACAACTAGCTAATTAGCGTCGGCTAACGTCACACTACGTTCGCGACTACGGACTTTCAAATGCAGAGTATATTATTGTGATTGAGCGTTATGAACATTGATTAAGCTTAGTGCAAGTCTGCTTAGTGAAGTTTAGAAATCAAGCTGATAAAATGTCATCAATTTGCTGTCACTAAGCTAGCTCATGTTAGCTAAATTTGACTAGCCCGTTTACTAGTTAGCATGCTAACATATTTTGCTAGCTAACCTAGCTAATAAGACCGATGCACCCGCCGGTTTCCGCCTACCTGTTGTTGGTCCTTGGGCTCTCCTGCCTTCCTTTTCCTGCTAACTGTTTTTCTCGCCATAGTCTGACACACACAATTCCCTCACCCACATGGAGGGTAATAGTGACGCTGGATACTGGATCATATAATGGCGATTAGCTATTTTGTTCCTTGGCCCTCGTTGGCAGCGTCCGACGACGAGGAAGGGCGATCACATAAAGGGAGACGTTGACTAGTCGCTGGCTAAGGTTAACGCTAAATGGCTAACGTTAGCTTGCCTTCCGGGCTCCCAACTAAAACTACACCCGGGCCTTCTAATCGATTTGGTTTCGACAGAGGAGCTAAAACGAGAGGCTCCCTTCTCTTTCTCTATCCTTTTTGTTTTTTCTTTCAAGAGTCGCGTCAGCAACGGTGAAAACATAGAGCTGCGCGCAGCCGCACTCAAATTAAACATCAACAAAAACAAGGTCGAACGTGAACACGGGCGTAAATGCGTGCTCGTTCACATTTCCACACGTCAATTGACGTCATACCAATGAGGATTTTCTAGTAGCCACCTGCAGCCAATTCATTGGAATGTAAATTACATTCAATGAACATGCCTTGAGCTTTTTGTAATCGTCATATAGGCAAACATACATCCATCCATCTTACAGATTCACGAAAAACTGTGTGAGGCCACGTTAACTAAACAGCCTCTACGTTCACTCAGTATCATTGAATCTCTTCAAAGTTAAGCAGTGAGCGGTTTACCAAAGATGGTGCACCATCTGCACAGTAAGCACATAAGAGATGGATAAATGGATCAAGGGTGGAAATCTGAAACTGCAGAAATGACTATTCACTACAAATGATCTTCGTTCAGATCTGTTAACACTGGCATATCCATGAGAGAATTTTTGTAACCACCTGAGCTCATTTACTTTGATCTCATTGTCAAGGGAAGCTTAGGCTGGCCAAATAAGGCTTCAGTTCTGTTGTAGCAGAGTTTTTTTCTGCTGACAGGGACACGCAATTGGATGTTTCTAGTTGGCACTGACAATGCCTAGGAGGACAGTCATCTCTTTGCATTGTTCTTGTCAACTGAGCAACTAAAAAAAGCAATGCCTTTGCTGTAGAAGAGAGGAGATGAGGAGGAACAGGAGGAGAGAGAATTATACTTCCCCACCAAGTTCATGTAACACATTTGAATCTGTTGTATGACCTTAATTGCGAAGACGGCCATCTTCAAATTAAGATTAAAAAAATGTAACACTGGCAAAAATCAACAGTCACACCATTGAAAAGATGTGCACATTTAATCATGTGGAACTTCCAAATGATTCAGGAGAAAATCGAACATTTCTCAAATCACATTGTAGGAGCCTAGGAAAGAGCACTCACTCCCTTTTTAATATACCATTAAGACAGCTAAAGGTTCATCTGATCCATTAGAGACACATGTTCCAAGATGTGGTAACAGAGAAGTGGAGGTGATAAATAAACCCTATTCAGAAACACCCCTTTGCATTTGATCCCCCCAAACAACGTGAGGATCAAGTTGCATTTCATCCCCACACAACTTGAAGATCACAAAAGAAATGGGAAGGGGGCGTTCCAATCATGTATTAATGATGCAGAGTCCAGCACCTGCTATACTGCATTCACTCCAACTTGTGTGGCTTTTGATTTTCTTTGATCGTCAAGTGTCTGGTCAGGGAAGAGGGAAGAGGCAAGGGGTACCTTTAGGACACCAGCTTTGCTTTATGCATGGTTGAAAGAAACCTCACTTGAATTATGTATGAAGATAATAATACCACTTTTGTGCTTGTATGTAACAGAAGTGTGCACCTTTCTTCTTTATCACAGTGAATTAAAGGGAAAGGCCCAGGCTATGAAAAAATATAACTAGGAGAAAACCACTTCTTTGTCATTCTTTGTTATGACAACCATATGAGACCCTTAAATTGTGTGAAGTCTGGATTCTAGGCCTAACATGACACCTGGCTCTCGAAGGCCTAAGCCTGGCATGCAAGCAAACTGTCCTCACAACACGATAGAAGCTTGAAATGGTCAATATGGATTGATGTGAATGACAGATTTATGCTGATGTTTGTCGCTCAAGCAAACAATGAGATCAGTGTGTTGCTCCAGGATGTTCACAAGTTTATGGAGTGCACGCTCTCCAACCCCTCGTACAAAAGGTCTTTAAGTTATTAGGAAATCTGACCATCTTAAGATAGTCATTGGTTTCTAAGGTGTAGTTGCTTCAACCCATGCGTGATAGTGGAGGGAGGTTCAGTTCCTGCAAGCGTGTGCTGCTCTTTCTGGTGATAGTGGTATATTCTGCAAAGACACTGGGTCACAAACATTTTTTCTCTCAAACCCATTCACAAGCATCTGATTTCTGTATTGGCAGCACACTGAACCATAATCAGAATTATCAATCCTACACCCGTGCCATGTTCTTAAATACAGATCGGTTGTTAGGATGTTTACTTTCCACCTCCGGACCGCAGGGCAAGGTATTAAACCGGTTTCAAGCAGAGTGCCAGTTCTCTGAGTCACGTTTCGCCCTGTACTGAATTAACTTTAAGCCCATAATCTGGTACCATGCCTCCCACAATCCCTACCAATACCACAGAGCTCAAGATTATGGCAGTTGCTGCCATCTTTGCCCTGGGTACGACCGAGCAGACGTACCTTAATGGGACTCAAGAGATCCATTAACACACACTGGTAGACAAAATGAAGAACATGGCCATCTGTAGAACAACTAAATCCAAGTACCATCCAGGACAACACTTTTGACATCTGCAG
Organism: Centroberyx gerrardi; assembly: GCF_048128805.1. Classification (NCBI taxonomy): domain Eukaryota; kingdom Metazoa; phylum Chordata; class Actinopteri; order Beryciformes; family Berycidae; genus Centroberyx; species Centroberyx gerrardi. The sequence goes on along the minus strand of NC_136001.1, from coordinate 27,237,720 downwards.
ACTGTGACCCCTTTTCAACTTTCCAATTTTGACAAAGGGAATGCCCAAAAAACACTCACTTCATATTATATGTGAGGAAAGACCTTTAAATTGTGGACAAGTCAACAAACCAAAGTCATCTCTGATTACGGCATGATAACTGAGAGAATAAATGACAGCAATCATTGAAATCGAACATCTTTTTTCCTAGTTCCCTCCACATTTCCATTGAGGCTTGAAGACCATACCTTATCTCCCAAAATTTACAGAGGCTGAAAGTGTCAGTCAACAGTCACACAATATTAAATGTCTCTATTGCACTGTAGTGTGGTTGCGAAACAACCTTCACTTAACATTTTTTACTTTTTCTCCACTGACTCTTTTCCAGTCTACAAACAGAAGCTCATGACAATCAAAAGCTTCACTGCTGTAATTTTGCGTATCATACAGAATCATATCAAACTCTTTATTTGTAAATGAACGTGTCAGAGTACTATTTTAAATAAGTCAATAATCTATTAAACGTGTGTGCGCCTGTGCAGTATTTGACACATCAGTGCCAGTGGGGTGTGTGTTGGGACATGTCTTAATATTTACTGCAGAGGAACTCCCCCCTCTCCCCCCTCCCCACCCCCCCATCTCTCCCCACTCCTTCTGCAGTCCATTCCAGTACAGGTTGAAGAACCTACTGGGACAGTAGTCATCACTTTTAAGTTTATAATTATAATGACTTTATGGATGTATTATGCAGTTCCTAAAACAGAAAGCAAAGAAGTGGAATCTCTAAAATCACATGAAACTTGCCCCCCAGAACAGATAAACAAACAAAATGAATGAGAGCAGAGAAACAATGAGTCAGAGTGTAGAACAGAACCAGGCGCCGGGCGCCAGAGCAGAGAGGGCACTTCTTGGGAGTCAGTTCTCTGTCTGGTGACGGTGCCCTTTTGGGTTTTTTTTTTTGTTTTGTTTTGTTTTTTACTTCTGATGTTAGTTGGTTCAGTCTTAAGAGAGCCTCCTCAGGGCCCCCTTTCCCCTCCACCATTTACTGGGTCTGCACTGAGCAGTGGAAGATGGCAGCTTAGTTGGCTGGGAGTGTCAGTTTTCAAACTGGTCTTTCTGGGAAGCGCCCAGAGCCTGCCGCCAGGCTCCTCCCACTTCGGTCCTGCAGCCCCGCCTGCAGTCAGCCACGCACTTCAAAGTGCAAGCCAATCAGCATGGCATCAAAACGCCACAATGCAATACTTCCAGTCTCTCCTCACCAACCCACAGAACCCATTCTTGAATCCCCTAGCAGGACCAAATCTAGAACCGGATCCCAGGACTCGTTATAAAAAAACCAACACCATCAAGTATTCTTACGCTTTGACCCCCTCCACTCTAGGCACACAGTCTTTAAGAAGTGCTGAGACATAATACGTTTTAGCACAGAGAGGGAAATATAACTGTCTCTCAGCTGTCCCTTCCACAGCCAGGGCAAGGGCAGGGCATGGTGCGACAGGGTAGGCAGAAGGAAGGGGGCTGTGTTGGGTGGTAGCGGGAGGCAAGCCCTGGGCTGGGCGCTGGTTGGCTGGTTAGTTGGGCTCAGCTGGCCGCTGCACGGGCCATCAGGTCCTCCAGCGCCTTGTCCTGGTCATTGTTGTGGACCAGCAGCACCTCCTTGATGGCCTCCCGCTCAAAGCCCATCTCACCAAACCTTGACATCAACTCAAGGAACTGCAAGGCCTGGGGAGGATGAAAAACATTGTTATAGCAATACTACGTATATAATCTATATTCTGACTTGGCTCCACAATGATATGACTTACAAAATTAAACTAATGGACTAAGAGATTACTGTTGGGGTCTCCTTATTCAGAACTTATACTAAACACTGTAATTGCCAGGTTCCCAAACAGTCATTTGACTTTTGAACGCATGAACGCAACGCATAAGCTTAAGTTGTGTGTGTTTCTCTTGTGATAAACATGTTCTTGAGATGGTCAGTCACCTTTATGTCTTGGCCAAATAATGCATGGACAAACCTTTTCCTCCGAGCACTGGTACATCTCCAGACACTCCTCCACTGCACTGGCATCAAAGCCCCGCTCACACAGACGTCCATGGACAAACAAATAATCCAGTACCTTGGACACAGAATGAGTACATGTTTACTATGTGTCTGGTTTGAACATCATATTATGTTAGCTTACAAATGGACATTATGTGAGGGAAAAACAGCAAAATATGGGGTTTCTAGCTTTATGAGAAAATGATAGAAAGTGGATAGAAATTGCCTTATGTAAATGTTCCAAGTTGCTGTCCTGGAAAGGCACAGTTCATTAATTTCCCTGGTCCTACTGCCTGTGCCTTTAGTCTTGACTTGCTGCTGCCCAACACCAGTTCGTTTAAAACCAGCATCTCACATGTATCTGACCCCAGAACGTATATAATTTTGTTATCATTTTATTCCACAACTACTACCATAGTCACCATAATCATACGGCCATGACTATACTGGTCATATGGTCATAATTATACGGCAATAGCTGTACAGATAACGGGACCTGACCTATTACCATAATTATGAGACAATGAAAAGTGTGATATTAATGCAATGCCTTTATTTTAAGGCTATATTTTTTCTGATTTTATTGCATTGTTGCTGCTCTATACACAATCAGACAGACACAAAAAGACAACAGCTTCACATCAGGCAGCAAAGGTCTTAGGATTCCAGATTTCTGCGCCCTGGGATGTGAGGTAGTCCCACCTGCTCCACATTCTGCCCTTGTCTCTGCATGGCCCGCAGGACACCTTCATAAGAATAGCCCATGCCCACAATGGTTTCCACACACTGACGCTCGCTGGGGGTCAGGCTGAGCAGGGCCCCTCCGCACGGCAGACCGACAGACCCCGACCCTGGGTTGGCCTAGGGTGAAAACACAAGTGGTGAACGGGTACAGAGATCTCTTATAACCCTCAGCTGGTTTGCATCATCGTATCCCACATGAATTAGACATAAAATGGTTTCAATCCGTTAGGAATGCAGTATGTACTCTCATGCTCACCTGTTTTGGTGCTCCATTCTTGGTGTGGCTGGGGGGTTCAGGGCCGACGATGACCTGGGTCTTGGGTAGGGCCGGCGGGCTGCCATTAGGTAGGTTCTGTCGGGGAGCGGGGACAGGTATAGGGAGCGGGCTGTACCCCACTGGGGCAGGGTCACAGTCACTAGATTCCGAGAGCTTGGGGAACGTGAGAGAGCGGATGTTACAGGGTCGATCGTCTGTGTCCAACCCCCCTCTCCCAGGATGCCCAGCTCTATCCATGTCCAGCAAGGCAACAAGCCCATTGGGTTTGTGGGCGAAGCCCGGTTTGACCGAGAGGCCGGTGTTGGTGCTGGGAGGAGAGGGGCTGTTGCCACGTGAAGCTGACCCGAGCTGGTTGGCCTCTGGCGGGGATACAGAAGGAGGAGGTTGGGGCTGTGGTTGGCTCTGGAGGATGCTCCGGAGTTCCTCCTTATCATCTAAAGTCTTGAGTTCCAGCTTGTCAAAGGGGTCCTCTTCCCGCTCAAAATCGGCCAGGTTGAGGCTGTGCAGCTGAGGAGTGCTGGGCTGAGTCTTCCTGGGGCCCAGGCTTGGGGCAGGGAGGGGGGTGAGGATAGCATTATGGCTCAGTCCCGCCAGGACAGGGTTCAGCGCTGGAGGTGGAGGGTCCTGGTCTTCTGCAGCAGGCCGGGGTCTCTTCCCTCCCCCACCATCGATGTCCTGGGCCTGGGCCAAGCGCTCCCTGCTTTCTGCCTCCTGCCTGGCTGCTGCTGCTGCCTCTTCTGCTCTGGCCTCTGCTGCCCTGGCCTCTGCCAGTTCCATCCCCCAGCGCACACTCCGCCTCTCCAGGGAGAAGTCATACTGTCGAGAACATGGTAAGAGGGAGAAGGGGAGAGACAGGCAAAGGGAGGAGGTAGGGAAAGGGAACAAATGCCAAAAAGTAACATGTTTAATGAGTGTGACAGCCACTTGACAGCCACTTGACAAAAAAAATTTTACAACTCTAGATGAAAAGATGAAAAGTCATAACAAAACTTGGACAATGTTCAACAGAATAAATTGATGTTTAGTCAATGTAATATCTCTTGGTATATTCATATTAAGTAGTTACTGAAACATTAAAGCTATTCCAAGTTTTTGAACAGGCATGCCAGTACCTGGCATCTACTGAAATGACGTATCCCTAACCAACGTATACCCAATCATGGGCTCATGCTGAGGTCACCTTTCCATCTATTCACCAGACTAACCTGCATGTCAGCCAGCACAGAGCCACAGTCTGGCAGGCAGAAGCCAACGGGCAGCCCCACTTTGGCCGGGCAGCGGAATTTTTCGTTGACCTTAAAGGGAACATCATCAAGGTAGCTGATGGGTCCTGGAGGAAAATGAAAAAACACGAGGTGAGGGTACATTAGGGTACTTTGTAACATTGTGTCAGCAAGTGTTATGAAAATAAACTTTTCAAGTCATGCACTAACCCCTACTGAAACCATAGGTACCAGCAAACCTTGAACCATCACTTCACTCAAAGTCAACATCACAGTGTAGTCAATGAGAAAGGGAAGTAAAAGACAAGCCCTCACCATTGTTGTGTGCATCTGATCCAGACTTCCTCGCAGCCATTTAGAGACTCTGAAAACAAACATATAATCTTTAATAAACCATAACTCCTGTTAATTCAAAGAATAAGCTAATGTTAGTGACAATTGAGCATTGTATTAATGCTTATGACCATTGAGCTATGTATTAAGGAAAACAAGATCCCTCTACTAGTGGTTGCTTTACTAGTCCATGTTCCCAGACCTAATTTCAATAAGAAGTGCTAAAGGAGGGATAAAGTTTTTTCATTGAGAGCGAGAGAGAGTTGAGAATAAAGCAAACTACATGTCTTAAAAAACCCACCCTATGATGCAACAGAATGAAAACAGCCCAAGGTGGAATTCTGTAGTCTGACCACAGGGCAAGAGCCTATTTAATTTTGATGTGCAGTTTTGTCTGACATGGCAGCTTCTGACATCATGTCTCCCTCTGAGCTCGAAAACTGGTCCAAATCAGTGGTGATATTCTCTGTCTCAGTCAACACATAAAGGCTGTATTTATCTGCATGGCTACAGAGCAGTCTAAATCAAAGCATAAGAGCAATGATACTTTATCGCCATATACAAGAGAGCATCGCAAATTGCCCTTTCTGATGTAGTTCTTCTCTATGCCATTAGCTTTGTACATTCCACTAATTTGCATCTCAAGTCACATAATATGTTTATTTGGTCACGCCGTGCCACAATGCCTGGCATTATCAACACAGAGAAGCCACTGTTTCCCCTTCCACTGAAGACTGTTTTGGTCTGCTATGTGCCTGTGTAGTCCCATGTTCAATGGGAAAAGTTTCTGCTGTGACTGATTTGTCTCATATGAGCCACTTGACCTGCAAGGAGCTGAAATGGTAGCCTAAATAGGTGGTGAATAGTTTACAGTAGTTCATTTATTATGAAGACAATTATATTTGTTTGCCTTGGGCTCATATGTGTAGCTGGGTACCCTACAAATACTGCTTCATTTAGCCCCTCAGTCTACTGCTGTTGAGTAAATGAGATTATAAGCAATACACAGTGGTCCGTGATACAATGGTTTGCTGAATATTTCCAGTTTATCCCATAAAAAGTCATAGTCTCTCCAAGGAATTAACCAACACGCAACAAACTTTTGTAACTTCAAACATACGACATGGAAAAAAATCTTAACCTAGCGGCAAATACTTGTACTACACTAATTTATGAACTTTAAAAATCCAAGAGTTGGGATTTTAGTGACCGGTTTACCTGCACTTTGACTTTGATGGTGATTATTAATACATTGAACTGATAAGGTGAGGCTGGGTGCCACACTAGTTTGTGCAATGGGCCTAATTTAGCAGAATCTTATTTGCTAGTTTGCCAATAGTAGTTAACGTTACATAACAATCCGCCGCCACCACCAGCGACTGTCTGATACAGTAGTATCGAATATTACAGCCAACATTAATATAACAAGCCCAGCAACAGCGGTAGGAACAGCTTAACTGCTGCTAACTAATTTTACTTACGTTATGTAGAGGATCACAACACACTTATCCGTCCGGAAGGGTAAAATATCTAACTAAAAGACTAAGAACTGGCAACTTTAAAAGACACGTAGCATCGCTAGCGGCCGCAGCGTAGCAAGCTAAATCAATTAGTTAGCTAGTATTTGATAAGTTCTGTTGTCTAATCAGCAACAAGCTAAGCTACAACTGCCTTACATGATACAGCTAATTAGCATTGATGCAGCAGTAGGTTAGCTAGGAAGCCAATGTTGGGCTGGATATTAGTTGGTGATATTAGATCAATGTCTAATTAATTAAACTGTCCACCGATGACCACCATTAGCGGCCGGCTAAGGTTTTAGGAAAAAAGATAACGTCCATGCTAATAGCTTAGCTTCGCGGCTGGCCTGGCTGTATGTGGCTGGATAGGATAGACTGTTGTGGCTCGCTGTCTCCCTGCTGCCACCGCCCCTTGAAAAAACTGACCAAACACCTTAACAAAGACTTCTCTTACCTGTATCTGCTCCGTCTTCTTCTTTCAAAATCCTAATGATGTCTTGTCGAGATGACACTTTGGTTCAAATTGTTCTCCGACTGAGTTTTATTTATATTGAAATCTCTTTCCTGCTTCATCGTGGGACGCCATCTTGATTTGTCAACCTCCCTTTCTCGGGTTCCTGTCTGACGTCACCCTCAATTAAATGACGACAGAACATCAGAAAACTACCTACTGCTGTATGAGTCAACTGCGTTGTAAGGTGGTATTCAATAAGAAGAGTTTGACAATTCCTTCATTTAGGCTACTCAAATGTTCTTGAGAGGCATTGACAGGAAAAACCAATGACATTTATTTATTCAGTCCTCTTCAATCACCAATATAAACTTTGCTTCCCTAAACAATAACAGTTTACACTCTTTTACAAATCAATGTGGTATCTATTCCACATTTAGTACACTTGTGTATTATATTTCTCACAGTAATAGAGTAAGATCTATACTGTAATAGCTGGTCCAGAGCTATTGCATAGAGCCCTCATATGTCTCAGACAGACCCATATGAACTACCAGTAGAAACGTAGTACCCAAGCCTAGTTCAGGTCATCTAGCTGTTCAAAGTTGATTCAGAATGACTTGCAGCATTTTCACCCTGGGCCTGGCATCTGGATATTTCCTACTTTCAGCAGATTTCTAAAAGATCCTCACATTATAGATGTATGGCTGTTGCAGCTGAATGTAGCAGTGCAGTGATTATTAATTCTTGTTGACCTTATAAAAACACAACCAAGTTAATAAAGTCACTCCTCTCCCACTCCTCTTCCACAACAATGAAGCAGTGGATGAGAAAGAGAATACTGCTGCTAACAGACCAACTTGTCTGTGTTGGCTGACTAGTTTGGGGAAACACACATTTATCTTTACTTTTATTATGTTGTTTTTCACATAGTTGTCCTGAAATGTAACAAATGTGAGTTACCCCGAACATCAATGTGTTGAAAATGACACATCCTGTTCAAAAGTACACAAAATGTTGTGAGGTATTTGTCTGCTAATCAGCGCTAATACTGTATGGCATTGTCTGCAAAACTGTTAAACAGAAACATTCAATGTTACCACAACAGATCAGGGCAAGATGTAATAGCCCAGCTGATATTCGTTTATGAACACATAGTTAAAGGGCCCCAGATAGTGATAGTTCTGTTATATCTATTTTACTGTAGATCAATTGTTAAGTAGTATTTCCCTTATTGGAGTTTGCATGTAATCTCAGACCCCATGGTAAGACAAGACATTTCCCTCTGCATAGTGACTTGGTGTCCGAGGTATGGTGGCCTGGAGGCTTAGAGGAATGTCTCTGTTTGGGACATAGTGAAGTGTTCTCTTATATTTGGTTGAGGCATTTTTACTTGAAAGGCCCTCTAGCTGCCATACTCACATCATCAAGCGGACTAGGCTACTCTTGTTGCAATAGAGTCACCACTGTATTGCAAAACACCATTATTTACTTCACAGTGAGTACAATAAGGGACACTTAATGATGCAATCAAGTAATCAGATTATGATGAAGTCTAATCAATTCAGATGAGCCACTCATGCTTACACTGTTATCATGATTAATTCTGACAAACTTAGGTGACTACAGCAAATGTGAAATATGAATCCCCTTTTCCATAAACTCTACACCTCAAAGAAAAGTACTATTACAGTGACAATTCCGGATATATGCTATTTTTGATCTCATCACCCGTTATTATGAAATATAGCTAGACATATCTAACAATTAGTAAAATCAACAACGCATGTTAGGCATACTTTGCAACTCCAAAGACCATAAGGGTCATATGACAATAAGCCTAGTATCTCTGATCATTTCAAGATAATTCATTCATTATAATTAAAGTCAAGGCAAGCCAGCCAGAAAATAAAACATATGATTTTTTAGCCTAGTCGCACAAATGCACTAAAAACACTGGAAAACAGAGAGGGTAGAAAATCAAACTGTGCGACTGAAACAAAAACTACAACGTAAAAACGGTCAACCTAAAAGAGAAAGAGAAGGAGAAAATAATCACGATGACAACGAATAACATAACTATTATGACATTTTCCTTCTTGTTGATCTTAAACTTGATCACAATGGAAATAAATAGCGATTGTGTGTATGTGTACGTTTAAAAAGAGAGAAAGATGGAATTGATATCTGTGTGTTTTAAGGTATACTTGTAATAACTTTACTGTTATAATTATGTGAAATAAACAATTATTGCGACGTTACAAGGAAGAACTAATTGCCTCGGCTGGTTACGGTTTTATTCATACCCGCGAGTGCGCGCACGTCACGTCCAGATCCGTACGTCTTTACGTTTTACAGACACGCGCAATGTTAGCCGGAAGCATCGATGGGAGGAAAATAAAAATCGATTAAATTCACTGTAATTCGCGAGTGTAAACCTCTCATTGACTGTGCTTTTTGCGACCACAAGCTCGAATATTAGCAGCCTTTTACACTGCCAAAGTGCTGGAGGGGACGATAAAGCAGAAAAGCTGCTCCATTTTAACGAAGTTCCTCGGTAGGGGTTTAGCTGACGTGTGGAGAAGTTGAGACTGCCAGAGAGCAGATATACAAACATAAACAAGCAGGGATCAGCTGAGCGCCTGTCCGAACCGAACCAGCAGGACGGAGAAATGTCAGGCAGAGCAAGTTACCTCTTTTGTTCCCAAGAATGATCTACGGGATACCGTGACTTACACTGATATTAGCTCCATGTCAACTGTCAACATTGGCACACAAAGAATTTGGGATACACAACACGAGGACCAACCTTAGGCATTAGCAGAAAATTGACTGCTCCTGTCACTGTCTCTTTTTCAAGACATAGCCAGGCTAGCATGGACAACCAATGAATTTACCTTCAATTTTTCATCTGTAACGAAACGAATACACATTAAAGTGCAAGGAGATAGAGGTAATCACTTTTCATTAACTTTGCTTTTTCCCCCATATAGGGCCTGCATACTAAGCCACTGACTTAGCTAGCTGGCAGGCCACATATCCTTGGTCTTTGAATTCTTTATGTTGTGTTCAGTTTACCAGCAGGGCTGTTAGCTGTTTAGGTTTGATGTTTCTTTTGTCCTAGAATGTTCCAGAAAAACTGTTGTCTATGCAATCAAGTTTTGACAAGTAAAGCTACCAGCTTTTATGTATTTATTGCAAACTGCTTTACAACCCTAACCAACAATAATTCTGAAATTTAAATAGAATCCTGCCAAAATATGGAGGCCAAATATAATTTTGTTCTCTTTCCACTTTACAATTTCTCTCCACCTTTCACTCGTCTGTGGTCGTCAGTGTCAGAAGTGGGATTAGCATGGCCCACCAGGCAACCCCTAGTTCCCAGAAGGCCCTGATGATGGAGCTGAAGTCTCTGCAGGAGCAGCCGGTGGAGGGCTTCCGCATCACTCTGGTGGAGGAGTCTGACCTCTACAATTGGGAGGTGGCCATCTTTGGCCCCCCAAACACCCTCTACGAGGGAGGCTACTTTAAGGTGAGGCCAAACTCGATGAAGGGCAGAAGAGGATGATTCAGAGTGCTCAGAGGGGCACCAGGTTAACACAATGAGACACATTCATCAAGGTAATTTAAAATCTGTAGGTAACAGGTGTGCTCCCTTAAGCTCTGCCTGATTCAACTTTGACCTTTTCAACATTGGTGCCAAAAGCTGTTTCCTGGGCAAGGTTTCTTCAAAAGCAGGGTATATGGGTGATCCCTACTATTTGGAAAACAACCAAGTAGTTCTTTGACAGTGTTTGAGCCCTAAATGTCAAGCCAAGAGGAGTCTCATTAGAATGGCTATTGCACTCTTAAATCTCTTGGGCAATCCATAACCCATCTCACAGGTGTGGCTCAGCTCACTCTGCTGGTCTTTGAGAATCTTTTCATGTCAAAGTCTTATCAGTCAGCCGACCTCCTTCTCTTTCTTTTCAGTGTCTCTCTCTCCCTCCCTTCTCCTTGTCCAGCCTTCTTCCCCTCGCTGTATGATGGTTGTGCTTCAGATGGCTATTTTTAGCTGTGGACAGATATAAATGGCACCTCAGCAGAGAGAAAGAGCAAGAGAGAAGGGCATGATGAGACTCGTCTCCGTTTCTTTCTTGTTACTTATTCAATGAAGCTTGTTCTAGATAGTGCTATCTACAGTGAGAGTTTGCATTCAAGTTGGGGCAATGCAGATGAGGCTATTGCCTTCCAGGTATGCCCAAACAGTTGTAGAGGAGGTGTTGCCAAAGTCTATCTGACCAGGGTTGACTACATTATGTTTAGGTTTCATGGTGACATCACTAAATACAATTTTAATGCCTACTTGTTGAGTCTTGTATCCTATGGAGAGGAATGCTTTGCCTGTTAAATTTGGGCACTGTTGGGCGATGTATGGAAGGATTTGACTAGTGTCGGGGAGAGGAATGTGAAGCGAAAAGAAAGTTTGTCTCCGAAGTACCATTACAGCATATCATGCTTGTTGAAAGAGAGGTTTATCAATTTCAATAGCAGGAAAAGCCCCTTGAGATGAAGCATCTAGTTTTCGAGGGGGTCCTGCAACACAAAAGCACAATACAGAGTTCATGCTGCTGAATCGTGTGTGGCTCCTGTGGAGCAGTGGGTTAAAGGACATACCATGCAACATCGTGTTTGAGTTGGGCACATGATGTTTTGTTGCATATCTTCTCTTTTTTCAACATCTTTCATGTCTGTTTCTGGAAAGTATACCATTAAATAAAGCAGAAATGCCCAAAACTATACAAACAGAAAGAATCCCTTGTGTGAGATCTTCCATACCTGGACCTGTGTTGTGTTTATGCTGAGCCACCTAGCACTGTTCTCGTATGGGAGGTGATCGATCGTGCCAGTGTCATGGTGACGTCTGTCTTGTTGATGTCCCGAGGCTGCAGTAGAGTAGTGGCTAGTTGTGGAGCGGTGATAGTCCTATCTGAGTGGAAGCAGATCAGTGAGAGTCGGGTGTTCTCACACCCGAGCCAACTTTCACTTTGATAATTGCTCTGAAAATCTCAAAAGAAGACACAGAACTAGAAGCGCCTTTTAATTATATTCTAGCTCTATTAAAATGTTTTTTTTCTGCTTACTGAAAACATAAGTTATGTGTACACAGATAATGCTAATGTCAGTGTCAGTCATTTCATGACTGACAGTGACAATGATCTCTTTCAAGTGAAGTAGTACAGGAAGCTATTTTGCTGTTGCAGACTAGTCAGAGCCTAGCAAGCTAGACAAGTCTTGCGAGTTGATCAAGGATACTAGTCAGTCAAGATAAGGTTGATTCCGGGTTGCTGACTTAATATTATTTACAAACCAGTTCGTCATACCACTCCGGTTTAGAGCCAATATGGCTAGAAAAAAATCTAAATTGATTGTATATTGTTATATGTATAGGAGAAATGTATTTTTTCCCATTTCACAAATCCTCTTGCAACCCCAACCTCACCAAAAAATAATCTCAGGTCTCCCTGGGGACTCTCTAACCTAAAGTTGAGTCCCACTGCTGGGCTGTCTGTAAATATGTGTTGACTACAAACCTCTGTTTCTTTCCCAGGCTCACATCAAGTTTCCAATTGACTACCCCTACTCCCCACCAACCTTCCGCTTCCTCACCAAGATGTGGCACCCCAACATCTATGAGGTAACACATTTCTGTATTTGTTTGAATAAAGCCAAACCCCAGTGATCTCCACAGCATGTACAATTTGATTATTAAGTTAGTATGTTTTTTTTAATTAAGCATCAATCTATGTCATAGTTATGTGTCATTAAATGCACCAAATGTTTTCATACTATTTTTGTAGGCATTATTATGCCAAATTTTGTGTTTGTATGGTTTGTTAAAAAGTCATTCGTCATTTTGAGGCAATGTAGACACCTTCAACAGTATTCCTTCATGGCCAATGCTATATAGTGTATTACGTTTGTCCATTTGTCATCTTATTTTAGAGAAATATTAAGCTACCTTGCTTCATAGGTAGGCTACATGCACAACTGTGGGCCGTGTCTGTATGAGTTTGTTTGACTGGCGGTCTCTCCCTCCAGAACGGAGATGTGTGCATCTCCATCCTGCACCCTCCTGTTGACGACCCCCAGAGTGGGGAGCTGCCCTCCGAGAGGTGGAACCCCACCCAGAATGTCAGGTAACCTCCGACACAACGTCTCCTTCTGTATGCAGTGTGGGTTTGATCCATTCTACAGCATAGACATGCTACCTTTTGATAGCTTCTCTGTTATTGTGTATGCCATGTGGAAATTAATTTTATCACCGGTCCAGAAGTGTAATGAACTTTTAAAACATCATGCCCAATGATGGTGGACTGTACTTCCTACTATATGATAGTGTAGTTCCTGTCTCAATAATTAATAAAAGCAAAGGGGAGAGGACTTCCCATGCTCATATAAAAAAGAACAAATAAACAAAAAATATGCTAAATAATATGGTGTACTTAAAAATGAGGAATACGTCAAACAAGTATAACTTGCAAAACTGCAAATCAAGAATTGTGCAAAATGAACCGTTCACTTTTAGCACACCTGCGTTTTTTGTTACATCTATTATCCTAAGGAAAAAGAGAATGTTGCAGAGTTGCTTTCAGAGTTCCCTGCTCTATACGTTAAGTTGAAATTTAGCACGTCAGCAAGATACTTTCTGCTCAACTGGACTAGAGGTAAAGTGCTGAGCATGTATTTGAAAACCTGAGCAGATTGGATGTAGCATGTAATGGAGCCACAAGGGGAAAGAAGTGAGGTAACACCTCTGTCTGGGCTGGGATGACTTACTACAGTTTCAGAATGCCAGTGTTGGGCTGCTCTTTCATATGGAGACAAAGTGTTTATCTGTTATAGGAGTGGGAGCATACTCATTTTCTCTGTGTGTGTTTGTGTGTTAACATGTGCATGCATGAGCAGGACCATCTTGCTGAGTGTGATCTCTCTGCTCAATGAGCCCAACACCTTCTCCCCGGCCAATGTGGATGCCTCCGTCATGTTTCGCAAATGGAGGGACAGTAAGGGCAAGGACAAGGAGTATGCAGAGATTATCAGGTAATACACATAAGCAGGGCTGAGGTCCCAAGATCCTGCATTTTTACAATAGCCTTGCATGATTTATGTCCACCTGAACTATAGAAAAACATTCCTTCAATTCCTGTGATCACAACACCCCCATTGTTATGTTAAAATTAGATGTGGGGTTTTGCCAGGCAAGCCACCTCCTGAAGTGCTACTGCGCATGCAGGGTTTGAGTCCCGTTCAAAGCAACCTACTAAGCATGGCTGGATTTGCAGACACAACTGTATAAACATGAACAGATGATATTTTAAGTATGGTATTGATATATATAGCTCCATTTGCTTGCAATGTTTTTTATGATTTTTAAAAAATGTGATTCGTCGTTGTACTCAACTGTTGGAAGTTTTAGGGGCTGCTGTAAGTCGGTACAAGTGTAGGAGTGAAATGGAGAAATGTTTGCACTGTACTCCTTAAATGCACAGGCTTGGCGACGTTCTGAAATTGGTTTGGATAAAAATACACGTTTCCGTTTTCATTTAGCTTGTGTATGTGTGTGTGTGTGTGTGTGTGTGTGTGTCACTTGACAGTCTTGTCATAGCAGCTAAAATGATTTCAAATGTTGACTATATTAACATCAGGAATGGAGATCATCCAGGACACTAAATGTTCGAATTATTGAAATATGCATGAAAGACACATGGGAGTTTATGAAATCACTGTATGTTATTTATTCTGCATAGATGAGTACAAACAAATAACCTGAGTGGCTAATACATAGGCTATTAGGTCAATAGGAACAACTGGAGAAGCCTGCTATCCAATAGGCTACAGTAGCCTACACTTCCTACATCTGATGCTCAGTGCATTAAACTGGATAATCACCATGCCACAGCGCTTATTAATGACATCCAAATGCAGTAGCTGACAATAGTATGAAACTTCAACCTTCAAAAATGCATAACTTTTTCAACATGAAATCAAAATGTTTGTAACTTTGTAATTGAAAATGTGTGTCACCCCTACTAAAAATGTTTATGCTTGTGGCTGTTGGAATTTTCAATTTTACGGGGGAAAATTACCGAGGTCTGGTCCTCGGTGTCCTCAGATGTGGCTACGGCCATGCACATGAAAGTATTCTTTCCTCTCACACAGTCACGACTCAAAATATTGACATTTGTGTACCCATGTGAAGAGCTGCTCCCTGGCATGGCATTTCACAAGAATATATCTGTGCAGGGTGTAGGGCATAGGAGTCCCTACCAGTTCCAAAATAGCCAGTGTCCTCATCTGGCTGGTTGCATGTGAGTGACAGGGGGCCTTATTGGCCGGTTCATTCAGATTTTTTTATAGAGCGGATAGGAACACTGTCTTTAACTGTTTTTGTCTATTTGCCCACAGGAAGCAGGTGCTGTCCACAGCGTCAGAGGCTGAGCGCGATGGCGTCAAGGTCCCCACCACGCTGGCGGAGTACTGTGTCCAGACCAGGGTCCCCTCCCAGGACAGCAGCTCGGACCTGCTCTATGACGACCTCTACGACGACGACATGGAGGAGGAGGACGAGGAGGAAGAGGAGAGCGAGATGGAGTCCGGAGGTGAGGCGGGGGGTATCAGCACCGGGGAAGATGGCGGGACGTCTACCAGACGCTACGACAACCAGGACGACTCTGGCAACGAAGATTCATGATGATCTGGACGACCTTTGATCCCGCCAACCCCCCACCCCCCACACCCCCAAACGATCCCTCTTTTATGTGTGTTTCAACTTTCAAGGAGTGTGTGTCTGTGTATACACACACGTAACTGGCCAGGTCTTTGTCTGGCTAGTCCATTTCAGATTGTATGGTTTTATGTGAAAGACTGGCTCTGTCCACTCTGTCTTTCCTTCTTGCCATTTTTATCTGCTTCCTCTGTTTAGTTAGTTGACCTTCTGTCTCTCCACCCATCTCTTTTTATTTTTTGGGATAGCTCTGACAGTCTGGCTAATGGACGGTTTGCTGTTTGTCTCATTAACCAGCTGGGTAGCTTGTCCTGTCACTGTCTGTCTCACAGGCTTGTCCTTCCCTCGTCTTAGTCTGTCAGTGTGTCCCTGCCAGAATATCTCTGTCCCTCTCCTGTCTGTCTGTTCCACTTTGATGCAATCAACTGAAACCTGCAAACACAGACTCTGCCCTGATGCACCTGCCTGGACCCACCTCCAGTAGTGTCCCTCACATCTGAACTATGTCCCCTCCCTCACAATCCCCCAAAACATCACATGGTTGGGGGTGAGCAAGGTGAAGAACTGTTCTCACACAGGCACTAGTGTCCGACCATCTCCTCCTACACCTCTCTCTGCCTCTTAAACCTCAGGACCTCCAGACTCTCACCGAGAGAGAAACCAGTCAAAGAGAAACTTGTTAACACACAAACTGCTCCTCACCTCCACCTTTTTCTCTTACTTTCTGTATCCATGGGCGTTATAAGAAGGCAGAGAGTGAACTGAAAGTATCCAGTGTCACCGCCAGCGTGTTTACACACGACTGAGTTCCTGTTGGTCCTGATTAGGGTCGTTTTAGTTGTTTCCTTCTCAGTAGGCTAAAGTCAAAATAAAAACAGATCACAATACATCTCTAGGGATTTTCTCCTTAAGCCGCTGCTCACATTATGTTGCGATGGATGTGAAAATATGTTACGTTTTGCGCCGTGACTCCAATTTATGCTTAAATACAACTTAGTGAAAATTGGACATTGTTACTATGAGGATGTTTATTGAGAGGGACAAAAGTAACATGCAACTTAGCTATACATTTGAATGAATATGACACTGATTGGCTGTTATTTGTGCGTGTGTATTTTACATTTACTATTCATCTACTGACTACATCAGGCTTATCTCTGTCCTGTTTCTATGGAGTTGGTGCAGATTTCTGTCACATGAGTGAGTTTGCCCAATTGACCTAATGGACTTTGTCCAGTTGACAAAACATTCACAAGGTGTTTGCACGGTGTTCTAGTGCGGTTTGGGAGGCCTGAATTAGCTAAGGATTTGACTGATACAAAAAAAAAAACACCCTTTGAGTATTTGTCTTAAACGTTACAACATGCATTGCATTGAACAACATAATGTGACTAATATTAAGGCATCATCCTATCAAAGTGAGCCATGAGTTCTCTGGTTTGACCTGTGTGTTATGGTTGTGGGTATGTATGTGTGTTACCCTATTTACCAGTTCGACAGAGCAGAGCACCGGGCATACCTTTTATTCAAATGGACGGATTTTATGCCAAGGAAATTCAGTTGTACAGCCCGACAACCATTAATTTTTAAACTCTATGGAGCAATGGATGCATGTGGAGGATTTTCTCCCTGTGTGAATAAACTCTTGAAGAGATACACAACTCATGGATCTTACTGTGAGGCCAAAGGAGTGACACTTTTTCTCCCTGCCCTTTGCTTTGGAGACCTCACAGAGACTGGATTCTGTTGAGGATGAGGACAGACTATGGACAAGTCCACTCCTGGACCGGATCTTTAATGGATATGATGTCATTGTACCACAGGAAGTGGATGGATGTCAGAGATTCTGACGTCCCTTTTTTGATGTGGTCCCCCTTTCCTTTTGCCCATCCCTCACATCATAGAAAAGATGTTAAGTCACAGTAGAGAATGGAATGGCTAGCATTTAAAACTCATCGCCAGTCGTAAAAGCAAGTTTTCGCCTCCTGTCACGGTCAGAAATCTGAACCAGTATTATTATTTTTATTATTGAGTCAAGCTTGGGCTTCGTCTAGGCCTTACGATAGCAATTAAATGACCAGGGCAAATTAGAGCCATTCTAACTTAGAATTCCCCACTTTTTTGTTTTTTTTAACTTCAATGTATGCCTTGTTTTCATAAGTGCAGATGAAGGGGAGAATCTACGGAGGCCTTTTGAGGGAAGAGAGCCACCTGCTGTGAGTATCTCTGAGGGATGAGGAGATTCCCAACCTCAATCTAAAGTGACTCATTAAAAAGGACTGCGGCGGTCTAAGCTGTTGAGATATGTTATCACATACACATTGTTCCCTAGCAAGGACAGTAATGAATTCATTTAGTTCATTTAATCTGTGTGTGTGTGAGCGTGTGTGTGTGTGTGTGTATTTTCGAAGTGTGCACCGACATTGTGAGGTGCTCTTGAGGCTGTCACATGGTTACACACTTATTGGACTGAAAACTGACCTGCGTGTGTCCAGAATGCTACCTGTGTCTACACCTATTGATGTTAATGCTGCCCTTGTTTGTTTCTTGTTTGATTCATTTCATTTTTTTTCCCCTCTTCATTTTGTGTTTGTGAGGATGCAAATGTCACTCATATAAAGTTTCTATTGTAAAAATACATTGTTGGGTTTGTTTGCAATTTAGCTTTCATATTTGTTGCTAAGCCCACATGTCATGGAAAACAGAAAACACAGCAAGTTGTTTTGGAATACAGTTAGGGGCGATATCATGCAAATTGAGGCATACAGCATACAGTTGTTGTGGTAAAGTTGGCAAATTCATTCAAATAAAATAGTTTGTCATCGGAGCCTACTGAAAGCTTTTCACCTTATTTTGCTATTATAATGATGTAATATTTATTTTAGCTTTACTTGGACTCACTCGGCTATGACTACAGGTTACTAAATGTTACGTTGAACTGTAACACACTATTCATCCTTGTAACTTTTTCAGCTCAGGAGACCATCCCGCTGGTCCATAATACATAATGTAATGGTACTATCATTAATTGCGAATTTCAGAGTAGGTCTGCATACCGAAATATGCTCCACCAAAAGATTATTCCGTACAAACAACATTTTGACCTGAATTGGTCTTCCAATGTGTACATTCCATTATTTTCAATATGGGTTAAATACACCTCATTCACATCCGTCTCAGTCACATAATCACAAGTTCTCTGACTCAGAGAAAATACATGTGCAAACACCACAGTATCCATATAATCACATTAGACAAGATTGATGTGAATGAGGTGTATTTAACCCATATTGAACATAATGTAATGTACACAGATGACACCATTTCACTGTGTGATGCCTTGTATGGAATTCTATTTAAACACTTTAATTGCGGCATATAAAACCTGTGTGACATTTTTCAGTGCATAGAGTTTGAAGTAATCCACGCCACAGTTATAGGTTAGTGATTTTTGGCTCTGGTTGACATAGCAACTACCAGTCACAGCCAGTCTTAAGGGAGGGAGCTGGCACTTTTAATTTAGAACTATTAGACATCTTTTATTATTGGGAGAAGAGCTCTTATGTTCTCCCAGGCATGAAATTAATTACTGGTTCAATGACGCCCTGATGTGTCTTAAAGCAATATTTCAGCTTTAGATGCGTGTAGAACATTTTTATTTTTTAGTGTACATACCTCACGAACAGTCAACCAACACTGGTCACTCTGGGGACCTGCACTCACAACAACTTTCGAAAACCTAGGTTGGATTTCATGTTAATTGCTTTTTTTTTCCTTCTCACTGCTCTGCTCAAAATACCCGGAAGAAAAATGGCAGTTAATTGAACGAGGTTTGATTCTGTTTTATGTGAGGTGAAGGAGCATTTACACTCCCCTGATCACTCATTTCTCATCCCTTTAGCAAAGGATATAAAATGTAACCCGGCAGCATGAAGTGGATCACACAGTCCAGCACTCCACATGTGAAAACTAAGTTGGTGCTGCCAGCATCTTAACAAAAGTAAATGAAAATAATGAAACATAAAATCACATCACCAATAATTGCTCAAAGCTACAACTTAACAATTCACATTACTGCTAACACACACATTTAGCAAGGCCTACTATGGTGACATTACATCCTCAACAAATAATGGGCCCACTTAGAATGAAAAAGCCCCACAAACAACATGCAAAACCTACAGCGAACAATGTAAAATGACCCAACTTACCTGATCAGGCATTTCAGACATGCTCAGTTCAACAAGGACCTAATGAAAACACTACAGTCTCTTAGTGTCAAAAGCACATGTAGATGTGTGTCCTTCTGGCAAGCATAAAAACAAACAAATCTAAGTACATAGATCATGTATGTAGTACAATATGGCACCAACACTGCCAGTTAAAAGATATAAAACATTCTAAATTGGCCTGGATGATCAGCAGTATCCATGCTGCCTATACTGCCCCAAAACTTGTGTTCAGGCACCACACCCAGGGGAGCGAGGTTGTCCTGTTTTGAATGGCCCTGTTCCTTTCCTTTGATCACTTGCTTTTGCACAGAAGAGCATAAGGGCTTAATTGTTGCTGCATTAGACAAGAGAGACAGACAGCTGAGGAAATGTCCTAACAGGATCCAGCCCTAGTCTAAAAATCCTACTTCTGACATACAACAGACAAGGCAAGTTAGACCCAAGTAATATTTAATTCTGTGTCCAGAATCCTATTTATGAGGCAGTAACTGTGTGTTTGCAAATGAAGGGTTTCATTCAAAAGATCTATATATCATCCTTGGAAAACAAATGACCTGATATTCATTATTCAATATTTCAAAAGTAATGATGAATACATTCTCTCAATATCACCCTTTAATGACCATGGTTCCTAACATAGTTGGCAACTTAAATTATCTCCCATAAGGAATTTTATTTTCTAACCAGTGACCATTTTGTAAAAGTAATATTCTAAATGGCTGGTATCCAATTTTTGAATTTAATTCAATTATTGCTGCTGGGAGCTGGGGAAAAAGACTGAATGCTTCTGGTGATCGAACAGAGCAGTTAATGTTGAAGGTTGACTGCTCCTGAACTTATAGGTGTGAGCTAAAAAATGAAAAGATCCTCTGAAGTGCATCGCTATTGTTCATTTTCTATATTTTCTACAGTCTGTCAAATGGCCTATACAGCTGTGTGCTGTGAAAAAATATTGTTTTTGTCCCCACCTTGTGGCAGAATCTGCTGTCTACAATTTCTTCACCCAGTTAATTGGCCTTGTCACTAGAGCAAGCTTTTTGTTTTTGCATATTTTTGCAAAATGTTGCATTCTTACATCTCAGGTTGATGATGTTGAACTTTTCTTCTGTTTGTGTGTGAGAGCTCCTTGCATCTACTCTCAACTCCATATTTTGAAACACATTTCTGAAATATTTGAGGTATAATTGAGGTAGCTTCACAAAGTAGGAGAAAAAAAACTGTTTCTTGAACATATTTATTTTTACCCAATTTGATTAAAACTTAACATAGATAAAATAGTATTACCACATAAAACACATACCCCTGTTTAGGTTTACATGGTTTACTGACTCAATCATTCAGGAAACCCAATGATAACTGAGTGACTGGAAATGAGTGCTAAAATTTTATTTCCTTCTGCCTTGTGGGACTTGGGCTTTCTTGACTTGTTTAATGACTCAGTTTTCTGCTCTGAGCCGGCATTTTAGGTTATTTACCTTAACATCCATCAGAACTTTTCTGTATCCAATCCATTACAAATGACTTGGCAGACTCAAAGACAGAGACAATCCCGTTTTCCAGCACCGACTCAGATCAAATCAATTTTCCGGTTTTGAATCACGGATTCGTTTTCTCCTCGCTTTATTTGGACAGAAGGGATTCTATTAAAT
Organism: Centroberyx gerrardi; assembly: GCF_048128805.1. Lineage (NCBI taxonomy): Eukaryota > Metazoa > Chordata > Actinopteri > Beryciformes > Berycidae > Centroberyx > Centroberyx gerrardi. Next base: position 27,216,498 of record NC_136001.1, on the reverse strand, counting down.
AATACCTCTGTGATTCTACTGAACGGTGAGCCTGCAACAGGCTCCTCCCAGTAGACTCAATGAGGATTTAAAGCAGAAAGAGTCAATCACATGCATTGTGGAAGTGCTGTCTACCAAACTCAGCTCTCAGGTCCCCGTCTACACACTGATGGTATTCTGCGTGTGAGATTCAGACTCAGCCCCTTCTCCCTGTGTAGGATCTGGGTTCTTCCGCATCACTGCTTGTCCTGCGGAGCCTCTAAGTGTCTGTGCGCGGCCCTCAGTGTGTCCTGCAGGTCTTTGTAGCGGGCCAGAGAGCAGGCCTCCTCCAGCCGGGCCCAGCGGTAGTCCTGGTGCTCCTCGGACAGAGTCACCTGCGTCCCCGGGTCCCTCAGCTCGGCCAGCCAGTACAGCACCTCCTTGGCTCTGCCCCGCACCTCGTAGCGCAGCTCCTGAACGAAGCCGTCGATCACCCGCAGGTGCTCCGCCCCCAGCCCCGCCTCCTCCTTGGTCTCCCTCAGGGCCGTGGTGAGGTCGTCCTCGCCCGGGTCCACGTGACCTGGAGGTGACCAGGTTAGAAATGAATAGTACGAAGGACATTCAAAGGTTGAAACACTTGTAGAAGGAGAATTTAGTTAAGTACAGCACTACAGCACCTTTGGGTGGGGTCCAGTGGTGCTCGCCATAAGAGGTCTGCAGGAGGAGGTACTCGATGTCATCCGGGGGAGGAACACACTTAGCCAGGCGACGGAACACTATGAAGCCGCAAGCACGCAGCGCCATCTCCCTGTTTAAGAAACCAACACATTACGCATTATGTTGTGCATCTATAGAAAACTGTGCAAGGAGAAGCCGCCCATTAAAGCTGGGGGCAGGTCTTTGAATTCAAGTATTTTTTGAGGTTTGAACACAGCTGGTGATGGGGGGGAAACACCCACAGTTACATAACTATGACTTACATAATAATGTCTTTGTGTCATATCATGCATTACTTTTTAAAAATTGGATCATGCTACTAAAGGTCCCATATTCAGTTTTCACGATGTTGTTTTCAAATACACTATGGCTCAGGATGAGAAAAGTGTTCTACATGATGTTTTGCAAATAAATGCCATTTAGTTAAAAGGATATTTGACACATTGTGCTGGATTGCATTCACCTGCTATTGTCAGAAAATGAAACCCAAAAGACAAGCAGCCCATGAAGGTGCATGTGTATATAAGTGTTTTCTTACATTGACTGATACAAAACTCGGTTTTTGTGCCATGTTGAGTACATTAAAGGTTATTATTGTGTCAGAACTTGGAAACTCAAGCAGAAATGTTTTATCAGACTACTTCATAATCCAACATTGAATAATTTCCATGTGAAATTTCCAAGTAGAAGATTTGTTTTTCCAAAATATCTGATAACACGTGAATGTCCACACAGGCAGGTCCGTCACAATACTGAACCCTGATTGGTCAGCAATTCATAGTATTCTGTTAGATCATCACATGGCCGTCTTGGTGGGGAAATAACAGGTGATTGTAATAAATCAACAGGTGATTATAATCAAATGACAGCCACAGCCAATGAGCTGTGTATATGGTAAAGCACCATATTGGTAGGAAATGCATGTGACATCATGGGAATACTATGAATACCAGCTCCTCCAATACAAATGAGGCAAACTTGCTGCATTCCAGTTCAAATGCTACAAACCTGCTTAATTTTAACAACAGTTTAATGTGTTGAGCCAGCGACCAAGTTCAGTCGCGCTGCATTGACTGGAGTTAGTCTGAACCTAAAAAGATTTTTGAAAGTGCAATAACTCTGATATTAACACTGAAACAAAATCAAATCTTAACAATATATTTAATCTATTATGTATATATTACATATCTTTGATCATATATAAATAGATGAAAAATGTAAAGTCCTATGATAGGGCTCCTTTAAATAGCTTTGACTGAAAGGTACTTTGCAACATGCACTCAGTGTTTCCACTGTAATGTGATGCAGCTGTGGTGCTTGGGGGGATAATTGTAGTTCTGTCCCATATCTGCCGCTGTTTGGGTTCAAGTTGAAGCTAAAATGTTTTTTAATCATAATAAAGTCATTACTTCTAAAACATCTGGACTGCACTTTCAGTTTTAGATGATAGTGAGACCAAATTACAATGCTAGTTTTCATTTCACATGTTCTCTAGCAGTTGTGGTAATTTCCTTGCTGTGATGAGGAAACACTGGCATTACCACATTTGCACCTTCAACAACTTGCATGACTGTTTATTTCTGACTAGGTTTATAAACTCAAATTATGCGATTTCGGCAACAGGGAGCGGAACAGATTGCTTTCTGAACCTTCTGTGCTAATTCAGTCTCTCGTCACATACCAGCCTGAAACGAAGTTTGTTACTTGTCTGCTTGCACAGATCAGATGTCAGCTGTCTAGCTAACGCTGCTGAGCCTGCTATGATCAGCTAAACATTTCTCACTGTCATGTTATTACCACACATGCTGGCTGTCTGCCCTTCATGTACACGGAGGGCGGTTTTGCTACTTATATTCAAAAACGTTAGCAACTTACAGTCAGTTTACTGTGATCAGATTTGATTGAGCGCAGTTGACGGGTGTTTCACACTCTTGAACGATCCTGATTACCGACCTCTGATTGGCTGAGGTAAAGTCCAGCGGTGCACTGAGAAATGAGTCCGGTCCTTATCGTGGACTCTTTTAACGTTCCGCATTCTAAAATGTACTTATCATCAACAACAGCTGAATTGATAGCAGCACAAAGACATAAATGCTCCCAATAACATCATAAATTAGACATTAGAAGATTCATCGTGTTGGAAATCTCTCCTAATGACAGATTGAAACAAATTAATTAAATGATTTTATGATATGCAGATAAAGAAATAGTCCTCTTGCAGCCTAACTGCTGGTGTGCCTGCGGGAGACAGATAAGAAATGTACCCAGTTGTAGATAGGACCAACTGAAGACAGCTCGAGGATGAAGATAATAGAGACGGGCCCTCCTTCCCACGCAACCCAAAGCTGTCAGCAGTCTAGTTGTTCAGCTTCAGGAGGAAACACTGCTGCTGAGAGAAAAGGTAAAAACCAAAACTCTAGCAAAGATGGGGAAAAATGTGTTTTGTTATTTTGGAGTAAGCTATATAGCCAAAAATAGAGGAAGAGAGAGAGAGAGAAAGAGAGAGAGAGAGAGAGAGAGAGAGAAAAAAAACAATATATGCATGAGCACAGCATTGGGGGGCGCGAATTAAATATGTTTCAATATTTTTGTTTCTCTCACATAAATGATTACTGTGCCTTGCTGCTCCATCGCATGCTGCTGTCGCTGCTTTAGCCAGAGGCCTCTGGACATGTGGCTCCTGCTGCTACTACTGTGCTTACTCAACCTGCACTGAAGTGCTCATTATTCTGCTCTGCTATACATAAATTACACTTAAGGTCAGATTCTGGAGTATAGAGATATTTCTGGTATACACTGTCACATAGATTACACATGGAGATGATCTTGGACTGTCATCACTGGATGACCAATGCTGTGGAATAATGACAGCCACATATGTCATTTTCTTTAGCCCAGTTTGTGTGTGACTTAATGTATGTTATATAATCGCTGGTTACTCTATCTGCACATGTATTTTTTTATGACTAGAGATCATACAATAATCAAATACTGTCTTTTTTTTGACAGATACAATTCAGCTTCTGAGCGGCTGAGCAGGTTGTCACAAGCAGACGGATCAGGTATCAATTTAGCCCCCGACTGTTGATACTATTCCATGTCTGAGCTGCTGACTGGGCTATTTCAAGCTATCAGGGTTTAACTGAGTGATGGCGAGACTGAGGATGTTGATATTGGGAATTATTGCTTGCTGTAATATCGTAGGTTTAAGTGTATTTGGAGTAGAGCTGATCAGTGCCAAAGAGTGACCAGAGAGGCTGAATGTTCTCCGGGCATTGTGGGATTAATTTGAGCAGACAGCTCTCCCAGTGCCATGTCCAAACTCCACTCTTTAATTGTATGTGAAGTTAAGGTTCCTGCAGAAGTGCTCACCATAAAATATAGTAGCCTACAGTTACTGCACAGATGACATTGATTGTGGCATAGCTGCATCAGATCCTGTGAACTGGTGATTGAAATGTGTTGTTTTAACATGACGACTGAATGGCGATATTTCCTGTTTGCTCTATCAACAGTCTTTGAGTGCTGTTGTCCATGGAGGAGAAGAAGGAGCCGGCAGGAGGGCCTCATTTTGTGGGCAAGAGGGAGGAACTGATCGCAGCCAAGCGCTCTTTCAGGACACTAGAGGGGAGAGATGTACTGGTCCTCTACAACCAAGGAGTCTTCTACGCTCTGGACTTTCACTGTTATCGTGAGTAGGATACACTTCAGGTATAGATGGGGTTCATCATCTTGAAGTGCTGAACTGAGTCACTGAGGAGAGAGGGGAGGTTTGACCGTTAACTCCTTAGTTTTTGCAACAAATCTGATAATAAATGACAGATATCTTATTTCTTCAGACTTTACCTAGACCTGCCATTTTCCCACAGAAACCTTATCTGGATGTAGAGTGTTGTTGACAAATGCCTAGTTTCACTAAAACCAGGTCAAAATTGAGCTGTTGCTATTAAAATGCATTTATTTAACACAGGGCTAATCTACCTTGTTATCTACAGGACATTTCCCCACACAACATCCATAAAGTGCAGTCCAGTCAGCAAAATGTTAGGGTACCGTAAACCGTTTGCTTATTCTGCAATACACTGATCCTCTCCCCTTCCGACAGATGCTGGGGGGCCACTGCTGAACGGAGACATTGAGGTGAGGGAGGCATTTGACGTAAGATCATAGAGTTTCTTTGTATCTGACCCAGAGGAAAAAGGCAAAATGTCATTTAAGTTAAAGTACGGGACAAACTCCAAGAAACTCCACTGCTAAGACATTTTTTTTTGTAATCCCGGTCATGCCATGGATGTATTAAACTAGGGTCATGCCCTCACAGGCCTTCTACTATTACAATTGCATGTAAAATTCCCAAGGGCAACTACTTGGCTGAGGAGTAATGGGATGCTGTAATCAAGATACTGAAACTGCATAACATTAATGTAATGAAGCGCCAAATGGCCTAATTGTCATACACTTATTCCACTCCCACAAAAGGTTGTTTACCTGCTTTCTTTCTAATTCACATGCAGGAATTTGACGGCAAGCTGTGCATAATTTGTCCGAGGCACAAGTACAAGATCTCTCTGGCCAATGGGGAGGGGATATACAAGGCCACCAACACCAAGGAGAAGCCGCCTGTCGCCAAATGGTTCTCTAAGGGTGTGAGGCAGCGGGTCCACACCGTCACCGAGACCAACGGGGATGTCTACGTCCAGCTGTCTGAGCACCCAGACCGTATCGACTCAGACTACTACCAGGGAGAGAAGGGCAGGGAGGAAAGGGCCAAAGCTGAGGCGGCTGAGGCAGCTAAAGTGGCTAAAGAGGCTAAGGAGGCTGAGGAGGCTGAGGCAGCATCATGATAGTGGTACAGATCTATCTTGATGCAGATTGCATCTCAGTCATCTGGAGTGGCCTAATCTCCCTGTCTCCTCTGATTTTCGCTAATGAGCGACGCCAGGATAGATGGAAGCGATATGATGAATGACTGTATGATGATGGCGCCGTCTGTGCAGAGAAACACCGGGAGAGGATAACACGTCAGATGTTTATTGGCATGCACTCAGTGGTCTACCTCAAGTCATCAAAGGGCTCTCATGGCCATAATTCATATTGAGCAAATCAGACCTTTTATAAATAGGCCTCATTATTTAATCAGGTTGGGGCAGATCATCATTTTACTCAGCTTTAAAAGCATATTGTCAATCGTTCACAGGGTTAGGGTTAGTAAGTCAAGCCACACATTGCTCTGGTGTGTGTGGTTCTCCTCCATATCTCAAATCCATCATGTAGATCACTAAATAAAATTTTTACAAATGACTTTTGAATTGTGATTATTGGTCTATACTCAAATTAGGCAATGCCACACAGTTCCTACATGCATGCCCACACTGGTGTATCCCTGTGCATGCCAATATTCCTCATACATATTGCATGCAGTGAACTAATCAATAAGATAAAAAGGGTTAACATGCACTCAATTCATATTGATCAATAAAAGACTAAAGGTGATAAATCATTACCTTTGATGGAAAATGTAAAGAATATACGTCTTTTGTAATATGCATGTCTGTTTATTTCCTTGGATAATGTCCCACCAGAGAGCCTGACTGCACGGTCACAGGTTGCACAGATTCCAACATTATTATTATGATGTTGGACCACTTGCATTTCATCTCATTAAACACATCTAATATCCTTCATAATATCTGATCATTGCCAATAATACCTAGCTCATTATTCATGGTCTACTAACTCATAATGATAAAGGTGTGGTCATGTTTTTAAAATGAGAACGCACTTTTTCACCATAGAGAGATATGGTACATTAACAATGTCAGTGTAGACATCCTCCACTATCTTGTGTTAGGCTATTTATATAGCTTTCTTTCTAGAATCCAAAAATAACGTATTGTAAAGCCTACATGCTATGGAAAATAACTTGGGGCTGGTATTGTCGTTTCTTTACCATTTGATTTAAAGAGTCAAGGCAGCCTCTTACAAGCTCATTATTCCCCAGGTTCTGGACTCATTGTACCAATCTTCTGACCCTGAGCGACCATGAATTATTGGTTGGGCTAAGACAGTGATAGTGACTTGGCCCTACAGCCACAGAGGCCATGGGTGGAGAATGCACGTGGGGGGCATAACAATGTTCCTCTGTGCATGAATGATGCTGGTTTCTGCTGCTGGCCTACAGCAAACAGAAAGTCTGAAGGCCTTATGTGACGCATCGAATACAATCAAGACATGCTCAGGGGCCTTGGGACTTGGGGATAGGGAGGCTGAGCACGTTTGCTAAGTAACCACACATTAAATATTAAAATATGATTATGTGGCCAAATTGAGAATCTTGATACAAGGCGGGGAACATTATGTGCAGGTGGTCATTTGCGGTAGGTCAAGCAGAGGGCTGCGTGTCAAGAAAAACAGCAGGTTGTCTGGGGAAACCGCTAAGCAGGGATTGTGCACCTTTTATTTCTGCAGGAAATTATTGCTCAGCATGTGAAGTGAAGTGTCAAAACCAGCAAAGGCTATTTACAATATTGCAGGGCATCCAAGCCCAAGGCCTAAATTCCCTGAGTTAGTTTTGTGTCTTGCATAATTCATGGTAGTGAGTGGACATCAGAGGCTGTGATCAAACCTTAACGACTCAAACTATTCTACCTCTCAGAGAAGTCCTGGAGGCTGTGGAAGCCCTGGAGTTTGTCCAGGAGGGCCTATCTCATTAGTATATCGACTACCGTGTCCCATTACATGACATCAATCCTAAAGCCAATTATTTTAGATTTTCTCGCCTTATCAGCATATAGGCTAGTCTCCCAACAGTTGTTCATTATCATTTCATTATCATTGCACACCATGCGCCTGTGTGTGCAAGACACAAAGCACGTAACAATCCCAGTAGGCAATTATGTCAGGTAGCCTTTGTGTATGTTCAAGCGTGTTGCTTGAAGTCAATTTCTGTCATTTTGAGCCAGTGTCAAGGGAAGTTACTGGCAACAACAAGCATGTGTTATGTGTCCTGTGGTCGTGTAGTCAATCTTGAATAACATCTCCTTGTCGTTCTTGAATTGTTTATAGTGATAATGACAATGTAACAACCTTGACAACTGACAAAAAAACGTGTGAAACTACGTGTGAGTGAATGGCACAACAACATAATTTTCCTGCATGCACTCGACGGCGTGCTGCTGGTGTGTGAGGGCGCGCGCGCTGCTTGTATGTGTGTGTGCTGCTGAGTCAGGCGAGATCACTCTCGGTTCAGTCCGTTGCCGTCAGTCCTCTCTCTGCCTCTCTCTATCCACTTCTTCTTTGCCCGTGACACTTTGTTTTATATGCCGACGTCATTCCCATGGGTCTGGATATCGAGGCACGAGCAAGGAGGGTTTTGGCACGAGGCTTTCGTCTTCTCGTCGCCTTAATTGTGTTTCCCACCGAGTGACAACTTGTTTGTCTTTAGCGCATTGGCTGCCCATGAGCGCTGCTGTTTACACACTCCGCTCCGCGGGCTGTCCGGTGCGTCTCTGCGGTCGGTCGGGACGGTAACGGGCTTCGCTTTATGAATGAACAACGAGAGGGAGAAATGCGAGTGACTGCGAAACTCTCCAGCCGGGCTCCCGGGGCGCCAGCCACCGATGAGAGGGATTAACGACGGAGCGGAGCCGCGGCTCATTGCGGAAAAGCCGAGTCTGACTGCAGACTCGTGTGAAAACGCACCGTGAGGGAAACGGGCTCCATAGCGTAGAGCAGCGGAAAAACCGCGGTGACCACAATGTAAGTTGCTATCAAGCTGCACCTCATTAAAGGATGTAAAGAGAAGGGGCTTCCTCGTTGTCCCTGGTACGCTTGCATGCTTTAAACAATGCATTGCCAATGGAATATGAATGGCTAATAAATGTAAATACAAGAACAGTAATAATAACAACAATAATTTATGTTAATTCTCTCCTTTACGCAGAGATTAAAACACAATGCCCACTCAGGTAACCACGTTATGGGCCTTGCCAAGCTTCCACTGCCAGTCATTTTGCTCAGTGACATAATAGTGATGCACTGTCTCCGTGATAGACATGAATAATAAGGAACAGGGGGAAGAGAGGGACTTGTACGCCTCCTCTCCTTCAGTGCTTTACCTTTTGACCATCCTCTGCTTGTGTGGTAGTTCCATGATCCTCCACTCCATCCACGAGTCCCCACCAGGCTTTTGTCTGGCTGCTGCCGTGTCTTGCAGGTCTATCCACATCGTGGCTCTCGGCAGCGAATGCCCAGGAGGGGTCGGGCCGGGGGAGGAGATCATGGGCCAGGGGCAGCTGCAGGGAGGCCTGCTGTGGAGTTACCTGGGTCACGGAGCGGTGGTCGGCCCCCGCGACCTGGAGAACAGCCTGCACAACCCGGCCTTCATGGAGTACACCTCACGTGTCTTTGGAGATGTCACTGTAGTGGTGCGGGATTGTCCCAGCTGGGTAAGACACTGGATAGATACAGTAGATAGGCCTAGATCATGGCTTGACTGGTTTGACTAACTGACATAGGTCCACGCCTCCATCCAATAGGCACATCATGTATAGATAAAGGAATAGAAGGGTTTGAAGAGAGAATATTTCAGCTCCATTAAGCCATCTCATTAGGTGTTGCCATGGCTCCAGATATTTTCTGCTTTTCTCTGGACACCCATCTTTGGGATCTCATCCTTTATCTGTGTGTGTGACGGCGAGTCTGTTCTTTTTAGTCCAGATTTGATTTGCAGAGGCAGAGCAAGGTCAAGGCAGGCCAAGATGGCGAAGCATGCAGTGAAGGAAGTGGGATATTTTTGTCAGAACATTGTCATTGTAAAGGAGTGTGAGTCACTGAGCCGCTGTTTACTTTTCACTTTTCAGTCTGCTTCCACAGCTCAGAAAGATGTACAACATTTCAAATTCCAAGGCCGCTTGCCTTGCAGCACTGATGGCAGCCTTATGAGAATGTCTATTCTTCGGAGGACGCTATTTTAAAATGCAACGCACAAAAACTGATGAAAGAACTTTTGTTCTTAATAGCTTATGAATTTGAAATGAACCACTGTTATGATTTCATAGCAACTCTGTATGCGTCCCATTATAGTGCTGTCTAACCATGTCGGGGGGGTGTTAGGGACACATTCAGACTCAGTCTAGTTCTATGCCTCTTTATCCTTTTCATATTCTAATTGCTCTAAGCTCACTGAAGTTTTTTTCTGTCTAATGAGTTGAATCAGGTATTGCTGTTGGTTTAGAGCAAAGCTAACTTCACACAGGTCCTTGAGGGTAAAGTCCCATTTCCCAATTTACTTTCAGATCCATGCAGAGGTGTTTGTACTTTGGGAGACAAGGAGGGTTAGGGTTGTTTAGAGTTAAGGTTAATGGTACAGGTTAGATCTTATGTAGATACCGTATTTATTCCTTTTCTCATGTGTCTTTTCTCCACTTCTAGTTGTTGTTGTTGTTGTGTTGGAGTGTATCAGACCTTGTGCTACCTTGTGCTATGTATTTGTTATGTTTTTTTTGCCTCTCCAGGACTTGCTGGACAGTGACTGGGCCAGCGTGCGGAGTGTTCTCGAGCAGGCGGACATCCTGGTCATTAAGTATTCGGTCAACGACAAGCTGGCCTTTCAGCAGGTGAGGAACGGCTACGCCCCCAGACTCCGCCCACTGCTGAGGCATTGGGGCGTGCCTGTCATCCTGGTCGCTGTGGGAGCGCGGCTCAATGGTGAGGACATGATTGTTCAACTTTTGCCTTTGTTTTTGTTGAAGCCAGAGTGAGTTTAGATCTGGCAACAAAGCTTTGACAACTGACAGTTGATTCCTTTGGCAAAATGTCATTGTTGTATGTGAATATTGGGGTTTGAATTGAAGGAAACTACAAAGTGTCTTCTATGTCAATCTCGATCTTTTAGTCTTTTTTGTCATTGTACTTGTATAACACGATAACCTGGTATTTTAGGGACGTTTTGATGTTGACTCAATCTTTGATTTTGTTTTCATGACAATACTGTTCTTCCCGTTGGGCCAGTGAGATAGCTGTCTGAGTGTTGTGTCCTCTAGCTTGTCCTCCCAGCAATGAGGAGGATGGTCATGATTAAATCTCAGCTTGGCTGCCTTCAGGCTGCCGGCTCTAATGCATCTCTGTAACAAACAAACCACAGCAAAGCATTTGCCTAAGTTCATTTTGGGCCATTATAAGTCTTGCAAGCAGACAAGGGTTCATACACATACGCGTGCATGCACATACACACACATGCACACACACACACACACACACACACATACACACACATACACACACAATCCCCACACACATGGGTCAAAAGTGATCTCGTACACACATAACAGTAGTTCTTCCTTTAAGTGGCAGTAGAGCATTTGGTCTAGCCTGAGTGGATGCTGTTAAACACATCATGAATTAACTTACATCAACACCTCAATGTGTCTGCCTCTGTTTGACCCCTGTTTAATTTTAATCCTGTAAACAAACCCATCACATGTACCAGGCTGTATTTTTAGCTTGGCTGCTCAAGATACTTTGAGATCCTGTCAGAGCTTCACTGCAGGATGATCATAGTGTAAGTGAAGTCTTTACAGGAGAGAGAGAGAGAGAGAGAGAGAGAGAGAGAGAGAGAGAGAGAGAGAGAGAGAGAGTGGGTAGCTTTAGACCAGATCCTTTGTTTGTGTTTTTGTTTGTAGCTGTGAGCATTTTCAAACTATCCCCCCATGACTGCAGAGAATGACGGTTGAGCTCTTGAGTACTTCCTGCTGCTCGACTTAGACCACCTAAGGCACAACTGTAGCAGAGAAGGCTGTCATACGTGCATTAACGCAGCCATTAAACCAGTGTTGCACGCAGGCACACACACACACACACACACACACACAAATGGATTTATGCAAGGGCATGCATGCACATCCGCGCACGCATGCCATACCACAGAGATGCCAAGTCACAGCCTGTCATCCTCGCACACTCTCTCCCTTTCACTTTCTTTCTCTCACACACACACACTCAGACACACACACACACACACACACACAGACAGACAGACACTGTGTCTAGCCCCTTCTCTGTGTCATGGCTGTAGTTTTATTAGCGGTATGATTTATCAAATGCCTCAGCACTTAGCTGTACGCCCCACTCATTCTCTTTTTCTTCCTAGCTCTCCCTGGCTCTCCCCTCCTTTGTGCAGTCCTTCCTTGGCCCTTTTCTCCTCCATGCTAATCCCTCTAATTTTCCCTTCTCATTGTGTCTCTTTGTTTCCCCATGCACAGAAGCGACAGTATGGGTGTTCTTAGACAGTCCACATGCCATTGCAGATATTGCTTAATTAGATGATACTAACCTTATTTTGGTGCGTTGTTTGCTATCAGACGTTTCATTGTTTTTGCCAGTGTTCTTGTTGTTTTCGTCTATTTGAACTCTGTGAAAATGTAGGGATCAGACTCGGGGGTCAGATGATATTAGTTCATAATTCTTAGTGGTTGTTTTAACTTATGGAGAGCATCAGTTGGGTGGGGTGTACACATCACACAAATTGATTTTCAAAACTTTTTCAGCACTTATTGTTTTGTCCTACGCAGTGCTCCGAGCAGCTTCAAACAAACACTAAGAATTATTTGCAAAATACGTTTTGACCTACAGTAGGTTTGGATCAACTGGAATAATTGTGCTTGAAAATATGTATGTCGGTTGATTTAATTTTAACCAGTGTCAATGACGCTCGCATTGTCAGCGTTAGGTGCTCAATTCATACTAGGGTCACCCATACTAAAAATGCATGCTGTCATGGTTCAGTAAGGCACTGTGGATAAACGCATCCCCCAAATGGCATATACTGTACTATGAATACCTCACCTATCGCTTCTCATATACCCTAGCTATACTAGCACTCTCTCTTTATTTAATTCAATTATATAGCCTATATACAATTTCAATTATTTCATGTGGAGTTTAATTCTCATGTCTCTAACATTAACGCACCTCTCTGCTCAGACGAGGGCCCCCCCTGTACCTGCCCCCTGTGTGCGTCCGACTGGAGCAGCTGTGTGCCTCACAGTGAGGGTCTGCAGCTGTCCCGGGACCTGGGGGCCACCTACCTAGAGCTGCCCTCTCTCAACCACGTCTTCGTGGGTCGCTACTTTGGCAGCGTGGTAAGTGATGGTGTCACACCAGGCAATAAAGCGTCACAATCGAAAGATAATGACTACATTGGTGTCACTTGCTGCCTCAGGCTATTTGCTGTTGCTTTTTGCTGCTCTGGTGGAAGAAACACTTACCTAAAATGTTGGTGTATATCTGACTTGAATTGAATTTTTTTATGGTCATTGAAGTGTTGAGTGAGTTTTTTGACCCCAGAGCCCTTGAGAAAAATCAGCATTCTCCTCTTAATTCCTGGAAAAAAAATGCTTTTTGCACATATGTGATATTAATACTGAAATCACAACAAACAGCTGTGATATAAATTTTTAATTTGGGCTGCTCTTCCTGTCCATTAGACTAGATTAACTCTAGCATTTTCAGGTAGGTGTGTAGTGGAGGAGACAAGGACAGGTGGTCATTTTAGTCAACTGAGGAATTTGCTGCCAAAGTGAAGAGATGGTGATGTAACAACACTATGTTTGTACCTTGTGTTTGAACTAATATATGTGTATCTGTGTATTCTTCAGCTGGAGTACTTCATGATTCAGTGTCTGAAACAGAAAGCCAAAGAGAGGCCAGAGAAGAGGCGGGGGAATAAGCTGAACGAACCCCGTCCCCCTCACTTAGAACAACCAGGTCAGAGGAATACAATGTTATCGAATACCTAATACTGTCTTTATTTTACGTAAGTGCCATCTATTTGTGGCCTAGCTGTGTCTATAAACAGAATATTTCGATTTTTTTCTGCATATTTGTTGTCAAAATCTAATGTTAATAATTATGAACATATTGTTGACTTAACTTGTTTCTTTCTTGACAAAGAAAATCTGTGCATAGAGAATAGTGAGTTGGAACAAATGGATCAAGGGGATTATTGCTTCTTGAGCTTGCAGAGCTGTGAAAAGAGCTGAACAAAAAGGATTTATCCTGATCAATATTTTCTGTTCCAAAATGGAAGCTTTGTCTTAGATCTTAGATATGGAAACTTTGTCTTAGATACCGGTATGTAGCTCAGCAACTGTAACAGTATGAAAACCAAAGATGACAGACGAGGTAGAAGATGAGGTAGATTACTTTTATTGCATAAGGTTTGAATCAGTTTTTTAAACCTTTATTTATACAAGGAAAGGTTTTGGCTGAGCTCTTTTCTGCACCAACCGCAGGAACAATTGAGGGTTTAGTGATTTGTTCCAAACTGGGCCGGATTATCCATGGCATCGGGCGAGTGCCCGGAGCACCAGCCAATTTGTCTTGCCGGGGGGCATCACAGCATTCAAACCACAATTATATCTTTAAAAGTTTCGTCATATTTTCTTTATATATTACTTTCTGGCGGGAATGCATACACGGCCAAAATTAACCTTTGATACTAAAAAAGAATATAAAGAGAAAGAATCGTGGCTTTTCTTAACCTGCCTGTTACTAACTGTAAGGGTGAGAGATGTTTTTCACAACTTAAAAGAGTGAAGAACGAACTGGTCGAGTTGATGCTTGTGGAAAGGTTTTCTCTTTGAACTGGATGCGCGGTTTGTGATGCTTATAGCAACCATAATTTCTAATAGCCTACGCATTGAAATACATTCAGGGATGGAATGGCCATCGGACTACCGGGAGACTTCCCGGTGGGCCTCTATCTACTCTAAACAGAGAGAGAGGGTGTCAATCTGACGACGGAACGCGCGTTCCGGTTCTGAAAAAATAAATACGGAGCAGTACCGCTTGCTATACAAGTTTTGGTGGCTTAAACAACTGATTTGGTTAGTTTTTACACCAAGTTTGCCGGCTGGGCGGCGTTTGGACCTTCGGGCCAATCACAGTACTTACAAACGCAAACTCCACCCAACCGGGAAGCTGGGCCACGTTAAACAAACTCACATCAAATGACAGGCACAGTTAAATCTGAGCCGCGGAGCTGACAGGTTGTGTTGTGAAATCACCAGCAAGGATGGTTGGTGTCCGGCCGATTGCGGTGGGCTGGTCTGGACTAACGTCCCAGTCCATCCCTGAATGTGCTGCTCCTCTCACCTTCTGCAGCTCCCACTGTCACATCACCTCACCTGAACTGACTGCTTGCTGCAGTCATTGAGCTTGCTTTATTTGGTGGTATGTGGGGCCTTGTCCGTGGTGCTGAAGTTGCATTAGATGTCTGTAATGATTTTTTTTTTCTTTTTTGTTTTATGATTTTTTTAGTCATGCTCTGTAATGGTTTGGCATTTAGTCTTCATTCAGGCCTTTGAAAATTTATGTTGGAAACAATGATTTTTAACATGATGTCTTTGATGTGAGTTGCATTCAAATTTGATACAGTATAGCTCTGTGTGTAAAGCCTAAAATGGCATTTGTAGTCAATCTATGGTGTAAAGTAATTTATTGGTTAGTACATTGTCTTATATTTGTCTGTAGTATGTGTGTTGAGCCTGTATAGTTTAAGTTAATGTACATTTATGATCTTTATTGCCATAGTAAATTAAACTTTTTTGCGTGTAAAGTGGAAGGAGGGGGGCACTTCAAGTGAGGTCACCCTAGGGCACCAGACTGTGTTAATCCGGGCCTGGTTCCAAGGCGTCTCAATGATAGTTGTTGAGGGACGAGAGGCTTACTCATTAACTTTAACTTTAACTCATCAACTTTTCTTAACCGGTCTAGGAATTTGACCCTTCAGAGACCTGCTTCTCTAACTTTTAAACTACTGCTACTCACTTTGACTTTGACTGATTGAATGGTCAAATTCAGTGTTTCTCCATGCAAAATACATTTTTAAGAAGTAAAACATCTACAAATATGTAACACAGACTAAGCTGGTGAACTATAAATAAAATGTTAAATATTGATCTGACCACTTAGCTGCTATATCTGTCGAATTCTGATGCAATGACTGACAGCGTAAAGCCCTGCCAACAAGGCAGCATGCGTGGGTTGGATCTGTTGGTGCCTGTCCAACCCTACTTAACTCTAGTTATGGTGTAGCTTGCATTAAATATGAAGTGCACTGATTCAGACAGAGCTCTGTTTGCAGGGCCAAATCTGAGTGGCCATAAAAAAGTGATGAGGTCCACAGAGGCGCGGTGTGTGTTAAGCATGAATAGGAATATAATAGGACAATGATTTACGTAGTCCCACCCCCCTCGCCCCCTCCTTCACTTTCTTGCTTTTTTTTTAAACGCTGTCTTTCTCGTCACCCTTTGTTCCCAGGTCACTGCTCCAGACTGGCTGATTCTCTGCTTTCCAACTCTGTTTTTTTTTCTCATCAATCTTTTCTTTTCACTATCTCACTCATTCCACAGCTAATCATTCCTCTGTGATTGTTTTTCCAACCTTCACCTTAAAGGAAACATCCACCTTAAAAAACTTTAACAACATCAAGTTTTGGTGTCAGTCCCCCAGAATCAAAGAGCAAGGGCTTCTTTCTATCCTCACAATTTTGTACCGACGTTCAACAATCATGCAGGGAGAAATCCATCATAGAAGAGGCAGAGAGACCAATTTCTCCACTGACAGTAGCTTCAATAGACCAGAATGCAGTGCAGCCACAGTGTGCATCTTTGCAGATCTGTCTTTGGTAGCGTGTGAAGTACAACTCCATCTTCAGCAGCTTTTTTCTAATTTGAGCAACCGGGCACCACGGCATTGTTCTTTCTTCACTCACTTTTTCTCAGCTATTGCTCTCTCCACCTACATGTGTACAGCATAGAGAACCCCCTTCTCTGCAGGCTGGGAAATGTAGGAAGAAGTAGAAGTAAACGAGTCAGGTTGAGGGGAAAGTGGGTACACCAAAAAAGTAAATGACAACAATTACAGTGTAAGAGTATCCAAGGGTGGATTTTTCCTTTAATTATTGGAATAAGAGGCAAGTTGTCTGTATTTCGACTCTGATTGTTCAAGAATTACACCTGTGCTTTACCTTTCTCTCCCCCCTATACACACACACACACACATTCCCTCACCTCATCTCCACCCTCCATGCTACCTCTCCCTCCATCCGTTCAGCACGTCTTCCCCCCATCCGAGTGGAGGAGTCTAGCTTTTCCCAGGACATGCAGTGGCTGCTGGAGCGTGGCGTGCAGTTCGCCGACGTGGCTTTCTACGCCGGGGACTCTGGGAAGGAGCTGGGCTGGGCGCACGCGGCCGTGCTGTGTGCCGTCAGTCCGTACTTCAGACAGCTGCTTCTGGGGCCCAAGACCAGGTAGTGACACAGATCCAGCTAGTTCACAGGACAGAGCTTAGCTCGCTGTTTCACCATCTGTAGTCTGTCGCTCTTCCTGTACCCCCACCCCACCCCACCCCACTTTTCAGTGTAACTGTGAAAAATGTTGTGGTGAATTTGATCTCTGGCTGCACAGGGAACGTCCCCAGTCGCGGTGTGTTTGCAGAGAGCGGGACGGAGGCCCCCATTCGCTGCTCTCCACCTGGGACGGGGGTATTATTGACGACATGCCACGGCCAGACGGGCACCTGGCCGGACGCCTCTCTCGTCTGGTGGTGAAGGACCCCCTCCTGTGTCTGTGCTTGTGGGAGACGCTGATGTTCCTTTACAGAGGTAAACTACCAGTCAGACACAGCATACATGGATACAACTTAGACACACTGCAGCTGAAATCATTTCTGTGTAATTTAAAGTGAAAGCTATGTACTTTAACCTTATCAAATAATGTCTACATTTAATGCTGCACTTATGAGCCAGAGAAGAGCGTCCAATCCCCCCTAATTGAGATCCCGTAGATTCACCCAAATGAAATTGCCCAAATGGAAATTCTGATGTAGGTATGGTCATTAGCAGGTTCTCTTCTCAGCGCACAGGAAATGCAGAGTAGAAACTTCTGAGACAAAGTACAAAACTGTCTCCTAAACAGCAGCGAGAGAGCACTCCATCCAGAGAAAGCTGGACTCACCAACGCCGGTTGAACCTGCCAAATTTTTTTTTTTTTACCAAGGAAAAAATTTACGTCCGAGGAGTGCAGAGGTTACTGACACCACATTAAATGATTTCTGGGTGACAACAACTTGCTATTGTGATTTATGAATCAATGACATGTTTAAATAGTCTCAGGCAGTGATGGGTTCAGTGAGGGTTTTTTGTGTTACTAATGTCAAGGCCAGTGATTTAGCCTTGAATGCTTCCCACCAGTTGTTACCACCCTAGAAACGCTCTGTATGCTGCAGCTGAGGCTTAAATGCCACGTAACAGGAGAACTGGACTGACATTCATAGAATGGGAATTCCATTCCCCACAAGTATTTACTCTATTTCCAATAATTTAGATGTGTCAATTAATCTTACGTGGCATGCCAGTGGAAGGCAATTTGTCTGCTTTTGGGTCTAGTCCAAGGTTCCATTATGCTGAGGAATAGAAATCAATCAAATCTAAAAGTGCTTGACAGTAAGTGACCATAGTATTTTAATCTGCGACTGGGTCAGTCATTGCGTAATGGTTAGAATATTATTTTGCTAACCCATAATTGCACTTAGATGTCTCAGACCATTCCTGTTGATTTAGTTTCACCCGGCACAGTTGTAGTAAATATTATGGACATCAGTTAGCTGCATTGGCTCTGTACTGAGGAATGTCGTTGGAGGTTTTGGAATTAATATAATATCATTTTGATGGCCGCTGAGGTTTGTTGATAGAATTTGGGTTTGTAGCCTGTTACAGTGGCTTCATTTTTACATCAACGAATGAGGAGCTCTGGTAAAACTGTCAAATAAAATAAATGGTATCATATATTTCATTCCCTTAACGAGGATACTTGTGTACAGGCACAGACTTTACACAAGCATTTACACATAATTACACACAGCCATAAAATATACAGCCACATTTGCAGCCATTCTAAATGTCTATTATAGCACATTTCACTTATATCCAAAATGTTTTCCAGTTGTGTGTTTTTGCCTCATATGAAGCTCTGTTAAATATCCTAGTGATATTCTCTATGACGTTAATGTTGTAATGAAAATCTCAGTCTGTGGCTCCAGAATCTGCAGTGCCGTGCTATGCTGCATGCTAGATTGGAGGGTTTGTGCATGCCAGCTCTTCATTACAGGCCGCGCTTTGTGCAGCAGTCTTTATGGCAGGAGGAGTGCTGTGGTAACATCTGATTCATGGCCGACTGCCTCTTATATACAGTATGTGAGCAACAGTCAATGAGTGAACATACATGTGCACACACACAGGCAAACATACACACATACATAGAGACAGACACACAAACACACAAGCATAGACACACATAAACACATACCAAGACATACACACACACACAGCTTTGAATGGGGCCCCAGAGTGAAAGATCACACTATAAGCTCTGTGTGTGTGTGTGTGTGTGGTTGTGTTTGTGTGCATGCACACACACACACACACACACACACACACACACACACAAAGATGAAAGATGTGTAGAGAAGAGAAGAAGATTATAGGGTTAGGCTGCGAGTCTCTGTGTGAGTGATTGTATGAATAAGAATAAGAAAACGTGGGGTTGAAAGACGGAGAGTGCAGAGTGCCATTTGCCACATACGCGCCTGCATATTCGTGCGCCTGTGTGCGTATTTTCCCGTGAGAGCGAGAGAGGAGAAAGATGGGAAAGTAAGGAGTGGAAAAATAGCGAGTAAGGAGAAAAAGAGGGAGGGACGTGAGAGTGAGAGAGGGGGCGGGGTGATGAAGAAGAGGAGAGCAAGGTGCTGCTTACATTTCTGTGAGATAACGTGACAGTGTTTGGGTGGTGAGAGTTGAACTCTAGAGCATACTCTTTGTATGTGTATGTATGTGTGTGTGTGAGAGAGAGAGAGTATTTTCGAGACAGTTGTGGAGAGGGAAATGTGTGTGTGTGCTGAGCAGAAGATGAATGCCACGTCTCCATAAAACACTGCAGGGAGACGATGTTTAGTCTTGTGTGAAGAATGACTAATGTTAGCCTTGAATATGGTGGATTTATTTGAATGTTTAAAGCAGCTTACTTTGAATGTGTATTTCTGTGTTAGTGTATTTTCCTGAATTGGGCTTTATCAGATGTGAATGTGTTCCTTTTTTCGCCCGCGGAAACATTCTGAGCATAGTGTGCCAATGTTTGTTGTTCATTTGCTGTAAGCCTACAACAGGCTGTACTTTGTTATACTAAAGATGGGATAACATCATCAGCTGACAATTCATTCAGTTCCATTCATTTCAAAATTTTGGCTTCACAGCACAGAATTGCCACAATGGTATCATGCCTCTTTGTAAACAGTGCGTTACCCTCGTGTCATAACTCCATGCTAGAGGTGTTTGTCACTTGAGTGTGTGGCGACAATCATAGAAGCCGTGACTTTGCTTGTGTGATGCTAACACTGTGCGACTGTGTCTCTTTGTATACTGTGCCACTGAATCATTGAGTTTGTCACTGGGTTACTATTGTGTGTATATGCATGTTTGGTACATGTGTGTGCACGCATGTCTGTGTGTATGTCATAGTGCACATGTGAGGCACTGTGTGTGTGTGTGTGTGAGAAGGAGAATTACAGCAACACGAGAACCTATTTGTGAGATTATCTAGAAATTGTTTGAACTTTTCAGTCATATTCATTCCATCCCATTCTATTCAGTTCCATTGCATCCCACCTATAAAATCATCTGCAAGTTCATAATCCAGTTCTGCGTTTTTTGATGCTTGCATGTCAGCAAAAAGCTCACCACAGTTACTGAGCTAATCTCTTATCCCTGCCTGAGGTGTCTGCACCATGCGGTGTCATTACCCTGCACCATGTGTTGAAGTAATCCCTCTATCAGCTGAAATACAGTCATTATGAACTGATGATGAGCTAAATCCTGCCCAATCGTGAGCTCTACCTCCCTTCTTCCCTCAACGGTCTGTTTACGGCCTGATGAGACAGAGTACTCCACCCCCATCGAGCTGCAGGGCTGCACTGGGTTATTTAAAGGAGTGCGCCCATTGAAGTAAATAAATGTAGCCTAGATGTCTTCTCCCTTTTACCCCCACTAATCATAATACTATGATAATGCAGGGCAAAGAGCTTTACTTTTTCTTATGTATGTATTAGATGGGATTAATAGTTAGACAAGTTCCTCTGATGTATTTCAGTGCTGCTGGTTATTGTCCCCCATGATGAAATCACGGGAGGGACCGATCGACCGATCGACCCCGGTCAATCCATTCGTCATGCACAATATCTGGGATGTCATTGGATTTTGCCAAAACTTCGTGGAATGATGCTTGTCAGTGCGCTGTTCTGGTATTTTCATAATTACACTGATTGGTGTAAAGGGGGTACCACAGTGTTTGTTTAATTGTCTTTACAATATCTTTGACGCCACTGATCGCATTTTGTTGAAAATCAGGTTGTTCAAATATATAATGTTATTATTGGTTGGAATACACTGTTTTCCAGGAAGTAAAAGTAATGGGATTTTGATATGAAAATACATATTTTGTAAATTTTTGGCATTTATTGTTAAATAGGTGTACGTTATGATGTGGAGAATTGGCTAACAAGATGAAAAAGTCATTTTTCATTTCATTGTGAAATGAAATGGAAAATTACCTCTGTAGAGTGCTTATCAAATATGAATGTATTTGTGAATACTGTTGATATGTAAGGGATTAAGGGAATTAAGGGAGCTAACTTGTACAACGTTAAAGTATAAAAAAAAATTAAAACTGACCATAATAATCCATAATAATGTCATACTAATTACTAACTGACTCAAAAGGCTTTTGAGTCAGTGTTTTTGACTTTGTAGGGAATCTGAACTGGGCGTCCCACCCATAACCACCATAGATTATATACGTTTTGTTGGAAGCAGCGAGCAGACAAATTTTAGAACAATGATACTTTTAGAAAACCAGGCCCTGAATGTTCAGCGCTAGGTGTGTGGGTAGTCAGAGCACCGTGCCAGCTATTTGAGAAGAGTTTGCCTCCCTGTCTCTGTAAACTGTGCTATTGTAGGTCTGCAGAGTCTGTGTGTTTGTGGATGTTTTGCAGGAGCGTGGGAGTGGGAGCACCTCCAGGAGGCCCTGGAAGAGAAGCTGAAAAACTCGCTGGCCGTGGCTCAGCTTATGGAACGCATACGGTCCTTCATGGGCAGAGACAAGGTGAGGTCCTTAAAAACAGAAACACGCAACATGGTGTTCAAAATCATTCCCTCTGACAAGTGTTGAAATTACAAGATTTCACCTTGCTCAGTTCAGCTGCTAATATCTATGAATTTCATGAAAATTGCATCATCATGTTTGAGATCAGCCTATCTTGTGGCCTAAGCTAACTCAGCCTTCCCAAGGAAAGAGGTTAAATATCTGTTCTATTGTGAGCAATAATGAATGAATGATGAATGTAATTATGCCAGTCCTTGCTTTTGAAGGTATAACTGTGTTTTGCTAGTTAAAACCATTGCAAACACAATCCAATAATTACCAAGACCTCGTTTAGAAAACCGCACAATAATAATGTGGCTATAGTTAGCATAATTACATAATAATTGCCCCTAATCACCTCTCAGTTACTGAGAGAATTAACACAACACAAACAAGAAAAATCTCAAAGAAGCAAAATGCAATACCTGTAAGGACTTCAATGGATGTCAGTCTTGAAATACAATGTTATGTTATGAAATGCATTGTCGTACTACTGTAATGTACTGTGTGTCTTACTAGAAAACATGGGGGTTGGTTACATGTGCAGGCCACACACAGATCAGGAGGTATGACACAGCTATTTCTGACAAGCCTTTGGCACCAGGCATGGTATACCAAGCCATCTGGATAGAACTAGGTCTTCCACCTGAGGCGGTGCTGAGAGGAGCTGACACACCGACACACCGACACACCACCTTAACACGAAGAGACACCCTAACATCCTGTCATGACTCGGATCTGGTCCCCCATCGCCAGATTATCCCACTCTGTGAGACCAGTTGAAATGTAGTTTCTGTATGCATTCGAGTCATTTTACAAAATGAAAGAGGCTTGGTCCTGTTAGTGTTTGCTGAAGATTCTGTCTTCGTCGCTGTGTTTACTGAACCCTCCCTCAGCTGCACTGAGCCAACAGAGCAATGCAAGAATATGGAGTTCTTTGTGCTTCAATTGACAGAGAAAGGTCAAGTAATGGTAATAGGATGCAGTGACGACACACATTTATGGACTTCAGAAATGTGCACACACACACACACACACACACACACGTAGGCACACAACCATTCACACACTACCGCTTTCATATGCTGTGCAGTATTCATGTATTTTGCATTACGTATTCTTTGACTGGCTTATAATGGGCACAAATGAGTTAGCAATAGAGATGGCTTTGGATGACCGCCTGGCTCCCGGTCTGTTTTCAGTATTAGCCAGTTCCATCGTGGCTGTCTTGGCAATGCAGCTTAAGTAGATTTGGCTAGCGCTAAGCAAGGCTGGCAGACAGGCCATTTGTATTCCACAGTGGAGGTGGGATGGACGCACAGAATGGCAAGTGTGCTAGTTAAGTACCTGACAGCCAGCGGTGGAACCTTAACCCCGTGCGTCTGTTTCTGTGGATGGATGCGTTTCTCTTTTTGTCTTCCTTTCTGTCCTGTCCGTCTGTCTCTCCTATTCTGTGTGTGTGTGTGTGTGTGTGTGTGTGTGTGTGCAGGGCCCCAGGGATACCCCGAGTGCGCGGGCAGCTCAGCTCGGCCCTCAGACTCTGGTCAACCTCTTTAATTCTCCTCTGTACTCTGACGTCATCTTCATGGTGCAAGGTTAAGTGCATGCCAATCTGTTATACACACATACACACACACACACACACACTCACATACACACACACACACACATGTGCATGTGCAATCACACGCACACACACACAGCAGAGGGAGGTCACATTTTATTAGCCTTGATTAAATGATGCTCTCGGTCCCGGGCCTTAATTAGGCGGTCCATTTGGAGGTGCAGGCAGTTTGCTCGGTGGTTCTTGGGGCTACATGGATGTGACCTGACATATCTACAATGGATGTAAATCTACAGGGAGTGAGGAAAGGGGTTTTCTTCTGAGCATGTAGCAGTACTTCAGTAAAATAAGATAAAATGTTCCTGGCTACAGGCTTCCTTCCCTGTTATGTTTCATCTTGTATCCATGGATCGCCAAAAGCTTTTCCTTGAATTACTTTCAGCCGTTTCTCTATTAAAGGATCAGATTGAGAAAGCCAGTAAGAATGCCCGAAAGCCCCTCTCAATCAATATTTGTCTCGCAGCGAGTGCACAGAGTTTTTCTTGTCCTCAGAATTATAATTCTAGTTCTTGGAGGTCATTTAGAAAATTTCATCAGATTATTTTGTGCATTTCTGTTCTTTTTTGACCCTGGTTTGACATTGGACTGTGCAGCGAGCCGTCATTGTCTGTTAATGGCACTTATCATGTCATGATTATGTCAGGATTTATGCCCAGGCCTCACATGTCATTTGTTTCCCGGTAATTTAAATGGCCCGCGATGACAAGCCATCACTCATAACAAGCCAAATAGAATTATGTTTCGTTTCAGGACTCGTCTGGTGAAGCAAAAGAGAAATGTTAGAGATAGTAGGAATATTTGTCTGAATATTTGACTGTCTACTGTGATTTGAGAATTCATTCGCCATTTGTACGTGTTAGGCATCTTTAACGTTTTAGGATGTATTTAAAGTCACTTCGCCTTTTTAGTTCATTCTAAGTATCACACCATGCACCTATTTGACAATTTATGCCAAAAAAATGACAAAAAAAAGGACATAAAATTCCAAGGATTAAAACCATCACAGAGTTTTGAACAGTTCCATCCCTCTGCCTCTCTCATTAAATAAAACTGGGTTTCTCTCCCTAACTGATATCTCATTGGTTTACCCAGTGAGATATCATTGGGTAAACCCCCCCCTCCCCACATTATGTCCCGTTCCAATATCCTGTTTGAACAGGAAATACATCACATTAAGGAAGCAAGATGTTCTTAAAATGCCGTTTCATCGTGACAATGTGACGTTTTCAATTTTAAGATGTAGTGTATTCTGTTATTAAGGTTCAAGATTCAATGCATCAATTAATTGGCAAACTGTGATTTAAACAACATATAGTTTACATTCTCAGGTATTGTCATCTCCCACCTCGTTGGGACTTTCCCCGTCGCCACTCGGAAATTCTATACGCGTTAATATTAATTTCGCGTGTGTGTGTGTGTTTTCCAGGGAGTGTGTTGCCGGCCCACCGGGCGGTGCTGGTGGCGCGCTGTGACGTCATGGCGGCCATGTTCAGTGGAAAGTACGCGGAGGCGCGGAGCCGGGTGGTGCCCATCCACGGAGTCTCCTCAGACACCTTTCTCTCTTTCCTGGAGTACCTCTACACTGACACCTGCTGTCCTGGTGGGTTTACTACACACAACTACACCACTGTGCCCGCCGCTACTACACTATACACTAAGATTGATGACCAGATGATACCTAGAACCACGAGCAAATGGGGGGGGTCTAAATATAGTGAGTAAACAGCTATGGTGTAAGTGACCTCTATCATGGCTCTGAACCCGTTAAACCCTCCAGTGGATTTTGTACAGTGGCCAACAATAGAAGATTGATTGCACTGGGCAGCCCTCAGTTGTGTGTGTTATTCATCCACCCCCAGTAACTACTCCCCTAGGCTGCTGCTGTAAATAAAAATATGTTCTTTGCTTGGTTTAATAAGGGACAACAAAACAAAATAGAAGGTGGCTGGCTTGGTTGAAATTTATGACTGAGATTAAAGTCGCTTTAAACCAACAAGATGACACTGTCTTTTATGCAATGACAGCAGTCCTCTGCTGTGAAGATTTTCTCCCACTGAATCCTTCACCCCATTTGTATACCACAGAAATAAGAGCCAATCCCAAATCGGCAGTCAAACACTTGAGAGAGGAAGCGCTGTCCTCCATGCCTCTCCCACTAAACACAGCCTATAAAGGCCCTTCTAAAACAAAAGAGCAGATGACAAGTCCCATCAACCATCTGTGTGACTGAGACATGCTGCCAATGTCAGTCTCAGGAGGCGTGTGGAGAACAGCACTGAGCTCAAATTAAATTAGATTTAGTGATGGCAAAATCAACCCATGGCATCGCTGCTTCATCTGCCATTAGTGGTGCCAAATCATGGCCCCAGACATGTTGTTTTTGTTTTTTATTTAGCTGCCACCATCTATCACACCGTCCATTGCATATCAAAGTAATTAGTTGTAATATTGCTCTCTGTTTGGGGCAGTGAGCAGCACATGCTTATTTGAATTACTTACTTTACACCCTTAAATGACAAAGCATCTTCTTTGTTCCCCCCCAGTTTACTCAAAGTAGTGTGTGTGTGTGTGTGTGTGTGTGTGTGTGTGTTTGTTTTCATGACAGTAAGCATGATGATATCACAGCTACTATCCCTCTTGAATTGCAGCTTTACAATTACAGATAACTACAGATAGCACTAACTAAATGTTGAAATAAATTTAAATAATGTGTTATTTAATAACTAATTAACTAAAGTAATATTACAACTGTAATTTACAGTTACAAAATGAGTTATGCACAACATTGGCTGTCATCCACCTTCTCAGTATTACTATACATTGACGCTGAAACCAGACAATGTAAATGTTCAGTGAATGAGGGGATTTTTTTTTTTGTCGTGTTTACCAAAATAGAATAACTCAGAGGTAAGAGGTTACAGAGCCCATACACCAGAACTAATCCCCTAATTCTGTAGCATGTGATAGTTAGATGTAAAAGGGTTTGAAAGGTAATGATCTCATATCAACCCATACATGGCTTCAAGCAATCAGGAAAAACAGTTCTATCTGAAATCATTTTCACAAACAACCCTTAAGACCCTGCTCGCCTCATGGGACCGGGGAGGGGGTTCTGTTAAAACTGACGCAGGCTTATTGCACAACACACTGTGTCCAGAAATATAGCTTCACTTTGAGCCACAACAACAGGAAAATAAAGCCACCACATAGCCCCAGAGGCTGCAGCGTTATGTAAGAGCTCAGCACTGAAGGTCAAAGCAAGGTAACTCCTCCAGAAGCAACAGCAACCGCTGGCATCGCATCAGTGGAGGAGCTGCATCAGTACACAGAGAGAAATATTGTATTCATACGATAGTAGAGAACATAGAAACGCTCTGGTTTCTATTCAGATCACAGTGCAGCCAAAATGTACGAGCCTCCTATGTGAGTGATGCTGGGCTGACGGTGGATCAGAGCAGCAGGTACAGAATCAGTCGCGCAGCGCTCAGAGGGGGAAGTGAAGGAGGCGGAGGGCTGCTCTTGACTGACAGCCCCAGCATGAATGGCAGAAACCGGGGAAGATCGGGAGCCATTTGGTTTGACATTGTGACACCGTTATATAATATGATTGATGGCATTTGTTTGAAGCCTGTGTGTATGGATGTCGGAAAGCTTGTGCGTGTGGGAAAGTGTGTGCGTGTAGAGATGTCATTTGACAACTCAGAGCAAGCGATGGGAAATTATTTACTGTCATAGTCGGGTTTATTTGACAACTGCGTTTGTGTATTTGTGAGCCTTTAAATAAACGGCACCTGAGCTCTCTTCAGAAGCACCCGCAGCGCCACCTTTGATGACTCCTTATGTTTGAACATATGTTATTACCTCTGCCAAGGAGGTTGTTTTTGTTTTGTTTGTCTGTCTGTCGGCAGGATATCGCAAAAACCTATGAAAGGATTTCCATTAAATCTGGTGGATAGATAAGGCTTAGGCCAAGGAACAATTGATTAGATTTTGGTGGTGATCTGGGACTTCCACCATTAGATGATTATGGGGTTTTCTTTTTAGCCATAACAATGAAACTAATGAAGACTTGATTCCAAATCCTACGGAGGTAGTGTCAAAAAATCAGTGTAATGTAAAATTTATAGGGGTGTAACAGCAAGTTGGAGAATTGGAGGTTGGAGGTTTCCACCTTTTTAGTCATGTGTGGAATGGAAATGCCTTTATTGTTACCTCCGCCTAGGAGCTTATGTTTTCGGTGCCGTTTGTTTGTCTGTTTGTTTATCTGTTAGCAGGATTATGAAAAAACTACTGGCCCGATTTTCATGAAACTTCGTGGAAGGGTGTAGCATGGGCCAAGGAAGAACCCATTAAATTTTGGAGTGGATCCGGATCCGACTCACGAACAAGCAATAATAACACGAACCTTGGCGGAGGTCTGCGCTCTCCGAGTGCCCTTCTAGTTAAAGGGTTGTTTTAAGCTTTTATGTGGCAATTCTGCTGTGCTTCTTTTCCATTTTTTTGCTCCAATAAGTCAGAGGCATTTTATGAACTTTAGGGAGCATTTTTGCCCGAGCCTCTGATAGAATAAGCATGGCACCAGCACTGCCAGGGTTAGTGGTTTGATTCCCACTGGAGGTACCCATGCTAAAATGTATGTACTCATAGTAAGCTTCGGATAAATGTATCCACCAAATAGTGCATGCTATACTGCATGTACCAGACTGTGCTGTGTGTGTGTGTGTCCAGCTAGTGTGCTGCAGGCGATGGCGGTGCTGGTCTGTGCCGAGATGTACCAGGTGAAACGACTGCAGCACCTGTGTGAGGTCTGTGTGTGCGCTTACCTTCAGAGCATGCCCAGTAGAGAGCTGGCATCAACGGGTATCAGCGTGGTTCGACTACTCCGGCGAGCAAAGGTCAGTGCAACTTTGAATTTGAGTGTGAGGGCAAGAGAGAGCGACAGAGGTGATCTGAGGACACAAACAGAGCTGTGGGAGAGCGCCTGCTGTCTGTGTAAATCTATTACCACTTCATGGGGATGACAGTTCCTTCAGCCATAAAAATTTAGGATTGTACTGTATATAGAAAATTCCAGCTATTTTTCACAAGAACACCCTATACAATATTTTTTTTATACCAAGCTTAAGCTTTTCACTTGCAATTGCCCTAGTCTTTTATCTGCAAATGATAGATGGGGATTCTTTGGAGGTTGTAATTCAGTAGTGAATCACCTACTCACCGCTATGTGATATATGTCTCTGTTCAAATTGATCCTCAGTGCCACAACGCAGAGCAGCTGTATGTCTGGCTCCTCCACTTTATCGCCAACAACTACCTGATCTTCAGTCACAAACCTGACTTCCTGGAACTCTCAGGTCAGTGCTTGAATTTTCCAACTCTTTCATGCCAAAGACCTTGAAATACATTGCCCTTTTGGCCAAGTACCCTCTCAATTGATGGCTGTGCACACGAACATTGCTGTGTTCTAGATAAATTGATAGCAAAATTAAATTGCTCATTACAACTTAGATTTTGAAAGTGCCTCAGATTTCATTTGAAAATCGTTCAGTTAGAGTGCCTCCAGGCTTTTAGTTAAAAATGCATTTAGAGTTGGAGTACTGAGCTGAGTTAGGGTCCGCCTTGCTTTTTTGACACAGTATGAGTAAGTTTGGCTCACTGTCTCAGGGAAGTGTTGTGAATGCAGGGCTTGTTCTCATGAGATGTCAAATGGCCTACATAGCACAACCAAACAGCGTGCAAAATATACAGCGGTAATCAGGGCGTCTCCCTATCAGCGGAGAAATGAAGGGAAACACTATGGTAACCATCTTCTCTCTCTGTGCATATTTGAAAATACAAAGTGAGCTTTAAAACAGTGACTAATTCTGCCAATGGAGTCCCCACAAAATGTTGATTTTGAAGTTTTAAAGGAATTGTGAGAGTCAAATGGTCTTAGACCCCTGTGAAACCTTCTGTATTTCATGCTATACTGCCATAACAGACTGTATGAAATTACTGTACAGCACAGTGCTGCAGTATTTCTTGCACAATGTCTGAGCACAAAGCAGAATTTATGTGTAAGCAGCTGCAGTACTCACCCGGTCAGATCAGTCGATAGCCCCTGTCTGATATAAAGAAATCTTTAAGAGGCTGAAGATAAGTGGGGCTCTGTGCTCGCTGTGCGCGCTACTCATCCGTCTAACAGAGGAGTCGGGCCAGGCAGCCCTTCAGAGTAATGCCTCCTTAAATTTTATGTTTGAATGCTCGTGTTACATACAACACAACCAATCGTTATCTCATCTTTTATAGCCTTATGCATTTAGTATGCCACGTTAAAAGCAGATAAAGACAATAGTAAGGACAGGCTAATTAAAATGATTAATAGCAACATTGCTCTGGTTAGTAGCATTAGCATGTTTTATTGTCATCATTAGTCACGCACACACACACAAGAGACTTGTTTAAGGTCAAATGGACGGGTACTGAAAGGCACAAGCGAAGTGAAAGGCTAAACTAAGTAGACAGCACATAATCACCATTGGTCTTCGGGTCCTTGTCGGTGTAAACAAAATAGTGTCAAGCTTGTCATAAGACTCGTTGGCTGTGTTCATGGCAACGATTAAAGGAGATACGGTGTGTGTGTGTGTGTGTGTGTGTGTGCATGCGAGTGTTCGGTAAATATTGCTGCAATCATTTCATCAGCAAAACATCCTACAGTTGTGTTTGCAATAGATTACTGTTATTACATGTACTTGTGTTGGTGTGTGTGTGTGTGTGTTCCAGAAGAGGAGCGTGAGCAGGTGGAGAGGCTGCGCTGGCCGTCCAGAGGCTACCTGCAGGAGCTCAGCGAATACCAGCAGCGGCGACGCAAACTACGCAAGTCCCGCTGCATAGTTATGTGACCCTGCCTGGAAGCCAAACCCTGTGGAAAACATGGGAGGAGGGCAGAGGAGGGAATCCAGGGGGAAAGGGATGGCGAAGGGTGAGATTGGACAACAACATGTGGGAAGGAGGGGAAAGAAACAGGAGAGAGTTGTTAGAGACTGCCGTGCTGGCTGGCTGACTCCAAATGGATGCTGGTTGAAGGCTTGGAGGATAGTGAAGCTCTGTGGCTTAAGAGCCGGACTCTGAGGGACAATGTGGGAGAGGAAAAGGTCACAGAGGCCTCGACCAACGAGACAGTGTCGACAAGCGGTGACATACACCACTGTGACGCTCCTCTTTTCCCCCTGAGGAGAGCAACAGAATGGAATAACTGTGCGTCCTTGGCCTGATGACTATTCCATCATGGGCAATACAAAATGACTGATTCCTAAAAAAAACAATGTGAATTTAAAATGACTGGCTGGCCATTGGCCAGAAGCTCTGACTGTGGAAGATTATGTTTCTAATGGCAGACACAAAATGGTGGATTTCAGCGAAGATCAACATTGACACAAAATGGTGGGTTTCAACTATCTCTAGTAGGAATACCGATTTAGCAAATGGCCTGTATCTGTTGGAAAGCAGACCACGATCATTGGAGTCCAGAAGACTTTTTCAAACCTGACTAACTTTAACAGATATGAGATATCAGGTTGTACAAGCAGAACTGCATTAAAAGGAAACCGTGCTAAAGTATTGTCTTCTGTACTCGACACCTGGGGATGTCTGTGTATCTTATCCATGCTGGACACCGAATTACACCGTCTCAAATCAAACCTTAGCCCATGAATGTGTGTCATGTTACATCTTAAAAATGTAAAGGGGTACAAATGTAGCGTACTCATTCGTTAAGTTGAAATAACTCTTCAGCGGTGTTTCAGCCGAGCGGTCACCAACATTAAACCCAGACAGCAGAGCAATCAAGGCTCAGTGGATCGCAATTGGTAACGCTGCTGGTAGCACAGTCATGCTCGTTTTCATATGTAATATGACAGAAACTCAATTTAGCATACGAGCAGGACAGATTTAATTACAGTTCTTTTGCACACACTTATTAGATTCTTTCAGATCTATAATTCAACATCAATAAGTGTCTAGGGGCCAGAATGTGATTTATTACCATGCAAGACTGAATACATTTTGGTCTTGGTCAAATGAGGCCATGTCAATTTCATTCAGGAAATGGCTTGAAATTAAAATATACATAGCCTGTATTAAAATTGAGTGCTTCTTACACCAAATCCAGAGAAAAATCAAACAAGATGTATTTTTAGTTTCATTTATAACCTGTGAGCTGGAATTTCACTTTATTTCCCTAGTGGGATGAGTTGAAGTGATGCTGACTCCGACCCGTATCTATTTGCAATAATAAAACCTTAAAAGGTATCTCTCTCTCTCTCTCTCACACACACAAAGGCACAGCCTTTAGTAGCATTTTGGTGTACAGAAGGTGTACAGAGATTTGAGAGGAACCACCAGACTTATACCATGAACATTAGTTGGGACACTGAAAACCACAATGCCTCTGGCTGGATATACAGGTGTTTTTTTTGGTTTTGGTTTCTTTTGTTTTGGAGTTTTTTGGTCATCATGAGATTATGATTTACTGGTGCTGCGACTATTTTTGTAAACTGTACTGTACGTGGACATTTATGGGTTTTTTTAACGTTTGGAGTAGAGACAACTGGGCCAGACTTTATTTTACAGTTCTCTGTTTCACTGGTATTTACTTCATATGGCTAAATAATATTTGGCAAGAAATGTTGATTTAAAAAAATGTTCAGAGTACGTTAGGGCAGTGCAAAATATAAACCTTCACTAAAATTAATGCTAAGAAAGAGCAATGATCACAATTTACAGATATTTTTGTATTCAATTGGTCATCGACAGTGATTAATAGTCAACATGCGCGCCTGTACGTACGTATTTGGCTTTGTGTGTTGAGCCATAATGACAATGGAGTGCTGCTGCTCTACGATATCAAGGTGTGTGTCCAGTATGAAATCCTGATCTTGTTGACATAATGTCTTGTTGCCCAGTCCCAAGCTAAGTGAATCCTCTAGATTAACTAGCTACACTAAACTGACATTATCATCTATTCTGAATTAGTGAGCCACCAGGGACAGTATTAGCAGATAAATCCTAATGTACTCTTATAAAAGAAAATCGATCAGTAAATAGCAGCTGAAACAGGACAGTGAAACAAAGTGCTCCCCAGTACTGCATCCACACCCAGCATGTGGGGACATAGATGTGGCTCCACAGAGGCCACTGGGCCAGTGCTGTACAGACTGTAGTTACTATGAACTCTGGCCCTCAATAAAGACATGT
This sequence comes from Centroberyx gerrardi, assembly GCF_048128805.1. NCBI lineage: Eukaryota > Metazoa > Chordata > Actinopteri > Beryciformes > Berycidae > Centroberyx > Centroberyx gerrardi. The sequence goes on along the minus strand of NC_136001.1, from coordinate 27,183,711 downwards.
TTTAGAAGGAACATGCTGCAAACTCAATTCATGTCTGCACTCTAGTGTGTGTGTTTTGTTTGCACTGAATTGATTTTTTCCCCAAAAGTTGTTTCTCCTACCGGTCAAATAGGACTGTTTTTACATCCATTTGCTTCAGTGTGTAACACAATGTAAAGCAGATTTTATTCCTGTCTTTGCCACCAAGCAATAAGTTCTTTCATCTCTTTGAGCACCACCTCCGGCATCTCATTTCCTTTCATTTATTTATTTATACACTAATGAGAGCTTACAGTTACTAATTTATGCACTTAATCACCAGCCTTGGGTCTTCTGAGAGGCAAAACTTCCCTCCTCTTCTCGCCTGCCTTTCCAAACTCATTCCCTCTTGTTTTTCCTTCCTTCCTTCCACAGCCAGACACTCGCACTCTGTCCTCTCTTTCTGGCCTGTGCGTGGGTGCAGTGTGTTTGTGTGTATAACGTGGTAAGGGAAGAGGCGACAATGTGCACACTACTTGGAAATGTACATGTGTGTTTGTGACTGTGTCAGTCTACCTGGAGGCCTGGAGCGGGTCACTGCAGCGCTCCAATGGACTGCAGCATGGCCTCCAGTTTGCCATTCTGATCCAGCTCCGCCACGTCGCTGCCGCCTCCCACACACTCCTCACCAATGAACACCCGTGGGACCTACAATCAAATCAAATATTTATGTCCACATCAATACAAGACATATAGGACACATATGGTAAATATGCAGGCACAGATTTTCCATGACAACACCCCCCCACACACAGGCAATGAGAAAACTGCCTCCATAGCTCCTAACCCTGATTAGATCATTATTTTTTAAAGTTTTGTTATTAATCTTAATCTCATTAAAAACATGTTAACTTAATATTTGCTATAACAAAGTCCACCAAAGTGAGACTCGCAGCTGCGCAGGCGCAGTTGCTCATCTCAGCGTTGACTCTGATGAATGACAGGATGCTAAACTTTGGATCACATCATCATTCATGAATTGATGAGTCATTGTGATGAAGGAAAACTAACAATTAGAAAATATTGCAACAAAATGTGACGTTATGCAGCTTTTAACTCGACTGTTCGTGATGTAACTAAGTGCAGTAAGAAATATCAGAGAAAATGTAGATGCCCTAACGAAAACATATATTCCCATAGTCTCATTTATTTTTTTCTGTGGTGCACAATAGTGGGTTTATTAGTGACCTTATCGTAATTTATGGTATTTTTAAATCTCCTATGGTATCACTAATATTCCTATAGTGACTGCTCTTATCGTTAGGATTACCATAGCTCTTTTTCCTTGTACACCCTTGGTAAGGATGCACAAGACTCATAGGCCTACTCATGTTGCTTCTTTGTTCCTTTGAGACTCTTGCTTTACAGCCTTCAAGCGGTTTATGGTTATTTGACGTTATTCGTAGCTCAGCCACAGCAAAATGAAAACACCAGCCGTAGCAACTTGCAGTCAAGCCAGTAAAAATCAGGGACTTACCGTTCGGGCCCCAGTAATTTCCAAGAAATAGTCTTGCATGCTGCCCATGTCGCTGCGTCCACTTATATCAATACACTCTAGATGTCCAGGCTTGAATTTGTATTTTGACAAAACCTCTTTGGCCATGATGCAGTACGAGCACGTCGGCTTCATGAACACCACCACTTTGTCTCCTCTAATTTTAGTCTCCACAAATTCCTGCGCCATTTTCCGTCGGGGTTTAGGTCAGCTCAAGCGGTCAGGAAATAGAAGAAAAAAGTGATAAAACTCGCCACTAACGGAACAACGGATGAATTGGATGAACGAGTGAGACGTTGCTTCCGTATTGTTAATGTTATGCTAATCAGGGTGACGTGAGGACCGCCCCCTTCTTAAAGAGACAGCACGCACCCTTGCGTGTGCATGTAAGGGCGTGCACGCACAAAGCATTTTCATATGAGGCTCGTAACATCAGTGGAGCTGCTGGAGAGGGAAGATACACTAGTAGAGTGGTGCAGGCTGGGTCGCATTTTTATTATTATATATTATATATTAAGGATGCACTTTATTGATCCCCTAGGGGAAATTCTAGTATTGCTATTATTATTATGATAGTGAGACACAATTGAAATTCTCTTGCACAGGTGCATGTGCATACAGTCTCTCTCTCTCTCTCTCTCTCTCTCTCTCTCTCTCTCTCTCTCTCTCTCTCTCTCTCTCTCACACACACACACACACACACACACACACAGGGCTACACATACTTTTTTTTCAAGGTGGGACAGACAAAAATGTCCTCACAAGTTCTTAAATGAACTCTACAGTACATGTGAGGAGGCTAACATGCACGCATGCTCTGAGTAAAGGGTGTTTGAGAAGAAAAAAATTCCTAAAGGTTGGTGCAGCTGTTGCTGATTATGGAGCCCACACTGGTGTCAGTTCAGGTCAGCAGCAGACAATAACTCTCGTCTTCTCCCTGCTCCTCTGTTCATCTGAAAAATGTTCACAAATCACTTTAGCACAGACCTGGTTTTATGGATTGTTCTGAGGACATGACTGTAGATGGTCAGGCATCTCAGGTCACGGTGATAAGGCTTGGATTTGCCTACAGGCCCTTACTGACCTTTATGTAGTTTGCAGTTTAACAGTTACTCAATGCCTTCATAGGTCTGTAAGACTGCAAACTCTGTATGATTAATTACATTTTACATATACAGACATGGGCGTAGGAAGTACAGGGGACAGGGGGGACATGTCCCCTCCAATATTAAAAGATGATTAAAATGTCCCCCTCAAAAAATAAACCACGACATTGTGTTATTTTGCCTCCGCATTGAAAAATCAACCGAGGGACTTTTATTTTGAAAAGCCTTTGACTTTGTGCAATGTGGAATGAAGTTGAATGAAGTATCTCCTTATGAAAAAAGTGCGCCACAAGAAATAGACTTGACAGGGCAGCAGACAGCAGCCAAGGCAGCGCTCCAAACTGCAGCCAAAAACAAAGCTGCATATATCATGTGAAGAGGTGTCACTCTGGCCCTAAATTAAATATCTTGTAATCACGTGTTCTGCTCTGCAATATTAAAAGCATTCCACTGACGTTTTGGCCCGCAAAGGCAGATTGTAAAGAATATAATGGCTTACATTCTGATGCAGGGCAAAACGACAATGGAATGATATTAACTGTGTAGAAAAAATAAATACATTTATATTGTGAGCAGAGTGATGCCTCTTCACTTGATCTGATGGAGCAGAGCAGTCAGCGAGCACAGGGCCGCTAGAGTGTCAATCATGATGAAGAAATTCATGGTAATCAAACGGCAAGATGTCCAATCAACACCACTGGTCAGGTGCCGATAGAGAGGGAAAAGAAAAAAGAGGATGTGCAGCAAATGAAAGGTATGATATTGCGCCAAGGAGGAATAAATGTGTAAAAAGTTATATAAAGCTAGTTTTCATGACTGTCAACAATAAAAGGTCAATAGCTTTGTTGCCACTGCTTCCAAAAAGCAGACATCTGTCCGTCAGTTATGTAAAGACAATACTTTGTCTATTTGCCTCAGTGTCCTGTATGCTTGTAAGTATGTAATCTTTCTCTGATATTATTACAGCACTATATTTTTGTCTGTGCTGATTTTTAAAATGGCAAGGTAGGTTAGGCCTAGTTGTTTTGCAGCTAAACTTAAACTTAATTCTTCACCATATTGCATGGCTTGCATCTTGTCTGAAACGTTTCTTTGCATGGCTCATTATCCATGCCGTAATGGAACAGGTACTTTTTGTATGTACTTTATAATTAACATCTTTTCAAGCTAAAGCCAGACAGTGTTGTAGCAGGGCTTGGAGAAAAAGCACACTTGGCTCTTAAAAAGGGCCGGTGCACCGCAAAAAATAAATGACTAGAAACCAGATAATATCAGTGCAGTTAGTTGGAAGGAAAATACAACTACGTAAAACACTGTAATTCGAAGACGGAAATATTATTATTGTTATTGTATTATTATTAATGACAAACAGGCGAAACTACTGTAGATAGATTGGCTGAAAGCCTGCTGCAACCAACACATAAAGTCTGATCTGTCACTTAGCACCTGAGTCATTCTTAATTTATTTTCAGATAGCCTTTTTAAAAGTTACTAGAAATCTATTGCAGAGCTGTTTTTTTGGAAAACGTTTCCTCCTGAGGAGCATGCCCCCGGACCCCAGTAGTCAAATCTGTCCCCCCCAATGGCAAACTGCTTCCTACGCCCATGTATACAGAATATATTATTTTAAAAATGAAAACGATACAATTTAATCACAGCCCAAAATGTGTAGTGTCACACTTGCCACTGACACATTTAAACCAGTCTCACCAGGTCTTCTCAGCCACAAAACTGCTTGGAACCTGGAGGCAGAAGCTGCTTCCAGCTGTCCAAACAGTCACCTTTTCCATGTTCACTCTAGTGCTGGGAAAGCTTTGGATCCAGTCAGAGAGGAGAGTCCAGGGGTCATATTTCCAAGGAGCTGGAGTCTTGGTGCGAAAGAGGTGAAACTGCATCAGACCAGAACCCTTCTTTAATGTACAGTATGAAGTGACTGATAAATCACATTGTTTGCATATTGAGAAGTTAAAATTATTCAAAGATGTGCAGGTGCCATGGAAGAGTGGGCCAGCTTCAGAACCTCACCAGGTTTCAATTTTATTACCTAAGGTTTAACAGTGAAGTAAATATGTTAATGTGGAAATGTAAGTGCTGGGTAGACGAGGGTAATGTTCTGCACCAGGCTGGGCCCAACAGGGGAACAGGGTCATAGTCTAGTGTTAGAGTCTAATCAGTTTTAATTCAAAATGTAATGTGAAACTGCTATTCATCAGCTTATGACAAGGAATTCTCTAATTTTTCATTCAAGACTTGATATTTGAACCTTTTAAAGAAAGTTCTTTATTAAGAAAAATCGACTTGCTGAATAATTGGTTTTAATGAAAGTGGATTGACCCTGACCCTGACCCTGTCATGGACTGATGCATTTAACAGGTGGTGACTCTTTGGGTTTGCATCCTCTTGCCTTTATCAGACGATTCCTTTACATCTACAAAGGTCAGCATCTATTGGGTCACATGGTCTTTGTGATCAGTGCATGTTCGCTACATACTTTAACAGTTTATAGAATAGTAACACTAAAAAAGGGCAATTCCTCAAAAATGCTAAGGGAGTCAAGGGGCATAGTCTACTGGAATGATTTAAACAAAAAAAAAAATGTATATCCTGGTGGCTTTGAAGAATGCAATGATTATTTAACTATTATCTTGGCAACAGTTTAAAAGTCCAACAGACTTTGAATCTCTTGCTGAACCTCCTGCATCCGGAGAAAACAAAAAACAACAGTGAAGCTAATATTTAGCCTTTAGGCAAAACTTCAGGTCATACGGAAAAGGCCTACATGTGTAACCTCACTAATTTCTTTGAATTCATATTTTATTATTTCACATGGATGTCGGGGAAACCACACAGATTAAAAGACTAGGATGTGCATTTAAAAAAAAAGAAAGGCCACAACTTTCCAGGTAGAACTAAGTTGACTTTTATTGAAGTGATTTGTACATTATCATGTGGGCAGGCTCAGAATTCACTCAAAATTCACTTAATTTTCAGTGGTCTCTCTCATCAAACATTCCCAAGGATTTTTTTTTTTTTTTTTGCTTTTGTTTGCCATTTTCTCATTAAGACTCTTCAGTTGCTCAAAGCCCTGCCCTCCCTCCCTCCCTCCCTCCTCCCGCTGTGATGAGTCACTTGCAGCCCTGCCATGTTGTTAAGACCCCCTTCAAGCAAATCTCCTCTGACCCATGTCTTTGCTAACGCTGCAGAGATCAGCGCTAGCGAGCCCCGCGGGGTCGCGGCGGGGACAGCCATCCCTCGAGCTGCCATATGAGAGCGATTAACGATTAGCATGTGCTTCACGCTTCCCCAGGGGGCCGGCAGGGAGAGGGGCTCAGCAGCACTAATGCCACATTGGTGCCCAGTCTTTCAAAAAAAAAAAAAAATGGGAGGCTGAGAGGAGGAGGCAGGTGACGGACAAAACCTGTGTGTAAAGCCCCGACCTCCTGCATATATTTGGCTGTTGTGTTAGCCCTTAATGACTCACATTCTGGGAAATGACTGTTGCAATGGAAAGCAGGAAAAATAAACCAGAATAGTGACTCCCACAGTTGAGCAAGTGTAAATCTACTCTGGCAGTGGAGCCTACACTCTGGGGACATTTGTCTTCTGCCGTTTGATACTCATGTTGTGACACCTTGGAGATAAAAGTGCTGAATGCACATCCAAAATAAATCCCTGATCATGAAGGGGCTTCTCACTCACTGAAAGGGCGATCTGTGATGAGATGGGAGAGAATCTGAATTCATGCCAGTTGGGTCTGACAGCCCCCCACAACAACCAGTCCACTGCAGAGACTGGCTATTTGACGGAATGCCACAACCAAATCAAAAAGGTGAAAACAGAGCTGGGCAATCTTGAATCAACTCCACTTCAATAAATGGTGCCACACTTTTCAAATATAGGACACATATGCTTGCATGTCCAAAACTATTTGAGTATGCATGAGACAAGATTGCTGAGAAGGGCCACTGCAACCCCGGAGAGTAAACACTCCAGTTATTGGTCTAAGAGAGTGAATAAATTCCTCTTCTCATCCCCAAACGCCACAGTCGGCTACTCAACTTATTTTTCAGGGAAGAGAACACATTCCAGTATCGGTGTCTGGTGTCTCCAAACATTAAGACCAAATCAGAAATTTTACTCCACGGATGCAACACCAGAAAAGTATTTAATTTTTTGGCAAACATTCTAACACAGGTTTGTAAACATAATTTTTCCCTTGTTGAAATAAAGACTCAAAAATATATTCTCATTTTTCATAGAACCCATTCATCCATCCATCAAACTAAATCAGCATTAAAGTTGGAAAAAAATGCTATTCTGAATTCTTCCACTGCTCAGCCATTACGGCAGAACTCAAATTGAGAATCAAATACATTTATCATTGTAATACAGATTTGTCCTCTGGGGGATGATATATTTTTGCTTCCTGTCAAAACAGAAAATAGACTGTTTGCCATTGGATAAAGCTGAAGAGGTGGCTGCGGTCCTTTTCAGAGCCAAGAGTCAGGCTACTGTGAAATAAAAGACCCTCCACATCTCCTCAATTAAGAACAGGTACTGTTACTCCAGCCAGGTTGATCCTGAGTGCTCTGGCTGCTCAAACAAACACTATAGCAGCTTTTTTTTCTTTTTCATTTTCTCACTTTTTTTCCACATTTGTGATTTTTTTTTCTTTTCACCGGTCACTCCTGTTAACGCGCAATCATGCAAATACACACACTCATACACTTTGTAACACTCGGACACCACCCAGGCTTAACGCTCCCTTCTTTCCTCCGCCTCTCCAACACGCACACAGACACTCACACAGACACTCACACACACGCAGCCTGTTGCCAGGCAGTTGTAGTTCCTCTGTGTAGCCTCGGGGACCCTAAGAGTCTGCCCAACTCGACGTTTCCGAGTGTAAACACCTTAAGGCACCCATAACGCACCGTGACCATTAAACACTGTTGGTGCTGGGAATACTGCCCCCTACTGACAGGGGAACATACTCCTCTAGTTACCCCAACCTCACCACCCCACATGGCCATCACAACTAAATTTACAATCCATGCACACTTACTGTTGCGTCTCAATTGGCTCAAGTGACGACTTCTGCTAGTCTCATTTCCTTCCTTTTCAGATTAGAACTCAGCACAGCAGACAGCAATGTGTTGGAGCAAAGTTATCCAGTACAGTTTTTGTAGTGAGTAAGAAAAGAGAGGAAATGAGGCAGGAGAGCCATCCTAGCCGATTGAGATGACATATGGATCTTGCGTGCAAAATGGCTTCAGAAAGTCAAACACATAAGGCCCATGGTATTTTTTTTGCATTGTTTTCGACAAAAGTTAAACTTTTCTTTTTAAACAATAAATCATCTGCGGACTCTTCCTTTGTACTATGAGTCCCAAAATAAATAGATCTCCCTCTTTTTTTCTTTTACTTAAATACATGTTAATATTTTCTCTGCTGCTCAAAAATACCTTATTTTTTTGTTCTTTTTTGTCTTGAGATAAAGTCCTTCAAAAAGGTTAGAAGAGTTACGTTTTCCCCAAACCCCTTTCACACATGCATGTAGCTCCTTCCACTGGTCCAGTGGTATGGAATTCCAGAGGAGCTTTGGGTAAAACCATCGAGAAAACAAAAAGAGGGGGGGTGAAGTGAAAGTAAGAATTTCAAGACTGCAGGCAACAATGTAGCCTGTGGAATCAAAAGGTAGGAAAGAAGGAAGGAATGAAGAAGGACAACAGGAAAAGGGAGGGGAGGGCAGAGGGAGGTTGTAGTGGAGGCAGTAACAGAGGGGGTATTAATAAATAAGAGCCAGCTGGATACCCCCTCCCGGTTCGACACTCCGCTCTCAATACTGATTAGTGAAGATGTACTGGGAGGCCTGGCAGGCTGTGCTGTGCTCTTAGCACCAGGCCTGGGCCCTGCGCTGGTCAAAGTCAGCTATCAGACGCTTGATGTGGGCCAACTTGTTGTGCAGGTACTCGCAGCGCTGTTTCTCCTCGTGGTAGTTGGGGCTGTGCTGCAAAACAGACACACACGCACACAGCGTCAGACTCCATGTGTCACCCGAACAGCAACTCCTGCTGTGTTTGGATTCAGAGTGTTACCATAAGACATTTTTGTCAAACTTAACTAGCCTCGCAAGCCAGACAAGTCTTGCGAGTCCTGTGAGAAACGTCTGGCCTCCCTCCCCAATAGGAGCCTAGGAATAAGGTGGGTTCATCCACAAAGTGGACAGTGGAAAGCAGATGATGGCGTGTGGCAGTATTAGCTGTGTCAATTAAGCAATATCTTGTTATTTCAGAATTTCAGATGCATTTGAAGGACAACTATACATATATATAGGAAAAGATTTTTCACTCTTTTTCCTACTGTATTTGGCTAGCTCCCTTGGTGGTGGAGGAAAAACGTCACGGAGAGAGAAACCAATACTCATAGTGTCTGTGATTGTTAGACTGATGGAGGACCAGATCCACGACTTTGGGAAATCTCTGGAATCATGGTTGCTGAATGATAAATAGCGGAACATACGCTCATCTACATTGTATCAAGAAAATCTGATTGGATCGCTCATGTGCTAAGCTGCATCACTGTTTACCAGCTACTTAGCGGGGCACTGTGTCTACGTCATATGACTTGTTGTTCTGATTGGTTTGAACATGTAAATAATGCAAGGTGGCAACTCCCCGAATTAAATCGCTCTCGGAGAGAGGAGGCCAGATGTTTTTTGCAGTGTGATCAACTCGCGACACTCGTCTGGCTTGCGAGACTAAAACTTAACTGCATGCAATGTAAATTCTTTGATGGTCCTAACAAATCAATACAGCTCATAATGAAGTATAATTATGTATAATTTAATGGTCTACAGGAATGAGCCCAATCAAACAGTCTGTATAATTACTCACTTGTTTCATCTTCTTGTACTCTTTCAGCACTTCTTCATGTACCTTCTGGAAAAGTTGAAATGAAGCTTTATCACTCCTAATGCAGTTAAATATCATTAAAATATAATGTACCCTGTATTCACCAACATGTATAATAGGAAAAGTGTTAAGCCAGTACACACCATTTTATATATACATACTATGGGTTGAAATAATGTAAACACTACGTTCAGGTCATGTAGAAATAAAACTTTTATGTCCATACACTATTATTAGCTATATGCTTGGAATGGGCAAACTAATCGGAACACCAGCATAAAGACACTAGCTCTATAATGGTGTAATGATTTTGGTCCATTCACAGTCGGGGTCAATGATTCACAACTAATATACTGATTGTAATTGACTACCTGGGCTGTGAGACTTCATGACAGTGATGGCATATGCTGTATCAGATGAAAAAATGACCTTAAATGCTCAATTTGGATCATATTTGGCTTTAGAGAAGGAATTGGCATATGGCTATCATCTTGGAGACACCACTGGGATATTCCTAGCCTTCTAAACAATTATTACAACTAAACCATACCAATACATGCACACTAAATGAGTATAGGAGCAAGAGAAATGACCTGGTACTCTTTGGTGCCACGTGCCAACTTCCGGCACTGGGCATCCAGCTGGGTAAAGCGGCGGGTAATGTTCTCCACGCGGGCATGCAGGAGGCGGTACTCGTCATACTCTGCGTTGAAGTCATCCTTGTAGCTCTGCCGCTGGTCCATGGACACCAACGGCATGTACTTCCTGCAGACACAGGTCACAATCACACAGGTCAGTCATTTCCAACCAGTATGGGCAAACCAGTGTCCCCACTGTGGCCATAATGTAAATTCCAACTTTCTAGAACTAATTCAGATCAATTCTATCTAATCCACCAGCTAATGCACTGAATGTGTGAAAGTTGGAAAATACATTCTGGTATATTCCAGTAATGTGACCCATTTGTAAAATCCCATTATATTCCCTGACTTCCCCAGAGAGTTTATCAAATTCCCCAACTTTCCCGTCTGGTCATGGAATTTCTGGAATATTTAGAGAGGTGTTTTCCAGTGGAAACCCCGTCAAACATCTATAAAGCCTTTCAGTGTGGGAGGCCTGATCCGGAATGACTGACATGTTCCCTGCACTCATTCATGATGATCCGAAAAGTAAAACCAATCCTAGATCAGCCCTCCTGCTCAAACACGCTTGAAGAATACCAGACTGTGTGCAACTTAAACACAGATGTGTTTATCGTTGCATTTCATGTGTCCCAATTCTCCTGCTTTTGTTTATCGTCAAGGTTCACTGTCTTTACACGGTAGCCAAGTGTAATAATTTTTTGTTTTTCCAATCATGTTTCCAATCAAAAAAAAAGAAGGAAAAAGAAAAAAAAATCAATGCAGGCGAGGTAGCTGAGGGTCATACTTTTAGGGAAAAGAAAGCCACACTGTTGGAACATAGATCCTTTAAAAAGTATCAGGGTTACTCACACTACATAGTCTGGCATCTCAATGGTGGAAGAGAAGTCTGTGGAGTGGACAGCCTTCTCTTTGTCTGAGGAATCTGAGAAGAGAGACAAACAGGTTAGTGTTAGAATGTAGGTGCTATGCTGATAATCCATAATACACAGAATCAGTAATATATCATCTAAAATGAACACATTATTTTTAAATTTTGCTTTGTTTATTCTTCTGGATCACTGAATACCCTGGTGTGTTTAAACACACCAATTGTCAAAACAGGGATAGAAAAATATATGTAGCAAAAAAACGTTTCAGTGGGTTTTCAGCGAAAAAGGGGGAGGCACAAAAATGTAGAGTAGGAGTCAACAGAGCATTGAAAACTACACGCGTAAGATTTACAACTTCAAGTCAACCAGAAGTAAAGACCACAGAGAAAAGTAGAGAACGGTTCAATGCCTCAACATGTTCAGGCAAATATAATCAAAGATAAAACTGTATGTGGTTGGATGGGCTGCAGAACGAGACACTGCAGACATATACATTGAAACATGCTAAGCTAGATTTCAAAGTCTAAAAGATAAATTGGAAGGAAACTTGGATAGCGGAGGCATGTCTGTCACAATGCAGACATGTCGATGCCGTTTGAGTCAGTGAATCCAAACACACACTTTTGAATAAGCTGACAGCCGTGCAAGAATTCAAATACTTGATCAGGCAGTGTTTGGTAGGCCATTTAACTCTTGAAACATTTGGTTATACAGATAATTAACCGACACAGGAACACACACCTTGGTCTTTTGGGGGATTCTTGGTGATGACCTCTCTCAACTCTTCCTCAGCACTGTGCCTCTTCCTGGGTCTATGACTCTCCTCAGCCTGGTCTGCTACACTGGTAGGGCTACAGCTGCCTTTCTCCTTCCGTTTCTCTTTCTCCCTCTCTCGGTCCTTCTCTTTGTGCTTCTTGGACTTCTTCTTGGACTTCTTGCTAGTACTGCTGGACGAGGGAGGGCTGATGACGACAGTGGAGGTAACTGTGAGGGAGGTGCGAGGAAGAGGGCTGGGGGAAGTGGCTGGTCTGGGGACCGGGACAGGGGGGCGGTAGCGGTCTTGCGGGGTCCTGTCGGAGGAGAGGGGGCTACGGGTGGGGCTGGGCGAAGGGTCCCTGCAGGAGGAGCTCTGGTCCAGTGGCAGGTCCTGGGTGCCGCGGCCCTCGGGGGTGCTGGGCGAGTTGGAGTTGGAAGCCGGGCTGGGCTGCTGGTGAGAGGGTGCAGGAGGGTGGGAGGAGATGGGGAGGTGGGAGGGAGGGGCCGAGGTGACGCTGGCGGGAAGGGACGAACGCTTAGAGCTGGGGCTGCTCTCGTCCTCGCGGCGGTCAGAGGTCGAGGATGCGGCTGGCCCTCGATTGCTGAGGTGGGAGATGCGGGCCTTCTTTGGCGCCAAAGGATCGATGAAGTCAAACTCTGCCTGCCGCTTCTGCAAGAGCACAACCAAGATTTAGGAGAACAATTGCTTACTTCACCGTGTGTGTGTGTGTGTGTGTGTGTGTGTGTCAATGTGTGCGTGTATGTCTGTGTGGTTACCTGTGGGGATGCAGAGACGCCGTCTTTAGGAGAACTACTTGATGAAAGTGCCTCAGTAGGAAGACCCAATTTGCTGTTAGAGAAAGGAAAGGGTGGTGGTGGTGGGGAACGGGGTTGGAGCAGAGAAAGGGCATGTTAGGGGGAAGCGCTTTACTATGATTACATTAGGACCTGCTAAACAAACAATATTTATATTAACATTAATCCATTGGGTTTCATTTGTAGGTCTACTTCAATGTTGTTAGACTTTTCATTTGTCTCATTATCCACTGAGATAAGTTTGACCTAAATTGAATCCTGCATACAAACCATGATAAGAATAAGCCAATATGAGAGGCTGAAAGCTCTGCATCTAAGTTCTTGGTGCTGCCTGACTGATGAGCAGATGCACATAAGCACTCTTTCACACGCACGGCAATGAAGTAAACAAGACCAAGAAAAGTATCAGACCTGATTAATCCATGCCATAAAAATGCAAATGTCTGCTTAATTAGGTCGGGCAATTATGTCCTGAAGCCTAGAGTGTGATTCTGAAGCCAAAAGAACCATTTCTGTACCGAGCCAGCATCCTGTCAACCTGGGTCTTTTCATCTTCAGAGTAACCAGGCCAGTCTCGTTGGACCTCACGGTAAATGAAGTCCTTCAACGAGTACGAGTTGTCTTTGGGGTTCAGATTTGCCACCTGTTTCTCACACAAACACAAACACACACACACAAACACACACACACACACAGACAGTTTGAAAGCTGAACTATCTCAGCATCAGAAGTGTACAACATATACGTATATATGTATAGAAACTTCCCATTTCCTGTGCTGGCTAAACATCTGTGCATGTAAATGTATGACTGTGGCAAGAAACGAGCCACTTAGTCTTAAAACAAAGTGAATGGAAGCCATTGTGCAGTGACCAGGATTTTCTCAGAGTGATTTGCATACTGTGCTCAAATGTTTGAGAAGGGCAAGGGGGTCTTTGGGGCAGAGCAGACACAATTCACTTTAAGCACATAACTGCTAGTGACATATGCCTAAGGTAAATATCAGCTTTTGTGAGAAATGCTATTCCTCCTATACAACTTGTAGCTCACCCCCCCATTATCAATACAAATGAGCGGTTGGCTTGCCCTTTCTACAGTTGCTTTCTCAATATTGACAAAGCACAGTTACGCCTAATAACTGCCTTTAAAGAAGATGACTCCTCCTCCAGACATTCTCCAACAAACCTTCACAGTGACCATGCACATGCCTAAATTAGCAGGAAATGCCTTCTTCCGCCTCACGTACCTGTTGTAGGGTGGTACCAAGGGAGCTGCGGTCCTTCTGGCTGATCCCGTCCCGCTGCAACCTGGCCAGCACCTCCAGCTTCTTGTAGGACCTCAGCGCCAGCAGGTGGATAATGCGATCGCGGTACGGCCGCTGGGACACAGGGTTGTTGGCAAGGCACTTGCGGATGGTGTTGGCTGGGTTGATGGGTGTGGAGCGCTTGCGCTCTGGGACCACCTCTGGGGCCAAGGGCGCCGGTTTTCGGATATGGACTTGCTTTCCTAGGGGCAGAAAATACAAGAGGATTACACATCAAGCCCCCCTCTCCTTCTCTGCGGTCAAGTATGGGTCCTGATGATCTGGAGCTAGTTGCTGCAGGCCATCATATGTCCAGTTCATCACATTGATATCCAGATTAATGCAACCATGTGCAACAGGGACCATTCGCTCAACACCACTCCTGCCCACCAATCTATGCAGACATCTTCAACTACCTACTGACCTCCATCTCCACCTGGCACCAACCTCCCAAGGAGAGAAATGACCATTCTCAATAAGACTGACCATGGCCCCTGCCTGGCCAGCCTTCACAAACAGGGCAGCACCCAAATTCACTGTGTGCTTGAGGAGAGGTTCAAACAATAGAGCACATCCTTTCTAAAAGGAGTACTCCCTACAATAGACAAGGAGGCAATTTCATGGATTGAGAAAGTTGCATTTGCTAAATAAATCAGACCCAATCTCCACTGGACCTTGGGAACCGGACGGAGAGGGTAAAAGTGGCAAACATATGAAAAATACCACATATTTCAATTCAACAAATGATGACTACAATAAACGACTGGGTTTCACGGCGATAATTACCGTCTGACAGACAACCAGAAGGACAAAAGAAAAGGGGCTATCATTGAAGGGTAATAATTTGCATACAGAAAAACAACAAGTAGGCATATAATGGACTGGAGTACAATTCTCTGTAATGCATCAACTAGGATTAGTTTGGAGAACCTGATATACATGGAAGAGTCAAGATCATCAGGAGCCCAAGACACCTCTGCTCTGTGCTGCTAAGCCATGTGCTTAGTCAGGATGCCTTGACATTTCCCCATACTGCTTCCCAGTCATTATGAAATTCTAAAAGCTCTTTAAGAGATTAAGGTTAGAGAGAGAGAGGAAAAAACTTGCTGCCCCCCTTCCTTGGCTAAATGCTGAGAGACTAAGAGCAGTCTGAGGGGATGCAGGCTCACACAGTTTTTGTTGTGTCACAGGCTGATGACAGACTGCCGCAGGTGAATAGCTTGCGTCAGCTGGTAGTAAGCTTTCTCCTTCAGAAATAGTCTGCCTAGTGACTCCACATGCTTGACTTGCAGCAGGGGTTAAACAAGGCAAGAGTATGGCAGCTTAATAGCACATTTAAATGTTATGACAGCCACGTGTTAGTATTGATCACCATTTTAAATTTGATACAACGTTAAATGCCACCACATTCATAATGACAAGGATTGAACAGGTTCCCATGAAATACAAGTTACAGGCTGTTACCTGAAACTAACAGCCTCTGGAAACAAGGAGAACTTAAAGGCCCCTTTTGCATTGGTTAATGGGGCTCGCTCTGAACCAGCTGCTACATGCCCGTGTCCCGCCCTTTTCTATGCTGCTCCTCTCGTTTCCCAGTTTCCATCTGGGCCGGTGTATGCAAATAGATCCCCAAGGGCCACAAAACAGACCCGAGGAAGTTTTAACTGACTTTTCAAGTTTGTGGAGTGAGCCTGACTTCTGAGCCAAAAGTGACACCTGATATTTGAAGGGATTCTAGCAAGAGAACAAACTACAGCTGATATGTACTGTAAACAGTGCAGACATGAGTTTTTATTCAGCTTAATAATTAACTAAGGCTACAACAGTATAATGTTCAAGAAACAGACTGTATTGACTGTTGCAGCTGAGATTATCATGTCAGTGTTTGTGGTTTAGTCTTAGCACAGTGCTACAACACTCAGTCCGGCTGCTATAGTTACACGTTATGTTGCTTGTCTCTACTCCATTTCCCAGGGCTCCTAGAACCAAGAAGGAAACCTTGGCCTCCTCTGCTGATTAGGTTCCGCTGCCTCCAATTAATCAAGAGGTTATATAGTCTGTCCACTAAAACACTGACATGTATTCTGACCAAGGCCTTGCAATGGGCCGAAATGTTAATGACCCTTTTAACCATGACTTTTTTAAAGCTGAATAAATAAAGTGGTTTTAGTGAGTGCAAGAGTTGCGCCTCTTCAGTGTTTTCTAGATTTTGTATTTTTGGCTGCACCTGCTCACAGCTGGTTGAAGCGCTGTCCTTCCCTTTCTATAGTTACTGTACCAAACACTGCCGTATCAAAGCTATAGATTTATATTTAAGTTACATTATCAACAACAAAAAAGCGATGGAAAAAAGTAGTATTTATATGACGATGAATTAAATATCATACAAAGCCTTTAAGTGTTAGATACCATACGGGCCAAATGGGGTATTGGGGTGGCATCAAACCTCTTGGATGAGCCATCTCCAGTTAAACTCAATAAAACATATTGTTGAACCGTGGCAGAAATTGGCATCAGTGGGTTAAAGAAGAGCCAAATTTGGGACATTACATTAATAGAAGCTGTTACATTGCGCAACCCTTGTCCTACCTCCGCTGAGTTAGATAAGACATGTGGGTGCGGCTGTGAGAGAGCGACGAGCCAAATTAGATTATCCAAGATTACTTTTACTTTTCTGCTTGTGTGACCCAAATCCAGGCGCTAAGTGGCGCAGTGGACAGGAAACTGGCCCACAAGCGTTTGTGTACATCAAGTGTAGGAGGGCGCAGGCAGAGCAAGCCTTGATTGTTTGCAAGTGGTAGGTGCTAAATATGCACAGTACTTGCTGGAGGGAGTGCAAGACTTCAGCCGTTTCTGTGGCATTCTGGTAGGCTGTGTCAATACGACAGAAATAGCTTCATCTGCCTCCTTTGGCCCTTATCAGTCAGAGTGCTAATCTGGAAAACACTGAGACGGCAAAATGGCTTAGTCAGCCACAAAAATGGCTTTGAATGGAGCCAGGCTGTCAGCTTTCACCTATTCAGTCCCTCAAAAGGGACTGAGTCTGAAAAGAGAGGAGAGGTGTTGATAGGATGTAAAGCCATGTTGGTGTGCTGGGATCCAGCCTGGCATCTGACGGTGGGAGTTGCAGATCAGCAGCTGGATGTTTTTAAGGAGTAAGTGAGAATGCAGACAGGGCCCTACCTCTGTACTGGCCCCCAGGCTTGATGACTTTGGTCCCACGTTCACGTGTGTCCTCCACGGCCTGGGTCATACGCTCTCGCGTCACCTGGTAGGAGTCATTGGTGGCACACACTGTGACCTTGTCCTGTACCGTCCCCAGCGATGCCAGGTGTGAGGCTCCCGAGCTGGAGACAGAGAGGGAGTGGGAGAGACTGAGAGGTGAGATGGCAGGCAAAGAGGGATTACATTCTAACATGTGTGGTAAGAGAGCAACCCAAGACTGCTTGCTTAAAAAGGTTATTCAACTGACCAGCGACTGCCATCAACCACTACATTACCTCGGTGCATACTGTTGGATGCACTCAAAGCTTCCCTGAGGGTTGTCCTTGCCCACGTTAGACAAGTAGAAGTCAAAATTCTGGAAGGCGTCTGAGGAGGAATCGGTCTTGGGAATTTTAATGCGCTGTAAAAGGTTCACACAAACATGGAGAATAAATCAATGAATGGAAGCAATTTGTCATAATCTATCCGTTTTTCCTACGTAGTGCCTGAGGTAGTGAATTGGGCTAAGGTGGATTGCCACAGAAATTTAGTTAGTTTCTGAATATAAGGCAGTCATATGCTAAACACAACCATCTGTGAAAACACCTTGGAACTAGGCCTCCGCTCTTATGGTCTAGTTAGCAGATCCCCTTACAGTTCAATGTGTGTGTATGTACATACCTCTAGCAGCGTCTACATCTGAGCTACAGGGTGTGATGTGAACAGCATGGGAGCTAGCATGACACAGGAGGGTCTTTGAGGTCTGAGCAGCTAAGGGGAGGCTGTATGTGTGCATCTCAGCTGGTTTCTATATCATGGACTAAGCTACAGATGAGATGGCAGAGCAGTATTTATAGACATTGGGAGAGTCTGACACTTTCCAGTATGTGTGTCTGTGTGTGAACAGTTCGTCAGATACTTTAAAAGGAGAGCACTGCAAATACTACAAACCTTAAATACATTACTTCAACAACAATAGCTATATCAGTTCATTGCAATGTTAGTTGAAAATATAAATAACTACAGGTGCACTGACAGTATCTATACTATCGGATTGGCACCGTTCCAGCATCCAGCAAATGAAACTATCCTGATATTGTAACCTTCTGCACTGTTCTTTAACCGTTCATGTATTCTACATGAGCTCAGTTCTTGAGAGTCTGTCAATAAGTTGTGTTTGACCAGTGTAAAAAAAAAAGAGAGGCTGTATCTTCTACTTTATGTTCTGTGGCATATTTTTCATTATAATCATTTATTTTTTATTTGAATGAAGATTGTTATACAATGGTCAATGTATAGCCTAATTTGCTCGTTGAATAAATAAATGCAATATATTCACTTTAATTTGATCAAGTACTCACTACTCTTAGTGGGCCTCATTCACAAAACATGCGTACGATCAGATTTGATCTTAAAGTGTACTTACGAATCTTTCCACGAACATTTCGGCATTCATCATTTTTTTTCTTACCTGAATTTGTTCTTTGGTACGATCAAAATCTACGTGTGTTTGGAAACACGCATGAAGTGGTTTCTACTTAGAATGCCTTATTCTTTAAGCGAAATCTATTAAAGCAGTTCCAGACCTCATATTAACAACAAAATGTGTTTCCATTCGTAAGCCTGGTGATAATACCATATTAACAAAGCTATAGGCCGATATGAACAAATTCATAGGCAATTCTATTCAATTGTAAACATAAGTGATTAAAGTGATTAATTATTATCGTATATATATAATCATACATATTATATTATTTAATGATCAATAAAGTCCTATCTTATCTTACCACAGGAGAAACAGACTGCGCATCAAAGCACTGTCTCCAAACACATTTCCCTATTTAAATCGCAAACAATAAGACACCATAAACATTCAATTAATTTGTGACGCCAACCTAAACCTCCTACATGTGGTTTCCCCTGTCCAGGAGGGAGCCACGACTCGTTGGTGCTGCAGAACAGTAGGGTGGTCATGCGTCTTGAGCAGGTGCTGCTGGAGACGCACGGCGCATATTGGACTGAATGGAAGTTAAATTAACCAGAGTCTCAAGACTAACTAGTTTTTCTCTAGGTGATAGAGGTTCTGCCTTGACCACATTGCTAAAGCCACAACTGATAAACCTTCAGACCCCTCAGCAGCGATCATATAATTATCATATGTGCACTCGCTCCGCCACAGAGCGAGCGCAGCATACTGAGCTGGAAGGCTGTTGGATGTGCTTGGACACTGCAGGAAGAAAGCTCCTGTCAATAGCTACAGTCAAAACCAACAGTATTATATAGTCTAAAGTCTGAGCTTACCATCAGATGGAGATGCTGCTTGAATTAAACCAGTGTCCAACTCCGCTGATGACTGGACACCTGACAGCACAGTCTCCATATTATTCGCATTTATTTATTTGCATTTCCCCGCTGCTTTTCCTTTTCCTATTAGCTATTCGATTTGCTTAGTCATTTAGCTTCTCCTTTTAGACTCTCCATTTAGCCTTTCCATGACACTTTGGGCCTTGCGCTGGTAAAACGAGGTAAAACAATGCAAATTAGCCATGGGATGTAACAAGCTCTCTGATTGGTTAGAGAGCCGCACCCACCTCATACCCTAGCTATCTTTTCCAACACTGTTTAGGTGCCAAGAAGACCCTTTTAGGATAGCTAGGGTATGAGGCGGAATTACTTTGTAATTTAGTCTATTTATTCATAGATTAATAAATTAATTTGTAAACAAATGTATTAATGCCTATTTTTATTGTACAATTAGTTATTAATTAATGAAATTATTTATTACTATTTCCGTGACACTTGTGGTCCTCCATAGCTGTCCGCCCGTAGCTAATAAACTGCATCTATTTGGAATTAGACTAACCTTAACCTAAGTCAACCCGTTTCTTTTTCATTTAATTCAAGGTGTGTGCTTCTGATGTTGCAGCATCGACAGCATCAGTAATTTCTTGCCATGTTTTTTTTTTCTCAGTTGCTGTCACTCCACCGCTTACACTTTTAAAAAGTTCACTCCCGACAACAACACTTCTATTTCAGAGTTTGAATTTTTCTTCTTGGGTCTGTTTGCCATTCTCCACCACTGCAGTAATGCTTTCCCATTTGCGCACGACCCTTCAGACAGCAGGCCTTTTATGGAGTTGCCAGGGCGTCTACCTATGCTAATCAGCATCAACAGGCACGCGCATCCAATTAAGGAACAAGTGGCATTCATCAACAGATACACCTGGAATACGCAAAAATCGAGACTCTGCGCATGCTTCATAAATCCCACGTTGGTTTTGCGTAAGCATGTTTCTTAAGAACAAAAGTAAGAACAATTTAAGAAAAGTTTTGTGAATGAGGCCCATTGGTTCTGAGAAATTGGAATCCATGCATCTCTATAAACAGCCTATACAAAAACTCAGTGTTGGTACATCACTGCACAAAGAAACAACAACACATTGGATCTATTGATCATATATGTATTCAAAATCAAGAGGTGTGATTTGCAATCACATTTGCAATCTGTCTGTGATGAAAATCTATTCTTGTCTGGAACAGAAACAGTTAAGAGTTAAGTTAGAGTATTCATAATTTGGGATATGATCCACCCTCCCCTACCCCAAGGGGAAAGATGTACTTACGCCTTGGAGTCCCTTGAATTGTATTGTTGGCCGCAAAGAAGGTACATTCTGAAAGTGAATGGAAACACAGTTTAACCCCATATCAACACGTTGGAAAAGTACAGGCTTATCAGGACAATCAGACAAGACTGGGAGGTCACAAAGAACGGCTATAGAAAGGGCATTCATGACAACACTGGCCTAAAACCTGCATGACATGTTACACCTATTAAACTCTCACGCCAAAACTCAAACACGTGGCCACATAAACAGCAGAGCCTTACATTTAAACATAAAAAGAGACAGAATGAGTTAACAACTTTACCCATTTCTTGTTTAAAGTGGTTTAGAGGCACTCCCTTGGAGCATTGACTTTCAGACATCTGAACGCAAGTGCTGGAACTTGCATAACATCAGAAAACAGTGGCTTTTTTGAGGAGGATATTTTTGAAGCTTCTGCTTGTTTTGTGCAGTGTTTGCAGGCTTGTGTTGGTGACTACTTGAAACGAAGTGGACAGCCACAAACATGCAGTGGCTCTTCTGCCACACTATAGATTAGGATGGGTATGCTGAGGACTCCCTGCTTCTTCACTCAGCTGTAGAACCAGTTGGCCAGATGGTGGGCCTCTAAAGTCTCGTGTCAACTGGTTTGAGTGGAATGTGGAGCTTTATTAACAACAGCCTCTGTACATTTCTGGAGATCAAAAGTCCTGTCTGAAAAATGAACTTTCTAAAATACAATTTGAACATAAAACAAGGCCCAAATAATTAAGGCTACAACCAGCCTAAACTGAACCTTGTTTCTCTGCATTTCACAAATGCTGATTCTGGTAAGCTAAGTTACTCTTCCTAGCTACTGACTGAAGTTTAAGGATCAAACCAAAAACTACCTCCCACCCCCCCATCCCCCAACATACACTCGCACATCAACCAGTCCACACACACAGTTCTGATCCCATTTCATGTCACCACAGAAAGACAAAGTTAGCCAGCTTCCACACTACAGTGACTAGTTCAGCCCCCACACACATCACTGAGGGGGAGAAACAAAAAGCAGGCAGTTTTGGCTGCTCAGTCAGCAAGAGATGGTAGGCTGCCGTTCAATGCAGCGTATGGACCACCATTACCACATCCAATAAGGTTGTAGCATGGGCTGTCACAAAAGAATTCCTTCAACTTAGCGATGGCTAGCTATGCCAGTTCAGATACAGTCAGGGGTAGCAAAAAACAATCTTTTCCAATTGTGCTTTCTGACTAAAACTACATTTCAAACATGAATTCCACTGATGGCAATATCTGTATTGCACAGGTTTGACAATGAACAAGGGCAGTTTCACCTATGATTAACTTGGTGTATACATACCGACACACCATGTGCCATAAAAAGCCGTCACAGAGACCTCTGAACATTGCGGTCCCATGCTCGACTACATCAACCCTGAGTGGAGAGCTAGGCCTACTGTGTATTATGTAACAGTGTTGTTGATGGCACAGTTAGGCTAACCTCAGGTAGCTTGGCCTCTGGCCTCTGCACCTCAGGCTGCAGAGGTCTCTCAGCTTAGTTCGCCTGTGCTGCACCTCAACAAGATAATACCATCTGTACAGCTCAAGATTAACAAGTTATATTTAATCTCCACAGGTATGCACTGCCCCATAAGTGCACTCACTTTCAAATGCTTCACAATGACTGGTGGTATTCAGCTCAGGGGAGAAATTGAGTAGATTTGCTGAAAGTAGGTTGTTGTGAGTGAAAAAATAATGCACGTCACTATGACCAATGTGACAGATGAAGAACATGTATCCAGATTTATTTCTAAATAGAGGTACTGGGTATCAAATTTCATATATTTGTAGCTGCATCTTTGCTTATTGGGATACTCTACTCATGTTACCATAAGTTAATATGGCTAAAATTTTCAGCAATTTGGCAGAGAAGCAAAACATAGTCGTGCGCATAGAAAATAATTCTCACCTGTAAACCAATGAGGTCCTAGCTCATTCACTGTGAGTATGCATCATTTAGCCGCAATGTGGCTATAAAGGAGTCCAATTCAGATTCAAATTGGGATGAGTTTCATTTATGCGAGGTTGTGATGTAGGTTTCCAAGCCAGTTGCAACTTCTAATGTCTGATATGGCGAGTTGGCCAGTCACTAACATGCTTGAAACGTCACTCACTTATAGTAAAGTTAACGTTAGATTAACGTCAATTCTACCAAAAAAAAAAGAAAGAAAAAAAAAAAAGAAAGAAAAAGAAACCCTGCCCCTGACGAAAACGCAACCTCGTCGAATTAAGTTCACGTTAGTCAACGTCGTTACTTTTAATGTCAAACATTCAAGTTATTAAATTCGTCAAATGTATATTTCAAAAATATGTAAATTAGCTAGATGAGTATTCTGGTGACTAGTTCATTCGTCGATATTAAGTTACTACTTTCCTTCTTTGGTCAAAGTAGTTTGGCGAGAAAAAAAATGGACTTGGCTGGCCAGCACAGCAGAGGAGGTTTAGAGCTAACGTTGGCTAATCAGAGTGTCTAAGTTTACCAACAGGTTTTCTAAGATAAATAACATTTGACAGTTCGTAAAAGTTAGCCAGAGCATGAGGTAAAAGCAATATTTTCTGCTTCTGCTGATTCATTTCACGGCACAATGATGATTTGATCAAAAAGCTAGCTGGTCAGCAAAAACTTGCCGTGCCAACAACTTAGCTAGTAGCTTAGCTGTGCGTGGCAGTTTGCTTACCAGCTGAGACAACCCGTATCAGACGACACTCCTAATTTACCCTGGAAAAACGATTGTTTCACTCACCTTACAGTTTTGGTAGCTCTCTAACGCTCTCAGTGCTGTCTCTGTCAATTTTACGTGCAAAACGGTGACTCTGTCTGCGCTCTGTCGGCCACAATTCAATCCGTACCTCCCATCCTCGGAGAGCGCCGCCATCTTTACCAGCCCTCCACCATCGTCCCTCTGACGTTGAAGCATTTAGCAGCCCAGGCTGCCTTCACTGTGCTGGGGCTGGGGAGGGACTACAGCTGCTGGCTACACAGGACTGTCTGTATAGGATTGGTCTTAACTTGCTAGTTAGTTGTTACTTCCCAACTACAGTGAACAGATAGCAACCTAAAGATATGAGTGAAGATCACTAAAGAGGACTAACAGATGTGCGCCATGATTTGATGTATTTTAGGTCATAACCAGCTGGGTGGTGCTCTCCATTTATAGAACTAGTGGGGTCATCTTTGATGTCTTGCAGGAGAGAGACTTAGAAGAGTAAAAACTCAGTAGTTTCCCTGCTTTTGTTAACCCATAGCCATATGCATGACCACACACCTGTAGGCCTACCCCTTGCCAATTGCCTCAAATGTTTTGCTGACATGGTAGAACTAATTCTAGCCTACTTCAAGTGCTAAAAGATAGCTTTTCTAGAATATAATGTATCAACCTATGATTTCTTTCTCACTTGTGTCCAAATTCAGTCTAATAGGCCTTCAAACAATATCCAAATAATAATATTATCTAAATAATGTCACATAAGATTGTGAACTACTTTGCATTGGCCTGTAATCATCTGTCATGTAGTTTCTTTAATTATGGGATGTAATCACACATCAGCATAGTGGGCACATGTGTTGCACCTCCACTATCTCCCAGCGTCAGTTCCCTTGACCTGGTGATTAGGCAGCGTATTTTGGTGTGGCATAGCCTCAGGCGGGGTGTGGAAAAGCCTGTGTGAATCCAGCAGATTACTGTAGCTCTTCACCCCACCCATCCTCCTGACAAGTTAGTCACACACACACACACATACACACACACACACACACACACTACATGGACTATGTGGTCAACTCAAAACAAATGGGGTCATAAGAATTCCTGTATGTTTACACATTGGAAAATTGATTCTCTCACCCTTCCTCAACATACACACTGTAAAGTGGTTAATTCAGTTTACAGATTAATGCATATGCACAATACAAAGTACAGAAAATCTAAAAACAACACTCAATACCATCAATACCTTCATTGACAGCGCCCCTCACCTACTAAACAATAGGCGGTACAGTCCCCACAGAGTTGACTGCGTCTCTTCAGGCCATTACATTTCCTCTGTGTTGCACCTTCTCTTTGTTGACGTAAGTGCTTATGGTAAATGCTCAGTCTGTTTTATTTCAGACGTCCTGAGGGTTGTGTGATTTTCTACAGGTCTCCTGCTGTGCACACAATGAACTAAATAGTATGGGCTGGATGGGACTCATTGATTTCACAGCTTTTGAGCCCTGAAGGTGTCACCTGAGGGGAGCTTAACATCACAGTGTGCAGAATAAGTTAAAATACACACCTATTGTTTAAGGCTGAACATTAAACATTCGCACGCTGTGATTAACTTACCTGTAAATTTCACACTTAATCGTGTTTCCAACTTGTCATGATAAAGGTACACTGTTGTTGTAACTGGCATTTGTTTTTCAAAAATGGCTGAGTTAATTGTTAAAAGTTTTTTTACAGGTGGCAATGTCAAACCATACCTCATTGCTCGCTCATTACATTTCTCCTAAATAACTCTCCATCTCAACTCTGTCTAATGCTCAGGATATCCTCCTACCTTTCAGACTATTTTAAACGACCAAAGAAGTTAATCATTAATAAGTGTGTTATTTGGCCAGGCTCCCATTTTGGTGCTAATCAGCAGTTCAGAAATGTTCAGTGGCCGGGCCCTGGAGCCTGTAATCGGTCACAGAGATAAAGATGCTCCTTCTCTGGCGCTAGATCTGCAACACACAAAGCTTCAGAATTCAATTTAAATTTAGGCATAGATTTGTTTGATCTTATTTTTGGAACTAAAAGAGGTGGTTTGCTTTCAAAGTAGCTGTTTTCTCAATTTTTTTTTCAAGAGTTTGATTCCTCACAGGGTTTTGTTGTTTGTTTCAGTAACTTGTTAAAGAAGTAAACTCTAAGAAGTAGTGTGTAATAGTACTACATACTTAGGCTAATCGTATTTAAGCTACTTTTGGAACTATACATGCACCCATCATCATCATCTAGGACCATCTTTTCAGAACCCATTATTTTTCATCAATGACTTTATTGAATTTATTTATGGAGCAAATTTGCATGTTAATTCATCATGTCAGATGTCACAATTATTCCACATCAATCATAATTTCTCAAACCTCTAGCTGGCCAGTGTCTGGTTACATGTTCAGGTGGTTCCTTTGTGATTGGTCAGGAGCCAATTAATGTGGATATTGCTAATGATGGGATTAGTCAGCTTCAGTGTGTTTGATCATGGCCAATGGCTTTTGTGTACAACAAGGCGAGCTGTTCCATGTTGCCAGTTGAATTGTTTGTTGGAACTTGTGACTTTGCACAATAAATGTGATATTTTTGTATAGGTTTTTTATCTCATTGTGTTTTAAAACATTGTAGCGCACAAGGTATGGGCAGCCTTGTCTCAGACAAAGAGATAGGGATTGAACAATTGTTAAATTCAAGCAGAGTTCAAACCTAGGTCACCCAGTGGCAGCTGGATTTGAAAATTCAGATGCTTACACAATTCTGACACCACACTGTGTGATTGGTCTGGTGTAGTTAAGCACAATCAAAATATTGCTGCAAAACCAGATGTGGAATAGATGTAGCAGATATGGAACCAATAACGGATCTATCCATAATCATTAGAGAACTGAGAATGGTTCTTTGTAAACAATTTGTGGTTCTACAAGAAGCACAGGCAACATGTAATGTTTTAATACATAATGTTCTTACAAGGGTGTAACACAAGAAGTATAGGTAAACATAATGTACTAAATTAAAGGGGCATTAAGTAATCTATGACTTTTATCAACCGCGATCAGTGACCTAAGAATTGCTGCAATACCGGCAGGTCTCTGGCCCAGTTTAAGGTCCCATAAATAAAGTCCCTTTTTCACAATAGAGATGAGTAAGCTAGTCAACTAGAGCAAAGATCCAACAGAAACATCTAGTGAAGAGGTAATATGGTTGCTTTGTCATTTGCTTTGCAAAACACTTGCTGATAGCACCGTCCTGCATTGTTGAGCTGTTGAAGATACTGCTAGGTGGTTGGGGCAGGGACAGCTGGCCTCACTTTCATAACTCACTTTCCGGCCCGGTGAGTACGGACCGGAAAGTGAGTTATGAAAGCCAGAAACCTCAGCACCTGGCCAAGTAATCACTGAGTCATTGGTATTGATCAACAACACTATCAAACAAAAATCTTACTTATTACAACTTTAAAGTACTTACAAAGCTAACTGAGATGTTACACTTTACTGGAGCCTTTCAATCTTAACAACCAGTGATTACATTGCGCAATACCATATTTCATATATCGAAATATGCATTACATTTCATGTTCCCGTGGTGATTGTATCTATCTATGGTATATTGTGCCTTTTATGGATGAGAGTTGTACTGTAGCCTAGTACAATGTTAAATACAGTGTAACTGCAATGTTACTGTAGAATCTATCTCTAGGATTGGTTCACAGGAGATTGAGCATCACCATGGTACATCGATAACAATGTAGGAGGGACAACTAATGTTTCCGTTTAAGCCATTTATTGCCACTATGCACATATGTAGAGCAATGGGAGATGATGAGGCTTGACGGTTATGGTTTTCTATAAATGATAAACAGAAAAACACACAAGAATTATAATACAGTTAACCAATGTATAACATCACACTTAACAATTAGGTACCTAACAAACAATGAATATTAGTACTCTAACCAAGGGGGTGAGGGGTAGACCTACCACTGCTGAAATTATAGAGTACTACATAACAGAGAAACATTCATTTAATAATTACATAACATAAGAAATTCAACATTCTAAATTAGGTTATAAGGATTCTTGCATTTCCTTAAAAGCTACAATTAATAAATCATGTGCACTGCACACTTACACACAATATTATATCTGTCATCTCAAGGCAAACAGGCAAGGTGACGATTATAGCATTTACCAATATATACTGGTCAAGCATTCAATCACATCCAATCTACAAATAACCATTAAAGTACAACAACATATGAAGAAAGTAGTAAACTCACTTTATCACGCACAACCATAGGTGTGTATCTGAATCACAGGGACAGAGGGCCCTCACATGTGGTTTGTGTAGCTGCCAGGCGGAACAAAGGAAATGGGCAGGATATATAGAGCAGGCCATTGATTAGGAATGAGTGAGGTCAGGTGAGAATGGGCAGATCCACGCCATGGAAGTAGGCGGAGGGTTGCTGAATAGTATGGCTCTATTCTACAGCTGCCCCCAAATCCTATAGGGATTTGCACTCCCAAGAGTCATACTAAGAAGAGTGATTTGGGGGGTCATCAGGGATTGCAGGAAGCTTAATCAGCCAGGAAACTGGGCGGACATAGGACTTGTTCCCTACCATCACTTCAGCCGTCCTGACATGGCCATCCTTACTTGGTAATACCTTTGTAATGCGACCGACAAAACATAGAGCCCTTGGGAGTTGCGGATCCATGATCATAACAACTGTATTAACTTGCATATCCTCCTTGTGGGTTTGCCACTTCTGCCTGCCTTGAAGGGGAAGATAACGCTTGATAAAATGAGACCAGAGGTGATCGGCCAACACTTGGCTATGACACCACTGCCGGCGACTGAGGAGTTCAGAGCTTGGATAAGAGACCAGAGGCAGAGAGGAGTCTCGCCGCCCCATGAGGAGAAGATTTGGGGTCACAGGGTCAGGATCTGCAATATCCGAGGAGACATAGCCAACAGGCTTAGAGTTGAGGATATTTTCAACTTCTATCAACAGAGTGTGCAGGACTTCTGCAATGACCAGTTGGGCGCTGAGGGAGCCTTGCAAGGCTTGTCTTCTAGCAGAGGTCTTGTACCCAGAATTAGATCCAGGTCTGGTGAGGGTGCCTTCAGTTACTGTGGTCCTGCTCTCTGGAACAAGCTGCCTGCTGAGTTGAGGTCCATCACAACTGTGTCCACTTTCAAAAACAAACTAAAAACTTTCCTATTCTCCAAAGCTTATGATTAGCTACTGTGTATGTATGTTTGTGTGTGTGTGTGTGTGTGTGTGTGTGTGTGTGTGTGTGTGTGTGTGTGTGTGTGTGTGTGTACTCGTATTGTGGCACTTGTTTCTTGTGCAGTTGGTTGCATGTGCGGCTATGTGACGGGGCGGTTTCTGTTTGATTGTGTTGATGGTGGTTTCAACCTTTCATCATACTCCTGAATGAGCAGCTTAGACACTGGATGTTTGGGATCGAGGACAATGGGGTGAGTGGCATCAGGTTCCTGTTCACTCTGCCGCAGCCTGCCTCCAACACGAATAAGGCCTGTGTCTGGACAGACTTCTGGTGCAAGGGTGAGTAGGCGACTGGTTGACAGTAGGGGTCTCTGAGCCTTGAGATGGGCGAGATCTTCTCCAAAGCTATCCATCTGTGCCTGTTTCAGATTTTCTATTTCTGCCTGAAGACAATCAGCTGCTGTGGGGGTTACATGAGCATCTGGAGAATGTTTCAACTGGACTGAAGCATCAAGGAAGGCTTGGTAAGTTTTGTAAGGGCTGAAATCTGGGACAGACCCGATAGTGGCAACTTCTCCGCAAAAGGAAGGCTTAATTTCAAGCTGATGGTGATCTACATCATTGTTGGAGCTATCAGGGGCTTGGGGCCAGGTGTCAGAAGGGTGGTAAAGGAATTGAGGGCCTTGGCTCCACCGGTTTGGCTGCTGGATCTCTACAAGGGTTTTGCCCCTCGTAAGGTCATCAGCTGGGTTGTTGACTGTATTGACATACCTCCAGTCTTGGCAGTTAGTAAGTTCTTGTATCTCGGACACTCTGGTACCAACAAAGACCTTAAAGTGGCATGAATCTGCCTGCAACCAAGCAAGTACAGTGGTTGAATCTGACCAAAGGATGGTACGTCTGATAGGAAGAGTCAGTTCTGTTCTGAGGAGGTCACAAAGATGAGCACCAACTAGCGTGGCACAGAGCTCTAGTCTAGGAATTGACTGCTGTCTCTTTGGTGCCACGCGAGATCGAGCAAGCAAGAAGGACACTTTGACTTGGTCCCTTTCATCCTTTGACCGAAGATACGCAACTGCTCAATAAGCTGATTCCGATGGATCACAGAATATGTGAAGGTCTTGTTTAGAGGGGGAGGAAACGCTGATAGATGTGTAGCATCGAGGCATAGTTACTGTAGGTAGAATTGACAGTTCGTCCTTCCAGGCATTCCATGTAGAGAGCAAATCAGAGGGTAATAGGGGGTCATCCCATTCCCGTCGCTTGTCCCACAGTCACTGAATCAGGACCTTTGCTCTGGTGGTGTAAGGGATAAGATACCCTACAGGGTCATAAAGGCTGGCAAGGACATGGTAAATGTACCGCATTGTTGTCGTGGATGATTCTGTTGCCTGACCTCTGTAACCGAGGCAATCTGTTTGGCAGTTTCACTGGAGCCCAAGGGTACATTCTGTCGGGGGCATAGTGTCTTTGGAGAGCCAGAACTCACTGTTCTCGGATCTTGCGTCAGGTGGTAAGTGACTGATGACCATCAGGTCATTACTGGCCCACTGACGAATGTTGAAACCTCCAAAAGACAGAATTGACCTCAGCTGATCAAGAGTCTGTCGGGCCATGGCAACTGTGGGGAAGCTTTGAAGGCAGTTGTCAACGTAGAATCCCCTTTCCACTGAATGGCGCACTGGATCATTCGGCTGAGTATGACTTTCAATGTGCCTTTGAAGGGCAAAGGTAGCGCAGCAGGGGCTACAGGTAGTCCCAAAGGACAGGACCTGCCATTCGTAGACGGATGGAGGGGCGTCTTTCATCATGTCCTGCCAAAGAAAACGTAAGAGAGGCTTATCTTGGGTCAAGAGCCGAACCTGATGAAACATGCTCTTTATCTCACCACTAATGGCGACAGCATGTTCTCGAAAGCGGAGTAAAACTCCAAGGAGGGAAGGCCCCAAGGTAGGTTCAGGTAGTAAGGTCTTATTCAAGTTTTGGCCTTTGTATTCGAACGAACAGTCGAAGACAAGACGATTCTTTGCATTATGGGTCACCATGTGATGAGGTATATACCATGCCTCTGGGGAGCCTTCAACTTCCTCTGTGGTAAGCCTTTTCACATGACCTGCCTGTTCAAGCTTAGAGACCTCAGTGTTATAGGCTGCCGCTTTCTTTGGATCCTTGACCAACTTGGATTCAGTGGCACGCAGTCTAGCCATCGCAGCCTGTGGAGGAGCATTCAAAGGAGGTGTCTCTGGTATCCTTAAGAGAGGTGTGGCATAGCGATAGACTCCGTCCACCAAGACTCTCTCTGTGGCTGCCTCAAGCAAGTTCACTGCCTGGTTATCCAGCTTGGACCAGGTGGCTACTCTTTCGTTTCGATGGGGAACTACATCCAATTGCCAGAGCCTTTCCACACTTTGGTACAACTCATTAGATTGAGAGGTGATGGAGATATGGAAGCACTTGGCAACAGAAGGGAGAGGTTCAATGTCTCTTGTTGGACCTTGCAGTGTCCAGCCAAGGCGAGTCTTGACTGTTGCTGGTGCTCCTGATGGGCCAAATCGAACTGGGGAGATAGGTGAGATCAAGTGATTATGATCTGAGCCAATTAGAAGTAGCGGGGTGACCTGATGCATTGGTGTCAGTGGCAGTCCACATAGGTATTTATATTTCCTTTGAAGGGAAAGGACAGGGTGTGTGTGCTGAGACAGAGCAAGTCGATCTGCAGTTAAAGCATGGTTGATGTGAAATTCACCAGAACTGGAGGCAGAGCTCACCTTGAAGGAAACAGTAGCCCCCTGAAGTATCTCCACTCCTTGCCTTACTGTTCTGACAGCTAAGTCCTCTGGTTCTCCATCAAGCTGAAGACTATGAGCTGCTGACTGCAAAAGGATAGTTCGCTCTGACCCGTCATCCAGAAGTGCAAAGGTCTCCAGGGTGTGACTGCCATTCCACAGGATGACTTTGACCAGTTTCAAGAGGACATGACCTGTGTGACTTGGGCGATCAAGGTACAGGGTGTGGGCTGTGGAATTGACAAGGTAAAAATTTGTATCAGATTTCTTATTGATTTCACAGAGGATCTGTAGATGTTTCCTCATACAGGTATTACAGTCTCTGTTTAGTGTGCACTTAGCTGCAACATGTGGTTGGGACAGCGCCAACACCTCCTATTTTCCTTGATCCATATTATGACTTGTTGCTTGTTCAGGGCTTTGAAATCAGCACACTGGCTTATGTGATGACCTGTGGAGCTACAATAGGCACAGGGGGACCTTGAGGACATTTGGGGTTCCCTACGCTCACTGATGCTGTTAGCTCCATGGAGTATAGTTGTGGTTGCATGGGTAGAAGCTAGCAACGGGACTCCATTTGCAGCCATTCAGAAAGGTCGGTGAGGTCATAGTTGGCATCTACCTGGGTTCTGTACATATGACGTTTGAAGCGGCTAACCTGTTCATTCGGGAGTTTTTCTCCAGTAGCCCATCTACGTGTGAGCCACAGAGAAGTTCAGCATTGCCTTGGTCAGCCATAGTTCTTAACAGCCCAACCAGCGCTTGGACTCGCAGGGCAAAAGCGTTGAGGGCATGACCATCTCCAGGACGTACAGGAAGAAGAGCCATTATGTTCTTTAGTTCCTTGAGTGCCAACTGGCGTGGTTGGCCATAACGTTCATCTAGGGCCCTTAAGGCTTCTGTGAATGGCTGATGGGCATATGAATAGGCTAAAGCCAGGCGTCTGGCCTGGTCCACCTTAAGATGGTCAAGAAGAATGTGAAACTTGAATTCCTCAGTTTCATCTGGATCGAGCAGGTTGGTCAGTGCCATTCGCAACATCCTGTATTGTACCTCATCCTCTCTAGTAAAGTCAGGAAATTTAGGGGCTTTGACTGGCCTGTAGCGCCTGGATTGACCAGCAATGGGTGCTGCAGCTCCTCTGGAGGAGTACAAGGATCTGGGCTGGTAGGGAAGGGGGGAAGAGAAGACGCAGGCTGATAAGAGACTGGAGGATGAGATTGCATCGAAGGATGGGAAGGTGAAGGATTAGACGAAACCGGCTGATGATGGGGGATTGGAAGATGTGAAGGCATGGAGGAATGGGAGGCCGAAGAATGAGAAGACACAGGCCGGTGAAGGACTGGATGATGCGAGGAGACCGGTTGGTGATGGGCTGAAGGAGGAGGGTGATCTTGTGGGTAAAAGGGAAGGGGGGCTAACTGCATGGGCTCTGATGCTACATTTTTCCTATAAGGGTTTCTGGGCTGGGCCAAAGCTACTGCTGCAGGTTCATGGCGGATAGCTGGTGGGACTGGGGGTGACCCAACTGGAATCTGATTGGATTCACTAGGGTAGTTGTCTAGTGGTGGGTGCGATATATTTCGGTGACTGGTCAAGGAGGACTAGCTGCTTTCTGGGCTAGAAGCTTCGTGTCGCTCCATGAGGCGCTGCAATATCTCTCCTTGCTGCTATACCATTTTCACCGTTTCAAAGAGCTGTTTAATGATGTCAGCTTGGCTGAGTTCTGGGATGCCGTCTCGCTCTCTGGTAGCAGATGTAGAAAGCGGTTTGATTCCACTAGTGCTGGTGAGGGATTGACTGTGGTCAGGGTGCTCAGAATACTCTTCCTCATCATCTCTTTCATGCTCTTCCTGTTGGCACTCAGAATGCACACTCGTGTGTGCATTCTGTATTTGTAGCTCTACCCCATAGCCAACTTTATAGTCCTCTAGGCGCTGAGGTAGGCGGGTTTGGCGTTGAGGATGGAGAGTTCCATGGGTTAGAGTTGACTTCCCTTCAGCCATGGCAATATTCACATTCTGGCTCGAAGGACCACATGTAGAATCTATCTCTAGGATTGGTTCACAGGAGATTGAGCATCACCATGGTACATCGATAACAATGTAGGAGGGACAACTGATGTTTCCGTTTAAGCCATTTATTGCCACCTTGCACACATGTAGAGCAATAGGAGATGATGAGGCTTGACGGTTATAGTTTTCTATAAATGATAAACAGAAAAACACACAAGAATTACAATACAGTTAACCAATGTATAACATCACACTTAATTAGGTACCTAACAAACAATGAATATTAGTACTCTAACCAAGGGGGTGAGGGGTAGACCTACCACTGCTGAAATTAGGGCTGAAACGATTCCTCGAGAAACTCGAGTAACTCGATTACTAAAAATCATCGATGCAAATTCTTTGCATCGAAGCTTCGTTTAATCCATATAACTATATACACACTCAGTGTTTCGCACGGATGATTATTACTGTTGCACAACGCGCTGGAGAAAGAGAGAGAAAATAGCGAGCGGCGAAGAGAAGAGACAGGCCACAGAAAACGACAGAAAGTGTCCAAAGTTTCGGATCCAGTGTTGCCAACTTGGCGACTTTGTCGCTAGACTTAGCGACTTTTCAGACCCCCCTGGCGACTTTATTTCTCAAAAGCGACTAGCGACAAATCTGCCGACTTTTTCTGACCATGGGAAGCAATGTTAATGTGTTGAATCCCAAAGCATTTGGCAATAAATTGGTTCGGCTGATGCCGGTTTTCTCTACTTGCTTGTCTAATCCAGAGAGGTCTGACGGTCACAGCGCTTCCCACACACAGCGTAGCTCCCTCCCTCCGCTGAGAGCAGGGACTGTAGGATAGGGTCCACTTGTAATTGCTACCGGCGTACGCCGAAACTGGCCGGGTGGGCGGAGTCAGCACTTAGTATTAAAACGGGATGAGATGAAGGCTAGTAAAGAATGCACGTTAATTATGCCTATATGTAATGGCTAGTTAAGAACGTAAATCAATATGGTGGCTAGTTATGATGTCCCTAAGTTAGCTAAGTTTTGCTCAAGAAAATAACCACAGAAAATAAAATGCTGCAGTCAATTTGTGAAAGCCTGAGCTTCATTCATGTTATTATTATGATAGTCACACACATACACACACACACACACACACACACACACACACACACACACACACACACACACACACCTACTCCCCTCACAGTGATGCATAAAATACCCCAGAAAGCAAAATATCAGGTGGTGTAAGTAGCAATTGGAGCCTAAAATGCACCAGTCCAATACAGCAGGTATATTCAGTTTAGTTTGATTGCAGTGAGTAGGGTCAGCAGGTGTAGGGCAACCCTTCAACATAGTAAATAAATGTACATTAGCCAGTCTTATGAACTTGTATGATATTTAGGCCTAGTAATAAATATCAATAATAATTATTATTTCACCTCGTTTTCAGTAAATCACAGTGTCGTATGGACAGCTTCGTGCGGACAGCTTTTCTCTTTTGTATATTTACTATTGCTCTTTAATAAAGCAAAAGTATTTCTTATCCGATTACTCGATTAATCGATGGAATAATCGGTAGAATACTCGATTACTAAAATAATCGATAGCTGCAGCCCTAGCTGAAATTATAGAGTACTACATAACAGAGAAACATTCATTTAATAATTACATAACATAAGAAATTCAACATTCTAAATTAGATTATAAGGATTCTTGCATTTCCTTAAGAGCTACAATTAATTAATCATGTGCACTGCACACTTACACACAATATTATATCTGTAGTCTCAAGGCAAACAGGCAAGGTGATGATTATAGCATTTACCAATATATACTGATCAAGCATTCAATCACATCCAATCTACAAATAACCATTAAAGTACAACAACATATGAAGAAAGTAGTGAACTCACTTTATCACGCACAACCATAGGTGTGTATCTGAATCACAGGGACAGAGGGCCCTCACATGTGGTTTGTGTAGCTGCCAGCCAGAACAAAGGAAATGGGCGGGATAGAGTGGGCCATTGATTAGGAGTGAGTGAGGTCAGGTGAGAATGGGCGGATCCACGCCATGGAAGTAGGCAGAGGGTTGCTGAATAGTATGGCTCTATTCTACAGTTACACTTGACTTACATGAGCCCAAATTAAAAACCGGGAACTACATTGTGCTGCCCAAAGGAGTACTACACATATCACATATATACAGTATGCCATATATTACACATATAAGTATGGATTGGCTTACCTGTTCCCTTACTTAAAATGTTATTCAAAATTATTTGTGCCAAGTTTGCCATTGTCACTGACTGAATTTGTAAATGCATAAAGTAACATTACACCCTAACTTCCATTACATTTCTGCCATACCATAAGCAGAGACTACATTGTAGTGTGTAAGCAAATTTATCATATTGTGCTTCTGGTATACTTGTATCCAACCTTCTGACTCCCAACATTCATCAAAGAATCTGCCGACACTTGCTAAGTTTGATGGAAAATGTTTAGCATGCAAATTGTGTGACTGGTACTTACCAATTTCAGACGAGTCAATAGGCATCAGAGAAAGCATAAGTAGAATGCCAACCTCTGAATGCAGTGAATCCCTGAAATACAAACCTGTTATATTGAGTGTGTATTTTTGCTTTTGATTCTTCAGTACTTGAATCAGAATTTGAAGAGTAATATTTTATCTGGGTGTTTTTTAATTTTAATTAAATTGTGATTCTATCCTCAGCCTCGACAATTCTCCACCCCATTTACCAGGTTGAAAGTTGCAGCATAGCAGTTTGACAGAGTTGACTAAATGTGTTGATAATCAGCTAAAAACAGGGGCTTTAGCATAAAAATTCTCTTTAAGTACTTCCACCTCTGTTTTAGGTTATTTTTGCCACTGCCAATAGGCTCCTTGACCACCAATACACCACACGATAAGGATTAAGCAAATCATTCTTTAACCTGCTTTTAAGGCTTTGCATTATGCCATTAAAAAGAGGTACGCAGCATGGATCAGACTAACTGAAATGAAGTTAGCCTCTGTAAAATAAGTTGTTTGGAAAATAGTTGGTGCATAGCTTAGAAAAAATGAGAAAATGACTGAAACATTCATAACCAAACAACAGTAGATGTTTAGTGGCAACCCCCATCCATATTGTACTATATAGTGATGCTTGAAGTGTTGCATTGTTGTTTTGTTACATGCAAGCAGGCTATGAGCCAGAAAGCTATTGTACATTTAGTTATTCAAATGTAAATTGAATATCATTTAATAACTTGAATTAACATATTAATTAGTATTACAATATTGGTAATAAGTCAACAGAAACACCATTGCTATAAAGATAGTGTTCATGTGCCTGGGAAGTAGCGACTCTTCTGATAAAAAAAAAAAAAAAAAAATCGGTTGCATAGGATGACTAAGATTATCTGAAGTTCACCTCCAACTTCACTCCACGTGGCGATCTGGCCCTGAGGACAGGTTCTGTTGGCAGTGAGAAAAAGACATCTGCTGCTGTGTAACCCTCCCATTAAAAAACAGCACGCAAGGAAGAGAAACTGGAGAGTGTGAATGTGAGAGACTGTGTGTGTGTATGTGTGTGAGAGAGCGAGAGAGAGAGAGAGAGAGAGAGAGAGAGAGAGAGAGAAAGAGGCTGACTCACACAACGACATAACAACAACCACCAAGATAAAATCATGAGGTCATCTAAGTTTACCTTTTACTCTTCCTCAACAATGGGGAAAAGAACATCGTTTTCCATACAAAATGATTGAAATACATTCTTAACAAGTGCTACTAGTGTCTACCAGTTTCTACACTTATTCTGCTTTCACAGAAACTGGACACAGTTGCTCCTAAACACGTGAAACCTGTGGAAATAGCATCCTGTTGTATCCATTTTCCCCCACCTGGTATTTAAAGACCTTGAAACAGCAGCTCCTCCAGTTAATGATTGGCCACTGCGGGGAAAGTGTGCACTTACACTGTTGACTCTTATCGCTGCTGACCACAAAGCCACTGGAGCAGTATCTCAAAGGCTGACATTAATGGAGAGGACAGTGCTTCGTTTAAAGAGACAGGTCAATTTCTTTTTCGTCTGGTGCGGAAGAGATAGCGAGGAAGCAGAGACACTGTTCACACAAATGGGTCTTTAATTGAGAGCAGATTGTGCAGTTTGGCTGCGCTTGTTTGCAAGCTGCATCTATTGGCTAATAGAATAGTGTATGAAATGGACTGAAAATGTGTTCGCCTCATTTAAAGTTATTTATTAGCAATTGCATAAAGGCTATGCCAATATGTTTTAGACTCTGTGGAAAATGAAAATATTACAACTGTACTACAAATTACTTCATGTCCAATGTCCATCCACTTATTTCTGTAGTCCTCTGTCTTCATTTTGTCATACCTCAGCTTTTTGACAGAAATCTTTTCCCTTCATCTCCTATCCTGTCATAGCTCTACTTGCTAATATTTTAGCAGACCCTTTCCAAAGGAAATTAGGCCTAAAAGCAGATGTCCCCCATGTGGAGTAGGACCTATACAGCATTACTTCAAGCAGGTGAGCCACCAGAACCCTGTCCCTCCTTTTCCACCCATTCAACAGTTGTTCTCCTCTCTCTTCTGCTGATCCAGGGCCTCACATTGTCTCCCCAGAGAGATCAGCCTCTGCACAGGCACGTCAGCAGCCAGGGCCGAGTCCCACCAGCTGTACTCTGGTGACAGCACGCAGGTCGGCCTGCGGTTGATCAGGTAGCGGTTCAGGTAGCTCTCCTCCAGGCCCCGGGCCATAACACCGTTAGCCTGGTCCTGCAGAATGAGCAGGGAACAGGCACGGGCCAGGCTGTACATCTCCGCAACCAGCCCTCCGTACAGTTCCGAGGTGTAGTAGTAGTCTCCTTCGCCCTCCTCCACACAAGCTGATGAGCTTTCTTCGATTTCGTAAGGAAATGCATTTCGTGGCATTCCGTAGAGCTCCGGGTGCAAAGTGGCCACCAAGTCTCCGAGAATTTCTTCTCCCACAGGAGCCACAAACTCCTGGTCGACGTCAGCACAGAAGATGTACTCAACCTCGCTGCGAATTGGGTCTTTGATGGCAGCAGTGAGCAGGGCCATGCGGCGCTGGGACAACCTCTCCCACCCAGGCAGCTCCGCCACAGGAACCACCTTCAGCTCTCTTTCGGGCCCCAACTTGATAGGGGGATCGAGAGAGCGGGTATTATCTGTGAGAATGTAATAGGTGACCATCCCACCAGGGAGAAAGTGATCTTCAGCAGAAGAGAGGAAGCGTCGAAGGAATTGGGCATAACCTCCCACCACTAGCACCAGCAGGCCGGTACGGATTCCCCGCTGTGTGAATTCAGCCCTACGCCACGCCGAGTTGCTGCTGTCACCCCACACTAGAGGAGCACCCCATGATGTCTCCAGAGCAAGCTGCTGTCCCACCGCCCTGACAACCACCATGTCTGTCATCTCTGTTCCCCTGTCCATTCCCAGGGCATGGAAGACAGGATGAGGTGACTCCACGTTGACAGCGGCTTTCCGCCCATGGAGGAAATCTGAGGAGGCAAAGCATGTTTTGCTATTTCAACACTGAAACAGACACTTTTCTCTGTGGGGGAGATGGTGAACAGTGAAATGCTTTTGCAATCTTCTAAAGCTGGAGGAAAATCATAATCAAATTGACTCAGGAAAATGACCTTATTTAATAGTATATAATTATCACCATCTGCCTGTGATCTCTATGGAATATTTGGAGAACATATTGCATAGTTATAATCATCTGTCATAATCAAGACAAAGTCCAAGGAATAGACTCTCTGAAAGTGATTGGAAAAGAAGGGGGCTATTTTTACTTTTACATTCAGTTCAAATGAGGTAACTGTACAACTGGGTACTGTGACAGAAAGCAGCTTTCTGTGTGCCAGGCAATGTTTTTTGAATGCGTATTCAATGTCCTGGCACAGAGTGTTACAGTACAACAAATACTGCAGCACACTTACATATGAGAAGGGACAGGAGAAGGCAGTACAGGACCAGCTGTTTTCTGGTCACTCTGACCAGCCCTGTTTGAAGGACACACGCACACACACACACACACACACACACACACACACACACACACACACACACACAACCAGATCAGATATGGTAGAATACCCTGATCATATGCTCATGTTGAATGTCATTTGATATGATAAAACAACCAACCAGAAGTGGTTGTATATGTATACATTCCAGATTCAATGCAGCTAGTGCCTGTGTTGCTCTTTAAATGCCTAGGTGAGTCTATACTCTTTCAATAAGCACACAGCTTACAAACGTTTCTTTAGACCCTGACCGGAAAAAAATGTTCCAAGCGCATGCTAGGAATGAAAAGAATGTGCTACTGAAGAAATGCCTCACTTAGAAACTTTGGGAACTTGAGAGTGCACAAATAATGAAATCTTCAAAGTATATATATGCTTTTATGCTGTATATAATATATATACACATGATATAGGCTACTTCATATATAGGTAAAATTATCTGTATGCAGCATACACAGTAGATTTGATCAGATAGATGTAATGTAGGCATGGTTATCAAATTAGTGGCATAGCCAGTGTGGTACTGTGGCTTGAAAACCCTTAAGAAACGTACAGATCTTTAGATCCAAATATTGATTATATATAGGGATGCTGGTTAACTTTTGGCTTTTGGCAGCAAGTTTGGTAAAGGAGTGTGTGACAAGAAACAACGGCTACATAAAATGAACAGTGGTGGTAGAGAATGGTGGGGTAGAGATGTAAGAAGCAAGGTTAGTATAGAATAGAAAGAAACACTATCCAGAGAGTTACACTGTCCCTGAGTGAACTCATACGTTGGGAGTGGACAAGGAGTTGCAATCTGAGTGGGAGCAGAAGTGAGTGAATGTAGATGTTTATCTCCATGATTCTCCCCATACATTCCCCTTATGTCTACACTTATCCACGAGCTAAGAGATGTAGGATGACTGCACAAGATTTCTTGAACTAATTAAGGACTAATATTGCCTTCCCGGACATATTTTCAAGATCAGTTAGCTCCAAGAAAGTTTCTGAGCAAAGCTATGATCTTCGCTCTTCACTCTTCACTCTGTCCTCATCCAAATCTCCTCTCAGTCTCAAAAGCAACAAAGGTTTAACTGAGCATGTACAAGTACAGCAATCACATATCATAAATCATCAAAGAGCAAGGGAAAGGGAGCAGAGATGACACTGGTAAAAGAGGTGGAGCAGTGGCTAAGGTACTGACCTGAGGGCGTCTTGCAGAACGGGAACAGCGCCATGCTCTGACCTGCTGGTGGATAAACACACAAGCCTTTGTCTGAGGCCTGGATCTCTGCCAAAAAACTTTTCTCTCTCTCTCTCTCTCTCTCTCTCTCTTTCTCTCTCTCTCTCTCTCTCTCTCTCCCTCACTCCCTCTATCCCTCTCTCTCTCTCTCTCTCTGTCTCTCTCTCTCTGGAAATCTGCGGTTTAAGTCACAGTGATTTCAGCCAGTGGTTATTTTCTTGCCTTGTCTTCTCTCTCGTTGGGTTTTGTTTCACTTTAATGTCCCACTCCCTTTTCTTTTCTTTTCTTTGCCTAGCTTCTTTCTCTCTCCCCCTGTCTCTCTTTTCCGTCAGGCTTTTGCAGTATTCAGTTCTGGAGCAAGCCCAAAGCAACCAGATGTGTGGGGAATCTGGGCGAATAGAAGGAGCTGAGGGAGGAAGATAAGATATAGAGAAGGAAAGACAAGAAATGAGAGGTGAAGTTATGCATACAGATGAAAAGAGAGGTATATTGCTCTGGATTACATTTTTCTCCTGCTACCCATGTTGGCAGTAGGTATAAAAGCCCCAGGAGCTCTCATAACAACCTCAATAAACACTCAACCTTTTATTGGGAAACACTCATTCTTTTTAAGGAGAAATGGCAGCCTGCAAGTATTAGTAGTAAGGGAGGGAAGAAAAACACAGCATTGTTGCATGAACCAGGCTTCAAACCCACACAGGTCAGCAGAGTGTGCTGTATTCTCTCTGTCCACAAGGTGGTGGCACTCAACAAGAAATACCATGTAGGAGGCTGTTACATATCAATAATAATCACAGTGAAATGACATCATATTGGGGAACAGATTACTGTTATGAGGCTCAATAACCAAGAATTTATGGGACATTATGATCAATGAGGACATTGAAAGACCATTGTAGATATAATTTTCATGTGAATACAGGCACCAAATAAAGATTGTAGCCTTTAAAGGGATTTCCATCATAAGTTTCTGAACTTTACATGTAAACATGACATTTTAAAAATCATTCATGCATCTAAATGATTCTTAGTGTTGTGTTTTATTATTGTATTCCCAGATAGAAAGTATATTTCATGTTTCTGCAATATGAGGTATAAAGACTGAGCCAAGAGTCAATGTAAAATCCCAGAAATACCATAAACTCACTCACACTCAAGAGGTCACTTTGCAGTTTATTACGATAAATCTCTTTTTTTTGTACATCCATACAGAAATTGCGACATAATATAAGCTTGTGTAAACAGCTTTGGACAGAAGCATCAGTCAAACCCAAAAATATGAACAAAGAAACAACACCGGCTACACTAAAGGATGGATAAATTACAGGGCGAATGTAAACCGTTTTCCCAAACATCATCTCCGTCCTGTCACCTTGTTGGCAGAGAAGCGGGGCTAAAGTCACCAGGCAGGCAGCTCCAAACTATCACCACCCAAAATAAGCTGAAGGATAGGGACTCTGCACAGAGGCTTCATAACTATTCAGAACACTTACGCTAGCATCCAAAGATTGCTCTACATCCAGTGGAGATGAATATGTGAATTTATTACAGCATATATTAAGGCGTTCAAGATGAATGTGCTTGAAAGTTCCAGTGCAGAGCCCCTATTCTACAGGCTTGCTGGTCAGCCTCTGAAGGGTTGAAGTGTTATAGGTCCATTAATACCAAAGAAAATAATACCCGAGAGGTGGCTAAATTGCAAATATTTATGCTAAATCTGTCCAGGATTAAAGGAATTGTTTCTGCTTGTAGTTGGCATATTACAGATGATGAACAAACAACATACCAGCCATTTGCACAATCACCAAAATACAAGAAGCTTTTTGACAGCAAACAATTTGGCAGTGTTCATTGGTATT
Organism: Centroberyx gerrardi; assembly: GCF_048128805.1. Taxonomy (NCBI): domain Eukaryota; kingdom Metazoa; phylum Chordata; class Actinopteri; order Beryciformes; family Berycidae; genus Centroberyx; species Centroberyx gerrardi. Next base: position 27,140,984 of record NC_136001.1, on the reverse strand, counting down.
TTTGATAACTCCACTGACTTTGCAATTATTGAGTAAACTATACTAAGAGAAAATAAACTGATCAAGGGTTTGATACTGTGTATATTACTTTCATAAACTATGAGGAATCCTTAGAAAAATATTTCATTTAATGCAGCATTGTACTCATACAAAATTAATCAGATTGCACAAGAAGTAGGATAGTCTGTTAATGTTTTTCAGTTTGAATGTATAGCTACAACTGAAGAAGAAAAAATAAATAAATAAAAACTTCCCAACACTTTTTCTCTTACTCATTGTTACCAGTCCAAAAGACTATTGGTTGGTTATGGTTTTCTCTTTTGTTAATAGCATGTTGGTATCTGTATTGTCTTATCTGTATATTCTTATAGTTTAGAATCATTTTTATAGTTTAGAGTCATTTGTAAATATATTCATATATACTGTATATGAGTGCAGAATACAGTTCTATAACTCTTGAGCTTTGTTGACACCCTGAGAATAAATCATTTGTCAACACAGTTCAAGCTTTGCCAATAGCTGGTCAATTAAAATTTTTGTTTGATACTTATTCTTAATCTACACTGATTCTAATTTACTGACTTTATTTCAATTAATCATGATCAATTTGTCCTCCAATGTGAATAAAGTGAGTAGGTGTCCTACCATTGCACAAAACATATTGAAGAGTATGTATGATATATGAAATATGGTAAAATCTAAATAGAGCCTTGGGATGTTTGAGTTGGAAAGTGGAGATTTTAGATGTCAAGTGTCTTCAAAACCATATTACAATCATTGTCTTCATTCAATATATAGATGATATATAGATACAATTATAAAACATATATTCTAATGGTGGCATGCTTGAGCAGGCAGTGAAGAGAAGAGAGACAAAGCCTATTCCCAAACTTCCCCTTTTTTCTTGCCTCCTTTCTTATGGTCAAAATGTTTTCAATTTCACTACATAGAGATACAGTTTGTAGAAGGGAGGCTCTGATCACTAAACAAGTTGGAGCAGTCGGTCTAAGTTTTGAATCACATGGACAAAGTATATGACATTTTGTGTTAAGTGACTGAATGAATGAGTAAGGAGATCAGAAATGCAGCATTTTGGGAACAACAGAACTGACTGGAAGAGTTCCCGTTTTCTAGCTTTCCTTCTCTTCTCCTCCACTCCCCTACTGCCTTATCCCTTCCTCTGCTCTCTCCTCTCTTCTCCTTATCCCTCCCTCTTATTCCTCTGCTCCCTACCCAACACATAACCCTGCTTCCCACTTGTTGTCTTTCCCCCTTCTTCTCTTCCTCCTTGTGATTCCTCTCCTCTCCTCTATTCTGCTCAGGCCTTCACTGGCGCTCGTCAGCTATCATTTCGAACAGCGCCTGCAGCAGCCGGTCATCTCTGTGCCTGTATGGCTTGGTGCTGTAGAAGCCGTCGCTGTAGTCGCTGTAGAGACTGTCCTCTGTGCCGCGGTACTTGTTGATCCTGTCCAGGGCCTGGTAGAGCTTCTGAGGCGGGAGTCGCGTGGGCGGAGACGGGCTCTTGTCCAGGTGCTGCTTCCTCCAGGTAGAGGATGCCCTGGCTGGGGACTGGGGCTGGATGGCTGGGGTCTGCCTGTTGAAGGCCGTCTGCAGGAGGCGCAGCAGGGCCAGGGTGGGGGAGTAGGGTGATATGGGGGCCTTTTTGGGCTCCTTCTGGGAGTTGTCGGGAGGGGAGGCTTGGGCGGTCTTGGTCCTCTGAGGCGGACGGGCCTGGGTGGGCTCCTGGATCATCACACAGACAGAGAGGAGGCATATTAGAGTGGTGAATGTGAATTACTGTACTGTGACGCACACTGTCAGACAAAAGAAAATGATCCTCAGGCAAAGCATCTAAAGATAGACAATACATTTGTGTTGTGTATTGTGTATTTGGTTGCAAGATAAATCATACATCATGAAGCACTGCAGATTCATCATATTTGTTTGAAAAGATTAATGTAATATATTTGCAATAATCTTGAACCTTTGCTCTGTCCCTTGGATCCATTTCAAAGGATTACATTGTCGTTTTTTTTTTTTTATCACAAATCTCTCTGTGACATAATCTGCATTTGGAGGAGGGGACATCACGCACCCATCACTATAGCACCAATCTCATGTTACAGACTGCCCCAGGACCAGTCATTTGTGTCACTGGGACTCATACAGGTCACCATTTTGTCACATTCACAGCATCATGTGTTTCATAATTTTGAGCTCTGTTGCATTTTTGTCATCTTATCAAGACCTAGGTGTAAGTTCAGTGTCAGTGTAACGTAACTATGGTGTGAGTGGCGTAGGTGCGATCAGTGAGGACGGTTCTGAGAAACCAGGATTTACTGTTGATCCTTTTTTTGTTTGTCGCCCACTTGTTTACAACGTATGACGTACCTACTCTCATCCACTCCCACTTCCTCTAACATCCAAACCAGGTTTCCACGTAGACACTCAGCCTCATGTAAAAGCACCAGCGCTTATGGGTAAATACCTCTGTTGTGTTGTGCTCACCTCCATCATGTCATCCATATGTTCCACACCGCGGCGGTCATTCTGCACAGCGTTGTAGGGAATGTACACTCTAGGTTTCTTCATGTGCTCCGGCTTCTCTGACGTTCCATGGAGAATCAATTTCCAGTTCAAAATCCGACCCTCATTCTCCATACGCCCAGACTGCGAGAGGGAATAATGTTGGTTTAATCTCAGCCAACACAATACCCACTTGCAAGAATATTCCTGCACACTGGAAAACCTGAATACGAAATGTTTGTGCATATAATCTTTCTCTGCATTTATAAATGAAGTAATCCTTGCGCCCCCCCTACACATTTTTATGTGTAGGGGGGCTTTTCTTTCTTTAACTGCATACAGAAATGTGACTCAGAATTCAAATCACATCTGAACAAACAAGAGTGAGGGTGTTTTGCCAACAAATATGTGTGTAACTCACAGTGTCAGTGATCTTTAGGGTCCATGTACCAGCAGGGTCTTCTCCCCAAGTATGGACAGACATGAAGTCCCAGTTTCTGAAGCCGTTGGAGGAGGTGTCCCTCTCTCGCTCAGCCAACAACACTGTGCTGGTGCCTGAGGGAAAAGGAAAAGGAATGGATCATTTGAGAACCATTGTTATAGGACTCAAGAGTGTGTGTGTGTGTGTGTGTGTGTGTGTGTGTGTGTGTGCATTTCTCTAACCTGATGGGGAGGTGAGTGTGATGTGTAGGTCCCCTCTCCTGGTGTATTCGATGCTGGCCTCCACCTGTACATGCTCCAGTGAGCGGACTGCGTTCTCCTGCCCTGCACAGGCTTTGGTTGGAATCTCTATAGTGATCTCCCCTGCTGCTTTCAATGCCCTGTGGGACGCATTAAAATAGCAGGGCATGAGCCACACAAACAGCCCACCATGACAACAGAAGTCCATCATATGTGATATAGTGTTCCCTTGTATGCTCTCATCACGTAACATAAAGGTCTGGGCAACAGCAGCAGGGTGCAAAACACCACATCACTGTTCTGCATATATAACAAATTATTGTTTACATAGGATAATGTTACTTGATCATGCGAAGTTTTGCTTATTTCACTGATTATGCAATGTTCAACACATTTGATCAGTATCACTTGTATGGAAACATAACAGTTGTCCTACAAATCCACTGAGCTGCAACAGCAATTCATAGTATTCTGTTACATCACCACACGGCCATCTTGGTAGGAAAATAACAGGTGATTGTAATCAAATGACAGCCACAGCCAATGAGCTGTGTATATTGTAAAGCACATCATGGGAATATGAATAGATGGGGAAAAGTAACTGGAGCCTATTTTGAATACTGGAAGTTTAGATGAATAATGGTGTTCAGATTTTGAGACCATTTTGTTTTGGATTGTTCAGTGACAATCAAACACATGAATGTGTTTGACCATGACATTACCCAAACCTACGTACAGCATCTTGAACACATCACAAGCAGCATGCATACATAAGATACATGGACAGGTTTTGATGCCTTTGGGCATTCATTTGGAAAACCGTTAATCCCTATCTCCCCTGGGCATGAATGAAAGGATTTCCATGTTCAAGCTGGCGTAAAGCTGGAGGGGTTTGAGACCACTAAGCAATGAGAGAGATGTGGAGTCAAATCCACAGGATTAAACAGAGATGTCGTAAGGTAATGGGGGGACTGGGTGTCACTGCTATTGAGTCTCATAATCCAAAGCACATGGCAAATGGACACTTAAGGGAACACAAAACTGTCCACCTCAGTTGGCACTAGCTGCTATTGGTGAAATGCCATTGAATCAAAAGGTTGATTCAAGGACAAAGCATAGCAATTAAACGTTTGCCCTCAATGTTCTGGGATCATTAATCCAAAAAGTAATGTAAACAAAACATCTGGTGAGATAAAAGAGGGACAGAGGGGGGATTGCTTCCTCTGAGTTTTGTCTGGCATGCCTGGCAGCTTAGCGTCTGGCTATTTAATCCTATTGTTTAGCAGTTAGCATTTATCAACAAGTGTTGAAAGTTAATGACTGACCTCAAATTAAACGATTTCCTCTGTCATCTGTCTGAAAACCCCTTTTTGATTCACTTCTATTTTCAGCGCACCGGAAGCTTTCCTGGCTTAAGATTTTGTTATTGTCATGACTCTACATGAAAAGCAACAGATGTGTCTTTAATAACACAGATGGTTTCATCTCTTTGCTTTGTTGAGGTCAAAATGTCAGGACATTAGGACATAAAACTCTCTCTCTTTAAAATTAAATACTTTGCCAAAATCTGGCAATGTTATGTAGACTACAGAATGTTTTTTTTTTTTTCCTGTTTTGCATTGGGACCCAAATTTCATCTTGGTAATGTACAGTGGTAGCATTGTGTCCCTAAGTTACTTTGTTGTGTATGAGTTTATGAGAATATCTTACCGGTCTGGACCTACCGAAAGCTGCCATTGGTCAGACATTAATACCTGATACTACAGAGAAGATGGAAGACAACGAAATCAGGTAAAAGAGAGCAGCCGTAAGAGGTTCATATATACCTGGGCTGGAAAGAGTCATCCCTGACGATACACTGCTTCTTCTCTGGGACATGTTTCCAGATGGCTGGGTCAGCCAGGTCCACCAGGGCTTTGGCGTTGAGAAGGCCGAAGCCGAAGCGACTGTTGACCATCAGCCCTGCCCCGTTCCTCTTCCAGCCTGGGTTATTGGCCAGAGGATCGAACTCTGAGGTCCACACTACAATGTGCTGCAGGTCTCTCCAGGTAAGCTCTGGACTGGAGGGAGGGAGGTGGACAGGGAGGCAGGCCAGTGAGTAACACCAGGATTGTGTGTGCATGGAGAAATGCCAAAGAGTAGTACCATTAAGTCCGTGGTAAATTAGAATAAAAACCATCATATGTTGTAGATTGTGTGTGTAACAGTGGTGCATACTTCTGTTCCAAGGCCAGGGCAAATATTCCAGCAGCCAATGGGGCGGAGGCGGAGGTCCCAGTGTGAGTCTCAGTGCACTCATTATGCAGATCAGCGCTAGTCTGAAAGCGAACAGGCACAGAATAACATGAAATAAAATAGAGTTTAATAGATTAAGATAACCTTAAATAGGTTGAATAGCAACATAATAGGACATGACCCTTGAGATACGATATGATACGATAGCATTAACATTAACGTAAAAAAAAATTAAGCATAAACTGAAGCGACTTACGATCCTCTGGTCGGTGTAGTCTCCACTGCTGTATGCTGTAGCGAGAGTGGAGGAGCACTTCTCAGCGTACCATGGGGACAGGCCCTGCTGGGAGGCGCTGCTGATGGAGATGGTGTAGATGCTGTCTGTGTAGCCGTCACAGTCACAGTTATCGCCCTGGCGGCCGCCGTTACCTGACGCCCAAACAAAGATGGAGCCTTTCCCCCCGCGGCCCTGAGGGAACCATGATGGAGAGAGTTGAAGGAAGGAGGAAATGCTTATATACATATCTTATGTACTGTATACATGATGAAAGAAGAAAGAAGATGAGAGAAACAGAAGTGCTATATTGCTTAACATAAAGTGGTTTATTGTATTTGGGGTGATGTAGATAAAAATCTTTGCTAACAACTATAACCAACAGCATTTTGTCATTAGCAGCTTTATTCTGTGTAGCAGATTACATTGTCCTAATTGATTTTGTTCCATTTACTGTTCCCCATCACTGCTGCAGGTAATAGCTCCCATCAAGAACTTGAGTCTGAGATCACACCGACTGAATTTAAATAACGATTGGCTGTCTTATAATTACCTTCTGGATGCCGTATTCAAAGGCCTTCTGGGCCAGGCGGCCAGGCCCTTCCACTGTCTTGCCGTCATCGTTGGGTCCCCAGCTGGCACTGTAGATGTCCACATGGTCTGGATTGAAGCCAATAGAGCTGGCCTCGATGGCATCAGTCACAATCCCATCCAACATACGAATCCCTGGGTAGAGAGACAGGAAAATTACAGCACAGTGCCCAGTTGCTCTTCTAGTTTTTCACCGTTTACTGGAATTTCAAGTCAGAAATTTCAAAGATATATTGACAATCATTGGCCACTTCTAAGGAGGGAAGTAAGGAAGGAATCAAATGTCATTCTAGTTTTTTCCCTCATGACATTAGAACAATAAAAAATAAGAGTTAGTAAAGCGCTTAGCTTAATTTGAATGTTATGAATGTAATTCCCTTGTTTCAGGACAGCAGCATTTGTAATGTTCCTATTTTAAGACAGTAATTTAGCTGGTGCTTCTAGGGCACTAAGAACCAGCTGGCCACTCTGGCCCTTCAGATGTCACATCCCTAATATGCAAACTATTGTTTAGGTGGATTGGAGCTCAGTAATTTTGGAGAGTGACGTTATGCAACCATCTGGTGTGAAAAGCAGGTCTCCATCAGGAAATCTTCCCCTCCCAGCTACTGCCTATAATGAACTAACCTGGGGTGGTGCAGTCATGGTATCTACAGGCATCTAGAGCACCCACCAAACATTTTTATTTATGATATTTTAAAATGCTGCATCAATTCTATCATCATGTGACTAAGCCTTAGCAATGGAAATGGAAACCTGCCTCTCATGTTTATCATGTTTGAAGATTCTGAACGGCAAATTACCAAAATCATTAAAAAAAAAAAAGATTCATTGAAGAATAGAGATTGTTATAGAATAGCGACAGACCAGCAATAACATGCGCATGCACAAACACACACACACACACACACACACACACACACACACACACGTGCATTTAGAAATATGCATGAAGCTCTTACCTCCAACCTTGGAGTTGTATGCCACGCCAACACCACATTTATTGTTGTCTGCCTGCATAGCAATCTCCCCAGCACACCTGGTTCCATGCCTATGAACAAATAACATATTTAATAAACACTAAATTAGAAACATACTGTCTTGTTTATCACTGCCTCTGTCATACATACTGTACATACCCCATATTTTTCCAATAACAGGTACAATACATTGCTGGGTGTGATCATGTATGTAATGTATAATACGTGCATTGTCCAGAATTAAAGAGATTTAAAACTGCAATCACCAAATTGTTCTTTTTTCATATGCAACCCTTGATAGGAATTTCATTGCACTGTCTTCCCATTTTGTGTATTTTTTACTGTTTGGTTTAGACTCGCCCTCATCATTTCATAGGGTGCAAAACTCATCACAGCAGGTATAGGCCACTATAAAAACCCATACAGTGTGATGGATGTTTTTGTTTGGTTAAATAACATCTCTCATAAAATTACATGTTTAGAACAGAAAATATTGATCCTGACGACAGCATCATCTGCGTCATCTGAAAATGGATGTCCTTTGGTCGTACGGTAATTATGCATCTGTGAAAATAGGCTTTGAACTGTAGAGTGCTTTGATAACAAAAGAGCACAGCGTCGTTGGTGGTAAAGAGGCTGTCTGAGTGTGTGTGTGTGTGTGTGTGTGTGTGCGTGTGTGTGTGCATGCACACGTGTGCATGTAACACCCTGACAGCTGGCAGAGAGTGAGTCATCAAGTTCAGGTATAGTCTGAGAAACAATTGGAGAGGGGGAGCAGGAGAGGGAGGAAATTGAATTCATTGAAAGGACTGTTTTCCAATTCACTGGCTCTGTATGTATCAAGTCTGCTGTTCGCATGGTCTGCCATATCCTTTCCATTTCATACTACCTTTACTACTGACTTTATGCTAATCTATTCAGTTACATTGTGACGCATACTGTAAATGGGTTTAAATACAATCCCATAGAGTAGTTGTCTGAACCAAAGGTTGCATGAAAAGGTTCTAAATTGCAGAGCAAGTAGCACATTTGTTTCAATTTCTGTAAAAAAAACCAAAAAAAAAACATCACAGCTTACACATAGAACAAGTGAACAAGTGAACTGTGGAAAGCCAGTTATGACTGGAACAAATAAATATAAATATCATTAAATAAGTGAAATAAACAAAAAAATCGCATTTAATCATTAAATATCAAAGTAAATATTTTAAATGTCTTTTGTTCTGGAAAGTGCATGTACTGTACATCCATACATAATCAAAAGAATCACAAAAGAGATTGTGCTTTTGGTATGGATCTGCTCCAGTGTGATATCCAATCAAATGCATTTCCTTGCTGCAGCTTCACTCACATTGATTTCATAGCAACATAAGGGTGTTTGGGGATGGAAAGCCACTGTGGTGCAAAGCTTAACTCTCACACCAGCTGACAACAGCTAGATCTGACACAGACAGACGCTACAACTGTAGTAGTCAATGTAAGATGATGTAATTGTGGGTCATGTATTTGAAAATTCTGCGCATCCTAACTAAAATATATTGCTATTGTGATCAGTGATGTAGTGCCTTTTCACACTCAACGTATTTTGCCATCGACTAATTTTGCAATTCTGTCTGCTGTTCCATTTTTATACATGCTCATGCTTCCCTAGCATTTCCCAGCAGTCAACTTACTTGTTCTCATTGGTGGAGTCGTATCTGGGGAAAGGGTCCGGGTCATTGTCGTTGAAATCATAGCTAGCTGCTGCGTCCTGTTGGAAACAGACAGAGAAATGATCAGTTCTCTTTTTTTTTTTTGAAAGCTGGGGTGACATCAATATACATCAGTGATGAAGACTGGTAACATGTTAGGTCCATCAGGCGTCTGAATGCAGGACCAATCTGCTGTCACTGAGACAGACTGAGGGCTATATGAATGATGACAAGAGGAGAGAGGGATATGATCAAATGCTGAAACAAAGCCACTGGTTGTGAGGATGAAGGAGAACAGAATGCGTCAGGGCTCTTCCTCATGTCAACAGCTATATCTGTTGAAACATGATGGGGGAAGTCAGACTGATGGAAACTGCTGTTTTATCCTGAGGTCTGTGGCGTAGTTCTAAAACACTGCAGGTTTTCTTTTATTTCTATCTAATAAAGTTAGCGGTAGCGGGTATACAGACATCATCACCACATCAAAATACTAGGCAAATGATGCTCTAATGAAGCGGGACATTGTAGTGCTATGGGCTAAAGTGTGCATCATGTACAATGCCTTGAATTCTGTGTACTATACTGTATACCCATGTACTTGAATGTGTCCCTGCTCTGTCTGTCCTGTCATTCCCCTGCACTAGACAATAAACTAAAATATCCTAAATATAATAATAAGAATACACAAAAAACTCAGTTATTTTACTTCGTTTTTTTCCTCAGTGTCTGGGTCAGCAATAACAGTTTGAATCCCCAGTCCGAGTCAGATGCCTGTCACTGTCATTTTAGAGTCACCAGAATAAATGTATGCAAACGCAGGCTGCTCAAATGCCTTGATTGTTAAGGATGAGCGTCTCGGTTGATTGAGCTTCCTTGATTAATCAGCGTTAACTTAATTACAGCGGGAGTTGTTTCCATCAGCCCTGTTGTCGTACATCCTGTCTTCCTCTCTCTCCCTGCTCTGTCTAAGCAGTGATGGCTGCCTGTCATCAGCCTGGCTTCTGAGAGAAACAGCACTGTTTGAAACCAAACCACAGATGGGGCTTTATGAGGCTTTTAGAGCTCCTCTCAACAGGAGAAACTATGCCAAATCAAAACTCATCGCGCTCCCATTCAAACACGCTCCCTATCATCAACATGTAATTATTTGCCCTCGAGCTCGACATTCAAATATCACTAAAACAAGAGAGATATTTTCAATTTCTAAACAAATCCCTGTATCCTTAAATACAGTGAGTGTAGTCATTCACCCTGCTACAGTAACATGCCCATATCCCTTTTGCATCTAGGAATCAAAAGCCCGAAGCTCCTTGGAGGCAGGCATTATCATATAGAGCATCTATTAGTGTCTTTATGAATCGCCTTGTAAGGTGTCACCAGCAGCGTTGCTATGGGAACGACGGGCCCAGACGACGGGGCTGTCTCCATGGAAACGGTATCTTACGTAGTTGGAGTAGATGTCTGTGTGGTTCCACTCCAGTCCATCATCCAGAACGGTGATGACCACTCCTTTCCCTGTGATGCCCTTCTTCCACACCGGGATCACATGCAGGTCCAGCTTGGGCAGTGAGGAGGAAGTCCGCGTGTCTTGCTGGAGGAAAGGAACAAGGATAGGAGGATGAGTGGGGAGAGAAGAGAGGAGGGGATTTGTTGTTCATGTGTGGAAAATTTGTTTCATGTGTTGCAAAAAGGTAATAACATTGCTTGGGGCTGGTACTGGTTTGGTAATTTTGAGAATTTCAAAATTGCACATCCCTAATTCAAACCGAATTGAGATAACACATACCATTAAATAACACTCCCTAACCTAATAGGCTGATAAACCTAATAAATCCAATGAGCCGTTAAGACACATTTATGGCATCTTAGACCTTGTAAATCTATTACATAGCTAGCTGCATTCCAAACAGCACAGCCCACACACTGAGGTACTTCACAGCTGTCTGAGCACTTCTAAACAGCCTCTATCAAGTATCATGCATGCTAAAAACCATAGAGAAAGGTCATAACATGTCAGCCAAGCTACACCCTGCCAGCACTTCCATTGACCTTTAGAGAAATTCATTACTGGCTTGATGGCTTTTCTTTTGTTGGGGCTTGAGACCATTCTTCTGGCCACTTGTAGGCAGACTGCTGCCAGACGGTCATATTGCTACAGGCTTTTGTTACTGTCCAAGACAATGACTCTACTAATGAATTTAACCTACAAGACACAATGCAGGGCCTAGCGATGTGTTGTAGTTCAATCCAGAGTTCTTCTTGGTTGAATCACATCCACTCTCCCAGATGGATTATTGTAGAAATCTATCTCTACAGCTATCTAATAGACATCCCTTTTAGTGCACGTAATAAGTGAGGGGATGTGTGGGGTGCCAAGCCTGTGTTAATTGGAAAATCAGCAGGGAGTGAGGGAGAGCGAGCAGGGCCGCTGCCTGCCTGGGGAATAGTATGATTCAGAGCTGGAGACAGCTAGGACTAAAAAAAGAACCCTATTCGCTCTTTTGCTCTTTGCGCATTATGCACAGACACTGCAGAACGCCACCCCAAGACGTGAGTCATCGCTGTGATGTATCTCTCTCTCTCTCTCTCTCTCACTCTCTCTCCCTCTTTTTTTCTCTCTCTCTCTTCCTTTGGCTCACACTCTCATTCCCTATTTTTCTCCCCATCTTGTATCCCCTGTCTTACATGGATCTTGTCAGTAGGTGGAATGCAAATCCTGATGGAAATACAAATCAGATACCACACTTTTACACAGCGTGTTCCGATACCAATTTGCCGGCGAGGCTTTTACTCCTGACCTGCTCATATCTACAGTTCGCTTGTCTTGGCGTAGCACCAAATGACTCACTTGTTGACTCTGATAGCAGCTGAGGGGGCTCTCAATGGCCTGCCATGCATACATTTCAGCTGTACACAGTAAACAGACACATCAGATTGTGAAAGTCTCTTGGCAGCGCTGGCACATCAAATGAATGAGTGGACACAGACGCTACTGCACAAAGAGATCCCCTGATACACAATTAACACACACACTGACACCAGCACGGCCAGGGATACACACAGCCATACAGGCAGGAGGAATTTCAAGCCACAAGTATGAGTCACTCCCTCTGATTAAATTATCGGGCGGTCACCCACTCCTGATAGATAAAGACACTCATCCTGTTCGCAGGCCCATTTCTCCCTCCATCCCTCCCTCTGCCATTACATCTCTCAGCCACTGGCCTCTGCCCACCCCCACCCCCACTCCTGCTATCGCTCGTGAAGTCTGCCGCTCCCTACGTCATTCCGCTTCCCCCTCCCTCCTCCCCTCTTTGCCCTGCCCACTCCCTCCGTACGTCCAACTCCCCCCCCCCTCCACCCCGCTATCCTTCATTAGCTCTCCATCCTTTTTCACCTTCTTGTAGCCATGCCACACACGTCCACTGTACCCCCCCTCCCCCCCCGCCCCTGTTCCCTCTTTGTGTAACCAATCTGAATAGTAAAAAACACAGCAGCATATTCCTAAGATCGATTTCCAAGATCACATCTGCATTGCTAGGTATTGGTGCAAAATCCCTTGAAGAATTAACACAGTAATGGATTTGTGGGTGATAGCCGTTTAAAAAAATCGGTTAATACCTGAAACCCTTTTTTCCTATTTTTGTTTTCATTTTCCACATAATTTGGCATAGCTTCATCCTTCATGTGTTGATTGGGCCATGTTGCTCACCTATGACCAACAGGCACACTGGCCAATCAAGCTGCTTTCGATGAATTATGACCCAGTCTTTTCTGTGACACAGACATTGGCTTATGTGGAAATATAGTAAACGGCACTTTAAGACCAATTCCATTAGTGTCATCAATTCAGATAGGAAAAAATGATTCATCTCAATTTGTTTTCTTATGATCTGCAGCCTGTGACTCATGTTCAGTTAGTGCAGGCGCAGAGCACTGGAAGCAGAGAAAATGTAATATGAAGCTCTCTGTCTCTGACACATGCACACACAAACACACAAACACACACACACAAACACACACACACACAAACACACACTTACATACACTTCCTAAGGTTCTGTTGCATCAGGGACAAACTTATGAACGTGACAGAGCTAAGAATGATTTGGTGACTTTGTTTTACCAAATATAATCAATTTAATAACCAATCAAGCTTAACTGATGAATTAACCCATTAATATGGGTTAATTTCCTACAACTTAACAACTTGTGAAGGCCTTGTGAGCGTGTTGTGATCTCTTTCTCAGGCCTGAATGAAAGCTTAACAATGTCTTCACCCATTGTTATAACAGGACTATACATCTGGGGCTTGGCTAAATGCCACTCCTTTACCTCCATCCTTTCTCAGGATTTGCTTATAGTTATTTGTTAAATATTTATATGGAGCTTCTTAAATTCATGAAACTGTTTGATTTACTCATTAAATGAATCGTCATTCTTCCATGTCAGTAGATATGTATCCATGCATTTTAGTGTGGCGTGATCATATTACACCCACGCCTTTTTATGCTTGGGCAAAATTGAATTTGTTATAAATGGTGGTGTGATGTGGTTTGATATAAATATACGAACATCATCGCGAGCAACAAAAATAGATACATCGCTTGTATAATCCAATAAATCTAGTGCTCATGTTTTTTTTTCCCCAAATGTATTCAACTGTTATTATTAAAGTCTGTGCTGTGATGATGGGACAGCCGTTGAGTTCATTTTAAGCTTATGGATCACAATCGTTAAAGATGTCATTTTAAATGGTAATGGCGGGGTCAGCCTAAGGCCAGGATAAAGCAAATGTGTTAGTAACGGATCTGGTAGGGATGCACAGCTGTGACAATCTACTGTTATCTGGCACTACTTGGCCTCAACGGGCTAAAACAGCCCATTCAGGGTAAATTGGGTCTTAATGCATGGTGCTCTACTCTGGATTATAATCTGTCCACCCCTCTCAATCTCCACACAGACTGTGTTACCAATTAAGCAAATGGCTCTTTTGGCTAGGACTGCCTGATTGCATGCTATTGTTTTTTGTTGTTTTTTTGGGAGGGAGGATAATGAATATGTTTGCTATTTGCATTTCTGGCAGAGCATGCCAGAAATGACACATGAACACGTGCATAACAGCATGCTTACACAAGCATGTGCATGTATACATTTGTGCGTACACGTGTGTATGCTCACACACACACACACACACACACACACACACACACACTGTCCAGCCTACATTCAGACCAGTGAGCAGTGAGGAGCTGTCCAGCACTGGCAGTTCCTCAGTGTGTCCCAGGAGAGGCAGACTGCCTGCATGCAATCAGGCTAAACAGAAGGCCCAGCCAGACACAACCATGACATGTGACTAGCAGTCTGTGCTTTGTGGAACTATGGTGGTAATGGTGAAATGTTTTCTAAAACTTGGATTTGGAGTCTAAGCCAATTTCTGAATTGTTGACTCACAAATTGATTTTCTAATGTATTTTCCTAACCAGTACTGCTGTGTGTTCATCATGTATGTACAAGCTCGTTAGGGGCCTACCAGGTACCACTGCTGGTTCCACATGGGGTCGTCGAACAGCTTGTCCACCGGACAGTCCCTGCACTCCCTCAGGGACGCTCGCTTGTTGCGACGTTTCTCGTACTGCTGCTCGGCCCACGACACCTACACACACACATAGACAGATGGAGACGTGTGCTTAAAGACAGACTAGGTGCTCTTTGCACAGACTGGGGCAAGACAACACCGGAAGTAGGCCACTTACCCGATCGTCCTCTGACAGTCGCTTGGTGATGTGGTCGGCACTTCGTTTCATTCTGCTAGGATGGTTGCGGTGTTTGAACAAGAAATGGTTTTCCAGGGCCCCAATCTGCAGACAGGAAGAGGGAGAGGGATTCTGAATATTTTATAGGAAATGACATAATACCAGCCATCTGGCCACATCAGCTGCTGAAGTCTATCCTGCAGGTCTAGAGTATGCAGTGTCGCTTACAAAAGCCTCAGATATTCAGTAGGATGATTTCATGTAATTACATAAACTAAAACATTTGTATCACACTCGAATATTACATCAGGAAATTAATTTCTGCCATTTCTGCTGAGCCAAAAACCTCACTCGTTTTCAGGTAAAACTTCAGACATATTTAAAGATTTTATTTCCATCAAGGGAACTGTACATTTTGCATTGTAGCCTATTATCCAAACTCTTAGACAAAATGCGTTTTCATAGAAGAAAAAAAACAACTTCATTTCATGGGCTAAAGTGACTGAAAATGAAATGAAAGAAGACTGAAGACAGAAGCGGAAGCAGAAAGATTTACACAGAATCTACAGGTGTGTATTCATTACCCCGGATGTATCGCAAAAATCAGTAAGATAATGAAGCATAATATTAACCTTAAAGGTCCAAAGTGTTTTAGAAATAAAAACCTGAAAACATCTTGAATGGACAAAACGTGTCTGTTCATAGTTGAACCACAGAAGCTGAATTTGATGCTTGGCCACAGAATGATGAAGATGATTCTGACCCAGTGGGTGAAGACTGCAAACAGTCTGTCACTGTAGCCATGACACCTGGAAGCTCAGTTAATCATTGACTGCAGTTGTTAAGAGCCACAGGTTTCATCTGAATTAATGAACTGGCCTTATAGTTCAGAATAGACCTAATGTGTTTGTATTGGACAAGACAAGGTCCCTGACAGCATTAGTCAGTCTGAAATGCGGGGAAAGACAGGCTGGATGGGACAGGGAAATGAAAAACCCAAGATCCCCGGTTATGAGCTATCAGATGTGTGTAAACAGTGAGTCATGGATTGATTAAATCCTCCTCCTTTGACAGGCTGCTGAATGCGATGTGTGTAAATGTGTTGGGCTATCATAAAAGCTATGAGTTTCCACTCTATTGGCCTTATCAAGCAAAGCACAGTAATTGATACATATATTAGCCTACACTTTGCTTTGGTCCCCATCTTATATCTTATCCCCAATGCTTCATTAATATTTCATTATTCATCTTGTTTGTTTTTCTGTTTTCTGTTGGGTGAGTGTGAATTTAGATGTTTAATATTAAAACGAAGCTGTAACAATATCTTCGGTATTATATCACGTCCCACTCTGCTGATGACCTAAAAATATAATATTCATCATTGACAATTTGTTCATTTGCTTTGGTCCCCAGCTTATAGGTTATCCCTGATGTTTCATTAACATTCCATTTTATTTGTTTTTATATTTTCTGTTGGGCGAGTGTGAAGTTAGATGTTTAATATTAAAACGATACAATATCTACAGTATTATATCACATGCCCCACTCTGCTTTAATGGCCATGCCTAATACAAACACTTGTATAATTCATAAAGGCTGTCAACACACGCCTCGCTCTGTTTTAAGCAGAATGATCTGAAGCTTATTTGTTAGGGTAAAGTAGAAACTGGCTCGCTTTTGCTTTTGGGAATTGATCCGGGGCGTTGGTGCCTCCTTTCCCCGTGCAGCCTACCTGTCGGACCAGCTGGTAGTCCAGCTCTTTGGCGATCGTGTCTGCAGCAGCCAGTCCGCCCGGGATCTCCACAGCCCACTCGTTCAGGTACTGTCTGTCCCCGTAAGAGGCAGCGACTGAGCGGGGAACGACGGAGCAGAGGATCGCAAAAACACAGCACATCACCGCCGGACGACATCTCACTTCCATCTCAGAGAAAATTCAACCAGATAAGAAAAAAATATAGAGACTATCAGACAGCCCAGACGCTCGCGAGAAAGCAGCCAAAAAAACAAAACTCAGGGATATAAATGTAATATGGAAATAATAAAGAAATTTTCGTATTCTCCAAGATGTTTTTTTTTGTTGTCTTTTTCCTGAAGTAACAGCCGGGTGAGATGGAGGGAACCTGACTCTGCGCGTTATTGCCTCGATTGGTTCCGCCAAGGAAAGGAAAACAGTGGTGATGGGATGGGGAGGGCTGATTGTGGTGTGTGTGTGTGTGTGTGTGTGTGTGTGTGTGTATGTGTGTGTGTGTGTGTGCGTGCGTGCGTGCGTGAGTGAGTGGTGGGAGCGTTTATACGTCAAATTACGGGTGCTCTGACGTCAGTCTGGCGTCTACCTGTGGTAAGATGTGAGTTCGAGTCCCGTAGGGAGAGGACGTCTAAAGGGGAGGGGGGGAGGGGGGGATCCGACTAAAAATATCCCACTTTTCATATAGGGCTGCCCACTGTCGATGGGGAAAGAAATAAAATGAAATGAAATGAAATGCAAGGACATGAAATAAAAAATATACAATGTTTACGAGGATATTATAGGATGCTCTAAGGGTGCTGATGTTTTTTTTTTTTTTTTTTTTTTTAGCACTATGAGGCGAATGACGTGCAGCATCTTTCCACTCCTTGCATCCTCTCGGCATCCCCCCCCACCCATTCATTGTGAACTTAGCCAAACCGTGTAACATTATCATGATACACCTACGCTTCACTCCTGGTGCCGAAAATATAACTTCAGATACAAATCTTTCTCTCCTTGAATCGATAACATGTCTTCCTTTCCTCTGGCTGGTGGGAGTCTCACGTCACCGCCGGGGGAGAGAGAGAGAGAGAGAGCGAGAGAGAGAGAGAGAGAGAGAGAGAGAGAGAGAGAGAGAGAGAGAGAGAGAGAGATGCAGGATTCAGCACCGCGGACAGCTCCCCTCTTCACACTGCAGCCTCACAGCAGGTGATCAGATGAAACCCAGTGATCCCTGCGGGGGAACTGGGTCACTGCGGAGCCAGAGAAGACGATATAGATAAACAGAGTGTTGAAGACAAGTAATTACAACAACATATTCAGAATTAAACAGTGGAATATCTCTACTGACAGTATCAGGTGCACAGATGGAAGGACAGGCAGAAATACATCCACCATATTCAGAATAATACAACAAATAATATCAGATGTACAATATCAGTTGTACAGAAGGAGGGACATATAGACAGAAATGTGTCCAGATGTGCAGATAGGCTACTGTAAGCCATTAACATATATTAATTTATCAGATGGATGTGACATATGTACAGAAATATAATGTGAAGAACCAGCAGATGTGTATTGTGAGTATTTACAGATGGAAGTAGCATATATACAGATAGAAAGCAGATAGCATAGATTTAGAGATGTATAGTAAAAGCCCATGCCTGCATATGTCTATATGGAGGAAAGAAATGCACAAGATTGATAGCAGATGACCTATAAATATAATATTCACCATTGTTAATTTGTTAATTTATTAGGAATATTGAATCAAGACGATGTAGGCCGAGCTTTCAATTGGTTCAAGTCCAAAAAATTTGATTTAATATCTTGAAGCAAATAGGCAGACTGACTTTTTCATGACTACTGCCCCATCCTGGCAAATCAATGAAGTTTTCACTTTTCACTAGGGCTGCAACTAACAATTATTTTCATTGTCGATTAATCTGACGATTATTTTCTCGATTAATCGATTAGTTGTTTGGTCTATAAAATGTCAGAAAATGGTGAAAAATGTCGATCAGTGTTTCCCAAAGCCCAAGATGACGTCCTCAAATGTCTTGTTTTGTCCACAACCCAAAGATATTCAGTTTACTGTCATAGAGGAGTAAAGAAACCAGAAAATATTCACATTTAAGAAGCTGGAATCAGAGAATTTTGACTTATTTTTCTTAAAAAATTACTCAAACCGATTAATCGATTATCAAAATAGTTGGCGATTAATTTAATAGTTGACAACTAATCGATTAATCGATTAATCGATTAATCGTTGCAGCTCTACTTTTCACATTCACTTAAGTTACAGCATGCATCGCTAGATATTAGTTTTTGAACAGTCAACACCAGTATTGGCTGCCCCAGGGATCTGATGTCACTCACTCTTACTTTCATTTTATAATCCCAATAACAGTACTCCTAAAACTCATCAATCCACAAATTGTGGCAATGTGACTCAGATAATGTCATTTTACATTGTTCAGTGTTGCACTTTTTCCCGGTGCAATTACTGATGTTGAAAACATTCCCAAGGCAACTGATGTAAGAAGTTGAAAGAACCGTTGGTGAACTTCTAAACTTCTATCAACGCATTCCTGACAAATATCTTTGAAGTTTGTGTGTATGTGTGTATGTGTGTGTGTGTGTGTGTGTGTGTGGTGGGAGTGATAATTCCCATAGTGCAGCACTGTGCATTGGGGTCATGACATTTTTCACTCTTTCACTGGTTCCACTAAAGTGATCCTTCCATAAGTCTGGTAATCTGCTCTGTTTCCAGGACAGATACCATTGTGTGAAACTGATGTTCAAAATTAAATAACTGACAGACTGCAAAAACCCAATCAGCTATAATAAGGTCTGGCTCCAAAACTAAAATTAGCAAATGAATGTGGGAGGTAACCACATCCCCAATGACATTCAATTAAATAACATAAATGATGGTGGCGCTAATAAAATTTATAGAATTATAAATTTGTTTCCACAGTTAAGTGGAACATGCAGGTGAAACAATAAAAAATAATAACTCATCAAACCATCGTGGCTTGAGGTTCCGAATGCTTCCAGAATTTAAATCCTATCGTTCACTCAGAAAAACGAAGAGTACTGAGTGCTTTAATGCGCATTGTTCTTTGATTGTACAACGTAGAAAACAATGTCTTTTTTTGGTATTTTGTTTTCTTTTTTTAAATAGTGTTTGCAGGCCAGTTAAGTACGGCTTTTATGAGAATCAGGTTGTTAGCTGGGATTAAAACAGTGGGTCACTCTTTCATGTGTAGTGTGCACAGTGATCCAGAGATACAGGCGTTGTAAGAGTGGCTGTTTATTCTGTCAGACACAATGGAGGTTGTAGATATGCAGTTCATGCCGCTCATGTTGCTCCATCTCAATAAATGTCAGCCAGTCTGTATAGATTTAATTAGATTTAAGTAACACAGCACAAACCTGCATACTGTTTTACTTGAAGACTCTTGAATGTTACTTCAGATGTACAAAAAAAAAAGGAAACCTATTTGTTTGGGGGGGAAAACATAATGAGCTGGTTGGTCGTGAATGAAAGTTGTCCTGTCTGAGAGTCAGCGATACCTTTGGTCATCTGGCTGTGTGTAAACAGGTCTGGAGCAGATCTGCAGTATAATCCACCTTTACCTAGCAACAACTGTTTGCTTTGACCAAGCTACTCACTCAGGCATGGGGCACTCACTCAGACAACACATGCAGCTGAAGAGCCAAAGACCCAACAGGAGGAAGAGCTTCTGTCATCTGCTGATGTTTGTGGAACATTATAGTAAGCAGCGAGTTGCAGGAGAACACGGCTTCACTACAGAGGACCGAATCTGATTTTGTTTTCATTGATTCTCAGCATCCTCTGTCCTTTTCTCTGAGCTGACCGGGTGTGTAGTTCAGTTAACTGAGAAAGCTCATTCATGCAGCCTTCCGTATTCCACTGACACACACACACACGCACACACACACACAAAAAAAACCAATGCACACACCGATTCATCAAATGAGGTCACGGGTCTAACCATTGTCGTCAGCTAATTATTTTTTTTCCAGCTCCAGTGCAGGTCTAGTCAACAGGAAAGCCCCTGGTAACGGCTGCAGGCTGTAGGATGACGAACATGAAGACCAGAAGTGATAGAGAAGACAATTCAACCAATTTAAGCAAGGCAAATGAACCACTTACATGTGAAACATTAACCTGTTTCCTATTGATCGTACAGTTATTTTATTCTTATATAATATTTATAATGTAGCTAACTGTTCTTGGCAGTTTTGTCAGTTGTTTATTGATTAGTATTTTATATATAGATCCACCCTCTGTTTTCTAATTCTGGTATCATCCACATATTTGTCAGCAGTTTTACCAGACATAATGCACACAAAGGTATAAAAGCATAACAAGAAAAGACCTAAAAAGAGAGGTTATGAAACATGTCATGCAGCAACACACTGTAGTGCAATCTCCTCATGAATATATCATTAAAACAATAAATTAAACATGACACATACTAGCGAGTGGGATCAATACTCTCCCAGCCTGCAGTAACCTCTCATGTACTCCCTGTCACTCGCCAACCCTGTGTGTGTCTCTTCTGCCTGTGACACTCATCAAGGACACATGGTTGCCATGCCAACCCCCTCCTTGTGTCATCTTCATTGTCAATACGGCCATCAGACGGCAACTGTGGCAAATCTTCACTCACAAGCCACAGTAGTGTCAAAAACCCAATGAAAAAGACAAAGGCAACAAGTGTTACTCTAAAATAAGCTGCTTAAAAAGAACTAATGTTGAGTTGTGTCAGACATACTGTACATTAATTTTATACAGATTGGTGTTATAGTGAAATGAAAATTTACTGTGGGTTGGGAAACTAAGGAGCGACCTGTTGACTGTGTGTGACTGTTAATTCAAACCTATCAATTCAAGTATTCAAATGACAGAATAAAACTGTTTTAATGATTCATGGGTTGAAAATGATTTTTGCTGCCAAAGTTTTCTTACTTTGGAGTAAATGCCAGTCAGGGAGCAGACCTCTCATTCACACCTTCAAAAATCATATAATTGGTCTGTAAATAATGTGCTTGTAACTAACAGTTTCAGCAAAGGTTAAGAATCTGCTTCATTCATTCAGTGTCACCACATCATATTGCTGTAAAAATGTCACCTGTTATCAGAAGAAGCTGTAAAAATGTCACCCGGTGTCATCCAGATTGGCGTGATTTTGGGGATGATACACTGAGGAAGCTGTTGATTGATGTTGTGGAGCGAGCTGGGTTCTGACTGTTATCAGACAGTGTGAAGGTCAGTTGGACTTTGTCTCTGGAAGTCATCTGTGTGACGGACACTGTTGCCACTCAGATACCCAAGTCATCACTTCATTCATCACTGAGATGAGGGATGAATGATGATGAGGAAAAAGCCACCATGTTGTCAGATGTAAAGAGACAAATCAGACAGGAATGTATCTCAGTGCTGGTCTGTGTTTTAGAGACACCTGATCACGTTCTCTGTAGAGTAATAGATATTCATTTGTGTTTAGACAGAGGGTCTGAAAACTAAATCATTACTGACAACAAAATGAAAAAAAAGATCTATATGTTACACAAGTTTTTGTTTGGTTTTTGCCTTTTCTCATTTTTCTTTCAATCTACCATTCAGAAACTGGACACATTGTGTAAAAGCACATTCTCTGTTATCTCTTAACACATCTCAGTAATCAATATTGTTGTTCTGATGGCATCTTGGAAAAGATGGATCATTTATGATATGACTCAGAAATAAATTTAATCTAACAATGTATTTACAACATCATATTTCTTCATGCAAAGATTTCAATTAACTCATAACAGTTAAGTTTATAGTGCAGAAAGTTACGTCACGTCATTTGTTGCCATGCCAACAGCAAGAAAACAACTGTGGACAGAACAGCCAGTGATGGGGATCAATCTGTTAAAAATTATCCTGTTACAAATTGACTACATCAAAATAAATCATTGCCGTTACACCTGCCTTTCCTCTGTGTAGAATGGTTTAGTCTTCAGAAGAAATGAAAGTTTAAAGCAGCTGTTAGGGCTACGGAGGCTGAATTTACTGCTAATAAATCAATGCTTGATTAGGCTCAGATTTGATTAGATTGTTTGTGTGAGGCTTGTGCCAGGAGCCTCTGTCCCTCTGTCCTCTCCCAAACACTCTGATCAGTCTGATGGTTTGAACAATAGTTTTGGTGAACGAAAACCTAATATGAGATATCAGTTGATATCTCATATTGGCTTGATTAAACATGGTTAAATTGATGATGGATATTAATTGTTTTACCATTTCTGTTGATATAATTAATGAACAACACAATAAAATCCACATCTTCAAAATGAGAAGTTATATATTGCTTTTAACATAGTACTTAACATTACAACATTAGCATGTGATGCAACACAATCAGTGGATCTAGCTCATGGGAATACTGTATGTGTTGTAATGTAACGAAATTGTTAAAGGACTAAATGCAATGCAATGCCCTCCAGAAACTATTGGTACCCTTGTTAATATCTGGAGGAATTTAACCCCAAGACACTGTATTATTTTTATTTTATTATAGATCAGTCTTGTCACACTGGGACACACCAGGATCAGACCCCGGCCCGACCCGTTTCTGTCCTATTCCAGTTCCACAGGACCCGACAGGCTGTTGCTTCCCACCAGGGGGCAACATGGAGCTGCATGATGCTGCCAGCTCACTGTGAGGAAAATCCAAACAACACGGGTGGTGAGTCAACTCTTCCCTGAACTGCGGGGCGGGTCCCGTCATGAGAAAAATTCGGACTGTGTAACTGCCTTCTGATAACAGCAGTGCATGTTAAGCAAAGAAATAAAATTATATCTCTAAATCTGGGTTAAATTATGTATTCAGTCCATGTAGGCCGTTTATCATCTTATGATCTCGGTTAGTGTATTTCAGCAGCTTACAACTCCCAAGTTGATGTTGTTTTTGTCTGTCCACTGAGTCTGAACATCATGTAGAAAGGAAGGGCTCCATCTGATAAAGGACTAACACAATGTCTTCCATTAACCTCCAGTATGTGACACACACACACCCACCCACACACCCACCCACACACACACACACACACACACACACACACACACACACACAAAGCTTAATTTTGGTTATGGCAACCACTTTGATCAATCAAAGTCGAAAGTTTTCCTAGCGGGAGGGGCAACTTCTTTGGCTCTAAGGGGCAGATCAGGCGTAGACTCTTTGTTTCCTAGCAGAGGATTGAAAGGGCGAATTGGGAATTGAAAAAGTTTATCGCATTTTAGAGAGATGCCACATAAAAAGAGAAGCCATGGCCATCATAAAAATACAAAGGAGGTAAGTTTTCCCTCTTTAGCATGGCCGTTCCCATACGGAAAACATGTAGCCTATTTTACATAAGGCTATAGATTACTTCAGAATATGTCGAGTGTTTCAGACATGCAAACAATGTCCAGTACTGTAAACATAGACTAGATGACGTTCTTTCGAAACATTCTGCATCTGTATATAGCCTACTTGCATATAACCATATCCAAAATGTCATTCACATGAATGACATCTACATGCACAAATACATTTTACCAAGTTTCTCTGCATATTGTGGAATATAAGTGACATGTGTTTTTGCAGCATGGGTTAATCTGGGTGTTATGGCTCAAACAATGTGTTTAAGAAGTGCTGCAGGGCGCTGCACCGCTGAGCTTTGGTAGAATTCTGCATCAGCGTTCAATCAATGTATTGATCGCTGCAAATGGTTGAATCAATCGACCTGATTGCAGGAACTTTCATGTCCACTCACATTGCAATTTGCGCTCAACAAGTATGTGATACAAGTAGGCTATGCATGCTTATTGAGCAAAGTGTGCATTTTGCTGAAGATGCTCAAAACATTCATTCTGTGGAAACAAAGGTAAGTTGTCAGGTGCCTTTGAGGTGAAAAAAAACCTCGTTTAGCTATGGATTATGCAATGGTTGATTCCATCCCCCAAGTATGCCCGCTGGTTTGGGAAGTTACATATACAGGCAATGCTTGATTGTTCTTTGCTTATGCGGAAGAGCCACAGATCCTGTTGGAAAAGGATTATAGCAGAGTAAATGCAAATCGACCCCTTGTCACATTGCTGCAACCCGTTCGTCGGTTCAGTAGGCTGGACGCCATTTGTTACTATCTGTCTACTTTATTTGAAGTTTGCGGGGAGTGGCGCTCTGCTTTTGGATGCATGAGAGTAATCCTGTGGTAAAACCAGGAGAGATTGGCAGTGTATTTATTTTAGACCAGTTTGTAGATTCGCCTCCAGATCCCCCATGGCGTACGCAGCATACTGGACGAGCCTTGTGAGTACATGCCACATATTTAACTGTACATTCAACCCTCTCTTCTTTTTGACCCTCTGGCTATACATGTCAGTAAGTGTTAGGTAGGCTAAACCTTGGCAGTTGTATTGACGCAGGTCTAGTTTTATTGTACTGTAATGAAAGCGGCGCAACAAGTCTTGAAGAAGATGAGTTATGTTGATGAAAGCTCTGTAAAAACTTGGCATACACAAGGGAACTTTTGATTAGAAAAGAATGACATTAATTTGGCACAGGCTAAAGGCTTGGTCCATATCCTGTCAGGTACAATACTGATATGTCAGGGTGTGTCACTGTTTAACTTTTAATATGAGATAGGATTGAATACATTGCCTAGCCCATCTATTTACTCCTTAAGGTCACTCTGTTGGGGTCAGAAGTACTGTTATGTAATGTTACAGTATTTCAACTCATTCCAGCCAATTTATGGCAATGCTTAAGCTCTCATAACATTAAACCACATTATTTGGAATGACATATATGCTTAATGCTACATACATACTTGAACACTGTGGCACATCTTAGACTAATGCATGGTTGTTTTTTATTTGTTTGAAAAATGGTTAAGAGACAACAATAGAAATAAGATCACCACTTGCAAAACAAATATTTGACAACTGCAACTTAACTTAATAAACTTAATAAACCACAAAATAAGTTGAAATTACTACATCCTGAAGAGATGTTCCATTGAATTTAGTGCCAAAAGTCATTCAGCCTTCAAAGGATTACTTATCAATACAACTGGGTGTATGTTTATGTGTGTGTGTGTGTGTGTGTGTGTGTGTGTGTAGCATGGAGGAGCAGATCCTTCCCCAGTCGGAGTCCATAGTAGCAGGTCTACCTCCTACTTTGCCACTGCAGGGTCCCATGCCAAGGTACTGACTTCACCCCTCTCAAAGGATTCACCACGAAAATTGCCTGTGTTGTCTCATAAATTCACTTTGAAATGTATGAAGAAAAGTTGTATATGATTATCTTACTGCCTGCCATACCAGAGGCTTGAAAAAAAGGTTTATTTTGGCTATAATGTGCTGGGTGTGTTTCAATATCAGGACATGATCCTGTTTAGATAATTTTGGATAGATAAAACAGCAAGTGTAGGAGTGAAAAAACAATGATTTTGTATTTCAGCTGCACAATAGACCAACATTACTGCAGATGAGATACTGGGGTTGCTTTTTTGTTCTGAATTTAAGGGCCAATGACAAGATGTCATACCAGTTCGGTAGGCAACTTGAGATTTGCATTTGTCTCCCTCTAGTGAGCCAACAGGTTCTGAATCCACAGGTAAAACCATTTGTCTGCAAAACCAACCGTCTGTTCACCTCACTGATCTAGTTTCACAAGGCTGCCTGGGACTTACCTGCTACCATAGTTGTTCAGCTCTAGTAATGAGACAAACAGGTTGTATGTGCACTCTGAAGAATGTTATGCTACACCCAATACCACAGAAAATATCTCCAAACAACTCAGAGAATGCTCTTAGAGACCTATTGACCTAACCTAAAAATTCCTAGCAAGGAGTGCCAGCTTAGGGCTTAGTCTATATAACTGTGCGGATTGCATATAATGTCAAAAATGAAAATGTCTTGTTAATAAATAGTTAGAGGAGCCTGGCCTAACCTTTGACAAAATCTCACCTAACTTCTTATAGGCTGATGTGTGATGCCTTTATTTGTATGGATGCGGTAATCTTATTATGACTTAACCAATTTGATGTTAAGAGGTGGAAAATGGCTCAAGACTTGGACTAATTAGTATGATTGCTGGCCTATATTGGCAAGCCCAGTGGCATGCACAGACTCTGAAAGGGGCAGGAGCGAAACTCTCTAAAAGGGCAACTTCTGGACTGGAACCTTTGTTGCTTTGTTGCATCCCCTCTCTCCCATCCTTCTGTCTTTTTTCACTGTGAACTGTCTACTAAAGCAGAAATGCCATAAAGATCATCTTTATCATTTCTGGTTTTCTACAGTGGCATGCACATAACCTTTTATGGGAGAAAATGCAGTATACTAGCATTTGTAACCTCTCACTGAGATGAATATGTAATCCAATCTAAAAAGTACAGGTAGGCTACAAATTGAAATGCAATATGAAATTCTACCAGAGTAGTTTCTTTGTTTGCCAAGATAGTTGCCCTTTCCATTTTCTGTTTTCCAGGAAATATTAAAAAATATATTTCCATGCAACATAAGAAAGTACGCAATCAGTATTAGTACTTCTAGATTATGTCACTCAGTTGATATTCAGTAATTCAAATTTCCACTTTAATACACAGGTTGCACTGTTCTATCAATAAGAGTAATTTCTCAGCTCTTTTGGGGTTCAGAGGCCCTGAAGATTTCCAGGTGAATCTGCACCAGGCTGCTGAAAGTGAAGAGGCATTTTGAGATTCACTTTATTGATAGTTTGGCATGCTATTTTAAAAAATATGGCCCATATTCAGACCAAAAGTAATCATATAGTTAATGATGTAAAAGATTAGTGAGTGAAATAGATGTAGACCTAGGTTTAAAATTATGTTTAGGCCCTAATAGTGGCTCCTCAATGCCAGTGGCAATGAAATAAATTGGGTCACAAAATGAGGCTGTGAAAGAGCTGTAGGCCTAATTGTTTGTGTGATTACTCTGCTGATGGAGCGTTGTGATAGACCCATATCATCACTGCTGCACTGCTGCATTTTGCCTGTTGCCAAATATCACTGTGGTCACTTTCACAGTAATAATAGCGTTGATGATGTAATAGCGTCACTTCATTGAGTGAGAGATGTGAACACATCTCTAATGAGATCAAGATCAACCACAAACATGCACAGTCTTTGCTGCTGATATTTATTGTCAAATTGCTGATGTAAAATTAGCCTTACTTAGCAGATTTATGATTATATGTATCTGCAAACTGCTATTTGCATAGCAATTGTACATTATGTATTGCACATTTTCTGGAAAAGAGAATGATAAGGCATGTATTATCTATCCATGGTACTATTAGCATGTTAGCAGGTGGATATACAAACCCTGTATGTCTGTCAAACAGCAGTGGGGACACGAACCGAAGGGACCCGCTCTGTGAGGCGGTGACGGACGGCGATTGAAGGTGTCAGAGCTAGTATGGCAGAATTAGTGGTGACTGAAGTACGACATGGATCTATATATAGAGATGAGAGCCAGTTCAGCAGGGGAGTCCAGTTACACACGCACGCTTACGTTCATACACACACACACACACACACACACACACACACACACACACACATTGTTGACAACATCTGGTAATTCTTCCTTCAACTTCATTCCACTAACTAATTTTATTTCCCAAAATAATGCAGCTATCAGGAGATAGGTGCATCATATTGCTGTGCATTGGTAAATGTTGTGCTTATGAGGAAGCAGTGAGTTGTCCTTCTTGCCAGTTCGTGTGATTGAGTCTTTATTTGTGAACCTGAATATAAGTAACTGATGAGAAACCAGATCTACCTTTTAGGGGTGGGACAATATGCTTAACTCAGGATACGATTCCATATGATTACTACAGCAGAATAAAATGTAGCTGATATTGCGATTCATTTTTCTGCCCCACGATGCACATCGTTTTTTATCGCGATATATTGAATTTCGATATATAGTCCCATCCTCCTACCTTTACAACAACACATCCCATAAAAAAGATTAAAAGCTCAGGTAGATCCTAGGGAGGTTCCAAGACGACTCTTTCCCATGATGCAACAGCTCGTTCTACAGGCTGGTTTAGCTGACATGTCACATCGCTGAAAGGTGTGTCTGTAGGGAGTGTGCTCTGCTGTGGGTGGGTAACGCAAAGTTTGGAATGTGTGTGCG
Organism: Centroberyx gerrardi; assembly: GCF_048128805.1. NCBI lineage: Eukaryota > Metazoa > Chordata > Actinopteri > Beryciformes > Berycidae > Centroberyx > Centroberyx gerrardi. Next base: position 27,112,292 of record NC_136001.1, on the reverse strand, counting down.
TGTGTGTGTGTGTGTTTTTGAGTATGCGTGCGCATGTTTGCATGTGTGTTCGTGAGCATGTTTGTCTATGCATATGTGTGTGTGTGTGTGTGTGTGTGTCCATTACAACAGGTATGTACAGCTACATAGGTCCATGTATGTACCTGTAGCTTTGTCTGTTTTCAAGCTGTCAGGTGCAGAAGAGAACAACAAAGCAGACCAGCATGACTTCATTCCTTCGCAGTGTGAACACCCTGTACATCAGAAGTGGAATGTATATAGAGTGACATCCTTAAAACATCATTCAACTAAACACACATTAGTTATTTTCTGTTTTTTTTTTAATCATTTGGAATCCACTGGTATTCATTTATATGTTTGTGTCTTAATTCTGTAAAGGAGTCCGACAGGAATGTGGTTCACAGCCAGTCAGTTTCTGTATCATATTGCACCTACTATGGGAATCCTTTAACAGGCTCCGTCATATGTTCCATACTGTGTTCCTCCCACTGTGTATATGATGTTACAGGTTGCAATTGCCAGTCTTATACCCTTATATATGGCGCGGTTTAACGGGCAAAATTGTTCTGGGAAATGGAAGCTTAGCGACCATTCAACCTGTCTGCTGTACAAACAGGAGTGTTACCACGTCTGTTTGGTTTAAACTCATTTACAGTACGTTGTCGAAACATGAATATTTCAATTTTTTCGCCGAGAGGTGCTGCTGAAACAATGGCCGCTTTTGAGTGAAAGGTTCAGCTCTTAGGCTACGGACTGATTCTATCACAGTGACTCACTCAAAGACTGTATTGTCTGCACACCCCACCCAGGCACTACCCAAAGGGACACACAATGCAGTGAAGTCATGGGTTAGGTATAGGCTCAGAGATACGGCTGGAATTGTACTTTGCACTCCCACTGCTTTGCAATTACTTGTGGTCTGTTGGAATAATAGGAGTGACATGACAACAATAGGAGCAACATGACAGCTTCATAAACACCTGACTATACTTGTTCACACCTTTGTGGGGACTTTTTCATTCATAATCTCAGTTAGAGTGTTTTCAAAGGTGTTCGAAATGTGCTATAGAATACATTTCCATCTTTCCATTCCTGCAGTTTGCCGAATATTTGCTTATACAAAATTTGCTTTCTTAGTAAAGTAATAAGGAAGGTGAAACTTCAGAGAGGCAACACCCATGCCTTAAGCCTTTGCAAAATTATTTGTCATGACTTCTGCACTTTTGGTACAGCAGTGAATAGTATACTCTGATTCCGCAACAGTCGCAACCATTTTTTTTTAGCACTGGCATACATGTTTCTTGGCAGTTTTGATGTGCAGGGTCACTCACATTGAAATTCCCTCCATTTGCCAAGGGAATTGGTCGTTTTTCAGTGGCTCAATCAGTAACTATTGATTGATACAGTTAATATTTCAACTGAGTAATCGCATGTTGAAGTGACCCAGGTCTAGGAAATACTGCTGGCATTCTCTTTGATTTGCCTCTCAGTATTAGCCTCCTGAGGTTATGAAAATACATGATCGATAAAGTTTTTAGCTGAACTTGGCCTCACTTGGCAGATAGTTGACCCAGCTGTGATATCAAACTAAAGTCGCGCCCCTCCCTATATTCTCCTAGGCAATTAGGCAGCCAGGGTGGTTCCACAAGCTGTCTTTTATTGCTGTGAGTGAATGTGTACATAAGCATTTGTCTCTATGTGTGCATATTATGTATTCCTGTGTGTGTTGGAGAGATGTGGGTGTGTGCTTCTTGATAAGTAGGTTGGATATTTTAGCAGGTAAGACTGAGCGAGCATTACATTGATGGTTAAAATATCTTTATGCATCTGCCCAACCATGCATATTTTTGTGTGTGTGCTCAGAGTAGTATCTGTTTCCCTGAGAAGAGGCTCAGATGTGGCCCCTCATCAGATGGGTGACAGTCCCCGGTCAGCGCTGTTCCCTTTATAGCCCAGAGAGTTACGGCCCGGCCTCTTCTGACTACCATGCCGACGTCTCAGCCTTCCCCCAGCCCCCTCTGCTCTCCGGCCACGCCCCCTCTTCCCTCTGCCCTGCCCCCTGTCCCACTCCGTTCCCTGTGTGTTGGGAGCATGCTGCAGCCGACAGACTAGGCAGAGGTTGACACACACACACACACACACACTCGGAGGCACATTCAGCCAACATGGGCCAGTTACTGAGCTGGATCCGAGGCCCGCGGGACACCCCGGCCCTTCAGGATGTGGCCGTGGAGCAGCAGGTGTGTCCATATGTGTGTATGTGTCTGTCTGTCTGCCTGTCTGTGTGTGTGTGTGTGTGTGTGTGTGTGTGCTATTGTATGTGTTGAGCAACTTATCCAAAGTATCCACGTGTATTTTGTTATGTTAACGTAAGTTAGTCTGCAAACATAAGGGTACGTGTATTTGAGATGTTGTGTTCGCAGTTGTGAATGAGTACTGGTAGTGTTACTGTGCATGGGTTTTGTATGTTTAGCAAAGGACTTATACGGGAAGGCACGTCAGGAGGAAAACTGTCTTGGCACCAATCCAAGTCAGACCTCCCCTCTCTCTTTCTCTCTCTCTCTCTCTCTCTCTCTCTCTCTCTCTCTCTCTCTCACTCTTTCTCTCTCTCTCTCTCTCTCTCTCTCTCTCTCTCTCTCTCTCTCTCTCTCGGCTGGGAGGTGAGGAGGGCTGGAATGTGAGAGGCTCCCGGTCAACCTCCGGGAGTTTAGAGCCAGAGTGTGTTTTGTAGTAGTGAGATATTAAGCCAAGGCTGGGACAAGGCCTGCGTTGTTGAGGACATGTTTGCTGCCAGTTGTGTCTGTCTGCAGGAAATGTGGATGGACGCCTGTTTTGATGTTTTGATGGTTTCTAAGGGGATAGGCGTGTGTTTTTTTATACAAGTAGAGTGTTTCTAACAAGTGCAGACTGTGCTGTTTTCATTTTCATAAGAAATAGTTTGAATGTTGAATCGGCATTCTCCCATGATTATCAGCAGTGATGGAGCAATCCCAAATGGGTGTGTGAGTTGGAATACGTCTAGGTGTTTTTTTTTTTACAATAGTTAAAATTGCATGTTTGTCATGTACTGAGGGCTCAATGTGATTATCTTGTGTAACATTTTCATGCATGTCTGGCAGACAAAGTGACCTAAAGTGGTGATAGATGATAGACTTATTGTCTATCCTGCTGTCAGTACTTTTGTTATCAGCGCTGAGTTAGCTTAGTGTGAGTCACACTATGTGTTAAAGGTTACACAACTAGTGCGGGTTGGTTGGGAAGAGGACTGGACGGAGATAACCTATCTTCTCTTTTTTGGTGGGAGGCTGTGTGTTGTTTTCAGCCAGATTCCCAGGCCTGGATTGCATTTTGCCTCCCACCCCAGCTCACTATCATCTGGTACCTATCATTACAGTGACAGGAAACGGCCACTGGGAAACCATATCTTGACGGCGCATTCATAACCATCACAATAATGTCCAATGATGACAACGAGACAATGGTGTCACACTTATCCACATGTCCAGTGCACTTCTCTGTCAAACACACACACCCATTACTAGCTAAGTGGATGTGGTATACGTCAGTCTTGACCCTTCACACTTATGGTTGCATACTTTGATGCAATGGTCAGCAATTTCCGTACTTACAGTACTGCAATATGTTCTATTCCTCACTAAATCACATCCTGCATTACTGTGTAAATCTTAATTATTTAAGACCTACTGATAACATACTTAACAGTATCTCTGAAATGCTGGTTATGTTTTGCTTATACATACGTACATAGATATAATACACCTGTCTTATCAGCCTAAATCAAAGGCTGCAATAGAAAAGAGTGTCCTATTCCCCTCTATTTGAAAGCCCATAGATTCGCCCTATTTGCCCTAATGAAATTCTGGTGTTGGGTATTCTTCTCCTCTTCGACCCAAGTCGAAGCGACGAAATTTGATAATGTATAATATATGAATAATGTATGAATACCCATGTTATAGGGAAACAGCTTTATTAATGACATGTGTCTGCCTGGAGAGGGGAGGGAACAACACTCTCCAGCACGTGGATCAGAGTGATACACCCTCAGGCTGTTGTGTGAGAGAGAGAGAGAGAGAGAGAGAGAGAGAGAGAGAGAGAACATATTGTATGGGCGTGTGTGCACAGTCACTTGTGTTGCAGCTACATATGTGCATTTCCTGTACCACATAATTAGATGTAGTGTTTATCCCACAGGCCAGTGATGGAGTCTCGTGCTGTCAGATTTCTCGCTTCACGTACAGTTTGGCTTGAGCTTGACTGCTGATCTAATCCGATCACGCTCACAGGCTTTTGTCATGTTGATTATATAAAAGCACCTCTGGCAGAGCTTCCAGGCCTCTGGGCTTACCTGAGAATGTGCTTTAGCAGGGTGTTGTTGCTCAGCACAAAGTTTTTTGGACATTTGCTCTCATGTCTGTTTACATCTGTTATGCTTGAGGAAAAGCTAGTGCTCCTGCCACATGATGTTTTTACCCGACAAGTAAGGATAGGAAATGAAAGCTGCAGCAGCCGTGCAGTCACTGGAAATTGTAATGTGATATAATCATTGAGATGCTCGGCATTAGTCTTCACACAAACACATGAAAGTAGCAAGCTAGAAGTTGGTGATGACATGTTGGCTTAGCAAGCTACTGAATACTATGAGCTAATTGCTGACATCTCTATCTCGAGGTTGTTAGCAATTAATGGCTATAATGCTTTAAATATTGTTCGTTCCACTTGTTTAACATCTGGCAAACAGTTTGAAACTCGTTTATTCAAGCATGCAAGGGTAAGACATAGGTTTTAGCTAGCATACCGACAGTAGAAAGGTTTCTCAGTAAGTAGAAAAAGTTAATTTACTTCTGTGTGTTTAAGTGTGGGATGGAGAATGTGGGTAAACAAACCAGGGAGAATGTACAGTGCTAAATTTAGACTCATAGATGGTACACAGACATCCAGCAGAGCAAAGAATATCCCTGGTTTAAAGAGAGTGGGAGAGACATGGATGCCGAGGGGAAAACCAGAGAATGGGAGTTGTAGAGAAGAGAGAAGGAGAAGAGAAAAAGCAAGCTTGTGAGAGAAAGAGAAATGTAGGTTGATACTGAGAGAGAGGATTGTAAAAGTGTTGAAGAGTATGACATTACTTTGCATCTTAGAATTTAAGCAGACACACCTATTACAAAGGGGTGCAGCAGTATTATATTATAAGATTAATTTTAAGACCAAGTTCAATTGCCAGCAGTTAAGTAGTGCAAGAGAAGAAGTCACAGTGCCCAGAAAATACATACAGCAACTATTGAAGTTGAAGTAATTTTGCATAGTTTTAGTGGACAGAATCATGTCCTGAAGTTGTTATTAATCTTGAAAATAAAACTAAACTAAATAAAAACCTCTGTGCCTAGATACAGTAGAATGCCCTACAGGACTATGAAATTGTACACTTTAAAGGGTAATACCAGTATTTTTTAAGTTTTTCCCAATAGGTCGACCCTCTACTTACTAAGTTATTCCTGGTGTGTCTGCACACAGTCAGCGCAGTTGGAGATGTCAGGGCTCGTTTTCCTCCCTTCAGAAGAAGTCAAGTCAAGTCAAGTTTATGAGTGTAGCCCTTAATCACTGAGAAAGCCATTTGCTGACATTCATTTTTGTGCAGTATGAAAAACAGCTTCCATAGACTTGAAAACAGCCTGAGCTAGATTATCCATCACAGTAAACATGAAGCCTAAATTTGGTTTTGACAAAGTTTCTGTTTTATCGTTATTTCATTGTGTTTGTACATTGAGTTGAGTGTTTTTCTATCACTGAGCACATTATGTTACGCTCTGCTTCCTGTCAGTCACCTGACACCCACAGGAAGAAATGGAAGTCTCCTCCTGCAAATAATCCCTCAAAACATGTCACCTTACAAACTTTATTGTCACATGCATGTCTTATTTAGGGCAGCAGTTTATAGCAGTTAATTTCTAGCTAGGTTTTACATAAAATTTGTATTTAAAAAACAATGAAAAATGAGTAAATGTTAAAAAATCTAATGACATATGATTGGGCAAAATGTAAACTAGATGTACGGCTACAACGTTAAATGACACTGGTATTCTCCTTTAAGGAAAGGTGGCTTCAGCAGTGTTAACTGTGTTTGTTTCTGGGTCTGTTTGGGGCGATGAGCGTGTGTATGGAGGGGTGGTGGTGGCTGTAGGGAGGAGGAGGGGAGGAGAGGGGCTAGAGTGACATTGGAGTGAGTAGGTACAATATTTAGAATGGTGACAGCTAGTTTTTAATATTTATGGGACACAAACGGTAGCTGCTTATAGGAACTTGTGTACTCCAAAGGAACATGGTAAAGGCCAGCTTTTATAGTCAGACAAGGCCTGTTTCACACACACTTTAATAACCTCCAATATATTTTGGCAACGATGTATCCTTGTATTTCCAATGCAAAACACTTTTCACAGCACACTCTCACTTTGTTAGTGCCACTAAACATACTGCTATCAGTCTTGTGCTTTCCCACAGGTTTAGGAAACAGTAATACCCTGTAGCCCACCATTTTGAGTTTGCCTGTGAACTCCTAGAAACAGAACTTGAGTTTCAGACTAGAAACCTCCCACTGTTCTCAACTTCAGATTTCCTGATTGGTCAATCCCTGGAGATGGGCGGGTCCATGGTCTGGTTTAGCTCATTAGTTGTCAACAGAGATAATTGTTACTAAAGGTTACCAAGTAAGGCGTAAGCATGCAGCTTTCTTTCACAAACATGCACGCACGCACGCACGCACACACACACACACACACACACACACACACACAGAGATACACAGAAGCAGAGGATAGGCTGTTCTTGTGTTATTAGAGTCAGTCGGGGGCAGGAATGTATCAGGCGATTTATTCGGCAGTCTCCCACAACAGACACAAATATGTCTTATCAAAGAGATGCCAGGGCAAAGATTGCATAATAAGTCGAGGTGAGTGGTTCCACTACTTGTCCTTTTTAAGATATTTTTAGACAAATAGAATATGGCCGGAGGAATGCAGACACAAGGCTGTTTGCCTCTCAAGGAGAAACCGCTGAGGTCCCATTCTAATACATCTACCATGCACTTCTCCTGACCCCTGTGTATCCCTGTTTAAGGTGATAATCTAGTTCGACTTGGCTGATGGTTAAACAGAGGATATACTAACTATACTATAAAACCAGTTCATTCATGCTCACGTTAATGATGCTTTCAGGAAATGCTTTCTTGTTGCTTGTAAAGAGCAGTTTGTGGTAACATAAAAAGGGTAAAGTTCTGTCTCTTTACACATTTCCAAATGTATTGGACAATAAATCCCACATGCCAAAGTCCTCTGCTAAATGCTGTATCAGTGTCTACCTACTGCAGGACAGAATCTGCTCAGTTGTCTGTTGTTGAATACTGAAAAAGTTTTCCATGGCAGCATAGACCACCCAGTACCAGTTTTGTTTTGTTTTGTTCCTGTCTCATCTTCCCCCATGTTATAGTTTACCCTTTGATAATACTTGTATAACTTGTAAAGGGATTAAATCTTCAGCATTCATCAAAATTCTAGTTCTACAGGCTGGCTGTAGTCATTCAGGAAGCACATAGTTTAGAGAAATTAACCCCCAGGGATTATTTTTTTTAATCTCATGGCTGATATTCACATGCAGTGCATTCAGCAGAGCACTACAACTATTATGCCGTCCAAACATCCGCAAAATTATTTTCCTTTGCATTGATTTGCATGAATTTATTTTCCTGGGCAGAGAAACATGTAGCAGTCATCTGCCATTTTACTGAATGTTGTCATCTGAACAGAGGCAAAAACGGTCCAGTCTGTAGGAGTCTAGTCTCCACACTCATGCAACAAAAACAACAGCCTGATAGATAAGTTGACAGACATACAATAAGCCTACAGAGCAGTTGTAGACACACACACACAAACAATCCTCCATTCATTTTCATCTAAGTGCTATATATGTTCTTAGACACAAGGGGGTGCCGCTTTCTTCAGCCCTCCCCTTTAACATTTTTGATCTGCAGACGTGTTCCCTTTAAGATTTTGGTGCTGAGTGCATCACAATGCTCCACCTAAGAAGTTAAAGTCTCTGGATTCACTTTTGCTTGAACTCAGGTACTGAACTTTCAATTAATCGATGGAATCTGCGGTGCTCACGTCTAGAGAGGCGAAAGATGACGCCACCATGTTTTTCCAAAATTCTTACATAACCCCTGGCTGGTGTCCAGCAGCTGCGTTTCCTGGCTGTTTCTCTGCTTTGAGGCTATAGCTGCATGACTTTGAAGAGCTGCAATGTGGAGAGGAAGCATGTCTGGACTCGTTTTGGGGTGAACACCTTGTTTCAGTTCAGTCTCGTCCTCCTAACATCTTTTTCTTTCTTAAATTGTTTGCTCTTGTTTCCTGTATAAAGGGTGTGGTTTGGGCTAGATGTGACGTGACTCCCCTCCCTCCCTCTCTCTGTCTCTGTCTCTCTCTCCTTTTCTTTCCACGCACACTCTCCCTCTCGCTGTCTCTGTTGTTTGAGTGGCTCTGCAGTCTAGATTCCTAAGCAGTGAGTGTACCAGACACACCCAAGCTCTGCCAAACAAGCCTGCTGCAGCAAATCCACTTTTGCCTAGTAATCACCACCACTTCACCCTGTGAAGTGGTGGTGATATCTTTATGATATCTTTAAGATATCTTTATGTAGGCCATTGTGTCTCTTATCAAGCTACTACCCCCCCCCCACACACACACACACACACACACACACACACTCTGACCCAGCCCAAAGTTTCCCTCACACATGGAAACTGACTTGGCTTATTTATTTTTCCTGGCCAGCAGTGAGAAGTGGGTGGGCTTTGTGTGTCTGGTCACCCAATCTGACTGAGCCTGATCCACTGCCTTGTGGGAGAAGAGGAGGGGCTTCAGCAGCACAAGCTTGTTGGGCTGCTTCCAATAGGAGGAGCAGCAAGTTTTTCACTGCTGGGGCGTGTGTCTATAGTGTGTTTATGTGTACATGTAAGTGTATGTGTGCATGTGTGTGTATGTGACATACGGTATAGACTTCTACCAGAGGGAATCTAAGGTAAACGAGCCTCAAGAGAGCAGCTTGGCAATATACACAGCCATATATATAGAGGATACACACTCAACCTCAAACCTATGGTATGTACCTAGCCAGTGCTGCCCTTCATGCTTGCTCTTTTGTAAATGTGTGTGTTTTTGTGCCCGTCTGTATGTGCTGAAGGGCTTCCTGTTTGACTCATACCTGTCAAATCACTTTGAAGGCTTGTATGGCAGTTCGATTACTTGACAGCAGCTGTTATGATCACAGACTTGGCAACTTTTGTGTATGTGCAGGCATATTTAACAACAATTCAGCGTGGTATGTTTTGTGAGACGACAACGTCTACAGCATTTAGATCTGTTTACGTGTCAAGTCGAGGAAAGCTTGGGAAACTTGGCAAAGAACTAAATATTGTTACTGTGTGTATAAACTAAGGGAATCAGCTCAAGCGTTGCCTCTGAGCTTCTGTTCTATTTTAGCAGCTCTATCAATAATATGCCACATATGTCAGTGGGCTGACAATACTCCTCTGTGTGGGTTTAGGCAAAGAATCCTGTGACATTATCAGGCTTCTTCAAGCCAGGGTCGGTTGCTTTGTGTTGATAAAAACATGTTCTTCAGTATGCACTCGATAGACAAATACAGTACAAATACAGCAAAGTAAAAGTCTGACATTTCTGCTCTTTGTATTTGATGGAGAATCAACTAACCTTGCTCACCACTGGATCCATGCATCCATCCAACATACCAGGTAAAGTGTATGGTAGTTTCCAAGAAAGGAGTAAAACTGATTAATGAGTAATAACATATTGCACATTATGCAGAATGAGGCAGTATAATCCAATAACTAAAACATAAAACCGACAGAGTGCCCTCAGAGTGCCAGCTCACAAGCAACTGGACAAGCTAGTGACTATGACTATCCATAAACATTAGCATAGATATTAAATTAGGTTTAACTAACTAAATGAACTTTGTCTTCAGTTTATTCAGCTGTCTGTTTACTTTTGAAGAATTCCCTACAGCAATAATGTTCATTGTCATGCAGCCCTGCACTAAAGATCCAGTCCACAGTTAGCTTTGTTGCTACTTTTAAAGTCCTACTCCAGGTTCTTGGCTTGTGCCACTGCTGCTCTCGTCATTGCTGCCATTGAGATGAGGTGATTCACATTTTCACTATCGACCATTTCGTCAAGTTGCCAGTGCTATATTAAAGTCATGGCAGCAGCTAGGGCGCTGTACCCAGCCTTCCTCACATGTGTCTGTTTGTGGTCTGTGGGGTGGGGCCCAGCATTAGTCATCAGTTTTCATAACCAACCTCGAGAGCCCAAGCTACTGCTTTAATCACTATTGTTGGGTAAGCTCTGGGTAAACTGCATCATTTTTTCATTGCTGACAGACAAATATGTTGTGAATTAATGTGCATCATATCATTGGCTCATAAAGTGCATTGGCGACCTCAGAGTGCAGCCCTGTATGATCTGACATCTCTGTGCATTATACCCGTCCATAACAGGAAAGGGACTTGAGTGCCAAGCTTCAGAGCGAGCGCTTCAACTAGAGTTTCCATCTGATGATTTGTCAAAGTGGAAGAATGGCGTTTTGAAATGGGCAATGGTTTCAAATGGCACTGTACTTCCATTATCCACATTACCTTAGTGCAGTGCATTGGTTGTGCGAGTAATGTGATAGAAATATATGCAGTCTATTTGACTCTGAAATCCACCATGTGTCTATTTTGGCCACACTCATTTTGGTTGCGGAAGGTGGGAGGCCCCAGCTTTCCCAGAAGCACTGCCATGCTGATATTGGTGTCCAGTTATCAACTACGTAAGCCAGTGTTGTGTTTACTGGTTACTGCTACAGGAGCTATAGCCCTCAGCTTTGTGCTATGTGGTACTTGTGGGTGAGTGTGTGTGTATGTGGGTGTCATGTGTCACAGAAAGCAGGCATGGTTATGGACAGGGTCTGTCTAATGCACCGACCAGAGTGCCCTCCAACACAGTGCCCTTTGCTTTGTACGTTTTTTTTTTTTGTTTTGTTTTTTGGTCCTCCACTAATTGCAGTGGACTACAGCTGCAACTTCTCAACTTTCAATCAACTCAGAGATCACTGGCACTCTGAGGACATTCCCTCTCCTTGTTGATCTTCACATGAACCATTTGTTCTGTTGCGATTACTTTGTCCACCAGTGTGATGGATGACAGAAATCCTGGGATACTTACAAGACCCCAATGTGTTAAAACAGGTGTAAGAGGACCTTATAGCTGCAGGTGTTTGTGACCACTGATGTCTATGAGGACAATGGGTTAGGGTTCATGATTTTCACCAGGAGATAAGGGTGGGGGTCTTCTGTTGAACTGACCACATGCCATGCCACAGGTCTATATAAACCCCTGTATGGGCTTTTGGAATGCCTATGTATTTTAAACCTATGGACACCATTGTGTTATGGAGGAGATGAGTTGGGCTCTGTGTGTGTGTGTGTGTGTGTGTGCGCGCAATGTATGTGTGTTTGTTTGTTTGTGTGTGTGCATTCAAATGTGTTTTGGTGTTTACAAGTGTTAATGTTGTGTGTCAGTGGGATGAAATGAGTCTACAACTGTACTGCTGTATGGGTTTACTGTACATTATGTCTGTCGACTCTGTTTGACTCTGTGAACTCCTGTTTGACAGCCACAATATTTTCATATCTTATAAAACAGACACACGGCACCTATCGTCCCCTTCCCCTGCCAAGACCTAATTTCAACCAGGTACAGCTGTATGACATTTCTTGTGCACTCTGATCACGTCTGTGTATGGCCACTGCTGGCTGCATGAGAAACGTGTGGTCCTGTACAGCTCAGTGGGTAGAGCATGCCACTAACACTGTCAGGGTTATTGGTTCAATTCCCACCGGCGCCACCCATCTTAAACACATACGTATTTACTGTAAGGCGCCTCCATCTGAACGGCATAATGTTCATGGCATGTGCTAAAAGCAGCCTGCATATGCATTGTGTGTCTATGGATGGACAGTTTGTTTTCTATAAGCACAGAGCTTCCTTCTGTAAGCTCAGACCAGTCTGCTGTGGGAGGCATGTGAAATGTTGGAATGCTGCAGTTAGGAGTCAACAGACAGAAAGATTACAAAGAGTTTGGGTGGGTCTCAGGTGAGCACAGACAGTTCAGTCAGGATCAGGTGAGTATAACAAACCTCTGTTTTAGCTATAGATAAGCTAATCTGAACCTCAGGGATCAGTTAAGGAGTAGATGAGTAGATTAAGTTCTGCTAAGTCCTGTAACTAAATATGCCTCATGAATTTGCATGGTGTTTACAGAAGTTGGGGAAGTTAAGGACCTCATGTTAACTTTTTATATTTTTGATTCCTCACCTAGTTATATACCCATGTTATTTTATCACTCTATATTGTCCATTAACATGCTGGGTGAGTAAAGTGCTAAATTAGGTTGGGAAGTGTTAGAGGTGTCTTAGGGCTTTCCTTACCTGTAGCAAAAATTAGAATTATTTCCAAAGTAGAAAGCCAGCCTCAGCTTTTTAGTAAACTTGCCAGTGCGGCACTTACAAGGATGCCATCTAGGTGAAATCCCAGGTGCTTGTAAGACAACATCACCTGCAGTGTGGGGAAGATCAGAGAAGCAACATTTTTACTTCACTATTTGGCCTGTTTACATATGACTGGTAGTTCTTATGATCCTCTGATATGGACATTGAGACTCAACTTGTAAACATGTTATGTTCCCCTGTACCTGAGCTGTAGTCACCTTCATGTCTGTGGCACAGTCTATTGTTCATTTTATGGACTGTGAATGAAAAGCAAATATTTGTTTGCTTTTCGAAAAGTATCTGGGTGGTTCACTGCATGTGCTAGCCTAACCTGTCTGTGTTAACTTCCATTTGCCACATAAAGGCAGGGGAGGTGGTGAACTTTTGCAGTGGTTTTGATGTGAGACTGTGCCTTGAGGGAAAATTATTTTGTTTGTGTGCTGTTTCAAAATGTGTCAAGTTAAGGAAAATGGATTCTTTGCACACCACAGAGAGAATATGAAAGTTTTCTATAATGCGTGGTGTTTGTGGTAAAACTGGATCACACAGATTTTCATTCATTTATTTATTTAGTAGATAACTGAAAGTAGAGAGAGACAGGAATAGGGAGAGAGAGTGAGATGGCATGCAACAAAGGTGCGAGGCCAGATTTGAACACAGGATGTCATGGTTGCATGGTATGCACCTTAGCCAATTTAAGCTAACAGGACGCCCCTCCCTTTTATCATATTTGTTGATGCCATCCAGATTCAAGGCTAAAGCATTGTACATTTCTCTGCATATGGCTGTGGTAAAAGTAATACATGCATTTGCAGCCATGCCCGCAGACGGACACTGTTCTGACATCTTATAGGAGGTCATAGCTCATGGAATGTGTATGAGGGGTCAAAGGGCAAACAGCTATGTCACACTAACTCTGAGATCAGCAAGGTAGCACATTCCTTAAGGTCTTCACTCTGTTGCTGCTTCTGGTTCCTTTGGCCCAACACCTTCTCTGTGGACTGCTCTCATATGATCATGCTAGCAGTCACATGAGGAGCCAAACTCCTGTTCCGGCCAACTTCCCTTTTATTTCACTGACAAATCTGAAGCGTGTTATATTGGTCAAGTAAGAAGCTAATACAGTTTGTATTTATGGAGCACAGTATAAATGTACGGTGTGGGATGTCTAGGTAACAGTAGGACATGGTATGAGTGCTGGTCATTCATTGGGTCACTGAGGGAAGTTTTGTTTCCTCAGAGAGAGATATGTGGTTTGTTTACTTCCTATGAGTGGTCTGAAATATATTTTTAGGACAAAAAGGTGAAAGCCAATACTGGAATGACCATGATATCTTACAATCAAATGAAAACATTACTAGACAGTGTGTTAATGTGTAAGAGTAAAGTGTTTTGCCAATGCACTACTGGTCAAGTGTGTGACTTTTTAACTTTGGCACCATTCAAAACATTTTCCAGCATTTGTTTCATATATTTGTAATGAGAATGTCTTCCCATGCGCTGGATACTTGTTTCACCCGCAAATTAAACTTACAGAACACATCAGCTAACATGCCTTACCACCCAACATGCACTACCACTCTGCTTCCTTCTTTTCAGTCATTGGAGTTATTAATTTGGTTGCTTAGCAACCATCAATATTTACTGCAGCGAGAGGAGCAACGTGACCCAACCTCTCCCTATGGCACTGGCTGCCCAGGGTGCTTGTGACCTCACTTCCTCCTCTCGCCCACTTCCCAAACAGTGGGTGAAAACGCATATTCCTTCCTACCTTCAGTCCTTGTTTCTTTCTTTCTGTGCTTCATTATTTATATATATATATATTCAGTCAGAAACACTTTAGTCACAAGATAAAACCATTAATCACAAGATAAAACAACATTGGCTGCATTAATTTGACTCTTGCAACCTCTTACAGATCAATGATAAATTATTCCTAAAGAGAAAAATATGTCAAAGGAAACAGAAATGTAAGTAGGAGTAAAGTACAGGAGCCTTGCTTAGTTGGACAAATCTTAAGTGACTTTCCTCGATTCCTCTGCTCCTCTCGCCCCATCTGCCTCTGAACTCAAAAATCTTGAATCTTCACCACCAGTGAGATTTTAGAAGGAAATACAGAGACAGGGTATGAGGAATAGAGACTCATAACTGACCTGAGGTTGAAGCAAGGCTAGAGGAAAGAAATGATTCACATGTTCTATCCCTGAGGCGGGTTGTGACCTTATCTGTGTCAAATGTATCACCAGCGTGTCTCGACTGCACACAGGGTGTGAGGCAATCATTGACGGTGCTGAGCTGCAATCATTTCTAAATAAAAGGTCCCAGATTACAGACTCTATAGAGTGATGCAATTCGCAATGTGTGCCTCTTTTCCCCCCTGTTCATCCCTGTCTTCCTCCCCTTCACCCACTTCACTCTGGCTCTCTCACAGACACACAAACTCATTTTCCCCTCCGCCCTGTCATATCATCTCAGTGTAACTTCAGTGTGAGCCACGCTGGCTTGACAGGTTCGGTCACTCAGAGGCTTAAAGGTGCTTAGACATGGCATAATGATAATGGCATACTGCAGTACACAGTTTTACTCACAGGACTGAAACATTGGTTAAGAATGAATTGAAATTCATTAGAGACAGAGACATTTAAAAATTGCAAGCAGTGAGTCTAAGTGGCCATGTAAATTAAGGCTTTTTTTTTTTTGCAATTATGCAATTCACAGCCTGTGCGGTCATGACCAGATGAACTCATGACCTTGTATGATCAACATTAACAGCAGAACTATAGTATTGCAAAAACTGCAGTATACTGCAAACATAAGCAACGCCATCTCCAAACTCACTTCACTTGAAATAAGTGGGCAAAGCACCATTACTCTTTGTCATAATAATGTCACTGTGACGCACTTCTGTAAACAGCTGAGACAAGACTATCATGTTCACTAACTGGCTGGGTTGGGTCTGACTGTACAGTGATACAATGCCATACAATGCACTGTAATGGATGTGAAACTAGTGTCACTAGGTGTCAGTATGGGTGGAGGCTCTCTGCCCTGTTATTCACGCCATGTGAAAGAATTGGGCTGGGTTCTGCTGTCTATTGTAGATGCAGAATACAGGACTCCACCTGGAGACTGCTGCATGCCTCAGAATTACTGAACTGTATGCATGGTTGAACACATGAACACATGAACACATGGACACATAAACACACACACAGTTTCCGTTCTTCAGCATTTCTGTTATGTTTGAGCATGAAAAATAGCTGCATTGAAGTTCTCCGTCAAAGGCCAAACTCGCCCTCTTTGAAGAATGATGTGAATTTTCCCTGTGCTCCTTTTACACTTTGTGACTGCAGTGAGAGTAACCTGTGAATCCTCCATTCTGTCTCGCTGTGGATTGCAGTTGAATTGCTGAGGTGAACAGAGCCAACGATAGTCTGCTTACTCTCTACAGTCATGCACAGTCACACTCTGCAGTCTGGGATTCACACACACAACAATGTAGTGCTTCAACAGCTCTGAGCATATATTTCTTTGTGTTGTGCCGCAACACGTTACTGTGTATATGTGTGATTAGGGTTGTCACGATACTAGAATTTCTAACTTCGATACAATACCCAGGAAAATATCGATATGCGATACCATTTTCGATACCATGGGGAAAAAAAGGAATTTTCAATCTTTTTAAAAAAAATATTGTTTTCATGTTAAAATATAATTTTAACATGAAAACAATATTTTAAAGTTGTCTGAGATCAAACAACACATTTTTGATTGACAGGTGTCGATCGCCGTCATGATTTGCTCTTTTTTATTGAGGGGAGTGAGTTTATACTGCACAAGCATGTGAAACATCATATTGCCTCCTGGCCTCTGCAGCATAGACTGTAAGCAACTGAGCAAAAAACACAGACACAGAGACCCAAACTAGTCCCTTAATATCCGACAACGCAGGGGGAAATCCCGGTGCAAACGAGACAGATGGACGGACAGACAGACAGACAGCTTCTCCATAACGTAGGCCCGATAAAACTCATTCAAAACTTTGCACTTACACAGCAGATTACCCTGCTCTAGTCATCAGCCTATCAGAACACTTTTAGCTTGTTGAAGCAACAGATACTCACCAATGATAGGGAAAAATCAGCAGGGCTAGAGTTAGTGGATTATTATTGACAGAATGATTTTAATCGGACATTTCAACGTCCGGTCGAGCCTTCTGACCGGGCCCGGACAATGCATCTGAAAACCGGACGGTCCGGTCGAAAACTGGGCATCTGGCAAACCTACATGATAACATTAGCTAGCTCTGTAGCTAACGTTTGGTTTGCTAGCTAAACTAAAACCTGTGTCTGTCTCCTTCAAAATGACTGACAGAGTGCCCCTACCCCCCCTGATAGCGTGTGATACTTTAAATTAGGACCCATGGCAAACATGAACTCTAATAAATAGTTCCATCTATTAAAACTGAATAGGCGGAATTGGGTGCTTTTGACTGGGGTCCCCCGGGACCCCAATACATTGGTATTTTTAAAAAGCACTAATTAAAAGAGAAACAGAAAACAATGATATGAAGTCATCAGGAACAAATTGATTGACAAAGTCATGAAAAATTGGAATGATAGAATAAAGCACCTGTGAGATATGACAAAAAGTATACCTCTGGGGTCAGCGGGTACCCCAGTTGGTAGGATGAGGGTTAAGGTGCTTTGCCAAGTTTGACGTGTTACCCCCCTTCGTCGGCACCGCTCTGTAGCATTGTTTGCTGACTGAGGCAACGACCCAGCTGACTGCTACTAGTGAGAGGAGGGGCTGTGGGCAGCGGTGCAGGGTGTGTGTGTGTGTGTGTGTGTGTGTGTGGAGGCAGAGAAATAATATGTTTGATTTTTCATTAAGAGAAAGCACTGCTGGTATCGATACTGTTGCAAATGAGTATTGTATCCGTTTCAAATTTTTAGTATCGATACTTATCGAAGTATCGATACTTTTGACAACCCTATTTGTGATACAATGGAAAGCAAAGCTAGATAGTGCCTGATGTTTCTCTCTCTCTCTGTCATTGTGGTATAATCATAGCAGAAATTGAAGCTGTGCTGACAGCAATCCTCGGCATACTTTCCTCTGCATTCAGAAATGAGCTGCATGGAATGTTTTGTTTTCCACAGTCGTCGTCCCATGTCAAGCCAAGATGTTGCAGTGTGGCGTCTTCTTGAAATGATTATGACAGACTAGTTTTGTGTTGTTTTTGTTGTGTGTATTCAGTGCACTGTAATAACTTCTCTCTCTCTCTCTTTCTCTCTCTCTCTCTCTCTCTCTCCCTCTCTCCCTCTAGTCGCAGCCCAGTCAGGCCGCGCCCAACCCGGCGGCTCAGGTCTCCACCACCAAGCCTGCACAATTTGAGGTATTGTACATTCTTCCGTCATACCCCTTAAACTCTTCTATCCAACTTCCCTCCCTCTATCCTTCCCTCCCTCCCTCCCTTCCTCCCTCTCTCTCTCTCTTTCTCTCTCTCTTTCTTTCTCTCTCTCTCTCTCTCTCTCTCTCTCTCTCTCTCATTTTCCCACTTCCTATGTTCAGCCAGTGGATCGCCGTCTGCCTCTGGTCTTTGTAGCACGTCCCACTCTCCAGTCTGGTTTCCAGTCAGTCTGACCCCTGACCCCTCCTCTTATCAGGGCCATACTTGCTATTGTTACTTCCTTTCCTGTTCCCGCAGTGCGCCAATTAATGTGTGAATAGTTACAAAGCTTTTAAGTAGAGTGAGGGAAAAGGTTTAGTCCTGTCCTCTAAATAGTAGTACAGAGAAAAGAAAACTGTCCTTTTCCTTCCATTCAAGCACAAGAGGGGCAACACCCAGTTACTCAGGAGGAGGGAGGCAGTTTAACCTGGTCTGGACTCAATGCTGCTCTGAAACAATAGCCTGAGATCAAAATGGTTGCCATTTCATGTTCTTTTTGATGCTTTGTGTGCTTACTTACTAAAGCAGTTTCAACAAGATGTTCAGAATTATCCAAAGCATTTGTGCTGCTTTTGTACTGAGAGGAATCAAATAAAGGAAAGCTTGTGTCTTAAGTGTTCCTCTCTGTCCAAGTCATGACCTCAGACATAGTTCAAAAGTTGTGTTTCTGTTGACACAGCCCCCTTGATAGGGCAGTTCAGTCTTGATCTTAAGGAAATAGACATGTTAAGATAATTACCAGTATGTTAATCAGGTAATTGCACCCCTAACTCACTGAATGTACAAGTTACACAGTAGCTTTAAGGCACAAACGTAATAGAGGATAGTTCAAAGAGACATCAAAAGGATTGTGATTATACAGTAACTACATCACTTTCCTACATGATTCTACTTTTAGGATTTTACTTGGATCTTGCCTAACTCAGTATAATAAGCTTAATACCAGCATGGTGTTGCCAGAAAACAGACTGGCTTCCCCAAATACTTATAAGGTGTAAACTGCATTCTGTTAACTTCTGTCCAGGACAGTTTATAGGATACAGAGATTGGCTTTACTTTTCAGCTTGGCCAAAATTAAATGTCCGTTTCTATACAGCTCTAGAAGTGAAAGTTTGCTGATGAGTTGTTTTTGCACTGAAGTGTGAATGTTTTCAGCCTTGTTTTGGCTCCAGGACAAAAGGATTCTCGCTGTGCTTTCCCCAGAGAAGTCCAATCCATTCCCTGATTCTCTTTCAGTAGTCATTACTAAAGGCACACTGTGCACAGGCCAGATAATGCTTTGGCAGAAGTGTTTTGGCAGTTCTTTTAGAGTCCTTCAACAACTAAAGTTAAATGTCACCTATTTTGGTGCCTGGCTTGTAGGCTTTTGGTGGGATATGTGACGCTATTGTGAAACTGGCGATGTGTGCAGAGAATAGGTGTAAATCATAATAATTATAAAAAGCATAATTGTGATAAAACTACATTATCTTTATCTTTTTCGTTAGCTTTTTATAAACAAGGCTTGTGTCAATACCCTTCAGTTATATTTGACTCTTATTAGCAGCTGACCTTGGTGCCCCTTCATACCTCTGCGTTGTGACCTGGCTTAGAGGGGAACAGCTGCTCAAGTTTCACTGTTAGTGGGAAACAGTGGGTATGCACAGTGCAACGTGTGTGTATGTGTGTGTGTGATACTGAAGCACATGAGCACCTGGCTATGTATAGTACATCAATTACAGGCCATTTATTGCCAATTGCCATACTCTCTCTTCATTTTTTAATTCCTCTTTCTCTTTCCACTTTACAGTTTAGGTTTTTTTTTTGTTCATGAAGCATTATAGAGAGTAGTGGTTGCCAGAAATAAAGATACATAAGCAATGCAAGTACTTGAACTTCTCCATGCCTGATGCATTACAGAAGGCAACATCAGCCTCCAGCATGGCTACAAAGCCTGGGGTGGTTACCACGGCAACAGGCGGGGCCACAGCAAGTGGCGTCACAGCAAGAGGAAATGCTTCAGCTGGGACAAGAGGAAAAGAGACACCTAAAGTGACACCAGAGGTAGACTGACTCTGGATCCTTAAAAGACACCGGAGGGGCTTGTGGCTGTTTGGCCTGTTGTAACATCGATAACCGCTGCCTTCTTTCGGACCCGTTGCTGTGGGTGTGCGCTGGTTATGAGACTTCACACCTCTTCTTCGCTGATTCCTTGTTTGCCACACGCTCTTTTCATCTCCGTCCTTGTAAAACATTCTTTCCACTCTGTGTATGCGTTACACTTGGGCTCGGCCATCCGCCCATCTTGACCTTTCACACGCTCAGATGCTAAGCACTTGCTGTTTCACAATAATGAGCGCTCATATCATCATGCTTGGGAGGAATGCTGTAACAAACTGTGGAGGTGCCTGCTGCATTTGTGCTGTCCGCTGACTTTACGAATAACATTCTGATAACCTCCCTTAAACACATGCTCCTTGGTTTGTAGACTGCACTTCCTAACACTGCGGCAGCAGGTGCTACTGTTATTGACATGTCTTCAGCTGGGGCTTCTGTTGTTGACGTGGCATCAGCCGGGGCGAGGGGCAGGCCTAAAGAGATCTCAAAGGTAAAGGTAACCTTCACCCTCCTTTCCTTCCCCTCCAGCAGAATATATTGATACTTATTGATCAGACTTCTCAGGAGCAGCAGGAGTGTTGATCTAGGATTCCTGGCCAGATCCCCGAACTCATATTGACCTGGAAGGCTTGTCTGATTGTAGCTCAGCACTTCTGCTCTGTGGCGTTTAATCAATCATTGGTTTCATCACTGCTGAAGAGCTGGTCAGTCTTAAGTTGACCATAAACACTGATCCAGGATCAGATTAGTGTCAGCCCTAACTCCTGGCAGACATGAGCAGACAACAATTCAACACATTTAAATACATGAAATAAATCTATATTTCTGCTTAGGTCGGACTAGAGTGGCAGATCTGACCTGAGATCAGTATACGCCTCTTTATCCAGTTCTATTTTCACTAACCCTGTTAGTTTATATACATATATCTGTCAACCACGCCTCTCTTTTACATGTTTAAAGGCTAGACAGATGCTGTGAGTCTTGTCTCTTGTGTTGTTGAGTAATCATTTGGCTGCATGTTTGTAGACTGCATCCGTCCCCCCAGTCAAAGCTGCAGCAACAGTTCCTTCTCCTGCCGCGGGAGCAGCTGGAGCCGCTGGAGCCGCTGGCTCAGCAGCGACTGTAGCAGCAGGCAGCGCTGCCGTCACCAAGCCTAAAGAGTCTCCCAAAGACACTGCCAAGGTAGACCGGACTGCTAAAGGACTCCCAGACTCTTCATAGCCTCCACGACTCTCTCGCTACACCTTTCAACACTGTCTTCGGTCATTGCTCCATTTCGTCTTTCTTCACCATCCTCTTTGCATCGTGGAGGCTTGCCAGGTTTTGTCACTGTCCACATCTGCACATACTCGTTACCTGCTTTCGACATTGCCCGCTTTGTGTTCTGCCTAGAGGTTTCTTTCAAAACAAGTCCCTGCTTCGGGCTTTCCTTTTCTGCTTTGGAGGTGGCTAGTTGGGAAGTACAGTAGTTGGGACTGTTTTTTTGCTCTCCAGCTCTCTACCCAGCGTGCCTAAACTTGTTATTGTATTTGCTATTAGAGCACGCTCTGTCAGCCTGCACCAAGTTAAGCCAGAGCCGCCAGATCAGAGTTATGGGTTGTCAGATAGAGGAAACAAATGGAGAGGGCTTTTCTTCTCTCGCTCATTTCTTTGTACAGCATCCGGTCGCACGTCGGAAAAAATCACTGTCATCGGCTTGGTGGTGGCTTTGCATTGTTAAAATTGGGTTCTCACTGTGCTGCGTTTCATCTGTTTCTTTCATCGTATTTCTATCTTTCAGAGTGTACAATATACCTGTAATTGTACTTGACTTTTTAAAAAAACACCCAAGCATCGATCTGTACTTGGTCTATAATGGGAAATTCATTGTTTTAGAGTGCCACTGCCGCCGCAACAATCAAAGCTGATGTTCCTAAAGTTGATCCTGCTAAAGTGTCAAAGCCTGCTGCAGCAGCCACAGCTGCGGCTGGAAATGTGTCTGTGAAGGGGAAGACAGAGGAGGCTAAATCTACACAGCCTAAGGTAGATGATCCTGGAACCAACAGTGGTGGAGGCTGTCTGGTTGTTTTGACCTCTGTATTTACTCCCTGTAGAATATGGTCTCGCTATAAAATATTAGAGGATATGATTTGTTGAACTGGACCACTAACACTGTGCTCAAGAGATGCCTTCAGGGGCAGGAGAGCTTTTTCGTTTGTGTGTCATCCTTTAATGAAACTGTGTATTTCTGAAATGTTGAGGCTGCATGCAAGAAATTAAGAAATGTCACTTTTTTTTCTCCTCCTTGTGCAATATTATCATGGGAAATAGGGAGGTTTCAACTTATAAACATTCAACAGATCGCATTCAATTAGCGTGCTCTTCGGCAGTGTGTTTATCAAGATTACACCCAATAAGAATTACGACATTTTCATAGTGCTTTTTAGTCAAAGCTTTTTGGATCATTGGTTATAAAGCACTTTCAGGTTTCCCAACTAATTGTATACCCATGCACAAATCCATGCTAAAGAGTTTAGTGTGCTCCTTATAAGCCATGTAATGCATGTAGTGGAGGCCGGTGTATTGACTCAGCTGGTCTGGGTTGCAGGTGCAGGTGGAGGTTCCCCGCCCAGAGGCCAAAGGAGCCAAACAGGTAAAGTAGCATCACCATGTCCGCCATACTGAGGCCGTATGGGTTCGGTTTGAAAAGCATGGTAGCGTGTTGCTCCAGTGTGCTGAGATGTGTTGCATGTGCAGGCGCCTGCAGTGGACCCGTTTGATGCCCTGGCCGACTTCCTACCACCATCTGAACCTCTCGCCCCAGAGCCTGTTTACACCGGGCCAGAGGTCAAAGAGGTACAGCCACAGTGTGTATGCGTGTGTGTGTACACAAACATTGTGCCTCTGCCTGTATGCTCCAAGTTGAGCTGATACACAATTGTATTGAGCCTCAGCATGGATCAGGTGTTTAACAGTGTGTGTTGCATGTATCACAGCATGGCATCACCTCCAAAAAGGGACAAAAGTGTGGAGAAAGAGACGAGACACTGCCTCCAGGCTACAGATTTGAAGATATGGTCAGTCAAGTCAACACAGTTTCTTCCCAATCTCCTCCTCTTCATTGCTTCCTCTGCCTCACTTCTTAGCTTTGTCACACTGCTAGTGGAGTGTTTTAGCTTGTAGTGTGTGTTTTTCAGACAACAAAGGGTTTTCTGTCCCTATGTGCTGCCTCTAGTGTCTAGCTGCACCTGAATCTTCACTTAGCTGTTGTTAAGATACCAGAATTACATGAATGTATCTTATGCTGTTACTGTAGGAAAGCTAACAACAGGGACAGGATCAAGGTCAAGGTACACTTTATTGTCCCAGGAGGGAAATTCTGTGTGTCAAAGTGCAAGAAATAGACACAACAACATAACTGATGCTGATAAAAACACATACAACAATAGAAGATGGAAGGGCAGGATGTCACATTATAAAGTAACAAAAGAGCTATTCTATTCAGTCAAGTAAACCCTACCTGCTACATCCAACTTCATCCCCCTTCAAGCATGTGAACATTAGATTGGTCTTGTACACGCATGTTTCCGAAAACAGAAATAAGGCCAAATTATGGAACACTCTGTATGAGTGACTTGTAAAATAGTTGCAAGATAAGGTTGCTGATTTTGAAATTGTTAAATTTGTGTAAAATGAACATTCACTGTTGCATATCAATATCAGTGTTCAATATCTTGCCCACAGCTATGGTCATATATTAATTCTTATACAACTAGAAATATGTATGAAGTTCATGATATTTGCAGGACAACTATAAGGCATTTATATGGAGGTGAATTCAATGGGCCTCATTCACGAAGCGTGAGTACGATCAGATTTGATCTTAAAGTGTACCACGAACATTTTGGCATTCATCATCAGATTCAGCTAGGATGCGCAAAAACCAAGTCTGCGCATGTTTCATGAATCCCATGTTGCTTTTTCGTAGGCATGTTTCTTAAGAACAAAAGTCAGAAAAATTTGATGAAAAGTTTTGTGAATGAGGCCCATTGTTTAAGTGTTTTTTTTTTTTTCAATAAATCTAAAATGAATGTATGTGTTTTCTAGCCTCCAGCTCCTGCAGATGTCAAACCTAAGGATGTTCCTGTAAGTGAAACACAGAAAACAAAACATTCACAAAGCCAGTCATTTACTGTAGTCACAACCTCCTTTATTCAGACAGTTCAGACAGAGACATACCTGCTCTCTGTGCTCTTTTGCTTACTTCTGCACACGCACAAGCAAACACACACACACACACCCACACACCCGCACACACAGAAGTTCTATGATCTTCTGGTTCCTCTAGAGAGGGGAATGTTGCATTACATGGTGGGGTGTTGTCTGAGCAAACAACAGAGGACCTACCTTCTCTGTTTGAACCCGTTGGCTCTTGTCCTCCCCAACCCAATCTCACACGTATATGTGCGCACAACCACACACACACACACACAAATGCGATACAGCTCTGACACAGTCACATATCCACCCATACATACTTACACCATTTACTCACACTCAACACACCCACATTTGCATCACAGCCTACTCCCACTTTGCCTTCTTGTCTTGCAAGAGGCTTCCTTGGTTCTTAATATGGTGATCTGTTTCCACCTAGGTATTTCTTCCAGTGTGAGTTTTGTATTAACACATTGGATGTTTAGCATACCTTCTCTACATCAAAGCAGTATAATGTTCCAAATGTTTCTTTTCAGGGAGTTTATTTGTGATTTTTGGTTTCATGGAATGTAATGGGTGTGTCGGTACTTTTCCTTCACTGTTAGTGCATGCGGTCTGGTTTGTATTATTTTGTCCTGGCGTATGCCTTTGCCTTGGTCTGCTATGCCCTCTAGTGGAAGATTACATGGCAGTTATGGAGTGGGTTCCCTTTATCTCTGTGTTTAGGTCATAATTTATGATAATCATTTTCTAAATCAAGTGGCAAAGATTATTTTAGTGTGAAGATGTTTTGGGGGAAACCAGACCATCATCTCTGGTGTGTTTCATTTCTGGTTATTTGTGTTGGTGATGCACACTCTGTTTGTTTGTCCATCTCAGAAACCAATGAGCACAGATGAAGCCCTGGATTCTCTCTCATTTGGCTTTGTGAGTTCCACTGTCCCAGCTGCACCCAAGAAACAAGAGGTTAGAGTCAAGACACTTAGCACAGGACTTTAAAAACTTATGGCATGTAGCACACAGCTGCCAGTCCATCCCCTACCATGTTTGTCATAATCAGAATTCCCAGTTTGAACACAAAATGGAAAATGGTGGCCCATCATATCTAACCCTTGTTGTACTGCATTGGTCTTTTATGTACTCGTCACATTTTCCTGTATGGAATTGGGAGCACAGTTTGGTGCTGTGCTGCAAGTCTTAACAAATTTCCTCTTGTTGTCCTGTTATATGGTCAGAAACTGGACAGTGTTGACAACGTCAGTGCCTCATCCGCTGGCTTCTCTAACTTTGCTCCACCTCCCCCTGGTCCTCTGAAGGTACAGTAAGCTTTCAAGTCTCTGAGATATCATTATAATGACATGGTCTTTATAATGCATATAGATGGCTAGAATTTAGGCTAAATGGAAACAAACCGGCCATTAATTACACAGTAATGACTGGAAATAACTAAGTATATAGATGTAAAATAAATGTAATAACTAGTTATAGTGTTAGAAAGACTGGTAATTACCGAGAAATATACAAGTAAAAAAAAAGGTGTGTTTACCAGTAATTGTATTAGAAAAGTGTAACTACCACACACTTTTGAAAATGTCGAAAGGTGCTGGAGGCGAAGGATAAACTAGTTCAAAAAGGAAGAAAGCATACGTGCACTATCTCCACTGATTTATCTTCCACTTGGTGTGGATTCATGCTCTAACAAACGTTTTTGATGGAAAGCTTAGCAATTTTGTAAAAATAAAAAAAAAGTGAAATTTGCAGTGAAGATAGTGCGCATGAAGCTTTCTTCCTTTTGGAACTAGCTTGACCTTTTTTTTTTAACTTGTATATTACTCAGTAATACCAGTCATTCTAATGCTATATCTATTTTACTTGGCTATTACTTCGTTATTTCCTGTCATTATTGCGTAATTAATGGCCTGTAATTTAAAGGATTACCAAACAAACATTTGACATAGTCACTAGAAACTAAGAATTTTCTAATCTAATATAGTCTCTGCTGCCTGTTGTAGAAACAAGACACTGCAGTTGCCTCTGTTGCCGTGTGTCCCGCTCCTCCTGCTGATAAGAAAGCCAAGATGGAGAAAGTTGCTGATGATTTCTCTCTGAAGGCTGGACTTCCCTCTGCTCCTCCCAAGGTACAGCAAGCTTTGTCCGGCTGTAGGTGGACACATATCCTTGATTATTGAATTATTATAGCATGACAACTGAAGTTTCATTCCAAAAGGAGATATACATGATTTGTAAAAGGTGACACTACTCTTACAAAGTGATTGCTGGAATTAAAACAAACATCATTATAGAAAACATTCATATTGTTAGCTATTTTACAGCTATTTCCTATGAGGATAGAATCATCTAAATATCAACTGATAAATGTGTTTTGAATATCGCTTTCTGTAACCCTTCACTTAGTTAGATTATCCGTACACATGGATGTATCACCAATGTAAAGTAATCTAATGTCATCTCTGTTGTAGAAAGCTGAAGCCACTGCAGTTCCCCCTGTTGCTGTGTGTCCCGCTGCGCCTGCTGATAAGAAAGCCAAGGTGGAGAAAGCTGCTGCTGATCTCTCTCTGAAGGCTGGACTGGACACCAAGCCCAAGACTGATAAGGTGAGACACAGGAGCTGGAGTTTGGACTCTACATATTCACATTGTACAGATTTTGTCTTGTACATCCCTCTTTCTTTCTCTCTTCTTCTCCTTCCTCTTTTGCCAGGATGCCGACTCATTTTTGCTCTTAAACTGAGAGAGAGCCACTTTATTCCACTAGTTAAATGATACATGCCAGATTAATAGATTACAAGTTTCCTCTCCCTCTGTTCTCTCCTCAGGGTGGCTCCATGTCTCTGGATGCCCTCGGTGCTCTTGGTGACACCCTGGCAGCCCCAGAACCAGCACCTGAACCCCCCAAACTCAGACCTGAGGACATCGTCTCGGTACGGGGCGCAAACACACAGCCACACTGTCCTGTTCTCACACTTTTTCACAGCCTTTGCTGACTTTGCATCCTGCAGAGTGGAGACACACTGAAAGGTTTAGACTAGATTTAGCACCCATTTGGCTGTCCTATGCAGATTTAGGGATCAACGCAAAAATGCTCCGTCATCGTGTTTCTCTCTGCACCCTGATCTCTAAAATTTGGTTTGGACTACAACTTTGGTGCGTAATTAATTCAAGAAATCTTTCATTGTGCGTTCAGCATTTATGGTTACATGCATGGAGCTCACAGCTCTCAGCTTCCTATAATCAGTTGGTTGTAGAAGGGCTCCTGCATTGGCACATTAGTTGCATTTGCCCTTCAACTCCTCCAATACATTAAAGATACTTTGCTTCTAAAAGACACATCAATGTTTGGCTTCATCTACAATATTAAGTTGCCTTATCATGCGGTGTGCTGCATTTGTGTGTATTTGTTCATGTGTATTGATATATATGTTTTATGTGTGTAGGAGGGCAAAATGAAGGACGAGAAGGGTGTGCTTGTGGGAGAGAAGGAGAGCAGTATCCCTCCAGAGTACAGGTTTAACAAGGACAAACTCAAAGACCTGCCTGCTCCTAAACCTGAGGTGAGACGAGTAGCAATTCAGTTTAAGACTTGGGGTCGTACATTTGGATGTTTCTAGCTCTTAAATTACAGTATGTCACATGTGCTATGGCCATTCAAATGATATCAATATAAAATGACAGATACTATATCAGTATTTATGCAATATAGATACTAATATCAATAACTGTATGATATTAATGTGTCTCTCTGTCTCTCCCAGCCCACCATGGGAACTGGTGAGGCTCTGGACATCCTGTCTGGAGACTTCATGTCCTCCTCATCAGCTCCTGCTGTCCAGGCTCCTGTCGTCACCCCCTCAGCTCCTCCTGCACAGGTACTGCATGGAACTGAAACAATACAATGTGATGCACAGATGTTTCACTGTGGTAGATGATAAAAGTGATACAAAAGCAGTAGTGATAGTAATATTCTGTATTATTGTCCGCTGCTTTTTACCTTTTTCCTACTTGCCTAGATGCTTTCTATACACATGTATGGCCTTCTATAGACCTGTTAATGTGAAAACCAGCACATTTGTTACATATTGCATATAGATTTTTTTGTTTTTTTATATAATTTCCACTTATTTCATGCTGTATATATTTCACATACTTCTTTGTCTCACTATGTTCTACTGCTACTACCGCTGCTATTTTGCACTCCCTCTTAATGCTGTAATCCATATTTTTCTCATACTTTTTTCATACTTTCATCCAAACATTTCTACTTAACATGTCATTAAAATGTCATCTTATCTTATCTGCACTTTCTACTCAATGGATAGTCTCCGCTATCAGTCAACTATGAATGTGTTGGGAACACTTTCAACTGTATGATATGCTGTCTCTTATTTAGGAATATAGCACTTGATTTAATAAAAATATATTCTGTGGTAATTCGATCATAGGTGGAAGGCTGTGGCTGTTTGTGTTAATTACCACATTATTAGTTTCTGTGTATGTCACCTTAACGACAGTGGCAAGAATGCACTATTACTGAAAGCTGCTCTCTGTTTCCCAGCCCAAGGTAGAGGACTTGTCAGCTCTGGATTTACTCGCTGGAGATTTTGTGGCTCCAACTAAGGCTTCTGCTGTCCAGGCGCCCATCCCTCCTCCTACCAAGAAGACACCAGAGGTAAACCTGTTGGTGTGTGTGTATGTTTGTGTGTGTGTGTGATGTTTGTGTGTGTGTGTGTGTGTGTGTGTGCAAGCAAGTGTGTTATCAATTCTGTCATCCTTTAGTGTGCATGCTTACTGCGTTCAGCAGAATAAATGGAACATCTTTTTTCCAGTATGTGTCTCATTGTACAGTGTGTCCCTGTGTGTCTGTAGATTGCTGTCTGTCAAATGCCCAAACCCAGCCCGATTGATGTCATCCCTGCCAAAAAACCACAAGCAAAACCCACTACTGATGAGGTAACTGTGAGGATACAAAGCTTGTGCTTTCGCTGGAATGCTTTATTTTGACCTTAAACCTTTTGCTTTCACAGTGTAAGATTGAGGAACAATAGAGTTTATTTGATTTTTTTTCCTATTTATTAGTTCACTCCTCTTAAAGACTTAAAGATAGCTTCAGTCGAGTGTCTAATTATACTATACTAATCTATTACAGCTGGATTAAAAGTTTCCTCTCCCTCTGTCTTCTCCCCAGGGTGACTCCATGTCTCTGGATGCCCTCGGTGCTCTTGGCGACACCCTGGCAGCCCCAGAACCAGCACCTGAACCCCCCAAACTCAGACCTGAGGACATCGTCTCGGTACGGGGCGCAAACACACACTCATGCTGTTGACGGACTAAAAGCCACATCGTTGTTTGGCTTCATATTCTACAGTGTATAAATGATATGTTGCTACGTTTCTGTACAAGAAAAATACAAAGAGGCCACCTGTACGATTCATAGAAGAGCATCATGCTGGCTCTCTTCACATCCCTTCCATTTTATTTGCTAAGGCATGCATTTGTGTGTGTTTGTTCATGTGTTTTGATATATACAGTATATGTTTTATGTGTGTGTATAGGAGGCCAAACTGAAGGACGAGAAGGGTGTGCTTGTGGGAGAGAAGGAGAGCAGTATCCCTCCAGAGTACAGGTTTAATAAGGACAAACTCAAAGACCTGCCTGCTCCTAAACCTGAGGTGAGACTGCTACCAAGCTTCAGTGTCAGGCCTGCTATAGGCCCCTTTTACATGAATGTAAAATACAGAGGTGGAGTATTCATTGATGTAAGCTGTGTTTTAGTGTCAGAGCTTATCCTTTGTGATCAAGGTGTAGGCAGTTGAAGACTGCAGTTTTGTTCTTTAATTTATTCTTGTAGCTTTTTGTCTCCATTGTAAAAGCCCCTTTCAGCACTGGTAAATTTAGACAAATACACGTCAAAATGTGGCATGTTGCAGTACAGTGATTAAGGTTGAATGATTGATGGCATATTTTGATCGATTGGGCTCCTAGATTTTTACTATAACACCACAAAAACATCTCATACCTTATTTTTGTTGATTTAGCAAAGATCTCACCAATTCACTATCACAAAATTGTTTGCCATGAATTTTCAATCATAATTCCTTATTATGATCCCCTCCCCCTCCCCCCAGCCCACCATGGGAACTGGTGAGGCTCTGGACATCCTGTCTGGAGACTTCATGTCCTCCTCAGCAGCTCCTGTTGTCCAGGCTCCTGTCGTCACCCCCTCAGCTCCTCCTGCACAGGTACTGCATGGGACTGAAACAATACAATGTGATGCACAGATGTCTCACTGTGGTAGATGATAAAGGCAGTAGTAATATTCTGGCTATTCTGATGTTAAGGTGTTTAGAAACCTATAAGGCTTTTATTTTGATTCCTACTCACTGTTTCTCCTCTCTGTCTTCCTCCCTCAGTCTTCTGCAGACTTTGCCCTAGATGCTTTGGCGGGAGACTTTGTTGCCCCCGCTGTTGCTCCTGCAGTGAAGTCTGCTGCTTCAGTCCCCACAAAAACCTCCCCCAAGGTACACACACACACACACACACACACACACACACACACACACAGCTGAAGTATTTTCAACTACTTCCACTGTCTACAATACTGTCTACAGTTAAGTCATAACTTGTGTGTGTGTGTGTGTGTGTGTGTGTGTGTGTGTGTGTGTGTGTGTGTGTGTGTGTGTGTGAGCAGCCGACAGGAACAGACGATGCCCTCGAGGCTCTGTCGGACACCCTGATGGACACCACTCCTGCCCCTGAACCCGCCCCGACGCCTGTCAAAGACATCGTCAAGGTAGCCCACTGCTATAAGAGGATAGTTTCATATAGGATAAGAAGAAGAAAGAGAGGAGAGAACATGTTCAGCTTCAGCTTTCAGCTTTCAGTCTCAGGTGCCCTGACGTGTGTGTGGTTATGTGGTTGTTGCAGGAGAAAAAGGTCGTTGAAGAGAGGCTGATTAAGATGGGAGAGAGGGACGACTCGCTGCCACCAGAGTATCGACCCACTGAGGAAGATCGCAAGGTAGACTGACATCTGCACCTTTACATGATGAATACTGTCTGTGCTTCTCTGCTGCAACACAGTTGACTGGTACAGATCACTCACTGACCTTTACTACAAGGCTTTGTTGTTCTGTTGTTTCCGGTGTTTCACATAACAGACCGCTGTTTCACATCTCACATCGCTCCACAGTGAAGAAGTCACAGTGAAGACGACGTTACTCTTTGGTTACTGCAGTCAGTCCTGCTCGACTATTTTTTGGCGGAAGCTTGAAAATTACTTTAGCTAATAAAATCATATTCAATTAATATTTTGAATCAAATTATCAATGTCTATAACAAGTAGCCGTGTAATAAGCGGGGGTCTTGATTCACACTTTCAGGCCTTATTTTGCCATAATAAGTGGCTCACTGTACATTGTCCCCTTACAGGTGAACTGTGTTACAAAATACTGTTTGAACCTGTGCATTTGAATGTTTACTTGGGCATGCTTGTTGATACAGTACAAAGTTGCTTTACTGTATGTCTAATATATGTCAATTCTGTTTTAAAGGCAATGGCAGAAGCCAAGGCCAAAGCAGCTGAAGCACCCAAGAAGGTGAGACAACAGAGAACAGAAGACCACAGTAAAATAAGACGAGTCTAAAGCCACCCCATACCTATAATATGCAGTCAGAATTTGATTGACATCCGGTCTTTCTCTCGCTCTCACTCTCTCTCCCCTGTAGAAGTCCATGGATGATACAGCGGCCTTGGACCTGCTGTCCAGTGACTTCTCTGCTGCTCCCAAGCCTGCTGCACCAGCCGCATCATGTGCAGCCACAACACAGCTGGTCCCTCCTGTACTGGACTCAGAGCCGCTGAAGGTAGAGGAATGGCTCTTCAATAGTTAAATAGTAGTAACAACATTCGCCCTTAAAGTGGGAAGTGTGTTTTCCTTGGATTTTCTGTTGATGAAGTTTGAGTGTCTGTAGGTGGCGCTCTTATGCGGTTATCTCTGCTCATGCTAACTACAGAGTTGTTCTGTTTATTCCAAACAAACCGCTGTTGTTGCTGCCAGAAACGGAAAACGCATCACTTCCTGTGCACCAGAGCATTTTTCCCAGAAAAGACCTAACTGACTCCGGCTGTTTAGAACAGCAAATATAAAAGCTTTCAGGAGCTATACAGGCTGAATCACTATCACTATTCTGTTATATCAGACAGCAATAGACTGTAGCAAAACTGACATTTATTTGTATGAAAATGTGGCAGATTATTACTTTAACTCCTATACGTTACTATACAGTATGAATCCAGCATGAATACCTGAATGCATTATGAGCTGGTGACGTTTGACAGGTTTGTTTACAGGTCAGTTAACTGTTGTGTTTCCCTCCCAGCCAATGGCAGGTCCTGTCCTGGACTCCCTGGCCGGCTCCCTGCTCCCAGACCAGCCAGAGTTCAAACTTAAGGGAGACAAGCCAAAGGTAAAAGGAAAATCTGTGCAGGATTAGAATATAAGCGGATCATCTCAATCAACACTTGGTAAAAGTGTTGCATAGCGCCCTCTGTGGTGACATAGGCTCATGACGAGGATCTATGTGTGGAAGTCCCCTCTAGCTCTGATCACCCTGGAGTTGTCCACCCTAACCAAGGTGTCGACTTTGTTACAGGGCAAGAGCAAGTCAAAGTCAAAGTCCAAAGTAAGCAAATTACCTGCTGCATGGAGACTTAAATCAAACTGAATATGCGCTATTATGAACAAATTCATTCGCTTATAATTAAGCCAAAGTCCAGCCCTCTCTCTCAGGAGCCCGTCTGCTCCTGCCTGCACACCGCTTCATGTCATGTGCTGTCGCCGCTTCGCTTACTGTTTATTTTCCCAAATCCATTGAGTCGTTCATTAAATCTATATCTCTTTCGCAAAAGTGCTCCCTGTACTTCCTTTTATTTTTGTAACTGTGACCTCGTGTTTCAGAAACACCATGCGGAGGATCCATCTGCCATTGACCAGCTCTCTGGTCAGCTAAGCTCAGACGTCGTGCCAGCATCCACAAAGAAGGGAGGCAAGAGCTAGACCGCTTGGTAAGATTTGTTTCCGTTCTTTTGCACAAGTGAGAAAAATACCTTTTAACTGATAAATGATGTGGCACGCTTCCAAGCCTCTCCACTGACTGCTGCCTGTGTGATGTGTTGCAGGGTCTCGGTGCAATTCCTCCTCCCAGCCACAGGGAAGCGTTACTGAGGGAGCTGCTCTCTGGATGATGAATCTATTTTTCTAAATGGTCGAGAATGTATACTGGATGAAAGACAAACCTATTGATACCCATAACACATGCTGACATACACACACACACACACATACACAGCTCTGTGTGCAGATTTGGTTTCACACATAGCTGAGGATCGAGAGCTTTTGCTTCCTGTCCTTTGAGAAAATAAAAGGAAAGAATTGTTAAAACAAGAGAGAACGAAGATTGAGTGAGTGATGAACAGATAAAGACGAGAGGGAGATCGTGTGGGGAGAAAGAGAGGGATTTTAAGGAAAGAGTGTAAATGTTTGTTGTATTTGTTCGAGGTTGCTGGTTGGTGTGTGGAGTGTGTTGAGGGATGTAAGGCGTTGCCTGTCAGTCCTGCCTGCGCACGTCAGCTGACGGTTTCTGTTTTTCCGACGATACAACGTTGTTGCGACGTTGCCTCGTGGTTGGAGCAGCAGCGGCTGTCAGCTGGCGTGAGAGCAGCACAGAGTGGGTGTATAGGATCGGGATGTTTGTGCAATCTTCATGTACACAGAGAAGCCAAGTTTTCTATTGTTCTGTGGTCAGATGCCATTACGACACTAGTGTACAGCTTAGTTTGCTTATACTGATGACAACACTTAGTTTACAATATTAAAAAAATGTGTAAAAGGATTTACAGGATGTGGTCTGCTTGATTCTGTATCTGAGAGCTTCTTGCAAAATGCTATTTACTTTCTGTAGAGCAATATCTATCAAGAGAAGGGTCTTTTGTATGTATTTGGCCTTGTAGAAAAAAAGCATTTAGGTTTCCAAAAGTGCACTTACAAGTGAACCTCGGTGGTTACAGGCTCTGTGAACCGCCTTGTATACTGTAAAAAAAATATTTTTTCTCTTTATACGACAACACTGTATAATTTACACAGTCCCACAGAGCGATCACTTTCAGCTGTAAAGTCAAAATCAATATAGCTTTCTTTCCCAAGATTTTTTTTTTTTTTTTTTAAAGGATTTGTTCGGGTGTGAGTCGAAAGATAAGAGAGATATTTTAGATGTGGGAATGCTAATTAAATAAAAAAACATCTGAAAATTAGAACTGTGTAGTTGCTGTATGTAGAGTCTGGCTTCTATTTGTGCCTAAAAGAAGGGAAGACAAATTTACTGATGATAATTTGTCAAAAAATCCTAACCTAATCCATGAAATGGATAAATGCTGAAGATACTGTACTTGATACTGTACAATGTGTACTGCAGAAAAAAAATGAACACAGCGTTTGGTTTCTCGAAGGTGCAGGGGAATTGCAGTGTATTGTGCATAATTAAAATGAAAGGGAAAAAAATCTCCTAGGGTTAGGGTTAGGGTTACTCCTGACTTGGTGGTTTTTCACTCTGCATAGCTGTAGAAGCCCACTTCCTTTTGACTCCGGGGGGCTTAGAGCTGAGTGGCAAATGTCTTCTGCTCAAACTCTAAACATCTAAAAATGTGATGTTTAGAGATGTTTAGATTTGATGTGTGCGTAAATAAAAGAAGAAATATAAATAAAGGTCAAATACAAATCATTTTAGTCTTACAAGAGAGATTGCTTGTCTGAGATGTATTATCTTTATTTACAATATCTCAAGAGATCAAATTAGACAGTCGGTTGATTCCAAAATGCTGTACATTCATTTTTAAAAGAAAAAAACAACTACTTTATATTTGTTACTCAATATTTAAAAACCATAGATGCTTGCATCTTCAAAAATGTTATTCATTTGAAAAAAAATTCTCAGGTTAGCTAAAATTCTCAATATTTCATCGTAACTTTAGCTTTCATGCCAGCCATCATGTTATCTGAGTAAATGTATTATTTTTAAAATGGTGGATATACACACAAGACTAGAAGCAAACTAAATAACAACAAAAAGTTTAAAAGTGTGAGTGAGGCGGCACTATGTCGACAGCATGTAAAGAGAGAGAAATAGACCCTTAAAAATAAAGATGCTGTGAATAAATGAAAAGGTTAAAATGCGTACAAAAGTAAAAAGGCTTTTAGCCACAATTTTTACATCAAATACATTCTTGAAATTAACATAAAACAGTGCTGTATTTTAATATGCTCACAGAGTGTCCAGAACTAAACAGATTTTCAATTACTATATTTATTATTATTATTTATGGGGATTGTGTAAATATATATTTTGCATATTACATTATCTAATCATATGACTTGATGCATAATGCTTCAGTGTTTTAGGCCGTTTTCAAAACTTTTCAAAACCGGAACACACTTAAAACTTGATGTTTCGGCTGTGAAGACCTTTGCAAGTATTTGATTCATTTCAATTTTTAAACAATTTTTTTTGTTTATGTTTATATAATATCTAAATACTGAGAACTTAATTTGGGGACAAATATTCTCCATTGAGTTAGTGGACTTGCTGCCAGTAATGTGTAAATGTGATGGTTCAATGTTTATTGATTGATGATATATATTTAATGCAATAGGCTAATATGAATAATATTATAATCTTCTAATACAATATCATTGATAAATCAACACCAAGACTCCACTTGAAAGGAAAGGGGTATTAGATAGAAGGTCACTGAATGTGTACCAGTTAGATCAGACATGTCTGTTAGCCATCGCTTGTTTTCCTGGAGCCGTCGTGCGCGGTCTGCATGAGATAACAAACAACTAGTTTAATAAAACATTATTTCAGTGAGTCGGTTCAGTGAACATGAAGGGAATAGGAAAGACAATATTACACTTCATCCATGGCTGGTTTATGTCTGTAAAACACTGAAATCAAATGACAGTAAACTTACTTTCTTTTGTAATGGTGTGGACATCCGCGTGTCCTTATCCTTGCAGCAAATTATTGCAAAAATAATAGAAAATGGTTCCAAATATCAAGAAGTGGCCAGATATTTTGATAGGCCAAAGAAGAGTTATTTAGATCTTTAAGGGGTTGACATACAGTGGCCTACATGAAGGCTGTCTTCAGGCTCGGATAAGGTACGGGGGAAGTTAGATTTACGATTGTAGTAGCAGATGGTGATGATGAGGAGCAGAAGAAGAAGGCCACAGCTACCAGCCAGTGGGCCCAATATGATGGGGTTGCACAACATGGAAGGATTCCTCTCCCCTGCAAAACAGGCTGGTGGTGCTTCTGTTGCCATTTTAGTTTCTAAAGGAAGAGGAAAGATAAAATAATGCATTACAAATTATTATTGAAAAGCATTTATCAGACTCCTCATCATTATACAACAGATTCAAGTTTATGGTGTATCAGCGCGCTCACCTTGTCCAACAAGTCGTGTTACTTCACCAAAAAACAGTGAGCCTATATAGGATTGTGATTTATAATTACAGAGCCACATAGGAACAACTGCTGTGTTAATACTCTCTTAATGTACAGTAAGTACATCTACCTTGCTTGTTTTGGCTGGTGCAAACACACGCCTTGGTAGATGTGGAGGGAATCGGCTTGGTGTTGGTGGTTGGTGGTGCTTCTGTTGCCACTTTAGTTTCTAAAGTAAGAGGAAAGATAAAATAATGCAATACTAATTATTATTGAAAAGCATTTATCAGACTCATCATTATACAACAGATTCAAGTTTATGGTGTATCAGCGCGCTCACCTTGTCCAACAAGTCGTGTTACTTCACCAAAAAACAGTTTGTTTTGGGTAAGTGATGCACAACTATAGATGCCACTGTCACGGATTTTGTTGAATGACTTCAGCAATAAGATATCTTGTGATATCTTTTCTTCAGCGAAGATGGATTTGTAGGAGGATGACTGCTGCTTTATAAAGCCGTTGCTGAAAGATGCAATGTATTCCATCGCTTTATTGTCCACCACTCGAAACCAAATAACAAGAGAGCTTCTCGACGATGGCACACATTTGATTTCGACAGGCGTCTGCTCTTTGGTGACCAGTGCCCCTGTACTAGCTCCTGAAGCAATGTCTAAAAGATGAGAAAGTGAATATCATTTGTAAAGTTGTAATTAAAATATATGTTTTATTGACATTTCACCTGACTTATTGCAGGTGCCCAAAAGCAATAAGCCAAATAATACTTTGAAGCTGCTACAAGGCACAGAATAGATTAACTTACTTTGATATAAAAGCAGAATGACAAGTGTCTGAATCCTCTTTTGGTCCATTTTAATCTTGGAGATGCCGTTAGCTGCTAAACTAGTCTTTCTGGTGTTTGTAAGAGCCTACTACAAGATAATTCAGTGAGATATCTAACCACGCCCCAGCTGTAACCTTCTTCTCTACAATGTCAAATGGGATCATTGCAGCTGAGTTGCAGAGAACTCGTGCACCATGCTGGTCTGCAACATGTTTGAAGTGGAGCCCACCTATCTACGCATCGTCTCGCTGCCTCTGGTTTGCAGCATCGAACTACATGACTTCATCCAGAAGCTGCTGGCGCACGATGCAGCGATCTACAGTATGTAGGCTGAAAAGGCGGGGATGAACTGAGGGGATTTAAACTCCAGGAGATTCATGTGTTCAAAATGGTCTGATTGTTGTTGTTTTATTCATCATTAGGCCTATACACTTCATAATCAGCAGGGTGGGGTTGTGAGTAGGAAGACGTCCTCAGCCACAGGACCTGAGTTAAAACCTCATGTTGACAAGCCTCCGCCCTGCTGAAGTGTCCTTGAGCCAGACACTGAATCCCTACCAGCTGCAGGTGCTGATCTGTATCTGATCCTGACCTCTGACCTCCCTGTGGAGGGTGAAGAGAAAAGAGAATTTCCCTACAGGGATCAAATATGTGTCACACAAATATTTTCATGATGATCATCAGTACATCAGCATCAACCAAAGCAAAACTGTTGAAATCCCACTGTATAGGCCTCTAAAATACAGTAGAGAAGAGTAGAGAAGGTCTTTAATATTAAAGTGCATTCCAAACGGGCAATGAAGTCAACAGACAGCAAATGAAAAAGACAACAACAACATATAATGCACAGAACAGTGCATGTAAATAGGTGCAATAAATAAGGTTTCCAGTGTAGAACTGGGTCATCAATAATTATGCAAATAATGTAAATAATGCCAGTGCTAAGAATAAGAATACCGGAATAATAATAATAATAATTATAGCAAATTATACATAAAACAAAATAACAAATCTCACCCAGAAGATAAAAAGAAAATTCTGTTTTTAATTTTATTACATAATGGTGTTGCAAATATCTCGTACATTTTGATAATTATATGTGCATTGCTCATTCAAAATCATGGGCTATGCTGAGAACTTCCGTGGGGAAATGAGGTTGTTGCAGCAGCAAAAGTAATCAAAGTCAGTAGAGGAAAAAGTAGACAAGTAGAGTATAAGCAGTATATAATAAAGCAATATAACAATTACAAGCAATAAAGGACAGGAAAAGACTATAAAACAATAGAGCAATAAAATAGAATGTAAACATAATGGGCAAATGTGCATTGAATTCACATCAACAGGCTGCAGAGAGCCATATAAATGCACATAAAGTGTTGTGGCTTCCAGACTAGTGCGGTAAAGAGACTATGCCCTTATCATTGATATCTCAGAATGGGTTCTCAGTAGAGTCTTAGATGAATTCCAATTATGTTGATTATATCGCCCCCAAAAGGCGTTGTTGAAATGAACCTGGCAAATGATCACTATAGAGTTTTAAGTCTAGAAAACAGCAAGACCTCACAGTGAGAAACGGCCCTCAAACGCATCTTAACAGGTCGGTCACATCAGTGTTGGAAATTAGGACACTTTGCAGTATTGTTGCTGTTATATAACCTTAAACTTGGACAGGCAACCATGTTAACCTTTTATCTTGTCTGGACATTTTAGCACCATTCCAGCACCATTGCAACTGCTGCTGTCCAATGTCTATTTTTTCCTGTTTTATTTTAATTTAATTCTTGTATACTGTAAAAAAAATAATTTAGCTCTTTATACGACAACACTGTATAATTTACACAGTCCCACAGGGCGATCACTTTCAGCTGTAAAGTCAAAATCAATATAGCTTTCTTTCCCAAGATTTTTTTTTTTTTTTTTTTTTTTAAGGATTTGTTCGGGTGTGAGTCGAAAGATAAGAGAGATATTTTAGATGTGGGAATGCTAATTAAATAAAAAAAACATTTGAAAATTACAAATGTGTAGTTGCTGTATTTAAAGTCTGGCTTCTATTTGTGCCTAAAAGAAGGGAAGACAAATTTACTCTCAACACGGATGAGATGATAATTTGTCAAAAAATCCTAACATGAAATGCCAAAATACTGTATGGATAAATGCTGAAGATACTGTACATATATGTACTGCAGAAAAAAAAATGAACACAGCGTTTGGTTTCTCGAAGGTGCAGGGGAATTGCAGTGTATTGTGCATATATTAAAATGAAAGGGGAAAAAAATCTCCTATGAAAGTATTTTTCTCTCTACTCCTGACTTGGTGGTTTTTCACTCTGCATAGCTGTAGAAGCCCACTTCCTTTTGACTCCGGGGGGCTTAGAGCTGAGTGGCAAATGTCTTCTGCTCAAACTCTAAACATCTACAAATGTATATTTTTATGCCAAGGCCCTGAATGACTGATGGGAATGCAAATGAGTGGGTTTGATGTGTGTAAAAAAAAAAAAAAGAAGAAGAAATATAAATAAAGGTCAAATACAAATCATTTTATTCTTACAAGAGAGATTGCTTGTCTGAGCTGTATTATCTTTATTTACAATATCTCAAGAGACAAATCTGCAGACAGTGTGGGTTCATTCCAAAATGCTGTACATTCATTTTTAAAAGAAAAAAAAACAATTACTTTATATTTGTTACTCAATATTTAAAAACCATAGATGCTTGCATCTTCAAAAATGTTATTCATTTGAAAAAAAAAAAAAAATTCTCAGGTTGGCTAAAATTCTCAATATTTCATCGTAACTTTAGCTTTCATGCCAGCCATCATGTTATCAGAGTAAATGTATTATTTTTAAAATGGTGGATATACACACAAGACTAGAAGCAAACTAAATAACAACAAAAAGTTTAAAAGTGTGAGTGAGGCGGCACTATGTCGACAGCATGTAAAGAGAGAGAAATAGGCCCTTAAAAATAAAGATGCTGTGAATAAATGAAAAGGTTAAAATGCGTACAAAAGTAAAAAGGCTTTTATCCAAATTTTACATCAACTTTTCTTTACATTCTTGAAATTAACATAAAACAGAGTGCTGTATATAATATGCTCACAGAGTGTCCAGAACTAAACAGATTTTCAATTACTATATTTCTTATTATTATTTATGGGGATATTGTGTAAATATATATTTTGCATATTACATTATCTAATCATATGACTTGATGCATAATGCTCCAGTGTTTTAGGCCGTTTTCAAAACTTTTCAAAACCGGAACACACTTGTTTGAAGACCTT
This sequence comes from Centroberyx gerrardi, assembly GCF_048128805.1. NCBI lineage: Eukaryota > Metazoa > Chordata > Actinopteri > Beryciformes > Berycidae > Centroberyx > Centroberyx gerrardi. The sequence continues at coordinate 27,071,290 of NC_136001.1, read as the reverse complement.
CACAAGTATTTGATGCGTTAAATTTTTAAACCAAAAATTTTTGTTTATGTTTATGTTTATATCATATCTAAATAATGAGAACTTAATTTGGGGGCAAATATTCTACATTAAGTTAATGGACTTGCCACCAGTAATCTGTAAATGTGATGGTTCAATGTTCATTGATTGATGATACATATTTAATGCAGTAATATCAAAAAATTGATAATCTTCTAATACAACATCATTAATAAATCAACACCAAGACTCCACTTGAAAGGAAAGGGGTATTAGATAGAAGGTCACTGAATGTGTACCAGTTAGATCAGACATGTCTGTTAGCCATCGCTTGTTTTCCTGGAGCCGTCGTGCGCGGTCTGCATGAGATAACAAACAACTAGTTTAATAAAACATTATTTCAGTGAGTCGGTTCAGTGAACATGAAGGGAATAGGAAAGACAATATTACACTTCATCCATGGCTGGTTTATGTCTGTAAAGCACTGAAATCAAATGACAGTAAACTTACCTTCTTTTGTAATGGTGTGGACATCTGCGTGTCCTTATCCCTGCAGCAAATGAACAGTGTTACCAAAAACATTGTAAACAGTTTAAACTACGAAAAGCAGGAGATAGAGATTGGGAAATTGTGGGAAAAATAATAGAATATGGTGGAACTGGCCAGAGATTTTGATAGGCCAAAGTAGAGTGAATTAGATCTTTAAGGGTTTGACATACAGCGGCCTACATGAAGGCTGTCTTTAGGCTCGGATAAAGTACGGGGGAAGTTAGACTTACGATTGCAGTAGCAGATGGTGACGATGAGGAGCAGAAGAAGAAGGCCACAGCTACCAGCCAGTGGGCCCAATATGATGGGGTTGCACAACATGGAAGGATTCCTCTCCCCTGCAAAACAGGCTGTAGTGTTCATTTCAAATCTGTGGTAATCATATTCACATTTTAACTTGCATCAGTGGTAAATATTCAGTTGATAAGGACTCACTGAGCCTATATAGGATTGTGATTTATAATTACAGAGCCACATAGGAACAACTGCTGTGTTAATACTCTCTTAATGTACAGTAAGTACATCTACCTTGCTTGTTTTGGCTGGTACAAACACACGCCTTGGTAGATGTGGAGGGAATCAGCTTGGTGTTGGCGGCTGGTGGTGCTTCTGTTGCCACTTTAGTTTCTAAAGTAAGAGGAAAGATAAAATAATGCAATACAAATTATTATTGAAAAGCATTTATCAGACTCATCATTATACAACAGATTCAAGTTTATGGTGTATCAGCGCGCTCACCTTGTCCAACAAGTCGTGTTACTTCACCAAAAAACAGTTTGTTTTGGGTAAGTGATGCACAACTATAGATGCCACTGTCACGGATTTTGTTGAATGACTTCAGCAATAAGATATCTTGTGATATCTTTTCTTCAGCGAAGATGGATTTGTAGGAGGATGACTGCTGCTTTATAAAGCCGTTGCTGAAAGATGCAATGTATTCCATCGCTTTATTGTCCACCACTCGAAACCAAATAACAAGAGAGCCTCTCGACGATGGCACACATTTGATTTCGACAGGCGTCTGCTCTTTGGTGACCAGTGCCCCTGTACTAGCTCCTGAAGCAATGTCTAAAAGATGAGAAAGTGAATATCATTTGTAAAGTTGTAATTAAAATACATGTTTTATTGACATTTCACCTGACTTATTGCAGGTGCCCAAAAGCAATAAGCCAAATAATATTTTGAAGCTGCTACAAGGCACAGAATAGATTAACTTACTTTGATATAAAAGCAGAATGACAAGTGTCTGAATCCTCTTTTGGTCCATTTTAATCTTGGAGATGCCGTTAGCTGCTAAACTAGTCTTTCTGGTGTTTGTAAGAGCCTACTACAAGATAATTCAGTGAGATATCTAACCACGCCCCAGCTGTAACCTTCTTCTCTACAATGTCAAATGGGATCATTGCAGCTGAGTTGCAGAGAACTCGTGCACCATGCTGGTCTGCAACATGTTTGAAGTGGAGCCCACCTATCTACGCATCGTCTCGCTGCCTCTGGTTTGCAGCATCGAACTACATGACTTCATCCAGAAGCTGCTGGCGCACAATGCAGCGATCTACAGTATGTAGGCTGAAAAGGCGGGGATGAACTGAGGGGATTTAAAACTCCACAGAGGGCCGCTGTGGTATAACGTCTCTATAGCAGCCCCCCTCACCCAGCACTCAAACACAACTGCAAACTGTTCCTCCCTGCACAAATCAGATGTTGAATTCATGAGGACATGTATTATAGTCTAAAGAGCAAGTAGGAATTTCAGGAGATTCGTGTGTTCATAATGGTCTGATTGTTGTTTTATTCATCATTAGGCCTATACACTTCATAATCAGCAGGGTGGGGTTGTGAGTAGGAAGACGTCCTCAGCCACAGGACCTGAGTTAAAACCTCATGTTGACAAGCCTCCGCCCTGCTGAAGTGTCCTTGAGCCAGACACTGAATCCCTACCAGCTGCAGGTGCTGATCTGTATCTGACCCTGACCTCTGACCTCCCTGTGGAGGGGGAAGAGAAAAGAGAATTTCCCTACATCAATTATCAATTATGTGTCACACTAATATGTTGATGATGATCATCAGTACATCAGCATCAACCAAAGCAAAACTGTTGAAATCCCACTGTATAGGCCTCTAAAATACAGTAGAGAAGAGCAGAGAAGGTCATTAATATTAAAGTGCATTCCAAACGGGCAATGAAGTCAACAGACAGCAAGTGAAAAAAAACAACAACAACATATAATGCACAGAACAGTGCATGTAAATAGGTGCAATAAATAAGGTTTCCAGTGTAGAACTGGGTCATCAATAATTATGCAAATAATGTAAATAATGCCAGTGCTAAGAATAAGAATACCGGAATAATGATAATAATAATAATAACAATAATAATAATAATAGCAAATTATACATAAAACAAAATAACAAATCTCACCCAGAAGATAAAAAGAAAATTCTGTTTTTAATTTTATTACATAATAGTGTTGCAAATATCTCGTACATTTTGATAATTATATGTGCATTGCTCATTCAAAATCATGGGCTATGCTGAGAACAATTATAAGCAATAAAGAACAGTAAAAGACTATAAAACAATAAAGCAATAAAATAGAATGTAAACATAATGGGCAAATGTGCACTGAATTCACATCAACAGGCTGCAGAGAGCCATATAAATGCACATAAAGTGTTGTGGCTTCCAGACTAGTGCGGTAAAGAGACTATGCCCTTATCATAGATATCTCAGAATGGGTTCTCAGTAGAGTCTTAGATGAATTCCAATTATGTTGATTATATCGCCCCCAAAAGGCGTTGTTGAAATGAACCTGGCAAATGATCACTATAGAGTTTTAAGTCTAGAAAACAGCAAGACCTCACAGTGAGAAACGGCCCTCAAACGCATCTTAACAGGTCGGTCACATCAGTGTTGGAAATTAGGACACTTTGCAGTATTGTTGCTGTTATATAACCTTAAACTTGGACAGGCAGCCATGTTAACCTTTTATCTTGTCTGGACATTTTTACACCATTCCAGCACCATTGCAACTGCTGCTGTCCAATGTCTATTTTTTTCTCCTGTTTTTGTTTTTGTTTTGTTTTTTATTTCTGTCATTGCAGCACTTACAGGACCGGCACATGGGCATTCCTTATAAATGTATCATCTCGATTATGAAGCTAAAGGCCTTTTTACGGACCTAAGGTGTCTTAAGAGAAGAGACCTTAACAAAGGGACAAAGGGCTGCAGCACAGAAGAAACCTTAAGTACCTAAGTGACGAGTATCTACTACCTTGTCCACGAGGCGCTGGCTGCCAGAAGCGGCCCAGGATATGAAACAAAAATAATTCACATCTGACAGCTGGTCTGGCAGTTGTAGAGAAGTTAAACTCTCTTCAGATCGACTGAGAAAGCTACGCCACCTGTGGCGCAACTCTAGGCCCATCCTATTTCCTGTGCAGTGATGGAAAGTAAATGCACAGATTTGGTAATAGGCAACAAGGGCTGACATTCGACACTGCTGTGGGCGTTTTATCTGTTCCATGGGTGGGAGGAGAGAGAAAGAGAGAGACTGATGCAGAGAGAAAAAATAGAGACAGAGAGACAGACCGAGAGAAAGAGTCAATAGTAGTTAGTTTCCTACTCACCTGTGTTGCATAACCTTTCCTGTCATATTATTCCCTTCCTTGAGTATTTCCAAATATATTTGAAGATAGATCAGATATTTATTATTACCTTTTTTGTGTGTGTGTGTATACAGTATATATGTGTGTGTATGTGTGTGTGTGCGTGTGTGTGGGTAGGTGGGGGTATCAATGACTTTGACATTCATTTCAGTGAAATCATGATGGAAACAGAGTTGGTTTCAGGTTGCGTGTAGTTTTCAGTCAGCAGGGGATTCTGTTGATGCTTTTTTAAAGGGAAGACCCAGTCAAAACGCTGTCAGTTAGCCCACTTCACCTTTCCATGCCTCTGCTTCAGGGTTGAGTCACACACACACACACACACACACACACATACAAATAATTTTATGTGTCCCAGCACCTGCTTGGGCTTCCCTGTGTTAGTCACATAGGGGGTCTCTAACCTGAAACTTACATCTGTGTGTGTGTGTGTGTGTGTGTGTAGTGGGTGACCAGGGGAAGCCAATGAGAAAGAGAGTCCCCTTACTGTATCACTGCAGAGTGTGAGTAACTTGACATTCAGTCAGAGGAGACGTCCTTCCTTCCATTCTGAGAATAGCAGCAGCCTCAATACCAATGAATCAATATCAACACTAGTACCTTACTCACCAGTTATTGATCAGTCTGGCTCACCTGTAACTGTTCTATTGCTATACCGGCGGTTTTAGGCATTGTGGGATATGAAGTTGTGAAAAGGAAACCAAAAGCAACAAGAAGAGTAAGTAGAAATGGGGGGCTGGGTTATGGAGGAATTCCACACATAGTGATGCTTGTACGCACATACACACATGGAAACACACACACACACACACACATGCACACATAAAGAGTATGCCTGCACTTGATAAATAGATATGTCTAACATCCCAGCGTTTGTTTTGTTTGAGGAAACTGTCCTATTTCCACATCGATAAAACCATGATGACCTTATTCTACCGTGTTTTTATTGAATCGATTTTATCTTTTTCTTTGGTGTCATGGTTTGGAAACCTATCTTTAAAGAACAGAAACTCTCTGAATCAGATTGTTAAATGGTCTAGTTGGCTGATTGGTGAGTCACAGCTTAACCCAGCATCCCTGTACACCAGACAGTTACAGCGGATAACTGACTCGATCTTAAATGACGACTCCCACCCTCTGCACAGTGAATTTCAGCTTCTTCCTTCTGGACGAAGGTTTATAGTCCCAAAGTGCAGAACAAAGCGGTATAAAAATAGCTTTGTTCCAGCAGCCATCACTCAGATTAACAAGTCGTAGCAACATTGCACAGATGATATAGAGGCAATGTTTATTTATTTATTTATTGTATCTTTTAGTTTTAGTGGTTTAGTGATTATTGGAACTTTGAGCCTACTTTTATTATGTTTGTCTACTGTTTGTGTTGTTTCTAAAATGTGTGTCAAGATGGATGACTCTACTGCAAACCAAATCTACCTACGGGTACAAATAAAGTAACCTGAACCTGAACCTGAACCAATTACTACTGTACATGTAAATAAGTTGGGCATAATGTAGGCAGCTCATCTGGACTGTTGTACCTTTACAAACAGACAGTATGTGACTAATGCAATGAGTAATGTTAACTGTGTGATGATTTAGGGCATGAGTCTGTGTCCATATTACACAATGTAAAAGGGAATTTAATGCTGTCAGTCTAATATGCGATATGCTAACACTGAGGCATAAAAGTTTGTGGAGCCCTTGACTTTTCACAGGTTTTTTGCGCCACAAACTTTTGGGATTTTAGGATTTCTGATCTACCAAAAATAGTATACAGACCCTTCATTTATGGATAAATAGTGTTGCTATTTACTCCTCATTTCATATGTTACTAAGACATATTGGAAAATAATTTCCACATTCAGACTTGCTAACAAAGCTGAAATCAGGTCCACAAAAACATCTCACTTGGGTTTCTGATTTAGAGGAAAATATAAATTATCACTCTCCCACTATTATATGTCAAAATATTTAGGGTTCACATACAAAGGACTTTCTCTTGTCCAATCGTAAAATAAGACAATGTGGCACAAATTATATGTGACAAATTTGTCTTTCAAAATTATAATTGATTTTCTCTTCCTATGCATGTAAATCTAGTTTAAGACAGTTAGATCCATGAATCCATTATCATATCATGGATTGTCTCTAGGATTTCACAACAAATAGCCTTGTGTTATGCTATTCTTCTAATTCAACACAAAGCGTTTCTCTGCATCTAGATTTTAAAAATCATCATCATTCATAACTGCCTTAACATTATGTAGGAGACGATAACTCATGCTGGTGTATATAAGTTAAGCAAAACATCATGACTTGAGTGTGAGACTCTTGTATTTTACAGACTCGATCATCGATAGGCAGCAGGCTGTGGAACGTGGCTGAAGTTAGTTTCATAATGATCTAACCCATTTAGTACGACAGCCGATACTGTATTATTTATATTGAGGATGTACATATATGTGTATGAGGCATGTAAATACAACACACACTAATGCTTATAGTACAATATTACATCATATTGCACTCTAATGCTGCATCTGCTGCGATGTTTATACTCCTGTATTTCTGTCTTTAGGATGATCAGAATGAATTGAACTGAAATGCTTTCAAGATGCATTTCCCCTCACATTACTTTGTAACTAGCATGCCTTCATGTTCAAATAATGTCTAAATGAATCTGTGTAGGTAATTGAGTGGACTGGATTTTGAACACTTAGCTAACTATACATTAGTATTTCTATATAGAAATATAACTGTGAAACTTAAAAAAAACAACTTTGACTTTGGTAGCAACAATAAAATAGTTATAGGCAAGTCAGTGTGTGATAGATATTTCTCATGTGTTTTATTTTTTTCCAGAATATTCCTTTTCTACTGTTGATAATGGATTATTTTGCATTTAGAGAGACAGTAGCAGCAGCCTCTCGATACACAATTGTAACATGGTACAAGGTGCAACACACACACACACACACACAAACACACGCACACAAACACACGCACACACACACACACACACACAAACATAGCCAAACTTAACCATATTTAATTCATCAAATTTGTTTCTCTTATTTATTGCCCATATAATTAACTATAATATCAATATAATAAATACTATTACTTAACTAAGAGTGCTGATTTTCTTTTGTGAAAAAGAATGAACCTGCATTCAGGATTTTTCCCCATCTATCAGTATTGATAAGCAGGACACTGGACACAGAAGGAAATAACATTACATTGGTCTACTTTGCCTTTTTTGTATATAGACAACATTTTCAAAATGGAAATAAGTGAATGGTGGCTACAGGTCTGTGGAGTTACTTGTATAGGTGGTTGACCATTCAGGAACTCCTATAGAGGTACAGTATATATACACTACAGAATGTGTGGTACCTTTGCCAAATATATATATTTTACGGCTGATAGAAATTAGATTTTACAAACACTGAACATATTTAACAAACATAAAATTGCTGTTGACATAAATATAGCCAAATTTAACCATATTTCATTCATCAAACTTGTTTCTTTCATTTATTGTCCTTATAATTAACCATAATTTTAATAAATACTATTATTTAAGCACAGAGTGCTGATTTTCTTTTGTGAAAGAAAAAGACAATAAACCCCCCACAACACCCACACAGACACACACACACACACACACACACACACACACACACACACACACACACACACACACATTAATTAATGATAATCTACAGCATATTATATATCTATCAGCACATATTGTAGAGTTTGGGTTAGGTATAAATTATGCAATTATGCAAGAAAGCACATTAATTGCAACAAGAGGTTATGTTCAAGGTTTTTCATCAAGGTTTTTCAATGTATTGTCATCTCAAAACTATGCAATGCTCTCTGTCTCTTTCTCTGTCTCTCTTTCTGTGTCTCTCCCTCTGTATGTGTGTGTGTCTCTTGTCAGTGCTTGTGGTATGGTCTGTGGTATTTCTGTGGTCTTTTTGTTTCAGAGAGAAGATGAGGAGCTCAAAGTTGAAAGAGCAAAGAGAAAGAGCGATAACATCTCAGTGAACGCTTCTCTGTCTCTCCTCTCTCCATCGCACAGGAAAGGGTCGCGCACACTCGCTGAGACCTGAAGAACCACCAAACACAGTTGTTTCTTTACCCTCTTCAATCACACAGGTGTGTGTGTGTGTGTGTGTGATAGAGAGAAAGAGAGAGAGAGAGAGAGAGAGAGCAAAAGGCACACACCTTGCTATAAAACAACTTTGTGCTCTAATGTAAGTTTGCAACAATAAAGCTGTTTATCAGAACTGTATGATTACTCAGTTGTTTGCACATATTGAAGGCAATTCAACAGAAACTGAATGTGATGCAAGGTTACACATCAAAAGTAAAGGAAGAAACCAAACCCCCTCATCACTCACTTACTCAACATCCGCCAAACACAATATTGACAATGGAAGTACAACACCCACATCCAACTCTCTGTCTGTCTTCTCCTCCACACTCACGCACATGTACGCAATAGTTGTACTACAACACACAGGTATAATGCAACAAACATCTGAACACACACGTCTTCACTGTCAGAGAGAACAGGCAAACACATGTCATGTACCCACACACACACACACACACAGCATTTGGCCTCAAGGTTACTAATGTTGTACTAATGTACTAATGTGGGCAACTCTGCCTATTGATGTTTCTCTAAAATCCGTACATATAGGGAGCAATGTGTCTTTGTGAAAACAGACATAGAAAATGAACTATTTTCCTTTTCAGGGAGCTTCATGCTTTAGTTCAATAACAGACAGCCTTAAAATTGGGTGTGACAAGCAATAACTTGTTTCACCCATCACAAAAAAGTCCACTGCCACTGTAACTGATTGGTAGTACATAGCTTTTATTGATTTGATTTGACATTTACACAGTAAAATCTCACTGAGAATGATGCAGTCATTATCAAGATAGCCCCATGAACAGAATGCTTCAAAATACTTTATAATAGAAAAACACATTTACAGTACGTACAATAAATAGATGGGAAAGAGAGGAAATAGCAAATGAGCAAATATTTCTATTGAGCTGTTTTCAGATCTCCCTGCTATCAGTGCTTATTGTATCTGAATTGTGAAAATGGACTAAGTGTTTCTCAGTTGATTGTTTAGTTTAATTGTTAAGGTACACAACACATTAGTATCAATATTATCGGCTTTAAAGAAAAGCATCAGCTAGTTGTTTTTTTTATTTAATGCTAATTAAAAACTAAAGATTACAAACCTGCTGAACTGAAAAAGCACTGGCATTAATGATCATGTCATCTGCATATAGATGTATATATTGTTTATTAACAAATCAAAATCATTAATATAGATGGAAAACAACTACAGCACAGGGCGTAGAACTGAACCCTGCTGGACCTCTTTCTTGTAATAGTTAATAAAAAAACAGTCACAATATATTACATGGTACATTGCTGGTGTGAAAACATAAAACTGTTCTTCGGCTATGCACACACTTCATTGTAAGTAGATAGCCATGACATATTGTTGTGAGTAGAGTAGATATTGGTGGTGAATTCTGTCATGTGGCCTGGTCTCCACTGGACGTCTGTTCTTAACATCAAGCACTTCAACCAACCACTGCAATCACAAAAGCAAGTGTTAATGTGCAGAGATGATCTATACTGGTCATAATCATACGGCATAAACATCCTCTGATCTTGGCTGGTATCGTCACAGATTTACTTAAAGCTGAAAACATGACATGCAGTAACAGATATCGCACATGCACACAGTGTTACTATGATGGTATAAATAGAGTACGTACTTTGAGTCAGATGTAAGCTGTAGGTGCGCTGCTTTAGGTCGTCTGCCTTTTCCTTAGTTGAAGACAAGCAAAGAGATTAAAAGTATGGATCAACTATGGTACAAGCAGATGCAGAGGCAAGCTTGAATAAGGAATGGCATTTATGAGGTCCATATAAAAAATAATTCAGATGCTAAAAGTAAAAGAAAACCAGCCATCTTCATACTCTGTACTAGTCTACTTACTTCACGAAGTGGTGTCGACACTTTTTGGGCAGCCCTGTAAACAAAACAAGGGTTCAAACAACAGTGTTGGCACTGAATACATTTCAAACATACAATAAAACATCACGCTCCCTGCAGAATTAATATTATTTATTGCATTAAAGTAGAGGTCTACTCACGGCTGAAATAGTACAGTGTGCAGATGAGACCGACGGCCAGGCCCACAATAAGCCCAACCAATGGCCACAGAACCATGGAGCCACAGCCATCTGGAGCAAACACACAATATATAGACGGTTTTATTAAATTACATTGAAGCTTGTTACATGGTAGGCCTATAGCCACCTGATATAATCAATCAATTTCAGATGGTTACATGGTTTTTTCACTACAACCTGTTACACATTGTTTCTACACCACAACCTTTTCCATGGTATTTATATGGCAATCAATGCACAGGGATTTTGAAAAATATATTCATAGAGAAGGAAAATATTTGCATACCATATAACAAGCAACACAGGGATCAAAAGCCTGTTAAGCGAAAAAGTGACTAATACATGTTCCAAAAACAAACTATCTATTCTTCTGTCATAAAACACAACAATGTATTTGTGATACTGACATGGTAACCTGTCAATTGATGTGATGTCTAATCTGGTATTGCAGAACGTCATACAAATTAACTAGCGCTGTAAACGATCACAACCAAATAAAACAGACATGAGATATTAAATATTCAAACAGTACAACAAAATACAACCTGCAAGGAGTTGTTAATGCAAATACAGTCCCCAGAACCTCAATGAGTTCCCCTTTTAATTCCATTAAGAATCCTTAATAATTTACCGTAATTCTTCTTCTTGCTGCAGCGACAGACTGTGCTTGTCCGTTTGGGCTTTATTTTTTTAGGCGGTAATGTTGGACGGGCCACTGTCAGACATCAAACACCCATAAAGAGAAGGGATTAGTAACCAAGAATGAAGAAAGAATGGAAATAAACTCCTTTAAAGAAACATGTGAAATAGCAGCTACACAACATGAAATCTACACTGCGCTGTACAGTAAGTCTGCAGTGAGCCTGTGTCAAGCCTGTCTTGACAGATATACTGTACAGATGCAAACTGAAGCGTAAACCAAACTGAACCATAGTGCCTGTACAGTCCATCTGCTATAGTCAGACCTCAGCATTTACTGTGAGTAATTACCCATTGAGGGGATGCTTGAAAAGTGACTCTTTGCAGGGATTAAAGCATAAATCCGGCCTATTTTTCCATCTTTTTCCATCATACCGATCAAATCTCATCAGTTACTTCACTATAGAGCTTCTAACATCTTGCGTGTCTTGATGTGCAGCTCTCCAATACAATCCTGTGAGACCAATGGACACCCCAAAATTCAACCGCAAAAGCACCCAAATCATATCCATGGGAATACATTGACGCTCAATCTGTAAGGAGAGATGTATCTATTTAATTTTCAGTTTATCTATGACATGTCAACTTGAGTTATTTATTTTGCGCTACTGTACACAGAAACCGGCCGATAAAGAAAAAACAAGGAAGTGCTAAAGCAATGACCAAGGTGGCATCAAAACTGTACGAGAAAGGCCTAGCTGAGATCATTTTAATTTTCATTTTTTTATTGACATGTCTTATTACAGAGCGAGCAATCACTTTGTTGAAAAAGACATGCTGTGGGTGCTTTTGGGGTTGATTTTTGGAGTGTCCGTTGGCCCTATAGGACTGTATTGGAGAGCCGCACCCAGGCAAGCAAGACATACTCTAAGTAGCTCTATAGTGAAGCGACTGATAAGAGGTTGGTCAGAATCAATAAGTATGGTGGAAAAAGCTGGGAAAATAGGGTTCAGTTAAAAATGGCTGCAGTTATGCTTTAACCTTTCAATATATTTTTCATTTCTAAGTATGATTGAATGATATCTATATTCTGATCCCACAATCATTGAGCCATCTACTTTATAATAAACTAGGTTAAACAGCGTGATGCAGAAGCTATGTGCAGGTTGCATCTGTGATCATTTCCTCATCCATCCGCCACCTGAATTCAGTCAGATGTAGAGAATTTTTTCATAACTCAAGTAGATAAATGGAGCCGGAGAGGTTCCAGCACACTGCTATGTCTGTATGTGTTTATATACAGTATACAAACCTCCGGGTTGGAGAAGAGCCCCAGGCCTCCACACGTCGTCCTGAGCCTTGTTCTTCAGAACGCAGGAATAGATCCCTGCATCTTTGTCTGTCACATTAATGATCTGTAGCGAAAAAGACGTACCACCCTTCTTGCTGGCCTTGTACCGCTTCTCTTCCACGTCTTTTCCATAGACAGAGCGATCAGCATTGTTGTACCTAACTAGGAACTGTACTTTGTGGCTGCTGGGAACAGTGCGGAACCAGTAGACAGCCTCACAGGAGTATTTGAGGCAGTCGCAATCAATTGTCTCTGAACCCATGATCACAGGGTAGAGAACAGTGATGTTTTCTTGATGCAGGATCTGGCTGGAACCTGGGAGGGGAAATAGAGGGAGGCTTTGAGATATGAACGGACACACGGCTCATACTGTGTTGCACAAATTCCACAGCTCTCTGGAGCATTGTCTAGTACGGCCTTGATGTTTGTGATTCTGTAACGCTACAACTTAAAGAATGGATATGGGACCTGTTGGCCAAACGCAAACAATACTTACAGTTTATGTGTTGTGATTTTGTTCATACTACACCTATTAGGGGCCTGTTTCCGTAGACCTTATATTACAAACGTTCCCAAGAACTGTGTTCTCCAGCCATTTGGCCCCAGGAACCTCTCACTCTTATTGTGATGTTCCAAAAGGACTTTGTCCATCATTTGGTCTTCAGAAGGTTTTGAGGAAAAGGATTCAGTGACAGCGCCAAAGAACCAGTTTCTCCTATTTTACAAAATTCATGAACTTGAAATGAATTGGAAAGCGTAACAGTAAGGTAAATACCAGTAATCACGCATCAAGGAAGAAGAAAAACTAAAAACTTAAAACTGGAAATATGGCACAGAGACACAAACATTATCATCAAAACAAGAGTTTTGCAAGAATGGAAATGAAGCCGCACTATGAAGAAACACCTAAGAAAGATTACAGACTCTTCTATGAAGGTGACATGAAACTGCTGCATTGTGAGACTACTTTAGCATTTATGCAATGTTTTAGGGAAATTTAAGATGCCTAAAATGGAAGTGTTATTTCATCTAATTTTAGAATTGGCCTCCTGTGCTTGAATTGACTCGCTTTTGGAGATACGTATGTAGGCATACACCAATTGCAATGTGTTATGAAATATCTGAAGGTAAGTGGTAATTTAAAGGGTCTCAGTGATTTAAATTGTGTGAAAGATTGAGACTGAAAACTGAATTCCCACTATAGATACTTAAGTCCGTTACAGACCTCCTGAATAATTTCAACTTTGCCAACGGTGAACATATAGATGTACGAAATGTACAATCTAATCACGCGTAGCGTTAAAGAGGAATATACACATGCACACGGAGGCAAACTCAACCCAATGATTTACGCTGTACAGTAAAAATATGTGCTTGATTTCAATTCCTTCATATAACTATAATATAACATGTAAGAGCATGTAAACAGCACTGACACTGATAGGGACCTGCTGCGGTGCACACACAGTTTGAGTATCATCACAACATCATTTATCATCACTGTCACTTTGACCCAGATCTTACACATTATGTTAATGTAATCACATAATAGTAACAATAGTAATAACTTATATTAGTACTATTATACTATTATAATAATAACATATTATATCATCTACTGTGGGTGGTTTGAGCGTTATAGTTTTACCAAATCTACACCAAAGGCTACTACGTTGTACTTGTCGATCTACACCACTGCCACTTCTGTTGGACTATTCAACATAAAATTCACTTTTCAGCATAAACAGATTATAGCTGATGCTGTATTTGGTAAATGTAAATTTAGGCTAAACATCAGACACGCTTCACAGTTTGAGTAGAACTGGAGCAACAGCACATCATTCGCTCAAGGCCAGCAGCACTGCGGCGAGATCGCAGGAGGCTTGTGAAACCGTTACCAGAGGATCTTCTGGTCTTACCTGATGTCCAAAGAAACACTGTCAGCACTGTCCATGCCAGGGGTAGTGGGGTCATTTTGCCCGGTCGCCAGTGTGTGTGTGTGTCTTGAGTGTTAGCTGAGGGTCGGTGGTGACGGTTTCTTTTCCTGCTATCTGTCTGTCAGAGATGATGGGAGGAACTGAGCTGACAGGGCCCGGAGTCGTCAAGGTAACACCCCACTGTGACACACACAGGGCCTATCAGAGAGGGCCCTACATCAGCCAGGACACACATCCAGACTGATATGCTGACACACACACATACACACACACGCACACACACACACACACTGGAGAATGAATTAATTCAATTTAACGATGAATGCGGAAGTGCGGAAAAAAAGTACATAATAGGCAATAGGCGTACTATTGTAAACCCTAAAAAGAAAACTAATGGTTACATGTTAATCCTTGTACTGAAAAAAAAATCCTTTTACTGTACCTAACAATCAAAAAAGGTGTAGTGTATTCCCCTCAGAGATGCGGGTTGATATAGACAGAGGAAAAAGATGCAGTTTGACATACAAGACAATTCACAACAATCCATGACAAACAGCTGAAAAGGTGCAACGACGTTTCATCAGAGCTGACATATCACATTACAACCATTAAAAAAAAAGCTGTATATTCAGAGAGCAGCAGTTTGCAGTGCTGTGGTGTCTGCCCAGGTGCGTGACCCAGAGCTCAGCTGAGTCCTACATACATGGCTTCATGCCTCACTGCAGAGCAGAGTGCGGATTACCAATATTCAGAGCCTATACCTCAGGTTTGAACTAGTAGGATGATTACAAATTTGAGATTCATGTCAAACCCTGAGCCATGATGCTCAGATTACAATGCATCACCTGATGTGCCTCAGTTCTTTCTTATACCTTACGACTCTGCTCTAAATTTGGAAAAACAACGTACAGTGGAAAGTACACAACGAACTAGCACTAAAACAAAATATGGAGTGAGGTCTGAGCGTAAAAACTGACAGTAATAGAAGGAATTAGCATCATATATTTATAATATACAGCATATCAATTCAGAATGTTTTTCGTCCTTTTATCAGCGTCTGTGAGAGATAAGAATAAGGCCATTTTGCATTCAATCAATTCAAAATCTAAATAAAGAATACAATTTATTTGATAATGATAGAGCATTCATTCTCAATTATTTTTAATAGATTAAATGTCTATACCTTCTTAGCATAAACGTTTTTCAATTAGCCTAGATTTTAAAGAAAATCTGCCTCCTGAATTTCTTCAATTGACAATGATTTGTCCCCAACCCTGGTGAGAGATACCACTTCATATGGAAATATGAATGTTTGATTTAATCACAAATCTTCCACATATCGAGTGCAAAGAAGTTGTCACTTAAGTTTGTCATCATATGTACCTTTGCCTGTACAATTTTCATGGCTTCATCAAGAAAACTCAGACCTTCTAAAATTCCAAACATAATAATATAGAAGGTCCTTTCTGCACAAATCAAGTAGAATGAAGTTGCATTACAAAGACACCCAGCTTTCAAAACAGCGTGCTGTCTTACTTGAAGGGACGAGGGATTGAATGGCTTTTTTCATCCTGCAGTCACTGGCATGTTGGGTGAAAAGATGAATGTTAAGGTTCAGTCTTAGAAATACCTGCCTTTGGAATGAATAATTTTCATGACAAAAGCTTTCAGAGTTTGTTGTATCAGTTATTTGACATTCAAATAACTGATGAGAGGCTGAAAAGGCAAATTGCAATCTATTAGTAAGCTCTGAATCATGCCAACAGCTCAAATCGGCCCATTGACATTGGCATAGTCTCAAATACAGCGGTACAGTGCATTGCCAAGACTCAAAGAAGCATTTTAAATCTCTCAGTGGTTAAACTTCAATTGCTGATTCCTTCATTATATCTTTTTTGAGAAGACTAAAAAGTTTTGTGTGTACAGTATAATCCACAGAACATTTTTACTGTGTGAACTGAATTCCTTGATAACACTTTAGACTCCTTAAATCAGCCGTGTGGAGTCTGTTGAGTGTTTGTGTGTGTGTGTGTGTGAAAGGTTCAGGTTGTGCAACAGCCTAGGTGGGGGTCTTCAAGGCGGAGGATGTGGGCACCGTTCAGCTCTACGGGGGTCGAGGATTCGAGCGAGACAGGGAAGAAGACCACAGGATTCTTTGAAAACAGGAGATCTCAGGGGGCTTCAGAGCTGCTCTCTACGTCTCTGAGCAGTGAAGCCTTTGTTGGTCTCTCTGCTCCGATGCTTCAAGTCACAAAAGGTTGCCATGCTGAGTTGTTTGCCTTTCATGTCTCCTCAACTTTTACCACTCAATTTTGTTAAAAAGTATTAAGTATTTTCAGACAAAACACTTACTTGATGGACATATTTTAGCAAAAACGTATATTACAAATTTTAGTGTTCATTTGGATCTGCTTTACAGTGCTTTGATAATCAAACCCAATATAACAACTACAACTGAAACCAGTTTTTCACATTGGTAGAATGTTTTCACCTTACAGCATACAAGCCTCTACAGGACTCCAGTAACAGACTACATTAGCGGCCCTGGGGATTGATTGTCACTTCTCTCCTTCAGGTTTTTTCCCCCTGCAATCAACACTGATAATTGTAAAGAAACAAAGTTGATTGAAGTGTATATCTAAGAATTCTGATAATTGATCTTTGACTCATGTTTAACTTTCAAACAACACACTAGTAAGGTGTTTTAACATCAGTGAGTTACTTACACTGCTTTCTATCATATTGGTTTGAATACTGTAACGCCCGTTCTCCAGTTTCAACAAGCCATGGCATGAGTCTGGATCTGTACAATTCTGCTGCCAGGATCCCATGAGATCAGATTAGCCTTATTTCAACTTCTCTATGCTGGTTGCCTGTCGGTTTTATAGCTTATTTTAAGATATATGGATTAATTTTAAGGACTAGCTAGGTCCGCCTGCTAGCTACATGTCAGATATTTGAACCCCCTTATGAACCGGAGCGCTGCATGAGATCACAGCGAAGGCCCTGTTGGCCTTTTTTTTTCAATGTGCTGTATAAAATTTATAGCATAAGCAACGTGAGCCTGGATGCGTAATGAAATATTGCCATGGTCTAGTTTGCCGTTTGTGTATTTGTTACAACTTTGATTTCTAGTCTGTTTTAATATAAAGCGAGTTGCAGGCACTATGGATCCCCAGAAGCACCAAAATTGGTCAAACATTTACAAAGTCATATAGCGCTATATACACTAAAAAGTGAAATATCACTTTACCATAAGTAATTACTGAAAAGTACTGGCTATTTTTATCTCCTTTATATTGCAACAGTAGTAGGCAATGTTACTTTTGAAATAATTGGTGCTTTTCAGTTACTTGTAGATATTCTCATCCACTGTTCAATTGTCATTAAATGCATCTGAACATGGATTTGAGTTTGTAAAGAGCTGTCCTCATTTTCTACTTTTGCACCTGTCTGACCCCAAACACAAATGCAAACACATCCAAAACATGCACACACTACCAGTGCACTGCAGACTAAGGCAATTCCTCAGCAGTCTCCAGTTTTTTTCTGTTATGTACTGCAGTATGTAAGTATGTGACAGCCACATATTTGTTTCATTGCCAGCAATATTTTTGTCACTCCACTATATCCAACATGCCAAAACTATTAACAGAGTAACTGAAATAGCCCAACTTCTCTAATAACCTTACTTCACCCTGTGTGCCTATTAAGTGAAAGCACACACAAAGTTTCAGTAGAAAACATCTTCTAACATCTATGGGCTTTTATTTGGCTCACTGATGCTCTGAATGAAGTTCAACAGCACCAACCACAGGCTGTTAAAGGGACCTCAATCTATCAAATCATAGTCAGGAGCACACATGTATGATTAAAAATAGTTTAACTTAGAGACAAGAGTTCTACTTAATAATTTCACACAATTGGTTAGAAAATGTGAAGAGGTTTGGATATTACTACCAACCATTAATAATTGTGCGCAGGAATACAATCAAAGACATTAACAAGTATCAAAGTGAAAAATAAGCAGATATGTAAGTTTTAGGTTTGCATGGAAAATTTGATTG
The DNA here is from genome assembly GCF_048128805.1 of Centroberyx gerrardi. Classification (NCBI taxonomy): domain Eukaryota; kingdom Metazoa; phylum Chordata; class Actinopteri; order Beryciformes; family Berycidae; genus Centroberyx; species Centroberyx gerrardi. Next base: position 27,052,843 of record NC_136001.1, on the reverse strand, counting down.
CCCTTCCCCTCAAACACACTGCTCAAATATGACAGATACAGTCATTGCCTATAAAAACAAGTGAACTAAACATGGCTAGCCAGCTAGCATGCCTATGGAAAATAACACTTTTAGGTTATCAAGCTAGATAGTTAAGATAGCTTTAACTGTTACTTGCCATGAGTTTATTTTGATTAACATTGTGTATGAGATCTGCAATGCCATGCTTAGGATTTTATCTTTAGGCCTAAATGTCAGCAGTTAAGAAGAAAGAGTTCAACGGGGCCTCTTAAATTCACAAGCCCAGGATGGACTCATCCCACAGCCTCTCCTCCTCCGTCCTAGTGTCTACTTTCTCCTTCGTTTTCTTCTTCTCTTTCCTGTGTTTGGGTTTGGACGGCTTGGCCTGCTCTCTCTCCCCCTGCTCGACGTTACTCTCAGCCTGCATATGCACCTCAGTCCCTTCTCTTTTCTCCATCGGGTTTTCTGGCTTTAAATCTTTCATCACCCTTTCCCCTCCGTCCTCCTCAACATCCTCCTCCCGGGATTTCTTCTCTGGTCTCCTCCCCTTGCCATGATTTTTCTGCCTTTTTCTCCTCCTCTCCTTTTCTGACTCTGCATCTTCCTCTATTCTTCTCCTCTCCTCTGAGTCATCGTCTCTAACCCTACTTCGTCGCTTTCCCCTCCTATCCTCGCCTGAATCCTCCTCTTGTGCCCTCCTCCCTCTCTCACCCCTGTTCCTCCTAATCCTCCTCTTCCTCTCTCTGTGCCTGTATTCACTATCGTCACTGTCACTGCTACTGCTGTAGGAGGAGGACGACGACCAGGAGGAGGATGAGGTAGTATAGGAGGAGGAGCTTGATTGGTTTCTGCGCCTCCTCTTCGCCATGGGCCGACTAGTGAATTGTGGAGAGCCTGCGCCTGGGAGGGGCGGAGGCGGGAAGTTGTACTCCCAGCCACAGGACGTTCCTCTGAAGCTGTAGTTAGCTGGAGGGCCTTGATATGGAGGACGCCACCCTGCAGCTGGGTTGTAAGAACCAGGATGGGGGTGGTGAGGGGGATTAGACGGGGGAGGAAGGTTGGGCCTAGATTTGTTCAGTTTCACACTGTCCACTGTGTTTGCCCCTTCCTCTTCCTCACCCTCCAATTCTCCGTCTCTCTGAGGGAGAGCGTGGCTGGTGTTTGGGGTGATTCCGCGGGCCTTTTGGACCTGGACGTAATCGGCCAGTTCGTCTGCAAATGTGCTGTAGACCTTCTGTTGGGACTTGCACAGGTCAATGACCTTCTTCTCCCTGGTCAATAACAAACAATATTAACAGCGAATAAACAGTAATAAATGTCAAAGTTCAAGTTCTTGCAGTGCAGTGTTGCAGAGATTGAATTCTGAGAGTGCTGTATGAATGATGGAACAGTAATAGTGGACTTGGTGTGTTTGTGGGAATTGATCCTGATCTTACTTAGTCTGGTGCTTGTTCCCCTGCATGTGGGCCTGGTACATCTCCACCGAGTTAAACCTCACACTACACATCTGACAGGTCAGGGAGTTGGCTGCAAACAGGCAAAGAGTGAGGTAGGAAGGGAGAGAAAACCAGAATAAAATGAAGTAATGGCTTACAACCATTCAGACATATGGCTTACTTTTCTTTTTTTCTATATCAACTAATGTCGAAAGAATGGCTATACCAGCAGTAATACCTGTAACTGAACCAGGTGTAGCCACAGCTGTACCTTGTTGGGCATCCTCTCCCAGCTCTTTGAGCAGCTCCTGCCTGGCATGATTCCTTTGGTGTTTCCGTCCATTGTAGTGCTGCAGGGCCATCTGGGGATTGTTGAAGGAGGCAGCACACAGGGCACAGTACTTGTTAGGGTCCCTCAGATCCACCTCTGTGCTGGGCATGGTGGTGGCTGCTGGGTCCAAGGGCTCCATGCCGCCCTCTCTGGCTGATGTCTGATCAGCATTAGTTGAGGCCTGGGCCAGGTTTGGTAAAGTAGGCATCTCAGCTCCCTTTAGACATGAGATGTCTATCAATGAAAAGAAAGATGATCAATTATATGAAAATTTATGCATGACCTTCTAAGCTTTACTAGACTGAGTAGATGGCAGCTGAACCTAACTATAGGGTGCATAGGAATGGAAATATTGTATTGTTATAAAACTGAACCATAATGCAATATAATATGATTCAACTTCTACTATAAATAAGTTCAAATTCTTTGTGTTTTCCAACACACAACCTGTACTTGCCTGTGGGCTGAAGGCCTTGTTTGCGCAGATTTTTGGCATGGACTTTGCCCTCGTAATGTGAGCGGGCCACTACTGGGGAACTGAACACCATGCTACATAGCTCACAGAAACGGTCCTTATCCACAGTCTTAGCTCTCTGCTAAAAACATAGGCACAGCATTGGTTTGTCAACAGACAAATACATGCTTCCCGACATAAAATATAAACTGATGAGAATTAACAAGGTGGAAAAGAGGAAATGAAGTGGAGTAATGTGCTAAGCCTCGTCTTCAACCTCCCCAAATTCTCCCACATCACTCCCCTCCTACACACACACTTCATTGCTGCCCATGGCTGCTTGTATCAAGTTCAAAACCCTGGTGCTGGCCCACAGGGCTGCGGAGACTCTGCACCTCCATACCTACACACCAGCCTGCGCTCTGCATTCTTCTACTCCCTTCTAACTCTCACCTGGCTCATATTTTGTTTCTTTTCCAACCACTTCTCTCTTACAAGATCATTATATGATGAGAGAGATATTGTAACAGCACTAAGGCCCTGACCCTGATCTGGTTTAAATCGATTCTACTGTTGCACTCATTGTAAGTTGTTCTGGATAAAGGTGTCACCTAAATACCTCAAATGTAAAATCCCTAAATGAAAGCTAACCTGCGGGCCACTGGACTCTTTGTTCATCTTCTCGGCTCTCTTGGCCTGCAGGTACAGCTTGAGTTTCTGGGCGTGCTTCTTTCCCTACAGTCACAGGATACAGGAGACGTTATTATAAAGGCTCCATCCACACAAGATCAAGACGACTGTAACATAACTCCATGAACAGTGCTTGGGAAGCAGCACGCACCTCATAGTGGGAGAGCCTCTGAGATTCAAACAGCAGCACCGCCTCACACACATGGCAGTAGTCGTCAGTGAGGAGACCCTTCAGTAGTTGTTCCTCACCCAGGTCTCCTGTGGTGGCAGAATATACTGTCAGTCACCATTATGTCATACTGAATAAAATGTGAGATGAATATCTGTTCAATATAACAAAGAACATACCACACAAACCAATAAGTAATTTAACACAATTCACAGAAATATTTTTAGCACTTGGAAAGACAAGGGGTGTAAAAATGAAATGCTAATTTGTAGATTTGCACGGTTTGAACATGATTAAAGATTTTCTTCAACATGCATGTTCACTTATAGGCCAGGGATTCTGCACAGCACAAGAAAACACTGGGGGAAACACTTCTCCCTCTAATAAATAATGTTAACTCCCTGTATTTTGGAAAATGCAGTAGACTATATTGTGATTTCAATTGTCTTTTTGATTAATTGCGCAACCCTATTCTGGGCTCCTGTACCCAAACCAGGTGAAAATGATAAATCTCATAGAATTACAAGTAACATCCGAAACAAGCCTCTCCCACCACCCAAGACCAAATTTAAAGGGATAAGTTAAAAAAATTACTTACCCAAGGTGATTCTGTGGGACAGCAGCAAACTAAGCCTCCTTCCATCATTTGGTATCATAAAATGCCTTTTGAATTGCTTTTTGGATAATTCTTCTGTAGTGCTTTGCAACAATAGTTTTTAAACATTTGTTGCATAATTTGCAAATTTGTGAGACAGTCATGATGCCATGCTTGACTGCATTCATTTCTGCTTGTTCAACTCCTGATGGAGAACACTATTCACTGTGAATTTTGTTGTATTCTTGTTGACACCTTTGGAGGGGGAGGGGGGAGTTAGCCACTTTGCCCTGATAGCATCATGTTCTGCTCATGTTGGACTTGAAAAATGTTCTAGCTCACTAAGATCAGCAAGTCCAATATGAAATGGCAACATTTTACATGAATGTTAATATTTTGACTATTACTTTTATTACTTTTCATAATCCTCAGACAATACAAATGAACGATCTTTTTCAGTCAACTGAATACATGGGAATTCAAAGAACCTATTCAAACAGATATACTCAAGCAATAAAAATTACTCAATTATATTAGAAAACAGGCTAAATGCTTTTATTGGGTAATGCTAAGGATCACTCCTTGAAGTGAGACTGAGGACTCAATCATTTTAAATGTGTTAGACTAACAAACCCTAAATTTAAAATACTTTTTAAAATTGCTCGATTATATGAATTCAGCCAATTATATGAACCAATGCAACCAAAAAAAAAAAAAAACTAATTTTGAGTGAATTTTATGTCTTTTCACTTTTTTTTAAACTACTTTTTACTAGGAATACATTTGTACACAGTGCACTACAGCAGCAAAGAGAATGATCTGAACCAGTTTAAGGTTCTAGCACCAAAATGATGCCTTATGTTCTCTAAAACTGTACATTTGCTTGCTACTATGTACAGCAAGTAATTTACAAACTTTTATGCATGTATTTAGTGGATCACTTTTCAGAAAGATAGCTTGGTGGTCATGATAGCCGACAGGGAAAGTAGCTATTAGCTTTTTTCACTGTGGGGTAGAGACACCAGGCAAAGCGATCTTACAGTGAAAGGGCGGAGGCGGAGGTTGTTACTGTCCATCAGAACCATCTCATTCAACATAAGAATTGTTTTACATTCAGGCACCTGTCCCTCACTGCTGGATGCAACACTAAATCAACTCAATAAAGATGTGAACAGCACTTATAACATAACAGTGTAAAGTAGGTTATTTTGCCCACAAGAATTTGTAACCACCTACAACATAGTACACCAGTATGATTCATATTAGCGTGACTCCTGATTCATTGAAAGGCCCATCACTGTTTGAGCAGTGATTTGGTTAGGCAGGTAGCCATTTTCAGGGCTAGTTTCCCAGACACTCGGTGTGAGCAGTTTGTAAACAATGTATTAAGTGCTTATTAATTACTTTTAGAGACTCCAATAAAATGATTTCAATAAAAATGAACCACGATATGACTTAAAAAAAAAAAAGTCTGCTTACATCCTTTTGCCAATAATTAATGAGTGTCCAGTAGTCCACATCATGTAGCAATGAAATTATGGTTTGATACATACAAAATATGTGGGTATGTATACAGTTATGATAGGACATGATTCATGAACATGCTTTAATGAGTTGATGGTGACTGAGACTGATAATTTGTAACTTTGTAACTCTTAAGTACCAAATTGGGGGGAAGAAAAACAAACTTGTGAAATAAATAGACTATGAAATCCTTGGTTATGATGCCAAGCATTAAACTATGCAAAATAATATTTGGCATAATATTCTGAAAAGCCTATATAGTGTGCTGGCAGGTATTTCAGCTTATCAACTTATCCAAAATAATGCAGTGTAATACAATAAAAAAAAATACTACATACCCTTCTGTATGCAAGTACAATAAGTGATTTATAGAAAAAAATGAAACTAAAGATTGCCATTAATCAAAGTATTTTGATTATTTGATTATAACTTACCAGAAATATGACCATGCCTGACTATGCAATATATTTTTTTCAAATACTGTACAGTACTTACCAAATGATTATCACAGTAGTGGTTAACAAGAGAACAGAGACTGAAGATATCTTGAAGTATGTGTACACCAATGACAATTAACAGAGACTACACACCAGTTTTGGAAGGATTTAGATGCTTTTCAGAGGACTCAAGCTATTTTGCAATTTCAGGCTAAAGGAATAACAGATCTTGTCTGTTTTTCTATATTATTTCTTTCTACCAATAGATGTAGCTAACCTGACCTACGTTGTTATGATCTAAATCTAAATTTTGAAAGCGAACAAACACCATTAATATCCTAACAGTGGCATGAATACCATTTCTGTCATCCTACACACACGCATATTGGGGAGGGATATCGGCCTATTAGTGAATTACAAAGTAGGTTAGTGAGGGGATTGCTGATTTATCATCACATTTGCTTTTAAGACCATACTGATTGAGACGGTTAAGTGGATGTCTGTGATCCTTGAAAAACACAGCAACCCTAAGGATACTGATGTCACATCTCGCTCCTTATTAGACTACTCATTTTGTGATTCCAAAAGATCCCACTGAATAACAATGTAGCTGCCAGTTAACTGCTTTGACTGATTTAGTAACACTTCCCGACTACCCTGTATTGCCAGGCAGAATATAACTACAATGTCATCCACCACCTGGTGTAATGGTTTTACTTGACATGTTAACTACCTAACTAGTTTGTGGCGCTGGTACAGATGGGAGCTCAGCTGGCTATTTGGGGTGGGGACTGAGTTTGCAGAGACTAGCTTGCAAGCTAATTAGCAACTTGGCTAGCTACTTCCGGGCCCGGATATTCTTTTTTTTATTCTAAATATCCTATTTTAATGAGGTTTCCCTTTCTAACTAGGCTAAGAATTAAGTGATTGGAATTTGTTTGGAGAAATCAACATTTTCACGACTCGGGTACGCACGGACTGGTAAACAAATTCAACAACTCCTACAGCTAACTGACATTAGCGTATTTAGCTAAGGAGCTAGCTAACTCGCTTGTGAGGTGGCTAGCCAGTTAGCTAGAAAGCTAACGTTAGCTTTGCTAGTTGGACACCATACGGCTGAATTTTCACGTTCCAGACAAACTCACCTTCACTCTGGGCACTATCTATTTTAGTGTTTACTACTTTGTCAGCATCTGTTACAGAAGCCGCGTTAGGGGCACTAGTAGTGTTAATTTCAGCGTCTGACTCCGCAAGCTGCGGAGTACAGACACTTCTGTCGTCCATCTTTTTCCTAGCTGTGTGTGGAGCATGCGCAGTGAAGACCGTGGTCTAATAGTTGGCTTGTGACAATCGCTCAAAGACCTTTACTCAAAGACCAAATAATAATGTAATATCATTGGCCTAATTAGGCCATACCAGTTTTCCCATCCATAGTCTGAGTAAGCTCGGGTGAGTCTTGAGAATTCCTCAAATGTAAAGACAATGAAGGTCAAGTGCATTAAAAAATATCAATACATCAAACCAAAAACACTAATCACACATTTTGACCATATTCAGCGTTTTGCACCTAACTCCTGCTCCTCCAATCTTAAATGGCTTTTTGTGACAATTCCAAACAAGGAGATGATGTGCCATGCCTGTTTTCATATTGTGGAAGTTGCCTATACAGCAGCTGAGGCCATGAGAATGCATTGTAATGAAGCGGCAACAGTCCAGATAAGGTGAAACCCATTAGTCTTTGACCAGTTGTCACAGCCCCCACAGAAACCACAACCCAAGTTCACCACAGTATCAACAACCCATATTTGTTTTTATTTTTTAATTTTTTAAATCCTACACTTAAGGCAAAATCTAGATTGGTTTTGCATATTATAGACTTTCTTGGCTTTTACTCCACCCATTCAAATCAATTTAGGAGAACAAAAATGAAACATTGATAACAAAATAGATACTTTATTACTGGACATTATATTTGCAACATTTGTTTACTACAGTGAGCATCCATAGAATGCTGGAAAACATTTATTGACACAAATTAATCATCATAGCCCAGACGAGAAGACCAAGACAAATTTGCCATATGAGACAAGGAAACTGATGAGGAGGATCCATCAACTCATTTGCACTTGGTAGAAAAGCAGTGTAGGGAGGAAAGCTGTCACTTTCTCTTCTGGAGCTCTCTGGCTAAGGCATCCAACTGTGAAGAGAGTTTACAGTACAACATTAGAGTCGGACACAGACTATACTCAATACAGTTACACTTATTGCTGTTAAAACGTTTTGTTGCTGTTTGTAATATGATTTATACTGGTATCACTTCACTTACAAGAATGTTTCTGAGAATGCTCCTCCGCTGGGGTCTCAAGTAGCTGCATTCCCCTGCCTCACACAACTTAATCTCCTCTGAAATCTGAGAAAAAAGGGAGACAGAATGCGACACAAGAGATGAGGGGAAAGAAAGTCTTTATTCTAGAAAATGTTCAGCAAATAAGAAAACGATGCACACTGGCTCACACCAACACTGGTCCTCACCTCTGAGGTGGCGAATGAATCCAGCTCCCTCTTGCCTCCAGGGTACCAACCATGAGACCAGTGCTGGGCGCTGGACAGCTGAGCCCCCACACATAGAAGCAGGCCCAGCAGCAACACCAGCCGAGATACACACATGATATTCCCACCTAGGCAAAGGGAGACTTCAAGCATGAGACACCTACTCATTCAAAACCCAAGGAAAGAGTACATGAAGCTGCCCATGCTCATGACAACCTGTTAGTTAGGACTGTGATACAACTCACATTATAGGGTCTGTTATTAGGTCTTTTGGCATTTGGCATCTCATTTAGTGAATCCTAACATATGCAAAAAAGTTATAAATATTTATATGGATTTCTATAAAATATAAATATTTTACATATGTATTTGGGATAGCTTTTGTGAAAGAGATCGAATCAAATGTAAAAAAAGGAATCCTACATCATGCTTTTACCTGTAATGAGACAGAACTCAGCAGACTATGTTGAATAGAGGTGGTTATTGTGGTTATAGAGGTGGTTATAGCTCTCGATGCAATGTTGTCATGATACTTGAGCTGAGATACAACAATGCAATGATTCTTAATGTTTGGAAATAACATAATAGATTGTGATATACTGCAATATATTGCATTTTTGCTAATTATCTTACCATTTTTCTCTGACTGTAGTAAAAAACTGAAATAACTGATTCTTAGTGGATAAATTGCCAAAATCATTTATGAGTGAGAGGCCATGAATCAATCAGTTAACTACTATACATTCAAGGCAGTTTTGCATTTTCAAGATCTTTCATAGAACATCATGATATGATCTTTCATTCATAGCCTTGTAAACAGAAAGTTTTTCCCCACCTCTAAAGATACAAATATGTTGAGATTCAGGTATGGAACAACCTGATGGATGTAGCTGTATGTCAGACCAAATGTTAAACTGCTGTACAATATTGAACCCCAAAAATCAAGTCAATTTATACTGAAAGACAACAGGTTTCAGGTTATAAAGTAACACTCCCCCACTATGGAGCCTGTGGTTCCAATACCAACACCAACCAATAGAATACAGTGCAACTTTTTTTAAAAGTTGCACTGTATTCTATTAATCTATAAAATCTATGTATTTGGTAATCAATCAGTTAACTACTATACATTCAAGGCAGTTTTGCATTTTCAAGATCTTTCATAGAACATCAGATTGATTGGTAAAAAGTGAGTGTCCTTACCTTAGTCCCAACTTATGCTTGTCTCTGATAATTTTATGACTATAGGTGTCCCCTAAGGTCCGTCTAGAGGCTCACTTCACTTCTGTCTTTCAGCCGGTCCGTAGCCAAAGGTGTCTCACTGTTCAAGTATATTAGTGTCGACGTATCGTGATTCTCATGAGCCTCATCCTCCTCCTCAATATATGTACCCTTCCATAATGCCCCCCTCCGTCCCTACGTCACCATATCCTTCCATCCCTGCCCCGCCCATCGCTGACCCCTTTGATCCTTTCATTCTCCATGGTGAAATGTGTGGTCTTGGGGGACAAGGGCTGCGTAAACCCTGGCCAATTCCAATTATCTGCAAACAGCAATGACACCCCTGGGATGCTCATCTCCTCACATGTATCACCTCTCCCTCCCCTCTCAAATGCTATCACCTCAACCTCTGGCCAAGCAATCAACAGATTCACGTCATGTTAACTTTATTGGTATAGTGATTAACACCCAGTATATAATATATATATATAATACATACTTTTCAAAGAACATCGCAGCACGCAGGCTTACTAAAACTTCTCAGTGGAAAAATACGCAGGCCTGTCACATCTTTTATTTTTTCTTCAAAGATTATGTTTTTGGGCATTTTGCCTTTTTTACAGTAGAGACAGACTGGAAAAATTAAGAGAAAGAGGCAGGGATAACATGTGACAAAGGTGCCAGGCCAGATTCAAACCCAGGACGTCACGGTTATGTGGTGCGTGCCTTAGCCCACCGAGCTACTGAGCTGTGGTGTGGTACTGGGACATCACCGCATTCATTCTTCAGAGTAGGGGAAGTCCAAAAGGGGGGTTCACATAACTCAACGTTTTTACAGAAGACCTGAAACTATTCGTGATGAGTCGTAAAGGATAGTATGGGGTTAAATTCTTGGGTTCAAACATGTACCAGTTCATACCATGGCAACAGTGGCAAATCCCAAGAGGCAAAATCTACAAGTATGACTCAGATCAATACGTCCTTGTCAGTAAGACTGAATAGTTCCCATTTCCTCTCTTTTTGCACCTGTTGTGACTATCACTCTGACCTGTCACACATCCACGTCAGACCAGGTTAACCCCTTTGGTCAGGGCAACCCCCGGAGCATCTGATGACAAGGGGAGCAAACACACCGACTTCCTGGCCAGGCCACCGACGACATCCCTCTCAATTACGGGGTGACAAGCATTTTCTGGTGAAGGTATATCAGGTTTTAGATGCAGGTCCAGTGCCCATTTAAGAAGTGCTTGACAGGGTGCCCTGTTCTTGTTGACATAGCTGATCTGCCAGGTCCAGCGCTCTGACACAGGACTGTTGGATGCAAAGGGATTGGTTGAGGCAAGATAACACCATACCCCATGATCCCTCCTCTCAGACACATCTGTCAATGTGAGGTGAGAGAGCAAACACCCTTTAAGTCTATGCATGAGCATTTCCAAATTTGCTGCCTTTTCACACTGATGCTGACCTTTTCCCTCCTTATACTGTTTTGCCCAGCACACTTTTAGGAGATGCAAGTCAATTGCAGTTCATGCTGCTCATGTTGGTTTGGTTCAGTTCAAAAGTGTGACAAAAACCCTTTGCTTTGCAGATTGGAGTTCTACAAACATTTAAATTAGCACAGCTCTGGAGTCTCATTGGTAGTCTCATTTTCCTGTTTTTTAAATGAGTTATTCAGAGTGTCATGCTGTACTGTAGTACGGCCTGGTTCAGCAGTCTATCTGTGAAACTTAAAACTAAACTATATAATCAAACCCAAATTTGTGCGAAGATTATTGGCCAACCTGTGGCACACTCCTTTCAAGCAGCTCACAAGAGCATGCTCAGACTTGCTAACAGTATCTCTTCTGACTCCTCGCATGTTTTAAACAGAGAATACCAACTTCTGCCCTCCAATAGGCGATTTAGAGTCCCTCAATTTAAACGCAACAGACTGAAGAATTCTTTTATACATCAGTCTATCCTGTTGCTAAACCAAAATCAGTGTGCTGCCAACTGAGATCTGAATCCAGAGGATATAATGTGGTATGATTATTATGATTGTTTCATGTGTTTTGTACATCTATGAAAAGTGTCATATGTGTAACTGTATGTTTAATCTGTGTTAATCTCTTGAACGGAATTGCCTAAGGATGCAAAACGAATTTGTAAAACTGACAATAAAGTTGTATCATATCATATCGTATCGTATCGTATCGGTTGAGTTAAACTTCAGTGGGCGGAGTCAAAGAACCACAGTTTTCGGAGCACAAGATAGCAAACTGGCAAACTTGGATAGCAAAGAAGGAACTCAAGTCAAAAAGCATAAACATTATCATTATCTTGGAAGGTCAGCAGGCTAGCTAACTAGCTTACCTAGATAGCTATAGGCTAGTATGGCTAGTTTGATCTTGGAAGGTCAGTAATGCTAACTAGCTAACCTATAGCTATGGCTAGATTGCATTTATTTTTACCTGGGCTTCAGTCTGATTCTAATGTTACAGAAAAACTGGTTCTTTGGCTCCGCCCATTGAGGTTTAACTCAATGTTTTCTTTCTGTTTGCAGCAGCTCTATCACCAAGAAATACTCCAATCTGCCTTTGGCTAGCAGCTGTGTCACAGATGTGCACACATGAATCATTGTAATATCCTGTCACCTTTTTAACTTAACCGAGGCCTAACACCATCCACTCAACTCAGCACAAGTTACAGTGATTGCATGTTTTGTTGATAGAACTTCATGAGGCTTTTAAACTCTATCCACAGCTGTGAAGCTCTTGTCGTGTGCATGCCAAATGAACCGTCTCTAGATTGCCTGACATACACCCACATATGGTGTGGCAGTGGAAGGCTTGTCTCTAAACAATGCATTACCCCATGACAGAAAGAAGCTGATCAAACTTTTTCCTCACCCCCTGCCTTTCCATCTTTTTAACCAACACATTGAACGGCAAGGTTATGAATTCCCTCTCAGTGGGGCTGAGTGGGTACTGTAACAGAACTACACAAGCCAAAGATCTCACTCTGTAAGCCTACTCTGTAGACTCTGGAAATACAAAACAGAGAGAAATATCAATTCTACCATTACGGAAAATATATTCCATACACCTTACTGTTCAGTTTTCCATTCGCACAAACATTCCAACAGTAACACCGAATGACTCGATTAATAATTGAGAGGTAACGTACAAAAGGCACATAAATATTTGATTAGGGGGATGAGGGTTAAACACTGATTGAGGACCTCTTCCCGCAAGAGGAATGTCTGATGTATAGGACACATGAGGGATGGGCAATTATTTTCAACCACTGTACCATTCGTCTTCATTGAGAAGAAAGCTATAATGAGCATCAGATGGTCATGATGACTTGAAACAAGCAAGGACAACACATGGAGGCGTTTGACAATACTGGATCTCTGCCATGTTATCAGCATGGACAGCCAAGATAATACTATACCACTGTCACACACACTCTGGCATAAAATATATAGAGACAGAAATGATAAAATCTCAAGCACTTTATTAAGTTTGAACAGTATCTTGCTTAGAAAGGCCATTTGGCATTATATAATTATATATAATTTTATCATATATATAATTATATATACATATATTCAAATGTTGAATAACAAAACACTAGAAACAAACAGATGCAAATTAAAAAATAGGATTTGCTTAAGACAATAATACCAAATTAAAAATGGCCAAAACATCTCTAATACATTTCAAAATGGTCCCGATACAGTTCAATATACATCTTTAAAAAAAAATAAAGGGAGAAGAAAATAAAATAAAAAGCAAGGCAGCAGACAGGAATGAAATATAAATAACCTTACAGTATGTACAAAGGGGAGTGGGCAGTGACCACTGGAAAACTGGTCCAAGGGCCAAGTGAAAAAGAAAGAAGGAAGTGATGAGGGGAAAGCAGTGAGAGTGGAGATGGACATAAAGACACATAAGGTGGAGAGAACAAGAGACTGGTTGAACCCTCTGAATCCCCCTCTTCCTCCAGCCTCCTCCTCTCTGGCTGTGGAGACTTGTATCAATGCTCATTCAAAACGCTCTACTGGGGCGATGCTCACTCCCTGTTTAAACAGGTAGCCAGGAGGAAAGGGGTTTAAAACTGGGACACCTGGCTTCCCTTTGTGACAGTAGGTAAATGATGCAACTGTCATTTGTTCTGGGGCTAAAATAATCAGTCAATGAACATTTAGGGACCCACGATGGATTATTCATCATGGGCCCAGTATTCAAGTGAAATCAAATGGAATGAAATGAAGCCTTGAAGTCGAGATGGAATGGAATTAGAAAGGGAACTGAACTCCATGTCATTTTGAAGTAGAAGAAAACTGCACAGATCAAGGGATCTGCATGGGACTAGAGGGAATGTGAATGGAAGGATGACTGACCCAGTCTTGGCTTTGGCTTTCTTGATTTGTAATGTCATACAGAGGCTTTGTCATATAGGTCTGCATGCGATGGTATGGAAATGCATGTGGGTGGGGCAAAATGCATGGGGCAGCCTGTTGGATGAGAGTGGTTACATCAACCATATAGCTAAAGGAAAGATAATACATTTCTTTTGAAAACCTACGCGAGGCACTTTTCTTAGTTAACTACCATAGCAAAATAATGGGTCTCATAGGTTGGCACAGTGTAATTTTTTTTGTCAAAGTGAGGCGGTGACATTCACCAAACACACACAATACACCCATGTAATTTAAATATAATCCAGCTGATATTAATAGCCAAACAAAAAAGCATGGCCTTGTCACCACTCCCTACACACCCTTCCCCTCCACTATGGACTGAAGACCAGATTGGTGACAAAATAAATAATTAATGAACAAAATGGCACCTAACTAATAGTATGGGCACTTGTGATGCTTTGGAATGAAAGTTGACCTGAAATGACAATGACAATACAGTGACAGCCAACGATTTCAGTGACTGGTCAAGTGAAATGTCCGCTACTCGTAGTCCCTGCGCTTTCAAAATAAAGGGGCCCAATCAAAAGGCCTAACCTGAGGCCATGAGAAGAGACCTGAAAGAGCTTCAGCTTGAACTTTTCCCCCATGTTCCGATATCAAGGCCATATTATCTGCTTGAGCTTTTCTCTCTTTTGGTTCTATAATTTCAAGGGCTTTTGTTTTGGTGCAAATAGTGCATGAGTGTTCAAACAATCGACATCGACTCAGCCACCCTTTCTGAAAATTCAGTATTTACTTCTGATGACTCTGTCCAATATGAATAAATTACGATTGATTGTGCTCCATCCTTTAGTAAAAGTAATCCTAATATGGGACCATTAGTTAGTGTGATGTAGGTGTCTTGTTTTCACTTGAAACAGTATAGACAAGGGTTAAATTGCTTGTAAACTTCTAATCAGAAACTTCTTGTTGATGTCGGTGGACATTCTGCTGAAATCCTTATCGATGACACATCACAGGCCACCATGTGATTTAAAGATGAACCAAATCAGTTTCTTTTTTTTTACCAATCTAAAACTGTTTCACAGAAACCATGTTGGGGGCAGGCAATTGATATTCCAATACTCCTCTGGTGGGAGTTAAAACCATCTGAACTCAAGTCAACTCTGGAAATAAACTCAAGTTGAATTTGTTGAATTTGTAAATTGAAACAACCCGTCATCAGTCATTTCCTGAGTTGACCGAGTTGAAATAGGACTGACCTTAAACCCTGTGGCTAACTGACATCATTTATCTTTCATTACAATCATAAAGGGTACGACCTCAATGGTGGCCTCATCTAAAACACATGGTATTTCAAGCCTGAGTGTCCTCATAGGACAGCCATGAAAAAAGAAAAAAAAAAAAAATCACAGCAAACATTGCATGGCACACTTCCACAATTAAAGTAACAATGTATCCATTTTTGAGGAATATCAAAGCAACAGCATTGTAATAAAAAAAGAAACATTCTTCGGCATCAGTGATCGTGGTGAAAAAAGTGGAATAATTCTTAAAAAAAAAAAAAAGGTGACAATACAGCGTTGTGAGGTGAGGCCAGTATAAAAATAGGAAATAATTCATGCTGATTCTAAAGTAACCCATACAGAAAAGAAATGCATTTGAAAAAAGTTCTCACTACAATCTACAAGAAATACTGACATGTGCTGAATGTCCGTAAACAAAAACTGAAACACACTGGGTATGCAGAATTGGTTTGTTTCTATGATGCAATAAACTACTGGTATTCATTATGATTGTGTCATCTCTGGTTTAGCATGTCGACATAATCAACACTGTTGTTGACACTGTGACATGGTTTGAAATAAATAACATTTTAGAGGTTCAACCTAAAAGGTAGACCAATTCTCCTATACCTTATATTTCTTTTCTGTATGGGTAAAAAACAATTTACATAAATTTCCTACTTTCCCATTTTCTTGTCGGAGTCCTGTACGCATTGGTGCAAGAGAGATATCTTACCAATCGGTGGACAGTAAAACAGTTGTGCTGTACTGGATGTCTAAACATGTTGGTTGGTGAATTTCTGATTGGCTCCAGAAGCTGAACAACTAAGTGAGTGAAGGGTTTTGGCACTCGGCGGAGATAAAACAGTGATGTGAAAACACGCTGTGTCCCTCTGCGAGTTTATGCTCCAATTCAAAGACACACACAGGTGTGTCCCAAGATGTGTGTGTCATCTTGGGACCAGGAGCTACGTCAGGAGCTACGTCACAGTGATCCTGATCTTCAATCATGGTTGACCTTTGAACCCCTGACCCTTGAGACTCAATAGGGGGAAACCTTAAAGGGCTTGGATGATGCGCTCGCCAAGTAAATGCGACCACTACTGTGTAAAGAAAAATAGCTCTGCAGTCTGCGTTCGTGTGTGTGTGTGTGTGTGTGTGTGTGCGTGTGCAGGAGTGTCTAAGACTGAAAAGCAATCCAGGCTGGCTCTGTAAATACCGACTCCTGGATTCTGCTACCAGCCACAAGTTGCTACAGCGTGGATCTGGAGAGGCCATAAACTTTTTAAGTCTCTGTCCCTAAACGGTAAAAAAATAAAATAAACAAAAACACAAAATAGCCCCAAGCACCATTCCCTCGACTCTGGATTTTTGACATTAGCCTCTAAAGCATTAGATTTATATTCATATATATTTATATATATTTATATATACCAATAAAATACATTACAAATGCCACCCTAAAATGCAGCCAAACTCAAAACTGTGTCTGAAACCAAAGTAAAAAGATGCAACGCGGTAAGTATATATACATTTGGGGGGAGCGATGGGAAGCGAATAGGGGTGAAGGGCTGTATTAACAAGACCAATATTACAAAATATTCAAGAAGGCATCTCAGTTATTTTCTCTGTCCGACTGCACTGCGCTTTTCTCTGTGCCGAGACCTCCGTTCCCTTTTCCTCCGGGCAGTTCGTCACATCCACACATCAAGTTGTGATGAGTTCTATATCCATCGGATGGGAATATGCAGCTGTGTCCGTGTTAATGTATGTGTGTGTGTGCGCGCGTGTGTGTGTTTTTATGACATCCATCCATGGCAGGTCCCTACTTGAAGTTGGCGTAGTCAGAAAAGGCATCGATATACTCCTGGACCACTTTGTAGCAGAACTCATACTGCTCCTGAGGAGGGGGAGGAGACACGGCTTCATCAGTTGGGAAATGTAACAGCAAACACTGTAATCGCACAACAATCTGCTTCAATCTGTGACTGCAGTACAGCAGCCTCTGTTGAAACACTGTTGCCTCATCACTGGCTTTGCCCATTTATTCTGATACATTAAGATAGTTCCTAAAAAACGTATTTTCCGGTTACAAGTCAAACTTTTCAGGAACACAGGTGAATATACACTAAATTTGGAAGAAACTGCTGATTGTATTTCTAAGATCCAAGCAATTAAACTACCAACTAGATGGCTCTCAGAGAGAGCAAACCTCCGCCAATGCTGAACAATTTTCCAACTTGCTGTTACATCCAAAGACATCATTCCTATCACAACATTTTAAGTTAAATTAATTTGTTGATCCTACAAACATACCCTTAGGATTTGGAATCAAGTCTCTATTGTCATTAGTTTTATAGTTATGGCAAAAAAACGCTGTCTATTGGTGGAAATTCTAGATCACCACCAAAATCACACACACTCACGAATTGTTCCTTGGCCCAAGGCCGATCTGTTCACCAAATTTCATGGAAATTGGTTCATAAATTTTTGAGATATCCTGCTGACAGACAAACTAACAGGGCGATAACAAAGCCTCCTTGTGAGGTAATAAATCAATCTGTTGATCTCTAAACCTAAACTAAACCAGCTGTTGCATATTAAGAACAAAAAAAAAAAGTTAGGGGAGTAGAACGTCCCCATTGTTAGAAATTATTCATTGTTAATTGTTGTTAATTATAAGTTTTAGAGCAAATGTGAGGAAAACAAACGATTCACTTTCCCCACCACCCCCCTTGTTAAAGGTTAACAAGTTGCCAACTGGGCACTGCGACAAACCCAGGAATGATCCCAATAAATGCCAAGTGAGGCATGTGGAGTCCTCACCAGTGTCTGCACCATGTGGGGTCTCTGCAATCTGAGGCTCTTGACTGTCTGGAAAACATCCAGGATGCCCTCCGCCTTCACCCGCTCCAGGACTGTACTCAACGCACAGAAGGTCCCCGTCCGGCCTGCACCCGCACTGTATAAACACACACACACACACACACATTATCCGTCTTCATACAGACATGCATGAACGTACACACATAACTGCATTATGCGAGCACAGGAACAGCAAGCACACAGGAAAAAAGCCCGTTGCGTGTGCACATGTTTGAAAAGAGCTTGAGGCACGGCAACAGTTCTGGTAGCAGTTAAAATGTCACAAGGAAGAAGAGAACAATTCTTCTGAGCAGCGTTTTCCTGTGACTTAAATAGCTCCAACATTTCCCCATGCACGCACTCGCACACCAGTTTCCCACAAGTATCTGCATGTGCAACACAAATACAACAATCGATGGAAGGTTTGGGTGAAGTCTGTAAGAATGCCCTTCCATGTCAAGTGTTTTTGTGTCGTGATTTAGGGGAAAACACAGTTCCATTACCCACCATCATTAAAGTTAAACACATTTTTATCTTACATCGGTACACATAGGACAGCAATATACTGGTTGGACAGGGCTGCATGTGTGGCTTACCTGCAGTGCACAGTGATGGGGTGGTTGCCAGACTGCTGTTGTTGCTTTTGCACCGCGGCGATTATGTTGATCATGCCTTTACCGTCGGTGGGGATGCCCACCTCCGGCCAGCCGTGGAAATGGAACTGACGCACCGCCCGAGCCTTGTTCTCCTGGACGGATGGAGAGGGGCGAGGAGGAGAGATTGGTGTCAGCCGATTTGGGCTTTGAAAAGCACAATTGGAATCGGTCGGATTATATTTTGAGCTGAGTCAACTCCTTCCAAGAGGGAGGGCGGTCTTTTACCCAGCCTTGAGGAGAGTGTGTTGTGTGTGCAAAAGCCTAGAAAATGTCTGCAGTGTGGGATTTCTACAAACTGTCCAATAAACACACTCCTTGAAGATAGGCATGTCTGAAACACCTGTTTTGTGCGAGTATTTGTATTAAATTCTAACCCTAACAATCAGTATTGGACAATATGATTGGGGGAAAAAATCAGATATCGGCATTGGTCTCAAAAAATCATTGTGCTTTAACCTTACAGTTTATGAGAATACTGATGTGGAATGGGACTGAAAAAAGTATAAATAAACGCAAAAATGATGCTATGTTAATTAGGATGGCTCGTCCTTCCTTACCCTGTTGTTGGTGACCAGGAGGTCTCGCACCGTGTAGCTCTCGCTCTCCTCCTCTCTTTTCAGCTCGATGGAGATGTCCCCGTACACCATCACTCCGTCACTGGGCCAGTACTGAGCACACTTCTCCTGCAGGACCCAAAGAAGGAGACACGGAGACATAGAAAATGCAACGAGAGACAGTGAGACAAAATGACAGGATACTTTCAAGAAAATCTCAAACTCCAGATGGTCTGTTTTACTGTGTGTAAGCCAAGATGAGTTCAAATCCATTTACAATTCTCCAAACAATAGTGATGACCAGGAAATGAATCATTAAGTACGAGAACAAAGAAGACAAATGACACTGAGGCCACCACCTCCACTTGCTGTAATAGTTTTCTGAACTTCCCATTCCGACAATTAACAATGAGTTATTGGTATGACTGTGCAGTGGTAACAAAGACAGACAAATCCTTTGCCTCTTTTCTTTCTCTCTCACGCAGCTCTTCCTCTTGTCCCTCCACTCCCTGGTACGACTTCTCTTTCCGCTAACTTGATAGAGTGAATAGGGCACACTAATACCACTTTTTCACTGCCAGTGCGAGAGTTTTAAGGAAAACCTTTAGTATTGGCCGATACTGATCCCGAATCCCAACCATTTCTTTTCCTCAGTGGTGTAGACTTCAACTGTTTGGGCCACTGGACCGAAAATAATTTATATGCAATACATTTTGCTCCATTAGAGAGATCTATCATCCATATGTGAGGAAAAAGGCATTGATTTCTGACATGTTACACTGGACTATTGTAGTACTGAGTAAATTCTCCAATATCAATATTCTAATTTTAGCCAGTTATCAGCCGGATACCCGATACCAGTGTTGGTATCCGTGCATCCCTAGAGCTGCCACACACACACACACACACACACACACACACACACACCTACCTGCCCCCTCTCCTCCAGCTCAGTGAGCATGACTATGGAGCAGCTCCTCCACTCCCAGATCATCCTCCAGAAGTCCTCTATGGTGTGCTGCAGGGGGCCCTGGCTGGCCATGTACGAGTCCTTCTGACGGTAGCCCTGTGACCAGCAGGAGGAGACAGGCGGCGGGACGGGAAGTGACGGGGGGGAGGGGAAAGAGGGAGGTATGGGAGATACAAAGAGAGGGGGAAAGGAAGTCTTTTAACACCTAATGGATCGACCGTGTGACTAAAATGATCTGCTCTCGTCTAATAGGAAGATGCTTTTTCACTCACATCGATGAACGAGGCGTTAACGTAATCCGTGTTCTCCTCTCCTCGTTTGACGGGAATGATCACTCTGTTGAACTCGTCTACAGTGGCAAGGACAAACGTGTTTGTTTAAAACAGAGGGTTGGCACAGGGAATATTCCTCTCCAAGTTCATCATGTACAACATGGCATCGATCACTATGTGTGCACACAATCATACTGTATAAACTCACACCTCACACCCACATCTGCACCACTCACATGGAATGATCTGTAGGACTCTGTTCTTCTTCATGTTGGCGGGCAGGTTGCCTGTTCGCATCTTGTCATTCTGGATCTTGATGGATGTCAATTTCTAGAAAAAGAAGTTATGAAAGTACAAATCACTATAGAGTATTGTTTAGTTTGTAGATAATTGAAGACATTTGAGATTACAAAAAAAGTAATATTTTGGATAATAGATCCATTTGTAGTTAAATGATTGATCTGTAAACATCCGATTTGTTTTTTTATTCCAAAAGAGTTACACAGCTTATTGGAATGAAACTCTTAAGATATAGAGCTAAGATGAATAAAAGACGATAATGGATGATTGGTACTAGACTAGATAGAATAGTAAAGGGTGAAACGGTTGATCCTGTGGAGTCAAGCCAAAAAGTACTATCCATATACTCCTGTACACACACACACACACACCTTGAATTCAGCCTCCAGCCCCCCACACCCCGCTCCAGGCGAGGGGGCGTAGAGTTTGGCCAGGTGGGACTCCAGAGAGGTCACCTCCAGCTCCGTGTCTCCATACAGGTAGTGCTCTAACAACGCCTGGAAGATGAACACATACTGCATCTGTGGGAGGGAGGGAGGAAGAGAGCAAAAGAGATCAATAGATGGAATACATCACATTATGGGAGAAGTGCTCAATGCTAAATCTCGTGACTGAATCATGGCTTCAGTGCCGTGTGCTGGGTGGAGTGTGTCGGCGGCGGACATACGTCAGTCTGCACCATCTGACAGCGCTGGGCTCTGATCCTGGTGACGAAGCCAAACACGTCCACCTTCCTCTCCGTGTTCATCATGTCCAACATGGCGTCGATCACGATGAAGGTCCCCGTCCGCCCCACGCCCGCACTGACCGAGGGGAAGACAGAAAGTGGTGAGCAGCTCCACATGTATGCACACAGACAGACACACACCACAAATACAGTGAGACAGTGAGACAGGTGGAGGAGGTCCTCACACACACACACATTTACCTGCAGTGGACCACGATGGGCCCGGCATACTGGGGGTTGTAGGTCTTGACCTTCTTGAGGAACTTGAGCATGCCGATGGGGGTGAAGGGCACCCCGAAGTCCGGCCAGCTGGTGAAGTGGAACTGGGTGACGAGCCTCTGGGGCTTCTTCCCGGACACATCACCCACCTGGGGAGACGCAATCACACCGGCTCGTAAAACCAAGCGACTGGTCAAAGAGTGATGTGTGGGTATTCATTTGGGTCACTAGACTTGACTTCATGTTTGAATAACGGAATGTCCACAATCCAAATATCTTTGAATGCAGCCAGTGTCTGCAGTGTGTACACTAAGCGCTCCACACTCTACCAGTGCTTCCTCTGTATTCACCCAGCAGTGTTGCACCGCCGCAGCAAGAACACTACCACCACTGCTAGAGAAAATGGGAAACTAAAATAACAGTGTAGTTTAAGACTGTATAGACAGTATAGTTTATGTATGCTTTTATATAGTTATTATCTCCATTTTCTCTGTCTGTATTTGTTATTGTTTTGTTAAAGTTATATGTGTTTTTTATGTAATGCTGCTGGGTGACACACAAATGACCCACATGGGGATTAATTAAGTACACCTGTCTGTCTGTGTCTACTAAGACGCAAAAAAGTGTTATTCTAATGTTTATATATAATTTTCTGACAAAATAATAAAAAGAAAACTGTACTTTGCACTGTAGCCTGCACTAGTACAATGACTGGGACCAAAAAAGCATCAGATCTGGAGCCAAAAATAAAATCACTCAAGCACAAAATTAGAGGAACCGCTGATTCTCCTGTCCAAAACGCTCCCTCACCTTTTGTGTGGTCTACATTTTCTTCTGAGGTCAAAATGTTTACAGCTAGAGGATACTGAGTCACAGGGTGTGTACGGTACCTGCTGGATGCAGAACTTGCGGATGGTGTAGTCCACCAGAACCATCATGTCCTCTACAGACACGCGGATGTTCCCGTATGTCCAACAGCCCTGGTCCGGCCAGTACTGGGCACACTTACACTGCAACACAGAGAGCGATTTAGTACTGCGCCCACTTACAAAGGAGTATACACGAGAAAATAACAGCCTCATTTTATTTCAGTTTTGGAACTACAGGAAGAGAACAAATTAAGTTATCCAAATTTAACTATTGGGAACCCTTAATTTGTGGCAATCTAACCGTGCTGTGCTCTTTGATAGAATGAGCATGTCGAGGAGCGGAAAACTGATTAAGGCAAAGTCATGATCTGTGGAGCGGTCATGGCCTGTGCAGAAACTTCAACCCTGCTTGCACTGGCCCGCATACGAGGATTCACACACAGGTTTAAAAAGTGGACTGCTCCACAAACTGTACAGACGAAAAATTAACTTTGTAAATTATAAATAGATGTGTTAATCATAAAACGAGACAGATTGTTTCCTCATGCTTTACAAACTGTGTCATCCAGTCTTTCCCCCTCTCAATTTTACACATAAAATCTATATACAACGCATACATACCTCCTTTGATACTGTCCATACATCATCCTACACAGTATATAAACACAATCATCCGCGCCCCCCTGCGGCTCTCCTACCTCTTTTCTCTCCTTCAGATTGGTCACCATGACGATGGTGGCTGTGTTCTGCTCCCAGATCATCCGCCAGAAGTCATTTACCGTTTCCTCCTTCGGCCCTGACAAAAAAACAGACCAAGACAGACAAAGAAAGTGAGAGAACAAGCAATGAGCTAATAACTAAGTAGTTTAGTTATTAAATGATCTGAAACTACAGCACATAGTTTTTCCCTATGCCATTTTTTTTTTTACCTTGAGCTGCAATAAACTTATTCTTCTCTTGGTAACCCTATGAATGAAAGAGGACAAGGAGAGAGGATAGGTGAACAAAGATTTAAATGAAGAGTTGAGTGCACCATTTGGGCTCAAACTACCAAACAGCAGGGTGTTTAAAATTAGATTAAATGGAGAGTGGAGAATATGCTGTACTCGTACTAACATTTATAAAGGAGGCGTTGATAAAGTCGGAGTCGGGGACTCCCTCCAGAGATGAGAGATGCACCCTGGAGTGATCATCTGAAAGAGAGAGCGTGAGAAATGGAGAGAGAAAGCAAAGGAAGAGGATGAGAAGGAGGACAATGAGATGTGGAATTTTAATCACACATTGTAGATTACAATTTTTAGTAGTTATTCACTACATCCATAAACTATGATAAGCCTTAAGTACACCTCTTTGTAAAGTGGCTTTTGCTGCCAACTATTTGATGTTTACTATGAGGTCCACTGATAAGTGGTTGTAAAAGGCTTAATTGGCTGATAAGCAGTGTCAGAGTGTCACTCACATGGCAGGATGTTGACGTATCTGTTCTTTTCCTTGTTCTCTTCCTTGGAAGCAGCGTCACACGATGCCTGGATGGGGCAGACCGGCAGTGCCTGGACACACAGACAAACAGATTTAGATAACAGCAGGGAAGATCAGTCTCAAATCTCTCCTTTTGATCCTACACATCATTTCCTCTTGCCTCCATCTTTTCCTCCATGTGTGTCTCATGCAAGTGCATTTTTGTTTGAATGTGCTGCAGAAATAGACTGATATATCAGGGTGAGATATCAGACATGCCTAATCCTAAATAAGTTAAAGAGTCTGGGAAGCTACTGATCGAGGTTGATGTTGTTCTGATTGGAGGGTTAGGGCCTCGATTACGTCTCATTTTGAATCCAGCGATTTCAAGTTATTTTTGTTGGTTTTGTCCAGCTACGTCACTTATTTACTAATCAATTTCCCCTACAGCGCTAGCTTGGAGTCAAGAACTGGACATGCCTCGCTGCAAAGGTGATGTAACTATTCAGGCTGCAGAGATACAGGTCTAAGGTGAATCTCAGGCTGACTGTGATATCAGACAGGGTGCGTGTATGCGTGCGCCATACATTAAACTCCTCCCTGAAGAGCTTGTTGTCGTCAGCCATGCGACGGTTCATCTCCTCCTCGAGCTTGTCGACAGGAAGGGGCGGGTACTTCCTGTTTGTGCTGGGCGAACGGGCCAATAGCGGCACACTCTGGAGTTCTGAGCCAGCAGGAAGGGAAGGGAGGCAAAGGGAGAGGAAAGAGAGGAGGGAAGGAACGGGAGGAGAGAGATAGGTGGAGATATAGACATGAGGGGTGGGGGGGGGGGTGAGAAAGTGAGAGAGAGAGAGAGAGAGAGAGAGAGAGAGAAAGAGAGAGAGAGAGTGTGTCATAGATCAACTACTAAAAAGACTACTAGATCATTCACTATCTGTCTTTTTTAAAAATGCCCACCAGAGGGCGATATGGTCCAGCGCTGCCACATACTGAGGCAGCTAACTTCAGCTGTGTTGGTTAGGTAATCACACTGAACAAAAGCCTTCTGCCAACAGTCAACCAGTGACATGTTATCGGTTAGCAGAGCAAGATCAATCCAATCTTATCAGAAAAAGTCCCGGTGTGACAAGTTGGATCAGGCCGGCTGTGATACAGGACTGAGCACACTTGCTGATATGACGCAGAATAAACAAATGAGTAATACATGAATATACAGTCACATCTGCCCCGACACATGCAAAGCGCATGCATAATCACACCAATACACACGTGGGTGTTTTACCTGTGTCATCTGATCTGCCATTGGTCAGTCTGAAGGAGTTGGAATGGCTGCCCGCCTGCTTGTACTTTTTAAACCTGTCAATCAACATGCAAAGACGTTAAGTGCATGTTCACACACAGATACACACACTCACACACACACAAATACACCTTGCCCCAGTCTCCCAACAGAATGCCAATCAGTCATTGCCATGGTAACAGCAGCACCTTAGGCCTTCACCGCAGGGCTCAAGCTAAGGTGTGTGAAGAGCCGAGTGGACCTTCCCTGCTTTAGCAGTTCATGTGCTTCTGTGATGAGATGAACAACACTGGCCGTACGCATTGCCAATACTATATTAATTATGAATCCTAAATGTGGATAGTTAATGATACACATTTGCTTTGGCTTTGCTTTGACTGTGTGAATTAACACCTGCCTGAACAGGGTAACAGCAAACATCCTTTTATCTGTAAGATTCATGGTAGCAAGCCGAGGATGCTGTTTATGCTCTCTACTTTAATCACAATCTTCCTTTTGCCATCGCGCTCTATATCCTAGCCTTGGTTTGTCTGAATTCTGACTTTGATTCTGCTGCTGCAGTGATGCAGTTTCCCCGCACAGATCATTAAAGTTTCGTCTCATCTCATTGCTCTCATCTCATTTTCATATATAACATTAACACCACATTTCCCAACCTGAGCATGTAGAGGATGATGATGATGAAGACGATGACCAGCAGGGAGGACAGGGCCACCATCACCGCTATGATTGGCATCTCATCAGACGGGTTGTCTTCTTGGTCAGAGACAGAAAGAGAAGGGTGGTGGGGGGATTAAATGGTTTATACTGTAAGGGAGGCCAAAGCAGTTGAGTCAAATCACAAAGGTATCTCAGTAGTAGGGGTGAGTCAGCATACTGGTTTGACTATATACTGTGGTAAAAAAAAAATTCATGACGCTGCTGGCAATTTCCATTACCATGACTACAAGTGACAACTGACTTATTCTCCAATTACCTGATTTCACATGAGCATACAGTGTTCAATATGTTAAAATGTGAATGTTTTATTAGATCAAAAGCTATCTGTTGAGTGCAGCGTTCATTGTACAAATGTGTAACACATTTTAGCGGAAAAAATGTTTTATACAATATGTCTCTGAGCTGCAAAATGAATATTAGCAAAGTTGACAAAACACTGCGGAGCTGTGGAGCCCAATCTCAAAGGTCCAGCAGCTGTTCAATGTCCAGAAACCACAGAGTTTTCAAATTACGCCCAGTCAGACAGAACTAGACAGCTAGGCATATTTTTAGTTTGTAAAAACATTGCGATGTAGATATAAAACAAAAAGACTTCAAGGTCATCAGGTGACCTCTGCTTCTGCCAACACCAGCCTGCATCTTTCTTCTCCGGCGTTCCAGCAAAAAGGAAAAATAATGGTTGTCCATGTTAATATTTCATTGGGCTGTCTGAGGAAAAAGGCTAAATGGAGGTAGAGAGAGGGCGACAGGCTGTCCCTCAGAGTGTGCAGATACATCACTGTTTAACTGATAGGGTCAACCCTCTGCTTCTATAACTGCTTATACCCAACGGACGAAGACAGACGGAGTATGACAGCCATAAAACACTGCGATGTGCGTTTGGGCTGTTCGTTGTGAAGTCAATGTGAATTATTCAGAATGTAAACATTAAATACACTCTTACTTGTCACGAACCAGAAAGCATGTAGGCCTACAGACAGGAATTTTTCCTTAGCAACGAGTAGCCCTGTTCATTGGCTTATGTGTCACACACTTTAGAGAAAAAAAAACCTGACCCAAGGTGTGTAGCATGTTTTGACTTGGCATAGGCTTAACATTATAAATTAGGCATTACATGGAGCAAAGTTATCAATTATTTGGGATGCGTTCAGCGGATTACAATGGCTGATCAATTGGTATACATTTCCACTATTTCCACTGTGTTCATGAGCTACTGATTGATAGTAGTCGTATGGTCTTCCTGGTAACATTTCACTACTGTAGTTAGATATAACACATGCCCAAACAGCAGCATCAGATTGGTGTAAAAGAAGACACTGGCTGTCACATGGTTGTTACATTGGTGGTGTTGAGGCAATGAGAAAATTAGCGCCGTGCCGTGGATCTAATCAAAAAAATTCAAGCAAGCTGTGGCATTCCGAACAAAATATGCCGGTCGTTCCCAAAGAATGCATCATTTGACTGCA
Organism: Centroberyx gerrardi; assembly: GCF_048128805.1. Classification (NCBI taxonomy): domain Eukaryota; kingdom Metazoa; phylum Chordata; class Actinopteri; order Beryciformes; family Berycidae; genus Centroberyx; species Centroberyx gerrardi. The sequence goes on along the minus strand of NC_136001.1, from coordinate 27,025,363 downwards.
TGCTCCACATGCGCTTTCTGAGCAAAGTAGTTTGGAATGCTGCCCAGTTATGTTGCATTTTCACGCACAATTCCCAAGGATTTTTCAGTGTTCCCACTCGGACAATGTGCACATTGAACAGCGCATCAGCACAACAGGCTATGGGTATCATGAGGAATTGACACAGCATTGACTGCTCTAATGCCATCTAGAACAGCTCATAGCTCGCCACAGAAGGTCCATACAGATAGCCAGGGTGAGACAATGGAGCAATTACATAACACCTATGAACTGACGGCGATTATGTTATATAATGGACATACTATATAGCAATGAAGTCCCATCTGTTGCATTTTTTTAACCCGCAATGTATAGTGAGTGTTTGCCCCTTCATAGTTTCCCTAATCCTCTTAAAAACCCAATCTTATTGGAGGAAAAGGTCAAAGGGGAGGAACCCGGGGCTTCTCTTCCAATGAGTTTTAAAGAAGATATAAGGCGAAGCTGAGACCAAGGACCGATATTCCTGTTGCATATAGCAGCATTATATAGACAAAAAATGATGGAGTTATGATTAAATTTCTCAAGTAAATGGTACAGCTCCCATGTTCATCAGTGTGCCATAGACCTAAGCTTTAATTATGTGTTCAGAAATCTGGCATGCATGCATACAAACTCTTCAACAGAAACACAGTTTTGGTGTCTTACCTGGATCCTCATTACCTGTGAAAGAGAGAAAAAGAACAGTGTTACAATCATGTTTATATATATACACATAATAGCTCCGCCAAGATGCACTTTACATTGACTTGACATCCATTATAATGTTTTAAATACAGGGTGTATTTAAGTTAAACAATGTGCATGATCACTCTCACACAGGCTTGTATTACGATATTTGTGAGGACCTTCATTGACAACATTGATTCTCCACTACATACCTAACCTTAACCTAACCTAACCCTAATTCTGACCTTAAAAAGGAAAAGTCCACCCTAAAACACTGTTAAAAACACAGCTACTGGCCATAGACCCTGCATTTCTAGGTCCATTTTGTTGTTTGGTGGTGTATGTCGGTGGAGGGCAAAATGATGAGTCTAGAAAGAAGCCCTTGCTCTTTGATTCTGACTGACACCAAAACCTGATATTTACGGTTTATGTTTTAGATCACTGAAAGATTTTCTGCTATCAAACTCCATTTTGGCAGCTTTTTTTGGGTGGATTTTTCCTTTGAAGATGTGAGGAGTGGCAAAGATTCCTCACTTGAGAGAATTTTCCTCATATGTCTATCCTTGAGAGTATTGGGTCCTCATAAGTGTAGAAAAACAAGACACACACATACACACACACACTCACCCGGTGGGCTGACATCTGGGGTGTATTCCACCCCAGGTTCTGTGGTGACCTCCACCTCGGGGAAGACTGTGTCTGTGTCCTCGTCAGTATTGGTGTCTGGAGGTGGCGTGTCTGGAGCCGAGGCCACGGTCCCGTTCTCTCCTCCTGCGTCCTGCGTGGTGGGAGGAGGGGGAGGCGCGGTGCCCGGTGGCACCTGAGGGGCATCGGTAGGGGCCGGAGGCGGGGGAGGAGGGAGGGGTGTCACCGCCGCGGTGGCAGTGGGACCCGCCGGCGGCACGGCCTCATCGCCCGCTGGGATCGTTGTTGTGGTTGTCGTCGCCGGGGCGGTTGGTGGGGCGAGCGTTGTGGGCGGGCCTGTGGGGGCGGGTGTGGGTGCGACTGTGACGTTGAGGGAGGGAGCGACGGGAGGGTCTGTGGGTTTGGCGGTGATGATTGGAGGGTCTGGAAAGAGGAAAGACAATAGGGGAATCCTTAGTAGGCTATGGAAAGCATTTTGCAATTTTAGACTTTGAGTATTTCAAAGTGGTGAAGGCATTTGATTTGAGTGGATGTGCTTCGTACTTGTGATGGGGAGAGGATCCTGGGCTGAGGCCACCAGGGCTAGACCAAGCAGCAGGAGCAGGGGACACACACCCATTCTGCCCTGCAGGGAGGACACACAACAAAAGGGACAAGAGGGTATTAGCCAAAAACGTCCAATCTCAATGAGATTAAGAAAAAGACTATTAACCCAAAAAAATACTTTTCACAGAGCAATCACAGAGATTCCAGGGTTCGCCTGTTTTATAATCCAATTCTTTTTTTTAAGTCTCCTATCCTAATCCTACATGCTCAATTTTCGAAGGTAATACTTTTAAATCTTGTTTTGAAATCAAAATGGAGTACTTGCATAGTGTGTATAACATACCTTACCTTAAGGAGCGAAGTTGGCATCAATCACTCATTCGCACAGCGTGGTCCTACACAGCAAACAGAAAAAAGGCATTTAGCATCAGTGAAAGGTTCTCATTTTTTCTTCTGTTTCAGCCGTTTGACAAGTTAATCCTCTTTATTGAAACGATTGAAAATTTTACAACAAGCTCTGCTAAGATATTTCCGATCGCACTGTCTGACCACCAAACTGTAAAGAACTTTGCACAAGCCACACTCATTCTTTCTCTGTACTGTGTCTTATATCCAGGTGGTGCTCAGTATCAATATGAAGAATACAGGACAGCATTATTCTGAGACATGGTGAAGGAACAGAAGAGGCAGGGAACAGAATATATGGTCCAAAGATGCATAGGAAGCAGGGAGAGATTGTGAAGAAAGCAGGCTGAGTTCATAGCATTTTCCCTAAAAAGATGACATTCACATGTGTTTTTCTGGACTGCTTAAAGGAGATTACAACTGGAATTAATTTGAAAAAATGTGTTATGCGTTTTGCCCTAGCAACATTTCAGTTTGTGTTATTGAACACTCATCACTGTTTCCCAAAGCACCACCAAGGCCTAACAGAATTAGTGTCACATTTAAATTCCTGAAGTGACTGAATACATGAATCAGCACTTAGCCTACTATTCACCCACTGGCATGGGAATGAGTGAGAACAGATAGACTTGAGGAAAGAGTGAGGAAGGCTGGGTGGTCTGCCTGGCCGACTGACTGTCAGTCTTTGGTGTAATCCCAGAAGCCACCAAGGCTGTTGTCTCACTGACTGAGCTGTGATAATCCCTGGGCCTAATTCCACGGTCCTGACCCGGGAATAATCCGGCCCGTCTGGCTCTGCTTAGAGAGCGACTCCAGCACTACACAGAGCCAGTCACTGGAGCGCTAGCACACACAAACTGGTGCTTTGCATCAGGGATTATTACATCAGGGGGCAGCGGACAAATTGGGCGCTGAAAGCAGTAACAGTGCCAGATCCCCGTCTAGGCATACAAACATCTGCGGTTCTGAACGGTGCTTGTTCATTCCAGTACTCATATTCTGATTTTAGCATGGTGCTGTTCGGCTTTGATTGCAGCCTCAAATGGGGCAGGATCAGCAAGTTATATGGTCAATGAGCATGCCATTAACCTACAAAACAAATTGCTGCTCTCCCTCTCACTGTCACCCATCCATTTACTCAACAAATGTCTGTTTCCATAAAACAATTCATGCCTTCAGAATGAGATTCTGAAAGGTAATAAAAGCCCCATGACAAACCTAAGTATGTCTGACAGGAGAAGTTCAACAAAAAGCTAGATGTGTGTAACAATTTTAATACGGTAATGAAAGTCTTTTTGCAGCAGCAAATCAGATTTTTGCCTTTAATAAAATGTTTTTCCTTCTAATATACACTACTGTAATATGGATAGATTTCTGCTGGTTCTTTTTTTTAAGAGCAAATAAGGGCAGGATGTGTCTGTCCTATTTATAGAGATGTTTCTAAATTAGACAGGATAGGCCTTGCATCGCAGGTGTCTCTATTTCCCTTATAGCAGACTAATTAAACATGATTATGTCTGCTCCGAGCCAAAGACAGAAAGATAAGGACATAGCTTATACACATTCTTGGCACTTTTCACAGCTTCCTAATGTGAATGAAATGGAGCTAATTCAATATCCCTGGCTAAATTGTGTTTTGGCTTAATTTAAAATCAGATACCTGAATGGTGTAAAAAAGTGAAAACTAGGGGCAAAAAGACAACATGCAGTCTATGTCCAAGTTAGGAGAGCCGGACTGTGTTTCCCTGTAGCTGCAGAGTTCGTTCAGGCTCCAGGAAACTCTGAAAACAGAGAGCACATTGCTTCCTTCCCCTGACGCCTGATCCCACAGACGCACCCCCACCCAAAAAGTTGGCGAATCCAAGAATGACACCGTAATCCTTGACCCCTACCTGTGTGAAACCTGTCGCTCATCCTCCCCTTCAGTAAAACAGTAGTGACTCAGCAATCACATAGGACCTCAGTGATTGGTACCATTTGTTTGAATGAGTGTTATGTGGCATCCGTCACTCTTGACATCAATTAGGTTAAATTTAGCATGATAGTGTAAGTTTGCTTGTCAGCGGGTTTGCATCGTCATCAAGCTTTTTTTAATGACCGTTCTTAATGAGGCGTGACTCATTGTTGTCAGCGTGCCATCTAGGGGGGCTGTGTGACGCGCGTGTCGCTGTGTTGATGCGAGCGACACAGGTCCCGTTGCTAACCTTTGTTGCATGAACCCAAGAGCTTTATCTAGACCAGGCCTGAGTGCACAAGTCACCAGAGACCCAACTTAATGTTTTTGGGCCTCCTAAAAAGCAGCAGTCTTCCAGTGTGCGTGTGTGTGTGTGTGTGTGTGTGTGTGTGTGTGTGTGTGTGTGTGTGTGTGTTATATGCTGGTAGAGGACATTATTAATTTACTGGGCAAGTGCTTTTACTTTTGCCACTCTTGGGTTCTGCGCTCCGGCGGTGCTCACTATTAAAAAGATACTGCGGGGGACGGGTTGGTGCAATTTACACCCAGCATGATGCATGTATGAATCACCACAAAGAATGACTGCTGTCTAATTATTCTGTACTTTTTGACAACCATGACTGTAAGCTGACTGGTTTAAACTTTTACCATTTTACAGGACTTTACCAATTGGTCCGATCACTTTCGATCAGCATCCTGTTAAATAACAATGAGGTTCTTGCAACAAACGAGAACAATTCCCCTCTTGCTCAAAATAGTTTCCTATTACAACACCTTTGTTGACAGCAGACCAAGACATCCTCCTCGTCGAAAGAACAAAGAAATAAGCTCACTACCCCCTTTCATTGATTTGATATCATGTGCCATAAACACATTCAAATGATACAGCACTGTCCACCTTTTGTCCTATTTTTCAATCCGGCATGGTGCTGTGTGTTGTGATACAGGCAAATGTTATAAGGAGAGAGAAATCTTTCCAACATTTTCATCACGCTATCCCTCCAAAGGAAACGTGTACAGGCCTATCTATTAACGTCCTAATGTGCTCAAAAGGTAGTCACGCTCTCCTGACTTGGGCTTGTGTTGTGCAACCATGTGAACATCTTTCAGACAAGGCAGAGCACTTAAGCGAGCGCTTTACAGCAGCCACAGCCAGGATGAGCTGCCCTATGGCAAAGTGCAAAACTGTCACAGCTGTCTTAGAGTATAGCCAGCAACACAAGGCTATTTACAAAAAAACATGTCAACACCTTGGCCAGAGGCCAGACACACAACAACATAGAAATGTGACATCATATGGATAGTCTCTACTTTCTTTCTTTTTTCCTTCTCCACATCCTCATTACAGGCTTTCCTATCAGAACTCGCTGCCTTGGCTTGGCATGACATTGGGATAACAGTGACAACCTGAAAGGACCATATCAGCCAATGTACAGAGATCCTGCATGTGAGAAGTAAAACCACTTAATACACTGCATGGTCTTGGTACAAAAGGAAAAGGTAACTGCCCTGATAGATGTTTATCAAGCCTCCATGCCAGTTTTTCTTTCCTATAATTTAAACCTATTTTATCCAACTCGATTTGATCAAAGATGCCAATTAAGCAAAGACCGGTACAAGGAAAAACCTGGCAAAATTGCAATTATGTTTTAAACTCAGTGAAAACAAAGGATAAATGATAATTCTCCTAACTTTGGCAAAATCTCTACTTGTTTTCACCAGAAATATGTTGGGAGACAGATTTCAATTATAGATGCTAAGTTGCAAAATTTGGTTTTGAGTTTGAAGCCTTGGGGCAGCAATAATGTAATTCAATCATGGATACCACTCAGAAAATACATCAAATCATTTATTTAGGCAGCCAATCCTTCATGGTAGTAAGCCAAACATCTCGAATCAAATGACGTGAGACAACAAATTGAACTTGATAATCCTGCTTGTTGTGCATTTCAAAGTCGACATGGCTGCGCAGACCTTAAAGCTTAATGTGCATGCAAGTGGTGAGGCCAGCCTGACTAATGAAGACATTGTTGCCTCGCTGCCTGTGGCCAAATGTAGACCTCATAAGAGTGTAATCAAACAGTGCTCAATGAACTGGGCTGTTCCCATGCCATTTCATTCACATACAGAGTGAAAGAAACACTTATAGGTAGAATATAAAGGAAGTCCAATTACATCTCCATGCCAACCAAAGACCAAGATGTGAGATCAATGAAAGGTGCCACTTTAATATGGAGAGTTCCCACATGAGTCTATGGATTTTTTGTAATGCTTTTCTATTTTGATGTAATAAGTATGTTTTCTGACTGCACGGACATGAATTAACGAATAGTTGTAAATGAAGATGTATTTTTCAATGGAGATCTCCATGAGGATGAAAATACTTGATGATCAATATGCAATGTGCACCACAGGCTCTCCTCGAAATGTTGATCCCCATTAAATCACCCACAGAAAACAGATGAAGACTCCTGCATGCAAAATTCACCTCTGCTGTGTCTTTTATTGCCTGTCGACAGTTAGATGCAAGACCTTCATCGAGACATTTCTCATGGCGTGACCGAAACGTCGTCAGGCAATAAAAGACACAGCAGTGGTAAATTTTGTGTCCGGGAAGCTTCATTTGTTTTCTACGGAGGAAAACATTTTAGTGTGAGACTAGACTTAATTCTTGTGCATGCAGCCGACCCTTAAGAGTGGAGGCACAGTGTATTAAGCGTTGTCTGATCTAGATTTTTAGAGAAAAGCAGTGTCAAATGAGGCTGTATAATACAATAACCACCGAAACTACAGCAATGTTCTATGTTAAGTATTAACGCTGAAAGCAATTAATATCTTCATTCTCAGAGGGTTACCCTAAAACACCCAGCGGGCGAGCTGGAAACCCAACAGATAGAAGCCCAAAGGCCTAGCTGATATGACGGCAGCAGCGGTGGGCCGGGAGATTTCACCCTTCATACGGTGAAAAACTTCCCCCTGGCTTTCTCCAAGGCACCCTGCCCCACTAGTCGTTGCAGCGCTAGATAATGGTTGTCTGTCTGTCTCCATTCATGGCATATTAATACAGTTTCTATGTCTTGAGAGGGAGGGGGGGGGGGGGGTCCGGGGAGACAGGAATACTGTGAATGCTTCTCTTCATGGGAGACTGAAGTAGGCCTAAGCCAGGGCCGCCAGGACTCTTGCTCTAAAACAGACCACAGATTATATGTCCCCAATGCCACATACAACAGCCACAATCCTCTGGACTTCCCTTTCTGAGGGCTACTACTCCCTGCTGGTGTGGTTTATGTTCCCGTTGGCTTCATTCATGAGCTGGTGAGTTGATGAAAAGACGAGGAGAAGCGTGGGATTAGCATTGTGGCTAATCATACAGGCAAGGGCGACCGCTATGTCTGTCATTAAGCCTGTATTGATGATTTGGTTGCATCCAGCTTGAAAGGACCAAGAAAACTCACTTGTCTCAATGAGTGGAAGTGGTGAGTCAGTGAAGCTCTGCTCTCTGTCTGCTTTATTGTGGGGTTTCTCACAGAGTATGCCAGGGGCCTCTCAAGTCTGCCCACATTAGACACAAAGAGGATGTGGAGGCGTTAGTTGCGGCCTCCCCACAGAAGCCACTGTGACCTTGGAGCGTGGTGTGGGGCCACACGGCCGGCTAAAGGGCCACGAAACCTGACTCACTATTACTTTGTCAACGGATATCGGCCACTGAAACTTGGTTAGGAGAAACTTTTGCCTACTTGTGAAGCCTGATAAATCTCTTATTGCAGTATGTAGTAATTAATATCCCTCAACTTGAAATAGCTTTGTCTCTGTCTCCACTGAAACTGACTTCTAGGTCCGGCATGCAGCAAAAATACAGACGGGTGGCCCTGCCCAATTCCCCACACTGCCACACTTCTAATCTGTGCTTTGGGCCATTTGGGTCCTGTGTAACAATAGGAACCAAAACGGAGGGTTCCCGTATCTGAAGTGACCATCCTACTGCACTCGTCCCCTCCTCTTCCTCCGAAAGATAAGAAGCCCATCCAAGATCCAGAGACAAGCATCTGAGACTCAACTGTGGTGACGGTGCTTCCCCCAGACTCCCTGTTCTCCCCTGTCCATTCTTAGGTGGCGCATGGAAAGACTACTCGGGTTTGCTTACATGCTCATGGGCCACTTTTCCACAGCAGGGCCAAGTGGGGCTTGTCAGCTCGAGAATCAGTGCCAAGGGCAAATATAAATATTTATAACAGTGGCTCTCTACTGGTTTTGAATCCGGGACCCAAATTTGACCTTGTCTATGAAGCCCGGACCCATTGTATTAAATAACACGCCATCAAAGTTCTCTAAGAGGAAAAACTGACTAAAATACAACAACAAAACATGATTGAATCTCTGTCAAATCATTTGATCATTTGATGATAATAGCTTAGACTTTTTTTTCTTGATAAAAATGAAAATGTAAGTTGCATTCATGGATTTCAAGGCCATAAAACACTTGGATCCTGAACTGTGGCCCAAATAACAAACTGTGTCTTTTGGTAAAATGTGAAAGAATCAAAGAATTATGTTTTTGGAGACGCTGAGCGATAAATAATCAAGCAACCAACCCTGTTTGTCCCTGTAGTAGACAAACCGGTGTCTGGCAGTATCTAGAGACAAATCACAAGTTATGGGTATAGAGGAGTGGCCTACTGTAGCCTGGGTGTGGAAGTGTGATGAAGTGGTAATATACTGCTCGTCTCAAACCCACATGCCCTTTAGCAAACATCAGACATCCCCAGCTCCAACATTTTTGCTGTCATCCCACCTTGCGGTAAAGGGCAACACCGTGACCCTTAATAAACTCTCATCACTATTTTCACAAGACTTACTGACCCAGATCTGGTTAGGTTGCAAGACGATAAGAAACTTCTCATACAAGCTCACATATTTTAAGATACTTTTGCCCCGGACTACATGAGCCCTCTAAGTCTTCAAGGAGTAATTATTCTGAAGCCCTAATACCACAGCATCCACAAAAAGCAAAAGACCATTAAGTTAGTGTGCAGCATTGAAATGAAATCAAACTATTACTTGTATCCATCTCATTTATGGAGAATCATAACCATCAATCTTCCTATATGGGGAGGGTGTATAGCAAGGATAATGATTTGAAGGAATTACATAATTGCTATGACACATTTACAGAATGACTGAACAAAGCAGGATGATCCTGTCAAGTTCACCCAATTAGGCAAGGTATCTTATCTGTGAATGTTGCCTCAGACTAATTTATTTCCTGTATTGTGAAATAAATGACATTAAGGCTAAAAGACATAGCACATATGGCTGAAATCAAGCTCCATAATTCTACATAATCCCCTAAATGTCGCTGTGTTCATCCTGACAGACAGAATTACAGTGCTCTTCCACAGTAAAATATTTAGGTCTACAGGTGGAAACAAAAATATACCTCCTGCCCCACCCAAAGAGCCAACTCATAATATTGTGTCAGTGCCCTGAAATTGTGAAATTTCCCAACGCGGAGGCAATTTCAAACATCCACCCATGAAAACATCAGACAAGTTACCCACAAAGGCATTTCAAGCAATGCTTTCTGCTTATTTGAGAAACTAGGCCAATCATGAAAAGTGTGATGTGAGAATCAGTCTTGCTACACTGCCACATCGCTTTCAAGATCCCAAAACAGAAATAACTTTTTTCCTTAAAATAGGTTTGAGAAGGTATGGTCAGAGTGAACAAGACGATAATAGCTCTGCCTCTCCCTGTGATATGCTCAAAGCATATTCTTTACACAGTCCAGACCTTTTCGCGAGACGGGAATTGCTTGAGTGGGCCGACCCGTCACAGGCTGAGGTGGTTTGGGAGCTTTTAGGGAAAGGAGCTGACATGTCCAGGCCTGACAAGTGGAGGTCAAGGTAGGCCTGCTGGCAGGCTGGGATGAAGAGTCAAATAATTTACAGAGAAGCAGCTTGAGCTTTGCACTCGGATGGTCCTAACATGACATGACGACCTCGGCGAAGTGGAAAGTGCATTCTGGAAAGGCGTGGAGAGTGAGGCATGGTGGATGTATGCAGCAGCTCAGTGAAGCGGTCCAGACGTGATGAGTCAAGCTCCAGGCAGACACAGCAGAGGCTCTCTTCAGATACGACATGCCACACGCTCCTGCCATGCCTCCTCAACGTGGATGATGCTTCTCGCTGCCCTGACTTTTTAAGTGCTCAAACTTGCACGATTTTGTTCCTCTGGCTCATCTTTGGTTTGAACGAAGCTGTGAACATTGCATACTTTACTACTTTTTATCTAATCACCATCATTTCTTGTGGCAAACAAGCAGCTGCCCCATTAGCCCATATTAGAAATAGCATAGCTCCAAATCAGTGTTCGAAAGGTCTGCAAGATCACTAACTTACAGAACTACATGTCAGGCTGATTGAAAGAAAAAAACAAAAAACTCAACATCCTCAAGATGTGAATGGCATGCTTGGTTACACCCAGAATTCAGTGAAGGCAGAATAATAGCTTACTAATCATTAAAAAAGAAACTTTGGCAGAGGTTGTAAATAAGGGAATGCACACCCGAGAGACTTGTTAGTTTAGTGTCATAGAATAAAGTGAGAAACACAAAGCATCTGCTGTGATTTGATGGGATAAGGCTGTTCATGTTAGGGCGACCTAATTCCTGGTCTGGGTCGCATGAAGCCCCCCTGTTCCTCCACCCAGGCAGGGTCGCTCCCCACCCTCTCTAAACATGTAATAACAAAGCGTTGATCAATAAAGTGTACTTTCCAGTGAGGCAGGACGGACCTGGAACTCCCTTTGTTCCATTCGCAGTGCAACAACATCTGTGTTGGCCTCAACATACTGAGTTATAATCCCTCTGACTTCTAATAAATGTCGTCGCACTCATCCATAACCCCCTTCTCGCGAGCCCCCTTCGCCAAAATTTCCCTCCCTGCCTCCGAGCTACTTCTGAAATGTTGGAACATTACAGGGCCGGGATACAGCTAGGTTTACAACTATTATACACAGTTCCCCCCTGCTTAAATCTCTGGCTTTATCACCACTATGGTCGGTACAATGTAACGTACCCCGCGAGACTTAATGTGTGGGACAAAGTGCTTGTTTGTGGGTGACACAATGTTACACCAAAAGGAAACATGCTACAGCGACATTGTAACAAGTGTGATTGGGCTTGCGCAACAAAAACAAAAACTCACCGCAACTCCAGCAGCGCTCAGGGAAATCCTAGAGAAAATTACAGCGGTAGCCAGGTAGGAATTTATGTTATCTTTCTTTTCCACGTTTTTCAACCCCGGCCCCTGTCTCCACACCCCAGGAACCGAGAGTGTGAGCGGGGTGGGGGGACCTGGGTGATAGGAGGGAGGAATGATCTGGGACACACAGCCAATACTTCGTAGTCTGTTTATCTACAAAAACCGGGCGAGGACGGTCCCGCGGAAAAATCCTTAATTTCCCCTGATATATCGTCCCTACAGACCGGAGTTTCTTCGTCTTCCTGGATGGTAAATCCCACGGTTTATCCACTGTATCCGGGCGCGTCGGCCGACTATTCTAGTCCGCCATGTTGTGTGTCTGCATAGGAAGAATGGGAAGCGAGCAGCAAATTCCCAGGCCAGGCCCCTTCTCTTCTCCACTCTGTTTCCCCATAGCCCGCAGCGACACCTGCTGGCCGTGCACAACTTTACTCGGAAAAGTCTAGAGCTAGAGCCCTCCCCGACTGTGCCACACATTCACTGCAGTGGTCTAGTTCTGTGGTTCCCAAACTGGGGTCCGGGGACCCCCAGGAGCCCTAGATGGACCACCAGGGGGTCCCCCAGCATGTAAGGAGAAGTGTGATTTTATTGTTATTTCACTCACTAGAAGTTAGCATAATTAGAGAGTGTATAAGGCTGTTTTGATGGTTTCACTGTCCCCACTGTTGTTATCAACCCACCTACAGTACAGACAGTATTGTTATTGCTGTACTAAATCATAAATAACAATCTTCTCACATGGGTGTCTCTGGGATAGACTCTTATCAAATGGCATCTGTGGCCTAATGTGCATCTAGTTGGGGGTCCTTGGTAACAGTGAGTCCATTCATAATAATCTGATCTAGTTTATTATGAATGGGACACATTATTGCAGCCATGGACGGAAGAACCAAAGAAAATCATGATGAATACCAATCTGACCAAAACATGTATATGCCCAAGACAAGCTTTTGTTTGAGCCTTACACCAACACACCCATTTAAAAAATGCATAAATCCAAATAAGACAAATTGGTTCAAAAGGTTGAATCCTATTGCCTCATTTAAGAAAGTCAAAGAGGAGGTTAATATCTCAATGTCTTAAGATAGCTGATAACATAACTGCTATCCTATGACTAATTTTACTATCATGTCAGCAATTATTTTGTCAAAGGTTTTTCAAATGTTTGATTTTGGAATAAACTCTTCAAATGTTAAGTCTTGTCTCGTCCTAAACAGAGACGAGTGCACAGGACTATTTGAATTGTGTCTAAGATCAGTAAAACATCCTGTTGTGCGTGCTCAGAAGAGATCACATAGATCACAGGAGATAATGAATGAGAAACTGTGTCGCTGCAGCATAACTTTTCATTTGTTCATTTTCTTAACTTGATTATTCTTCTTCAGGGTCTGGGGGGGGCTGGAGCCTCTCCCATCCACCTGACTTGCATGTCTTAGGACTGTGGGACAGTGGGCAGAAATCAGAGCACCCAAAGGAGAACATGCGAACTTCACACAGAACGGGCCGGGACCAGGAATCAGACCTGAATTCTTCTTGCTGTGAGGCAACAGTGCTATCCCACCGAGCCACCACCCTGATAAACTTTCCATAACTCAAAATATTGCATCACTTTGATATTAACATTCATGCAAAGATTTTCCACACAATGTATCACATGTCATTTATTGCCCCTCATAAATGAACAAGCAAAATGGCTAAAACTTTGAATAAATAACAATAAATATGACAAGTGTACATACATCATGTATTGACTGTTAATTAAGGTCCAGGCATAAAACTGTTCAGTAGAAAGTACAGTATCCTAGCACAGAACAGAATGAGACTGGCAGGTGTGTACCAGTGTTACTGCATGGGAAAACATTCATATTTTGTGCTGATTATGAGACTTATGTCTTGACCTTGTCTTGAACCCCCAGTTCCTGTTTTTTTTTTTGCCTTAGTATAGCAGGTCCCTCATTTGATATGGTGTGCTCAACTGTAAAGCAGCGTTTGAGCATGGTGTGTAAGCTGTTGTAAGGGCAATATTTGTATGGACACTGTAGAGCCATCAGTTTGTTGAGAGGTAAATTAAAAAGCAAGCGTGTGCGTTTGTTAGCTGCTGACAGATTTGCAGATACAATACTTAGACTGCCAGGTTAGCAATGACAGCCCGGGTGAACTCGTCACTTGTGGCATAGCCCCCCAGGTCTCCTGTGCGCACCTGTTGCAAACATAAGAACAGCGTGTTACACATATACACAGCTGCAGCAACACATGTCCACACACACACACACACACATTTGCCAGTGTGTTAGAGAGCCTTTAAAAACTGAACTCACACAAAATACAGATACTACAAACAGGAAAAGAATGAGCTCTGTTCTTTTATAACGCACCTGTCTTTTCCCTCAGCCTCGTCCACTACATTTTACTATAGACAGTCACATTTTATTTCAAGAGACATTACTTGTCTGAAACTACGAATTAAACTATAGCACTAATCAAATTACTCACTATAACCCCAACCAACCTATATTAGTGGTAAACTGTCATCCCTGAAGCACATATTTCAGCATTCACAGATGGAGTGGAGTATTTTAAGGATATAGAAGAGAATACATTGCCATTGTCCAGCACATAAAACATTCATATTTTATTAATTCGTATCTGACCATAACATCATTCGTTCAACAGTTAAAAGGTCCGACACCGACTGTAACATTCAGAGAGTAATGTGTCATTTACAACCCAATACCACATCCCATTTGTGATCATTACAAATATGAAAATATGACATCTCCATAAAAGAAAACAAAGTATGTCCTTTCAATGATCATTTGTAATCAAAAAGGTAACTACAGTTGACGTACATAATAAAAAATAAACAGAGAAAGTGTGCCGACGTTTTCGCTGGTAGTGGTAAATGCTCAACACAGACAGCTTTCAAAATTTGAATGTGCCAAAAGGTCAAAACAACAATAATTTGGTTACTAATATATTACTTTATTTTCCATTATGGGTGGTTACCAATTGACCACAAATCAAGTCACTTTGAAGCACAAAAATACAATAAGGGACTGGTAGAACATTTTTCAGGGTCTATGGAATTAATAGTTTGTGACAGAAATGTTGTCCTTCAGCCCGTGGCCTATAAGGAGTCATCAAACTGATGACTTGCCCAGTTCATTTGATGACAAAAGGCTGGGACCTCGATTAAGAATCCACACTAAATTAGAATTCACTTTATTCCTGTAATCTTAGATAATTTTAAGTTGATGTGCATGAACAACTCTCCCAAATCTAAAGGAGAAACAACGAAAATAACCAAGACACTGGCAAAAGGGAACTGCTCCATCAACAATGAAAAGGAGACTGCCTTTATGGACATTGACATTATCTAGGGTGGATATGAAGAAATTCTCTTTAGAACTATTATGAAATGTAGCTCATTTTGGTATAAAAACTCAAAACATTCAGTCCAAAAAGTCAGGCAGTGATTCACCGTCAATGGAGCAACGCCTGAACATTTATCTTGCTGACATCAGACAGCTTTGGTTTTCTTGATTCTAGTTTTGGCATAGCTGTTCATGTTAAAATATTAACAATTATCCAATATCATTGAAAAAAAAAAAAAACATGAATTCTGCATTATGGAGGATTTCCCTTTACAATACAGTAACATAAAATGGCATATATAGGCTTTACTAGGACTAAATTCCTATTCACCATTCTGAAATGGCTGAACATGGTTGTATGGTTGTATTAATACCGTTAAGGGATTATTTGGAGGTCAGAAATGTTTTGCATTAGTGAGTTATCATGGAGAAGTAGAGTAGCAGTAGAGTAGCAGTCGAGATCTCTAGATGGTTCAGTTGTAAGCGATGAAGCTACTTGACACATGAAGAGAAAAATGTCAAGACAGTAGAGTGAAGCTGGTGATGGAGTTCAAGGCATAAGAGAAGCAGATTAGCAGATAAAAACTGCTGATAGGCAAACAAATAGGCTGCTTCGAAGCTAGTTTTTAAGAATGTACTACAGTAAAAAAAATACAGAGGTAGTCTGTATGGCCAACATGGCTAGAATATTTAGATATTGCAGCAAAAAGCCAGGAAAATAGGCAGACAGAAAAAGTCTACCGGAATTGCTGAAAAGTCTTACGTGTAAATAGATTTTCTGAATCATCATCAGATCAGTAAAAATGTTGAAAAAGCATTGAACTTTAGCACAACATTCTGACTTGGGAGACACGGTGAAAGAAGAATGTGATTATAAACCCCAACGACTCAGACAGATGAAGAGTGAAGATGAGGAAGGAGTGGGTGTGTGAGGAGAGGGGCAACAAAAGATCATGCTTTAAGTGATGTCAGGACTCATTCAGAGGAAGCCTCATGAGTTGCCCACGTTTTTAGTCAAGCACAACACAAATCAACTGGATCTATTGGGAAACTCATTATAAACCATAACCACTGGGATGCAACAGATGGTGTTTGTTAAAACAGTGTGGTACATTTTATCATTTGGCACAGTGAAGTGGAGGTTATATGGGGCTTAACATGTATCCAGTGCATGTTAAGATGGCCGTCCACATTTAAGCAAATGTCAGGGAGGGGTGTGTCTGGGGTCACACATCTTAGTAAACAGGTCGGAGACGCAGGTTATCCACAACGGCACGCACAAAGTCGCCAGTAGTGCAGTACCCGCCAAGGTCTCGCGTCCGCACCTGGGACACACACACACACATACACACACACAGGATAATGGGGTATATGGAGAGGAGGAGGTTAAAGGACAGGGAAGAGGGAGAGGGAGGGCATTTCAGACAACTAGCAGGCAAATTCTGCTTTCAATTGACAAGCATACGTTCAATATGTTGACATCCCACATTCGCACAATTGCCTAGCCACCTTTCCCCCTGAGGATATCCAAAGACACTGCTGCCCCATTTGAAATGATATCTTTCGCTAACTCTCAGTGACGAACAAAGAAGAAATCCTATCCTGAAGCTGAAATGCGATTTCGAGCGCGTTGCTGAATTGGCCATGCGCTTCAACAGCCATCTGAGGGACCACGGTTGGCCGACTCCATGTTAGTGTTTCTGTCAGGGTATGTTAGTGTCAAAAGGGGTCGCTCGCAAAAAGCAGTTAGTCCAAGCTGGTTTAAAAAAAAAAAAAAAAAAGACAGTTGTCATGGTAATGGATGCATGTAACCTTGCTGTGCAGGTTTCTACCAAGAACAAAGCAGAGCAGGGAAGAGAAACATACCAGAAGAGCTAAGACAGAAATACACAAACACACACTCAAGTGAGTAATCAAAGGCTCTCTAACACACTCTGATATGGGTTGCAGTTGGTTAGATGTGCATTTCATCCTAATGAATGGAATTTGTGGGTGAAGAACTGCTAACATTTTACTTGTGTCTTGGGATGCCATCAGACCCAAAGCTTAGTATCTAAAATGGTTCTGACTTTGAGGGGTCAGACATTTCTTTAAGACTCCGTTCAGTTCCTTCACTGACTGGAATTGTACTTTTTGCCTTGCTTATTGAAAGTTCCATAAGGAAACACAAGTATCTTTCAGTGTCTCATTGATTTAAGTGCCAGAGCTCTTTGTAGTTGATTGTTCAGGGTCACACATTCAAAAGTGAACTCTGATGAAATTTCTATTTTATTCAATGCAGTTACTGACCCACAAAACAGATGAGTACTTGTTAAGTTAGAACCACAGGCTGACAGGATTATGGTACGCATGCCCTCTTGGTTTCACTTATCCACATTCTGCTGAATGTAGAACCAGAGATTTACTTTTATCTGCTTGCATCTACAGCTATACTGAAAAAAAACTATTCCTACTTGGTGTTAATGATTATAAGAATATCTGTTGCTGTTGTCTGACATTGTAATGATGAGTTTTGCAAGATTCCTTGCAGGAAATTCTCTGAATTTTCTCAGAAAACTGGCCAGTCAACTACAAGATTGTACTAGATTATTAGTTGAAATGGTCTCACTAACTTAAGAGACATCATAACTGCTATAAAAATGTTTATGTCATGGTGGATGTCACCATTATTAGCTTGAACCGGGAGGCTGGATGCACCAGTGGGAATAGCTGCACTAACAAATAAAGCACACACTTACCTTGCCCTGTTTGATGACCCTCTTGACAGCATCTGACACCATGTGGGAGTGATACTCCAGGCTGCAACACAATACAGCGACAATTAAGACAAGGCCAAAACTGTCTTGTACATACAGTATGTCCACATTCAGACAGCAGGCACTTAAGTCTCTTCTCCAAGCCTTGAGGGGTACGCTAGACCTGGGCAAAGGATTAGGGTGCGCGGGGTAAAATGTGGTGTACTTCTTACGAGACCAAAGAACTCGACTCACTTGAGGTGCTTAAGCATGTTAGCAGCACTGAGCAGCATGGCTGTGGGGTTGGCGATGTTCCTGCCTACAGCCTGCGCGAAGGGGTGGCGTGCACCCTGACAGAGAGAAGAAAGGAGACAGGTGTGTGAATAACACTGTTGTAGTGCTGTAAGTCTTCTCCACCGCTGAGCTCCTGGGAAGGGTTCAGTAAATGCAGAATGCAGAATTTCTGCAATGCACCATTATCATTTTCCGCCATTCATTCTCATCTACACAAACATCAATAGAATATCAATACAATTCAAAGTACAGGAGAAACAGATGTAAAACACAAACAAAATACAATGCAACAGGCCCGCAGAAACTCACAGTCTCAAAGACGGCATACTCGGCGCTGTAGCTCTCCCCAGGCACAACTCCTGCCCCTCCAACCAGTCCTGCTGCCAGGTTGTCAATGATGTTTCCGTAAAGGTTGGGCATCACCAGCACGTCAAACTGGTACGGGTTCTGGACCAGCTACAGCATCGAGAGAGGAAGAGCTTTTTTAGATATCGGTAAAATAATGCAAAGGTGCAACAAGAAATGGAAAAGTGGAGCTAAAACCAATAAGCTGTATTTAGCCTAGATAGATAGTAGATACTAGAATCTTGAAAATAAAACGTAGGCTAATATGCATTACATATTAAACCAGATCATGTATTAGTAAAGGTGTGGGTGAGTGATGAACTGATAACAGTGGGAATGAACAGTGGTGGGGCTGTGCATACCTGCATGCAACAGTTATCGATGATGATGTTCTCATATTTGATTTTGGGATACAGCTCTGCCACCTCCGCACAGCTCTGGAGAAAGAGGCCGTCTCCTAATTTCCTGTAATGAGACAGGGTATGAGGACAAGTGTTGCTATAATTGTAATGCAAATGACCCAAATGAATACAATTTCAGAAATTCATGGCAAGGATGTGTTTATGTAACAAATAAGAGAACAAGCAAAGAGAGTGTTCCTGCATCCACCTACATGATGTTGGCCTTGTGAACAGCGGTGACCTTGTTTCGCCCCTTCTTGGTGGCATAGTCGAAGGCAAACTTGGCGATGCGCCGTGACTTCTCTCTGGTGATGATCTTCAAACATTCGATTACGCCTGTCACACTCTGAGGAGCAATGAGAGGGCATGGGAATTTTAACAGAGCCATTTCTATCAGTGCATGTCTACAGTTTTGGAAAATTACAACAGATATTAGTGGTCATGCTGCTGACAAACCTTCATATAAATCAAAGACTAGAGGATAGCTAAACAATCATGAGTCGTGATTACCATTGGCTTGCCCCCTCTAAGCGACAAGTACCCCAAAAACACATCAGAAAAAACCACAAACAAACACAACAAAAAAAACACCCTATACCACCGCAGTACCACCCTCAGAGAGAGAAGTCTTTGTGTTGGTGCTTCGTTTATGCTGACCAAGCACTGCATGTTCATGGGAAATCTCCCCTCAAAGCAAGTATCCATTTTCTTTTAATGTGGGTTTAAAACCACTGTACATCCGCAGTCATGTATTTGGCAGGGTCTTGTTTACCTCGTGCTCCAGGGAGCTGTACTCTCCCTCAGTCTGTTCACGGATGATGACCAGGTCCAGGTTGTTGTGGCGAGTGCTGTAGCCTGGCAGGCTGTTCACATGAACCACATTGGCAAACAGGTCCAGTTTACGCCTGAGGCACGGACAGAGAGGGAGAAAACAAAAATTAGACTCAAAACACAAACAGGCAGAGGTGCACACATAAACACACAGCTGTGGTTCCAGTTTTACCTCAGTCTCATCTCATATGACGCCAGCTCCCCTTTGAACTCCATGGGTGTGTGAATCTTTCCTAGATAAGCAAACACACCAAAATCATATTTGTTAAGTACATTCCAAAAACAGTATCCTTGAATTCTAATGTGCTTTATTTCAGCCAAAGAATAAAGGCTGAATTCATCAACCTGCAGAGAAGCTGACATCTTAAAACAGCAGACCGCTTTTCTTTTTAATATAAAAGTAAGTGGCTTGTTACATCAATCTTCCTACCATCATCTACTGATCACTTAGCATTACAAGAGCTGGCCCAGAGTAAAGTTCTATATTAATTGTATTTAAGGGTAAGAGTGCACTCAGTAACCACAGCCACCGGCGGTCCCGGGGGGGTGGGGTGGGGGTGATGACGAGGCCTGCAGTCTTTTAACTTCGCTGACAGTATGTTCATTAGATGGAGGTGAGCTGTGAGGTGAGGAGAAAGAAAGGCAGGTACCTTTCATGGCCACCTTGTTGGTCTTCATAGAGGTCAACACTTGATCCAGCTTTTCCTCACTGGCCATGTTCTGTACCTCGCTCAGGTGGAACTCCTCAAACTCCACTGGGACATCACCTGCCTGCAGACAGGGCGAACAGGAAAAAAGGTCAGGATAGAGAATAAATAAACATCCAAATGACTAATCACAGGAAGATCAGAAGTCAACACTACAAATAACCACTACAATTAGAATCATAAATGTACCTGCCTATATTTTGTATTTCAGCATGTCTGCCTAATTTTTCACCTATTTACATTTTTGTACAAGGCTAATTGAATCATATTTCAGAACTGCCATGCTTGTATTCTTACTGTAATATTGCAGGTGCACAAGCACATTGGGAGGTGAAGCAGTACAAAAATGAAACCTGCCATGTCAGACCATCACTACACTGTTCACTACATTTACTTTGGCAGACAATGCCTGAAAAGCAGCTGTCAGTTAATCTATATTTGTTCTGGTAAATTTGTCCTGGTTTCCTGTCTGGACAAAATAAAATGGACTGACACCTATCCATCCATCAGTATTTAAATAGAATGACAATTTGAAAACATGAATAGTTATTTTAAAACAGTGCCTATCAGTTTTGAAATATGGTTAAGAACACAGCTTAAGTAAAGGCTCAATAAGCCTGGAGGAGCTGGGATAAGGATGGAAAGTAAAACACTATAAATTCAACAAACATGAAAATACAGCAAGCTGGTGGACGTTTTATGAAACATTTCCCACTACCTCATACACTGTGTGTTCTGTAGAAAAGACAGAAGGCTCTGATGATTGTTAAGGAATACCTTGAACACATCCTTGACGGCGGTCATCAGCTCAGGTCCCACTCCGTCCCCTGGCACCATCGTCACCTTGAAGGTGGCATCTGCGCGAGCTGGGGGGGCTTCTGGGGCACAGAGACCAGCGGACACACTCAATGGTCGAGAGGCCAGCTGCTGCCACCGAGGGCCGCTCAGGCCCTGAGGTCAGGAAGGAGAGGACACGGTCACAGGGTTATCTATTCAAGACAGTCCTGGAGGTAGTTCTTTACGGGAATGGATGGACTGTTTTATTTTTGTAGACATGTTTTTGACAGGCTTCTGGTGGGTCATCAGCCACTGGGCAGAGAGGGGCGACAATCAGGGCACACAAGTTGGGAGCTATGTAAATGTGACAATTCAGTTGTCAAAATGACAACACATAAAGATGTCATGTCACCTACTATTTTAAAGGTCAGCGAGATTAGTACTACTTTCTCTAGGCAAGGGCACAATGCTGTGCCTTGCTTCTGAGTTACTGGAATGAGTATGGTGTCTAGCTGGCAAGTGAGAAAGCTGCAGTTGGCTGGCAACTAAAACATCGTTATCATAACGCACGCATATTATTTGAAGGGAGGTCTCTTATCTGAAGCCTGTTCTTTCAAGACAGTTAGCTTGTGGTTAGCCCCGATACGTGCTGTTCTCATACAAGAGAAAACAACACGTTGAGAGGCTAGCTTGTGGTTGGCTTTCTGAATGTAATGGCAGTTGACTCACACTGCCTCACTCAAGCAGGTTACCAACCAGTGTTACTTGGTTGGGTCAACTGAGTTAGCTACTTTAGCCAGCTAACTCACTGACTCTAAAGCTACTTAGCTATTGTCATTGGCTAGCTAGGCGAGTCTCCATTGATAACCCAAACTGTAACGTACTCTCTGGTCTCTTTCTTGTTAACGAGCTGACAAGACCAGCCACAGAAACACAGTTACAGCAACTTCTTTTAACCACCACGCCAACAGATAGCTGAGTAAACAACGTGTCTGATGCATAGGAATGGTATTATTAATGCGGCGTTAGCAACAAGCCATGGATGGCTGAAGTCAATGTGGCTCATGTCTCAGCCTGTCTCTTCCCCTGACAGTTCATACTATCATTGTGCTTGGGTTTAACAGTACAGTGACAACCACAATCACTCCTTTACTCTGGACGTATGTACAAAATAAGCTTGTAAGCATCCTCTACACACTCACCTTGACCAATGTTACCAAGCTTCCCCTCAAGGCGGCCGCCATCGTCGCAGACATGCAGCAACTGAGCGTACCTCTTCTTCTTCTGTGCATCAACGCGAACTACACGGCAATAGCGCCACCCGGTGGACAGAATACTTCATGCAAGTGGGCAATGATTAAAAGACCAATCACATAGTCTACAAATCTGAAGCATGTATTGGAATGTTATTCACTCTTGGACTGGGACCTAGGAAACATTTCTGAGACAAGAAGTGACCTTGCATGTATTAATTTTAACAAAAAGAAAGAATAGCTTCATGTTTGTATAGTATATTTCATATGACTTTCATATGCCTATATCTAGCAGTCTGCAATGTGTGTTATACTGAATAAGACATATAAGCCTATTAAATAGACCATGCTTTAATGTCTAATAATAAACACAATAGCAGCAGAGGGGAAAACCCTATAAACAAGACCACTTTAAAAATGCTAAAAGTAGGATTTTCTACAATATACAGAAAATATAAAGAAATGCTTATTGCTGTAAAATTTTCATGACAAATTAATGCTAGTTCTCAAATCACACTGTGACAGTAGCTCCAATAATCTATCTCATGGATTTTTAAATTACACATCAAATACAGCAGAAAAGGGAAAAATGATGCATGTGAGCTTTTTTGCTCAGTTTTGCTCTGTTCTCTCCGGCCATCAGCACTACATTCTACAGTATAGCATGTAGTGCTGATGGCCATTATCACATTTCATTTGACATTTGAAAATCCTGCAACTGATACTGATTGCTTGTCAGGGTGGCAATTGACATTTTTTTCTACATGTTGCAAAAAGTAATTGAAAAATATAATAACATCTTTAGGATCACAATTATCCTTTGCTCTGTGATATAAATCAATCCTAATGTGGTCATTTTACAAAATGAATAATATACAAAATGATTCAATTACCTGATGGATTCCTATGACTATTTGTCAAATTAGATTTTTTTAGCTGGAAGTAGCCCTATCTGTGTCACTTTAACCTCTCACATTTGTTATCTTGCTTGGATTGATCCATTGTTCTGACTGTGTGGTTCTTTGCCGACTCTTGCCACCTAGGTGAAATGGAAAATCATTTTTGGACATATTGGACTGGTACCCACCAGTCCATTTTGACAAGGGCAAAGCAGAGGGGGATGCAGATATAGAGGATCACACTACAGACAGTACCAGATACCATACAAATCACTCCTCAACAGGAAAAAGAGGGATTTCAGTGTGGTGTAGAGGGAGGAAGCTAAGTGTTTTCAAAGGGAGCTAAAGAGGAAAATAAAGGATGGACATAACACTTACAGATGTGGAACACAAGCTGCAGCAAAACAGTGTGAAGGAGGTGAGGAGTGGAATGAGGAAGTTCACTGGCTAGAAGCAGCAAGGCCCATTGGCAGAGCGGAGCCAGAAGAAAGCTAAAAAGCTAAACCTGTTTTTCAAGCGTTTTGACAACTTGACTCCAGGCCAGGCAACTCGTCAGCTCACCAGTATAGCACCTGATAGGACCACACTTGCCTCCGCCCACCTACTCCCTATCCTGCTCATCCCAATCCCCCTCCCATAATGCCTCTGACAGCACCACGGCCCCAGGCCCAAGCACCTGGCCCACATACAGTAGGTGTGGATGACACCATCATATACCTGCTCCACAGGGCATTCTCCCATCTGGACAGAAACATGGTGAGAATCATGTTTGCCGACTTCTCTACTGCCTTAAACACCGTCATCCAACCCCACCTGCTTGGGGAGAAGCTCAGAGTGATGCAGTTATCCTGGATTACTCATTATACCTCACAGGCGTGCTGCACTTTGTTTTTTCATAATGTGAATAGCTTACAATGCATTTGTGCATCTGCACACAGTTCTGTACATATGTTGTTCTTACATCTGCACACCTGATGATGTAAACAGCTGACGCACATTTGCACGCCTGTTTCTAAAATTAAGCTTAATCTGTCAACAAAGATGCTTTATCTCTGTCGTATTATTATATTATTCTCAATATTTATTTATTTATATTTATTTTTATTTTATTTTATTTTATATTATCTCCAAAACTCTGTATTTGTTCTATCATTCATTATCCTTGTCTTAGCTGCTGCAATGGCCCAGTTATGTGAAATGTATTCATTTTGTATGGATACCCATCCTATGGAGATCAGGGGATCCCCCATCCTATTCTTAGGCAGGCAGAGTGGTGCTGTCTATCTGAACACATGGTGACATTGGCATCATCACCATCAAGATAGGTTAGTATGTACTACCCTCCAGCACTCACTGAATGGCCCTCATTTACCTTGTTGGGCATTTAATTTGGCTATTCATGCGAGCGTCATTTCCTCAATGGGCAAGTAGCGCAGGGCTAGTGGCTGACAGCCGCCGCGTAGCAGCTGAGTTTACTATATATGGGCAAAGCCAGGCAAAGCGACCGCTCCACTCGCTTCCGTGTTTGTATGATCAGGAGTCCACAGCCGGGGAGCTTCACTGTTTCATTCATTTGGAGGAGTAAGCACGTAAACAGCAGGGAAAATGTCATATGAACTGAGTAAGTCTGTTAATTTATGATGCTAGTTGTTGAGAGAATATGCATTGAAACTTATTTTGGGCAATATTATGGAGGAGATCGCGCCAGCTAGCCAGTTAGCCGTGAACCAGCTAGCTAACCTCGCCCATACATGATTTTGACATTTCATCATGCAATGGAAAGAACAATGCCGACATTGGCAACAAGTAACGCTACGTCAAATGCGGTGTAGTCTTCTGTAAAGTCTGGCATGTTGTGAAAAATCCTAAGGCTGGAAATGCAATCTAGTACAAACTGTACCTTTTTACTAGGTTGGTTAGCGTTAGCCAGTCGAGCTAACATCACTCTTGGGAGGAAACAGCTTTGCATACAAAACCTTTGTTATGACATGCCCAGACAGTGATTTTCGCTGACAAGCATCAGATTTGCAGCTACAATACGCCAAGTAACCTAAGCCTTTAACAAGGCTTGACAGTGATTGAAGTTATTGAAATTGAGTTGGTGGACCTACTACTAGTATTTGATAAGAAATTGTGATTTGACAGCCAAAGTGAATGCCATCAGTAATAACTGCACTATCTTATTTTCTTTTGAAGAAAAATTAGCTCTTTTCATGTGGATACTGCTGTGATAACTCAGCAGTCTGAACATTTTGTATTATACTGTGGTTTGGGAATTTGAACTTGGCCAGTAAGAACAGACTAGGCAGTGTGGTCAAAGTGAATGGTGAGCTCATTGAGGTGAGTTAGGCCCAGCACATGGACATGTTAAAAAAAACAGGTCCTCAGAAAGGCTAATGAAGTACTAGATTGCTCTGAGTTTGCATAAATATGTTTACTCCACTTGAACTGGCATTAGTCTCATGTGGTGTAGCAGTATTACAGAATATTGCCCTGGTCAATAAGGATTTAATATCTGGTTATATCAACTGATGCTGGCCTAAATGAGTGCAAGTTGTGATTTGGCATGTGTTTTATTATTCTTTTATGCTAGGTGTTTTTAATTTTGGCCGCAAACCAACATTTCCCTTACACAGTGAAGGACAATGAATTTTCAATTGAAAAGTTTTATTTCAATGTAGTTAAGTTGTATTAAGCATTATTGTGCTTCACAGTGATGTATCTGCCTGACATCTTTCCTGTCATGTCTACCTTTTTAGAACATGTATTCGCCAGTCTCCCGCAGATGGAGAGGGGAGTTGCCAAAGTGCTTGGCGGGGATCCCAAAGGCAACAACTTCCTCTATACCAACGGGAAGAGTGTTATCATCAGGAACATTGATGTAATTTTTATTTGTGAAATACTACAATTTAAATGCATTGCTGAAATAACTTCCAAGTGATTTAGTTGTCAGACAGACCTGCTGATGTGTCTTGTCTCGTATCTCTGACAGAACCCGGCTATAGCAGACATTTACACAGAGCATCCCCATCAAGTCACTGTTGCCAAGTACGCTCCCAGTGGATTCTACATTGCCTCTGGAGGTAAACTAGCTACTGTTACACTACAAATGCATGCAGTTTTCAGAGTAGTACTGACGCTATACCAAACGAATTGTTTTTAAATCCCTTCAGATATATCGGGAAAGATCCGTATCTGGGACACCACCCAGAAGGAGCACCTGCTCAAGTACGAGTACCAGCCTTTCGGAGGCAAGATCAAGGACATTGCCTGGACGGAGGATAGCAAGAGGATTGCTGTGGTGGGGGAGGGACGAGAGAAGTGAGTCTCAAGGGTTCTCATACTGGCTGAAACTAGTTGTTTTCACGGGTATTTAAGGGACTGAAGCGGTCAGCTTCTCATTAATCTCACACTGCCATGGCTCCAAGTCTCAAGAGAGGCTCCTCCCACTGCAAGCAGTCAAGCTGATTAATGCATCAGGTCCAAGCTCCATTGTTTGCTTTAGATATTTGTATTTTTCACACACTTAGGTGATGTTTTCAGTGCCATTATATCACAGTAATAAACAGCTAATTGTCCATAATTTCTTTATATACAATATGAACAAAGTGCTGCGCGGTGTTTGAAAGATACATAAGTCAGCATTGGGCTGTTATGGTATCTGAAGTCTTCCAGCTCACCACCTGGTTCACCTAATGTGTATAGACATAGAAGTAAACACACTTGAAATTGGGGAGAGAATTGGACATTGGACTGTCCATGAATGACATTGTAATAAATAGCAAATCCTTTGCAGTATTCTCTTA
Source organism: Centroberyx gerrardi (assembly GCF_048128805.1). Lineage (NCBI taxonomy): Eukaryota > Metazoa > Chordata > Actinopteri > Beryciformes > Berycidae > Centroberyx > Centroberyx gerrardi. The sequence continues at coordinate 26,998,424 of NC_136001.1, read as the reverse complement.
CTGTGTTGACTGTAAGCATTAACATTTACATCTTCTTGTTTATTCTATACCCCAAAAACGTATAACATTGACTGAGTGTGTGTTTATCTGTCAGGTTTGGGGCAGTGTTCTTATGGGACACTGGCTCCTCAGTCGGAGAAATAACCGGCCCCAGCAAAGTCATCAACAGCGTGGACCTCAAGCAGACACGCCCTTACCGCCTTATCACCGGCAGTGACGACAACACTGCTACCTTCTTCGAAGGGCCTCCCTTCAAGTTCAAATTCACATTAGCTGTGAGTTCCAGAGATTCATATTTGCTTATTTTCTAAGGTGTTTAAACGGCTTTTGGAAAGTGGTGTTTGTGTTTAAACAAAGTACCTAGAACTAAGGTGGTGTTGTGTTGTGTAATATTGGAGCAAAACCCAGCAGACCAATCAAGGCTAACTGTTCTCTTCAGCTTGTGGTTTAATCTAATATAATATAGGCCGTCTGCAAATTTGGAAGTTACACTAGCTTGGGGTTGAAGTTCTCTCAGGCTTCGGCCCTGCTGTTTTATTTTTAGTGCCTCTTGGTCATCTCTAAAGTTTATTACATTCTGCTGGTCTTTTGACAGTGTAGCTTTGTTTGTCTGTTTCCATATTACATAATCCACATCCCCCATAAATTCTCAGAGTATGTGCGAGCCAGATTCCTCAAAGTAGCCTTTCCCTCTTCAAACTAGTTTTTTAGCACTAAACCTAAATTTGTGCCTTTGACTCAAAAATCCTCATGCTCTGTTTTTAAGAATACTGCGTGTCCGGACTTGGTTTTGCAGTGCACCAGTATAGATCACAGCCTATGTGTTTTTTTTTTTTGTTTTTTTTTCTGGTCCTTGTCCAAACATGTTCAGTAGTATAGACCTAGGCTATAACAATTACATAGATAATATGGCATACAGTAGAATAACCTATATGCCAAACGGTTCAGGAACAGACTAGGCCTACATATGGTTTATAGCATAATGCCAAATTTTGCATTTTGTGGTATGGTATGTGTGGTTATGTCTAATTAAATCGCAGCTTGTATGTGCTGGTGAGAAAAGACTTTTGATAGCTTCCTCAAAATTGCGCATATTTTACAAAGCTAAGCAGTAAACGCCTGCTTCTCAAACCTAGTTCATATGGTCATGATGCCTTATTCTGCTCATGACCTCATTGGTAACTTTGTTTTTTGGCTGCATCTTGACTCACGCTGGTGTGAGCGCTGGATGGTGGAGTAGGCTGTATGTGCTGTTGTCAAATTAGATTAATTGTTCCTATGGGGAACACATGTATTTTTTTTTTTTTTACTGGAACATTGGAACAAAGCTGTTTTTGAACAACAGCTCACATGATCTGCTCTCCCGGGAAATTTTTGATTGCAACTTTCTTAACAACCTTAATGAATTATGCATCTCCATCTGAGTTTTTGTGTTACTACACTTACCGTAAGCCTTTAAGATCAGGCATAAAGGTCTGACAACCATGAATATGGAAGAACTTTGAATTTCTGATTTCTCTGTTTTTGAGGATGATTGAATACATTCATCTTTCTTCCACAAGCCAATTCAATTACTGCATTACATCTGATCAGACCTGACAAACGTCTCCAATGTGCTAGATAAAATAGCTGTCCCCACTTACATGGAAAAACAAAACAAAACGTGCAACTAGATGCAAGACTAGACGCAACCTTAGGCCCTCAGTGAAGATGAGGTAAAACTACTAAGGAAAACCTTTTATAAGGGAAAAGAATGGAAGAAAAATTGGACGGGTCAATTCAAAGAGGGATGCAATAGGCGCCAGGGCAAAACCCTAAAATGGACAATGACAATGAGATAAGAAAACAAATAAGACAAAGAGAAACCTGATGAGGCAGAAAGATGGACTTTGGCCAGCGCCGATGTTCACAAAAGCTAGGCCAGCGTTCACATACCCTGCCAGGTAAAATCACTGCATGCAACAGGTGTCTGAAAGAGACGAGGGACAAAGAGACACACACACACAGCTGCACTAAGCATGACCCACACACAGAGCAGACATATTCACCCACGAACACAATCATACAGACAGCAGACAGGCAGTGAGTGTAATGATGCAGACAGACCAAGAGGCAGCCCTAGACTGGGTTCCCAACGGCCGGTTTCTATATTTATGCTGTCAAAGCTAAGGTAAACTATGGTGGGAGAAGATACTGTCGGCCCAGAAATAGACGGGGCTAGGGTTGGTCATATGACAATGAAAATAGATTGGTTTTAAGTTAGCTTGAGGTGTGCACAAATGTTTCTTTTGGGATAATTTTCCACTTTTTTTTCCTCCCCTTTCTGTCTCCCTGTTGACTCCTGAAGGGCCACAGCCGATTTGTCAACTGTGTGCGTTTCTCTCCAGATGGAAACCAGTTTGCCACAGCCGGCGCTGATGGTCAGGTGAGTATCGAGTTCAAGGCCAGGAGCTCAGAACCAAGGAGGACTTGCACTATGACTGATATATCCTGTTTGACAGGGAAACACTGTCCCCCTAAGCTTGGGCCTAGGGATGCACCAATCATGTTTTTTATTCAGACTCTTATATTATATAATGGTGCATTTTACCCAGGCTTTCTACTAACAGTGGCACATCATGTACAGCAAGCATAGCCAGAAAGATTTCAATATAGCACGGTGTTAAATAAATAGTTATTGGAGCTGCATGTCATTGCTGGCCTAACCACGATTAAATAAATCTTCTTTTTTATCCAAACATTTTTATTGCACGTTACCTCTGTGCTTGATGACTGAGGTGTTTATTCACCTCTTGCTACAAGTAGTGCAAGGGAAAAAAATCTGGCAGCATAGGCTATGCCTTCTGTCCAATACATTAAACTGTAAATGTTTATTAACAGTTTGACTGATTATTGTATTAATTTGTAAATTTCACTTTCAAATTGCGCTGTCACGAAGGAGCAAAATGAAATGACCAAGTCTCCCTCTGCTCCTGGCAGTTAGATAATTAAAACTGGCAAGGCCACTTAAAGAAATGAGGGGCCCATTCTCCACTGTAAAAAAATGAAGACCGTATTCAATTACTGTCCAATGGCACATGAATATAAATAACGAATGTAAACCCATAATGTGATTGCGCAGCTGAAACGGTGACCGGCCGATTGTGATTGCTGGCTGATTGATTGGTACATCCCTAGGGATGTAGTATTCTAGTATTTGTTCATAAACAAACAGTTGTAGTCGTATACAAGCACTAACGGTGCCAGGTCTTCCTAACTACTGTCATTTCCACAGATCTTCCTCTACGATGGAAAGACTGGTGACAAGATAGGCTCCCTGGGTGGAGAGAAGGCCCACGATGGAGGAGTCTACGCTGTAAGTGAATGCATGTAGAGAGCTTTCTTCCATGTTAAAAATGTGCTGCTATATATTTCAATGTTGTATATTATTTGAACTTGAGCAAAGTCATCAGTACAGTGTATTTACCCTGCCAGCATATGTCATCCCCTGCCCCCAGTACATTTGGTTAGTTGGGTTGCATTTTTCAGAAGAGGTGAAGCTGTAATCAAAGTTGGCATGCAGTCTGCCTGGACTGCGTAGACACACAAAATCACTGCTTTCCCTATTCAAATTAGGGACCATGTGATATGAAAGAGGCCAATCTGTCCTTCAGTTATGTCAGTGATTTTCCATAGCATTGGTGTTTCTGTTGTTTGAGTGACAATCTGTAGGCCTCTTTGGCACGATACCTTGGTTTACACACAAAACTTGCAACCTTGTTCACTTTCCCCCCTGCATCCTGCAGGTCAGCTGGAGCCCAGACAGCTCCCGCCTGATCTCCGCCTCAGGGGACAAGACGGTGAAGCTGTGGGACGTCGGCGCAGGTACGGCCGTCACCACCTTCAACATGGGTGCTGACGTCATGGACCAGCAGCTGGGCTGCCTGTGGCAGAAAGACCACCTCCTCAGCATCTCCCTGTCAGGATACATTAACTACCTGGACAAGAACAACCCCGACCGGCCCCTACGCACCGTCAAGGTCAGCCATTAAGGGTTCAAGGAAACTATTCCTGGATTTTATGAATAGAGCTCCCTTTTACTGATAAAGACTTGTATTAGATTGCAGTTGACTTGAGTTTTAAGGCAGTGTGGTTTCAAGGAAACAGCTGATATATAAGTAAGGGAAAATGTACAGCCAGCCATGAAAGGACTTATTTAGCAATAATGACTGGCTGGCTGTACATTATCCCGCTTGTTACATGGCTGCTTACCAAAGGCATTAATCATTTGACACATACATTGATTTTATGAGTTAAAATAACTGACAAGCTTCTGCCAAACAAAAAAAAAGTACTAGGAGAACTGCAACCATAGCAACATATGAAACAGCGGTCTGTTATTCAGAAATAACAGAGCTCAGAATGTGTTCACTGGCCAATCAGAATTGAGTATTCAATGTAGCCATGTAATAACTAAAGTTTTGAGCTGTAGAAATACTCACAAAGTGCACTCCTAGAATGTGGTAATGCTTATAGATTGTGTATTAAGATTTGTTCACCATCATGTTGACTTTAAAAACGGGCAAATATATCTACAAAAAGACCCCCTGAACACGCACACACACACACACACACACACACACACACACACACCCCAATAAAATTCTTGTTGTCAGAGTGCTACCTTTTGCTTAAGCTCCTGTCCGTCAAAATCCAGCTTATATAAGTCTGACCCAGCCACCAGACCTAGAGGTTGATCCGATGTGAAATTTTTGAAGCGCATTATTTGTCACAGGCAGAAGGAAATTGGACAGGAAATGCCTGTCATTGCACAAGTGGCTCTCTCAGAAGCTTCCAAAATATTGTTGGACTGTGTGGCATTTTACAGGAACCGTTACGCTGCCAAATCTCCCAAGTGAAATGCTTGCCCATCATGGGGGTTGGGGGTGGATAGAGGGGGGGGGAGGGGTCACATTTTTGACATTCTCCAAAAATGACAATAGGTTGTTCTTGTTTGCCTTCATAAATACAAGTCATATTTGAAAACTTGTCATTCTTCGTCCTACAGGGTCACAGCAAATCCATCCAGTCTCTGACGGTTCACAAAAATGAAGGGCGAACCTACATCTATTCAGGGAGCCACGATGGACACATCAATATCCTTTCACTGCTGAAGTCGTGCCATGAATAACCGAGGGTCACTGACTGGCACAGAAGGAGAGCAAGTGCCCTTTTTATATGCAGATTACTCTTTTCATTTAGAGGCACTTGGCAGTTCTCGCACAATTGACACTTTGGAGTTGTTTTAATCTGCCAAATATGTTAACATTACGTGATCTGCACAAGTAATATAAATAATATCCCTTCAAGTGAAGGAGGTTTTGTTTTCTTGTAATCTGCTCATCAAAATTCTTAGCGGAAACGGTTTATTTGTTTCCTCAGTCCATCTCTATAATGGAATTATTCCTTAACCTCCCCTTCACATTACTGGGATGCAGAAACCGGGGAGAACGATGACTTCTTGGGGAAGGGCCACAGCAACCAGGTGAGCAAGATGGTGGTGGACGAAGCCGACCAGCTGGTGACCTGCAGCATGGACGATACAGTGCGCTACACCAACATCAACAAGAAGGAGTACAGGTGGGGCCATTGCACGCTACTTCAGGGGAAAGCTCTGAGATGGACATGGGGGGACGTGTTATGATGTTGGTATGAAATTGTGTGCATTCTGGACCTTATCTGTTAATGATAATAGAGGTCGACCTATTCATCGGATTAGCAGACACAGGCTTAGAGTTAGAGCTTTGTTATGATAACTGGTAACGGGTGGATGTGCCTGCTGATTATGTTCTGTCATGTGGGAAATGAATAATTGTCCGTGAACACCGCTGCATCTCCCACTGAACACCAACTGCTAATTTTAACCACTGGAGGGCGAACTGAGTCAGGTTTAGTGAGATAAATGGCACTGGAGCATTTGGGCTCAAATGTTGGCAATATAATCGGCATTATTGTATTTCATAATGGTACTAAAACCAGTTTACAACTCCAAAAAAAGTGTTTTAGTGTGGAGTTACTTTTTAAAAACCCATAATTGGTCCCCCTCTAGATGATACAATGCTGATTTATCATAGAACTAACTCTAACTGATGGCTTTCCAGTGCCTCTGACTTGGTGAAGATGGATGTCCAGCCTAAATGTGTGTCAGCAGCATCAGGGGGGCTGACACTGGCCGTGTGCATTGAGCAGGTAACTATCCATCAGCTTACCAAATTGCTTAGTTCAGCCTTCCCTTTGACACATTTTAGTATTTGTGATGTCATGATCCATTTTGACATTGTGGTCCTGGCAAATTTTATGTGGATACTTCAGTTGACACCGTTTCTTGTCTCCTGCTTCACCCAGGTGGTGTTGCTGAAGGACAAGAAGAAAGTGTTCACATTGGACAAACTGGGCTACGAGCCAGAGGCTGGAGCCATCCACCCCGGGGGCAGCACCGCCGCCGTGGGGGGAGCAGTAAGTGGACATTAGACCACAGATTAACTCGCCAAACATCAGTTGCAGTCAGCTTAGCTCTGTATCAGGAAATACTTTAGAATTCAGGGGAAAAATATCACTAGCATGTCTTTAACTGTGTTTTATCATCCAGTTAAGCAGCCATCACAGGACCAGTTGTAATTTGGTTTTGAGTTTCATCCCTTGCCTTTCCTCCTCCTCCTCCTCCTCCTCCTCCTCAGGATGGGAAGGTCCATCTGTACTCCATTCAGGGCAACACTCTAAAGGAAGAGGGTGAAGCTTTGGAGGTTAGCGGACCGGTCACAGACATGGCCTATTCCAATGATGGCGCCTATCTTGCCGTCACAGATGAGAGGAAGGTCGTCACAGTCTTTACTGTGGCAGACGGCTACTCGGTAAACACTCTTCTCTCCTATACTTATTGTTTTTTTTGGGGGGGGATTCTTTAACATGCAGTGGAGCACGGAAACAGTATGCTGTCATGCCGCAGGAATTGGAAATAGAAGTTTCTTTGTTGTAAAATACAGTAAATGTGTCTTTCGTTTCTTTTTAAATTTTACTCCCTCTTCTCCCCCAGGTCAAAAGTAACTTTTATGGGCACCATGCAAAAATAGTGACCGTGGCCTGGTCACCTGATAATGAGCACTTTGCCAGTGGTGGGATGGACATGATGGTGTACATCTGGACAGTCAGTGATTCAGATAGGAGGATTAAGCTCCCAGGTAGGCCATACAAGTGCACATTCACTCGTACTCGGCACATATACACAAATGTACTTGGGGTTTCCTCAGTGTGAGCTATGTACATCATTCCCTTTAACAGTATCCAGAAATGCAAAAAATGGCAACAGGAGGTTTTAAGGTGTACTTTGTCAGCTCATGGTGGACACTTTGCTTCTTTGTAAGACATCTAGTGAGCGGTGTGTTTCACTCTTTGCCTGCAGATACCCACAGGTTGCACCACGTCAGCGGCCTGGCCTGGATAGATGAGCACACCCTAGTCACCGCCTCCCATGATGCCAGTGTCAAGCAGTGGACTGTTAAATTCTGAGCGGCAAACAGACACACATCCACATCCCTAGGGACAAGGACTACTGTAGAACTCGCTCTCTTCTTTCCTATACTATATTTTCAGTATCTAAATGATGGTCTCTGCTGTGGGGAACCCCTGAATTGTAAATGGTCATAATGGCAGGGAAAAGCTCCTATCAAGAAAGATATCAAAGACATGTCTCTTTTGATGCTAACAACCTCAGCTTACACAGGAACAAAGCAATGAAAAGTACCATGTAAAGAAAGTGCTTTTACATCTTTTTTGGGCTTTATGGAAGCAGAAAAATACTTGTAAGCTCAACATTCCATAGGTAATAGCCTTCTCTCAGTTCAAACTGAAATGCTTGTGTCTCTGGTTGGGCTCAATACATCCTAACTTACTGGGTGAACCAAAAGTGATTTTATCAGCTAAATCTTGTTGAAAATAATGAAACTTTTTGGTTACATTCCTGAAATGTTAAGCAATTGGTCCTAACTGCACTTGCCTGTCAATTTCTGTTTTCTGCAAGGGTGGATGTAATGTTTCAAGGGGGTGGGTGTAATGCTTCTTGCTTTGTCTTCGGCTCCATACTTTTGTCTTTTGTCATCCAGAATACTTCCTGGTGGATTGGGGAGCAATAATAGGAATGGAAAAACAAAAATAATATCATCTATCTATACAATCGAAATGCTGTGTATTCAATCAAGCTCCAGTATTGTTGCTGTGTTTTTGTTTGGGCCCACTATTCTTGTGTCTCACTTTTTATTATTTGTTTTGATGCATCGCCTTCCCAAAGGTGGAAACGATTCATAATATTAATGATAATAAAACACTTTTTATGCATTTTCCCATTCATGTATGTTTGCATTCTTTCTGCTTGTCAAATACATGCTTTTGTGCAAATTGTCCAGCAGGTATTCTGAATGGGCCGTGTACGTTCCTTCAATTGGTCTTTCTTTTTTCTATCTGAAACAGGAAAACAAAAAAACGGATCATGGTTTTGTTTTTCCGGTTTTTAGTCGAGACAATTAAAAATATGATCAAAATGATGTGCTGACAATGACGATTTCAAAATTCATGTTTTTTTCCTGTAAGGTACGGTTTAGGAGGACAACACTGTGGGATCACAGTCAGTTTTTGCTGTAAACAGAGGGGGGCAACTTCAGAATCGGGGGTAGGTACCAGTGTACGAAAGATTTATCTCATTTTTTGTTTTGGTCTTGACGTGGATAATCTGATTAACAAGAAAACTAAAAGCAGAAAACTAGGTTGTTTCACATGAAACTTAGTGTGGACAATCTTGGGAAACATCCTCTTTCAAAGTTGTATAAAGTTTATTGATAGGTCAAATGGTTTGGTTTTTATCGACCAATAAACTTTTAATGGAACACGCCCTGACACTAAATTGGCCATAACTCATTGACCATTCATTTAATCAAGCCAAAATTTGTTGAGTGTTGCTTGAACATGCCTACAAAAGCATTTTGAGCTTTACCACTAGTGGGTGCTACAAATGCAAAAAGGTTTATATCATTAACATTTTTAACTATGCTGACCATCCCTTTAATTAGTTTACTGCTAAAAAAATTGGAATGATATCTTGAAAACTGAACGTACGGTAGATGGAAATATGCAGTTGCAAATAGTTTAATAAATTGACAATGTTGACATGTTCAAGATAGTTTGATGAGTCTTCATCAAACTAAAGACAAATGATGTCTGTAAAGCCATGTGTAAATTGATTAATGTGGGGCACTAATACAGTTATAATATTCTTTCTAAGTCTTTAAATATGGGTTGGACTATGACCAATCACTTGTCCCTTTGTTTTATTTCCCCACTCTCTCACGTCAAAGTGGAAGTTGGCAGAGAGAACCACAAGGCTGTGTTAAAGTCCCTGATCAACTGTGACCATTTTGAAGTTTCATGAAAAGTAAATTAACACTAAATCACACAGTGTAGAAAACTCAAAGCAGGTTTGACATCATCTGTCAATGACAAAATACCTGATTGGTATCACTGATTGGGGTGTGGCCAGACGTTTCAACCCATAGAGAGCACTGCAGCAGCAGTTTTCTGGCCCATGTGACTTAGTATTATTTTATTTGTTAATGGAGAGCACTACAATGTTCTATAAAGTGATTAGCACTGTCAGTCATAGGCTGCAATATCACAATACTTCTCCCTTTAGTTTCTCCTGGATTCAAATCCAGGCTTGTCCTTTCTGAAGTCAGCAATCGTCAAGAACAAGGGGCATGTGTCCTAATAGAAAGTTTGGCCATTGTGAATAACTTCAACAATGTGGTTGCAATGAAATTATTAACTTGACAGAAGTCACAGGCCAACAACTAAGCCATAATCCATAGCCATCCTCATCTTTTCAGTCTGACTGAGAAAATGTGTGTGAGCTCTCAGCCTTCTATCAGACATTGCCTCTCCATACCTGAGAGTGTCTAGTCTCCATTGTGGATCCTTGATATTGAGTCATTGATATTGATTAACAACCCATTTATATATATATATATATATATATATATATATATATATATATATATATATATATATATTATGGTCTGCTATGGGGGCAGTAAAAACCTTATTTAAACCACCATGGTCCAGTGAGGAGGCGTGTGCGGTCGGTGGGACGGTCCCGTCTCCAGAGCTTGTCCTACTTTCTGCCAGAAGACAGTGTGCCGGCCAGCTCAGGTAGCTGCGTCTCTTCAGTAGCAGGAGACAGCTGCTGGGCTGGGAGCTCCTCCAGAAACACCAGAATCAACACATCCTTCTGCTCATCCAACAGACAGAAACTGCACACACCACACAGGACAGGAGCTGGAAGGAAAGTGGAGAGAGAGACAGCCTTGAGGGCCCAGGAGCAGACCATTGAGCCCTGTAAGACGGAGAATGCGGCCCTCCATCAAAAAATAGAGGTACAGATGGCCAGCTCTCCAGAGGAAGTTACAAAAGAAGAAGAAAAACTCCAGAATGTCCTGAAGCCTAGAAGGGAGAAGAAAAAGGAGAAGCAGGACAGAAAGCTCAAGGCCTGTCAGAAGGAGAACGAGGTCCTCCAACAAGAACCAGAGGAACTCAAGGGACTCCAGAGCACGCTGACACCTGTGCTCGCACCAAGCGGCCAAAACCGCATGCTAGAGACCAGCTCCAAAAAGACTCCAAATCCAGCCCAACTCCACGCAAGTTATTGGAATCACAACCCATCTTCTCACTCAAAATATAAAGTCAATACATTTTTTCGACAAGAGGTTATGGTCTCAGTAGCTAATTTCACTTAAAGAATTGCTTCATTAATGGGATATAAGGGTTATAAAACAGGGTTGTTTTCTGAGTGATCGGCAGGTCACCGATTACGGTCCAATAGCAGCCGGCGCTGCGGTCAGTCCCCGGCTTCGCTCTGGCTGCTCCGGCTCCAAAAAATGTCAACATAGCGGCGCTCGTAAAACCCCAACTTTTGGCTTCAAAACGACCCTTCAGAAACCTGGGTGGGTGACGTCACACTCACTACATCTATCTTTTTTTTACAGTCTATGGCTCACACACACACACACACACACACACACACACACACACACCATAACACATACACCATTTCCAACCCACCACCAATGACACACCCCAACACCCATTTCCAACCCATATTTACCATAACACATACACCCAAAAAAAATTTACTGCCTGTATATTTTATTGCCTGTACATTTTATTTTATTTACTGTAGAGCATTTGAGACATGTAACAGTAATTGGATCTATAGCTGTTTTTGTCAAATGAACTGATGACCGACCAAGTTCACTTGCACTCAGGTAATAGATTCAGGTTAGCTAGAATATGACCACTGTTACCAACTTGGTGACTTTGCCACTAGATTTGGGGACTTTTCTGACTTTCTGACCCCTGGCGACATTATTTCTCGAAAGTGACTAGCAACAAATCTAATGACTTTTTCTGACCATAGTTAAGAACCTGCTAAATATTTGGAGTGGGAATGCTTCCCTTATTCAAGAGTCTTAAGCATAATTCAGCATTTGGATAAACGCTGTGTATGTTATCTTGAAAAAATTGCAAAAAACCGAGCTTTCTGTCAATAATTGTGTTCTATTTGGATAGGAACAACGTTTATCATAGTTTTCAAAGACTGTCGCGTATGCCCCTAGGTTTCTATTGCAGTAGAGTAGGAAGGGGCAGCCCGGTGTTACCGGACGGGCGGAGCAGGTGGCTAGCGAAGTTCTGGAAAACATGATATTCGGACCCAGGGTTCAAAATACCGAACTATTCCTTTGAGGTTTGGTTCATTTGTAGATGGCATTTCTCCAGTTCTTTGGGTACAAAAAGGAACAAAAACCATGTTCTACATGTTTTGTTAGATTTAAATGTAGGCTAAAGGAATCTGTGTAAGGGGATGTTTCATTACTTTCACCCTCTGTGATTGTTCCTTTCTTTCTCGGTTTGCAAGGGAATCCAGTGCAAAAATGTCATGACTGAACCCAAGTGGGTGTTGGTTTGTACATTGCAATCCTGGTTGATCTATCATTACTGTAGTATTAGAGCTGAGGCACAGAATCATTCACATGGGAACGCCTATATACGAGCCATTTGAGTATTTGAGTAGTTGATAGGCCTAGGTCTACTCATTCACAATGTACAAAAGTAGTGACCTCACACTTTACACATGACAAAACTCACTGTAACATAACCATCAGATAATATGGATATGTTGTCTTGCCCCAGATGTTTCATCTCCCTGTGTAGTTTGGTGAAAATCAAGGAATCTCAGTTTGCTGAAGGATTCAATTCCAATGTCTAAATTAATGTACTTTCCCACTCAATCTACCTTACTGTTTTTTCTTAATCTACTGGTTGGAGAGTGAATTGAACCAAAGTCATAAAATGATTGCTCTTATGCCTTATCATTTAGGGTAGACAGACATTTTCATGTCCAGAGGTAGTGGCAGTCCACCTGTCTTTGGGTCTACATGCAGGTCTACCCCTGCTGGTCTGGGCTTCCGTCCCACCAGAACCTTCTCTGATGTTTTCGCCTACTCCGTACCTCTCTCAGCTTTCCTATTGTCTCAACTAAGGGGAGTGGACTGGCCTCTCTAAAAGGGAAATACTGTCATTAACCCAATATAAAGAGAAACCAGAGCCAAGGTGTGTATCATGACTTTCCCCAGTCATAGAGAGTTATTAAGAAAAGCAAAACACAAAGATGGAAACACAATGGGATTTACAAGTGAAGTTTGAGAAAGGTCACAGTGGCTCAGTGGTGTAAGGACCTGGTCTAAAGTACAAACCACAGGAGTGAAGGTCATGTGTTCAAATCCTGCTCATGATGTTTGTTGCATGTCATCCCCATTTTTACTGTGCCACTCCAGTGAATGCTGCCCAATAAAGTAACAATGTCTTAAATATGTTCTTCACAAAAAATGATTAAGGTCATAGACCAAGTTTTGCTCAATGAGGTAGTCAGATAGCGTATTTATAGGCCTACTTATTTATAAAGTCATGAATTGTTTAGATTGTTTAGATTATTTTTTATTACTAATAAACATGAACCCATTTTTACAATCCGTCTTATATTTAGGACAATCTAGAGATCTACAATTTTGTTTTTGAACTGCAATTGAAAACCTAAATATACTTATCCCCTCTTTCCCTTTAAATAGCGTATACAGAAATTACTTTATGTGGTTATATTTTTTTTGGCCACTGAACATGACAAGCGTCCACGGGAAACATGTTTGTTTGCAAGCCTGCCTGCAGCAAACAGTGTCTTTGTGCACAGATGACACCTGGCGGCTGAAATATGATACTACAACAGGGGGCAGCGCTGTACGGGAGGCAGGATTGTATAACGCGTTTTTATACTGGGGGGGACACTTATGTACAGGGGGACAGTCCTGCGCGTAACACCGGCATAACACCTGTTGTCGGACCTTTTCAAGCACAGACATTACTGGCTATTATCCTACAATCCTATCCTTACAGCTAGATCTTATTACATGCAATCTAAAAAGAAATTACATGTACTTTTACATTTTACATGTATTTGGTGATGATGTAGATTGCACTATGGACAGTATTATGGAAAGTATTGATGTGTGTTATTGGTGTGCTTGGGGAGGAGACCCTTCCTACGGGTGTCGGGTTAGCCTACATATAATGCAAATACTGCTGTAGTGTGGCTTTCAGACTGGCTATACACCTCTTTTAGCTTATAGTTCCTCAGGTGATCAGTGTTAGGAATTCCCCTTTAAAAATTCTATCTCCCTGTTTCAATCTGTAAAGGGCACCTAGGACCGAAGTGCAGGAACACCACTCCCCCCCTTTTGCCTTAGGACGATGCTGAATATTTGGTTGGCTATGAGGCTTTCTTTGAGTCACTTGTAAGCAAAGAAGAATAGTGGAAAATATGCAGTGGATAAGTAGTTCTTACAAGTGTGCTATATGGGCAGTATTTGCTAGATTTAGATAATTAACTTGCGTATCATAACTGTCGGGTGAAAACCTTGTCAACTTTTCAGGAACTATGAAAAACAGCCTTGAATATTCTCAACCCATAGAGGAGCATGTAATCCTTCAATTTAAGTTAAAACGTGAAAAGTACCAACATTGGAGTTAAGAGTTACAAGGATGCTGAACATTAAGCTAGTTCTCATGCTTGATTTGATTTTCTTGGGCAGCGTGAGCGTGTGAGTAGCTGCTCCAGCTCCACCAAGACTTGCCTTGTGCTAAAATCCAGCCAGTCTGTGCCATTCTAAACCATTTGACATCCCAGTCTACCTCATATGCCAAATAAATGAAGAAAAAAGTAAACAAACATACAAGCTCTATCTACTATTCAATACTGAAAGTGAACAGTGAGGTAAAGGTGTGGGGAAGACCAGAGTGTAATGCACTGACATTACAGGCATCTCTTTAACTAAGTAGTGTTGCTTTAAAAAAATAATCTGAGATCACACAAATAATGTTAAATGGGCAATACAACTTTACTACTTTAACTCATCTACATTATGTAACCTTTTAAGTAGAAACCAAGCAAATGGAGGAGTGCAGCAGAGTATTCTGTCAGTAGAAGAGAGGGTGGTGTCCTTCAGTAACATTCCACACCACAGCCCCAAACAATTTTGGTTCATGTGTCCAGCCTCCCAAAATTGAGTTAGCCAGCTCGTGCTCATGTGATAATGATGAATCAGTAATTATATGCCTGCAGTTATTTTGGTGGGCAGTCTGCAAGAGAAGTCTGATTCTGGACAGCAAGGGTCCTGAGAGACAGAGCGGCTGGTGAGTTTTCCTTCTCAAACTGATTTTTAAAGAACACATGATCCTGTTATCAAACAGATATTTAAGAACTTTATGCATTATGCTAACAATATTAATTCACAGTGAGGTGAGGACACCAGACCACTGTCACAGTGTGAGAGTCAATATTTAACAAATTGCTGATATCAGTCCTTAGGACAAAGGGAAGAACTTTGTAACGGCAGAGACTGCAGCAGAGTCACTTTAATAGCCTACTAGTAGTTAAAGGCATTTTATTGTTGATAAATCTTATTTGACCCCCCTTTAATCACCATGCATGGCCCTGTTGAATGAAATTGGAAACTGGGTTCATGGAATCATGTTAGAAACAAATTATTTATTCTATCACACAGGTCTGATGTTTTGGCTTTGTTCATTTTGTCCCCTAAGAGTTTGAATTTCATCCAAAGGTTTTCATAACATCGCCACACCAGTAGTTTTCCCACATTTTGGGCGACTAGTGTGTACTCAGTCAAAGCGACTAGTGTGTACTCAGTCAAAGCACTACAAACAGTTGTCTGTGGCCACCATGTGAGGCGACACCAGACCACTGTCACAGTGTGACAGTCAATATTTAACAAATTGCTGATATCAGTTCTTAGGACAAAGGGAAGAACTTTGTATTAGCAGAAACTGCATCAGAGTCACTTTAATAGCCTACTAGAGTTTCACAGAGCATGCTGACACATGGCATATGGACCACAGGACCTCACATACAGTGGAGGGGACAGTGTGAGACATTATGGTGGACAGTAAACTACAGTATGCATATCACTCTACATGATATACAAAATATTCACATTATATTCAGTGTTCGGTAGTCTGTAGCTGTGTGGCATATTATAGTTGCAGCTGCAGAGAGAAGGCATTGGTTCAGTCTGCCATGAGTAAGTTACAGGCTACTGAATGAAATTAGATGCATGAAATACATTTTAGGCATTGGAGAAGCTACATTTCCAAGGCTGAAAAGTATCACAGTGTGCAATGTCTGGAGTACACAAGGTTGTATAGACATTTAAATAGTGTAAGATTTTTGCTTGAAAAAGTGCCTTTTAAAAAACGTTCGCTAATATTATAATATAACGCATAAGCTGAATCAAAATACACAGTTGGAGTGGAAATGTGAGCCATTCTCAGGCATTCTGTTAGAGTGGAAATGCAGAAAAGCATCTATAAACAGTATATCACCATGTTTTGACAGACATTTTATTATGATGATCATTTCTTTTGTTGAAAATTTTTTACTTTTAATACATTGAGCAAAAATACTATTTGCATTCTTGTAAGCCTGGGCAGCACCTAAACAGGGGTGTATTCTCAAAACCCTTTGGTTTTGTTTTGTTTCAAGGCATGTCCCATTGGGCAATCAAATGGGATAATTTGAGCCAGACTGGCCACAGTTACAAAATGAGCTATAAACTTTAATGTTTGGATAAAGCCTTCATCAGTGTTTGCTCTTTTCAGGTGTTATGTGAATTTCATTACTGCATGTGGCAATAAACCTTTATTTCTCTCATCCCAACTATTCCAACTGGTTTGTTACAATCTGCCTGTGGATTCTCTCCCTACTGTATTCTCTATCCACATCCTGGGGAACCTAATACTAGTGTTACCTAGAGTCCAGGGCTGAAAAAAAGACGTCCCAAAGGGGGTGTTCAGATTACAAGGCTGGCCTTCATTACTGGGCCATATCTCTTTTCCCATGGCAGCTTCAGATCCAAAGGTTTGTTCAGCACAGTTCACGATGCAGACCACATACAGAGTGCTGCTCTCTTCTCCAGCCACGTGCTCCAGCTATCGTAGTGAAACTATGTCATTTTTTTGGTCAGAGGTGCTGTGTATTTGTCAGGTAGTGTGCCTCACATGTCAGAAATGAGGCTCACATGTTTTGCAGTGCAGATAGCTGCCAGGCAGTATTTCCAACGATATGATTCATTTGAAGCCAAGATAGAATAAAGCAGTCATTGATCAGTAAACAAGCTGCCCAAGGAGAGGTTTTTACTGGAAATGAGTTCCAACAAGGTCTTGCGCTGCTGTTATATAACAAGCTGTAGTGAGTCCACTATAGGTCCACCAGGAGCATGTTACAGAACATGACTTCTTAGAATGGTGACTTTTTGACAGGAGAGGAGTGTGCAGTACTGCACGTTACTATGGGATCACCATGACTCAGTTTGCATTCTGCTACCCCGACAAGCTGGACTAGTCGCTCTCTGTGTTGCTGTTACTCTGGTCTGACGTCTTTAAAGAGATTTTCTGGGCTTGAGCCGGCTCTATTGATGAAAGGGGGTGTTCCTCATGCATACCAGGGCTCAAGGAATGCAGCTGAACAATGGAGCATGCATTAGTTGGAATGGCACTTTTCCATTATTTTTAAGGTAGGGGAAAATGAGAAGTTTTTGCAGCATGGTTGTTTATTTGTGTTCATTAGTGCCTTGTTTCAGCCAAAGGTTTACCATTTCAGCTCTTCAATGACATTATGCCCTTGATGTAGTACACTATCCGAGGTAAGTATTAGCATTCCTTTATTATTGCTTACTGTAGTGATGATGATCATATCGAGGGCTTGGAGCCAAAGGGGCGTAAGTGCGATTTTGGGCGAATATGAGTATTATATATCAATTGAAAGGTCTCAGTGAGATCTTTTCAGTGCCAAAAGGACACAACTGAAATCATGACCCATAAGTTTTAATTACACAAAAACTGAAAGCCATAACAGTAAAAGTAGGGTTTTGTTTGCCAAGTAGGGTTTTGTTTGCCAAAAGGGCGTAACAACACTTACGCCCTTTTGACACCAAGCAAAACCCCACTTTTGACACTGAACAAGCATTGTGGGTAGAGGATTCTAACAGTACTTAGGTCAACTCAAAATGCATGCTGACGTAAGTAATGCTAGCATGGCAGCATGATCACATCATTTTTAGTATCCTATTCATATCCTAATTAATATTCTAGGTCAATATTAGATGAATGTAAATATGTTAATATTCCCATGAAATACTTAGGCCTATAGATTCAAAATGTTATTTTATAATGTTAGGAGTGTGAACTGGTCAAGATGAGCTCTGATAGTAAGACTGCTGGTAGCTGAAGTTATAAGTTATGAGGACTTTCACAGGTCTTTGAATGTGTCCCAGGACACATCAATAAGTGATGTGTCCTGGGACACATACAAAAATGTATTATACTAGCAAAAGAAAAAAAAAGTAGTAGTTTAGAATCAAAAGTAGTTTCTTATGTCTATAGAGGTTTATTAAAAAGGTTTATTACAAGTTTTTAACAAAAAAAATGTATCAATTTGATATGTTCCATGTAGCCTACAATTTTAAAGGCCTTGGTAAAAGTTGCTGAGCATTACTTCAAGATAAAGATATTAATTCTGATCTTGTTTTATATTTCAGTGTTGATTGAAGTGTAATTGCTAGATTTGTATTAAAATGAATGTGTTTTACAATTGTTTACTTACATACGCCCATATTCTGCATGGCTGTATTGGGACAATGTTTGTGCCAAAAAGGCGTATTTCACTCTTTTGCCATTTTTAAAAAAAGTTAACAAATATAATTCAACTTAAACTGTAGCAGTATTATTTTTATAGTAATGCTCAATCTGATAACACAAAAAATTAAAATATTGTGCTTAGTATGTGGTAACGGCAGCTGATCCAAGTTTGATCAAAATTTGTTTTGGCTCTCCTGTAAAATTTACTGTAACGCACTTACGCCCCTTTAGCTCCAAGCCCTCGATATGTCCTCATGTCTCATTGCAAGATTACAGAGTTTTTCAGAGTAGTTAAAGGCATTTTATTGATAAATCTTATTTGACCCCCCTTTAATCACCGTGCACGGCCCTGTTGAATGAAATTGGAAACTGGGTTCATGGAATCATGTTAGAAACAAATTATTTATTCTATCACACGGGTCTGACATTTTGGCTCTGCTCATTTTGTCCCCTAAGAGTTTGAATTTCATCCAAAGGTTTTCATAACAATGCCACACCAGTAATTTTCCACATTTCGGGCACACAGAGATGCAGTGTGCGCCATTTCTGAGAGGCTACATCAATATTTAGATAATCTTCTCTTTCTCTTTTCAAATTATCCAAGGCAGAAGGTGTTATGAGAGAGACCTTCTGAAATAACGACTCATCTTCCCCACCCTATAGAGACATATTGCAGCACAGCACTGTTTTTCAGCTCCCTGCATGTGGGCTACATCTGGCCTGTGACTGACAGGGTGTGATTATTTCCATTGTGCACTAAGTGAAGGTATACAATAGGGCACGATTATTTTCATTGTGGATTAATCTGTCGATTATTTTCTCGATTAATCGATTAGTTGTTTGGTCTATAAAATGTCAGAAAATAGTGAAAAATGTCGATCAGTGTTTCCAAAGCCCAAGATGACGTCCTCAAATGTCTTGTTTTGTCCACAACCCAAAGATATTCAGTTTACTGTCATAGAGGAGTAAAGAAACCAGAAAATATTCACATTTAAGAAGCTGGAATCAGATAATTTTGACTTAGTTTTCTTAAAAAATTACTCAAACCGATTAATCGATTATCAAAATAGTTGGCGATTAATTTAATAGTTGACAACTAATCGATTAATCGTTGCAGCTCTAGTATACAATAAAAGTGAAAAAATAGATACTCAAAATGTCACCCCATTTTGGCTGAAAATAAAATAGAATACATAAAAGTAGCCCTCAGTTGATGCCAGGCTATTGTAGAAATCAGTCAGTGCGAAATTATTTTAATTTCTTTGGTCCATGATTATAGGTTCATATTTGTTTTTAAATGGTAGCAAAGCAAATAAGTTTAAGGCTCTTGTTTTATGGCAAGTTGTGCTGCCAGTCTACTCTGCTTCACCATTTCATCTGAAAACATGAGTGATGACAACAAATGCAGTAAAGGTTACCTGCCAAAACAACAACATCACGAAATGTGACAAATAACCAATGTACATACACATAGCTCTTAGGTCTGTATCAGCAAGCTTTCAGTGGAGCCGAGACACTGTCCATCCCTCTATCAAGGTTGCCTCGAGTCGTCCAAGTGGGCTAACCAAGTCGTTATGATTATGAACACAGAGCCTGTGATTGTTTTAATATATTTTCTACATATCCATTAATGTGCATTAAGAAAGTCAAAATTGTATTGGAAGTCTTCAGGAAAATAGCCTTGAATAGCATTGGCCCAGGTAATTATTACACTGACCTTATGTCAGTGAATGTGTACTGTAAAGTTGAACATTAATCCAGAGTGCAGCAAATTCAAGCACAGATGATTAAATTAAAAGTAAATTATATTGCCATTGTCTCTTTTAATATGAGGTATTGAATGTGAAGTGAACGTAACTCATTATTTCAATAGTTTATTTTGCATAATTTCTGCCAGTAGTTTTTTTGTTTTTGTTTTGGAATAATCACATATTCAAATTTATAGAGACAACTTGGTACCAGTATGCCAGGCATGGGGCAAGCAAATATCCTACTGTTCCTACTGACAGTTGCATAACTGATAGGAATGTGACATCAAAGCTAGGCCTGTTATTTATTGATTTTGATATGATTTTCATGAAACAACTACACTCCTTAATGTGTTAAGATACAAAGTTTATATATCACCCTTATGTGAAGACAGAGATATTTGCTAATTAATGCATTATCATCATGGTGATTATGGCAGGACATTTGGCAGTGCCTTGGTATTAGTATTGCCTTGTTTTTTACTCGGAAGTTTATCAGTAAAGCAATGCTATTACATAATTCATGTGTCATACAGCCAAAGAGATGGAGTTAACGTTTACCTAGTCTCTTTTGGTCGTCGGTGCAGCGCTGTTGCACACGTGGTGATCAGAGCGGCTGACCACAGGTCATCTCTGACAGACTGCACTGTTAAACAGCCTACAAACCAGTCTAGTATTATGCCTACGGCTACTTGGCTGCCTGTAGGCTAAGTTCATATGTAAATGCCTGATCAGACTGCCTCCATGTTGCTTTGCTTCCCGTCAGGCATCTGCGTTTGTCCCGCATTCTTCAGGCTGCCTTGCACCTTCCTAATCTTACTTGGCTTCCTGGGAGGTGTAATGTGCTGCCTCAGAGGCTGCTTGTATTGTTATGCACTGTGCAGCATGCAGCTATCACTTGTGCTGCCTTTGAGGAATCATTTGTGAAATGCAGTCTGGCAGGCCATGTTACTTTTTTAGAAGTCTCCCCCAAGTGTATCAGAATATCACTGAAATGTGTGTTCTTGTGTAATCACTGGATACAACAATTACTTTCAATAAGATATAGCACTTCTCCAATTCTTTAGCTACTACGTTAGCTAGCTAGCCAGCTACATGTCATGTGGTGCAGCTCATCACCTGCAGCTGGCTCAGATTAGAGCCATGTCGGCGATGGAGGCTGCTGACAGGCCTACTGACAAGTCCCTTACCTTGGACCTCAGGTTATGATGGCAGGTACGTTATGCGTTAAAGCCAGGGAAGATGGCGGAAAATCCCACACCGTGATGTGTGATTTTTAAATCACAGTGAGCCACATCACTGCTCTTAACCATACTGACTTTACAATATTTTCTAGGTTTCAAAATTCGTTTGAAGAAAAACTACGCGCTATTTCTTTTTCCTATTTTTTTTCCCAATTTAGGAATCTTGCTATTACTTGTGACATAATACCAGAAATATCTAGATAATTTATTCAGTTGATAGTAAAATGGTGTTTGCCAGCTCAGCCCCCATTGTGCTGAATAACCATCCAAAGGTAGCACTGAAGTTGGATAGCTAGCTAGTTAGTCAGCCCATATACTGAGGGAGTGGTATCAAGTGTGTGTGTGTGTGTGTGTCCGAGTGACAGACGTGCACACACGCGCACACAGAGACACACAATGCCTCTTTGTGTGCGCGCGCAGCATATCTTCGTAAATAACTCAAAGTTAATAATTTGTCAGTTTCACTATCTCAGTCTGTCAGTGTAACTCCCGGCCACTATAGGTATTGGATACACAGCCTGTGGGTGAGTAACATCAAACTCAAATTGGCAAAAAACTAATTTGAACCAGGGGTTTTGTCTTCATTTTTACCTTGACGCCATATGATCTGTTGGTTAACCTTTGACTCAAACGATGTATGCAAGGCAAGCTGACTGTTGACGACTGACTGGAGATACTGCATGCAGTGTGGCGCCTTTATGCTGTGAGTTGGACTATTTTCATTGTCTCGTAACCAAAGCAAACTATACCAACGATACCAACTGGGTGATTTGCTGCACTGGGGGAAAGGCTATCTTGCTTTTTTATACACTAATGTTATGGTGTGGAGCTTGACAGTGGGCAAACTGTAAATATATTATAAATATTACTGTGGATATGGTACATTTGTTATGTGCATATCTGGTGTGTTTATTTTTGCTGGTATCTGGGCAAATGAAACGTGTTAGAGAGATAATTATAGGGAGTGAATGATAGCATAGTCAGAGGTAGATCTTATAGGTGGATTCCCTTGACCAGTCACTTCAGTCAGTATGTTTGGGTAAAGAAATCAGCACCACTCTCATACCTGGTGTGACCCCACAAATACCCTCCACCTACAACCACCTGCTTACAACTTAAAGGATCAGCGGATCTGCTTTGGCTTGACAATGTGCATACAAAACAGTGAAGGAAACATTCGAAGGCTTAAAGAAAAGAAAAGACAGTGACTGTGAGAGTGTGAATTCATTAATCAGTGAACAAAGTCAACTCCAAATCTTCCCACATGTGATATTAAAATCTTCCCATTTGTAAAGGAGCTGTGGATAGCAGATAGTGAGGATAGTGTAATCCTATCTTGGCATGGTGCTCTGTTGAAACATTGTAAATATAGCTTATGTAATACTGATTGCACCGTTTCAGATTTATACTCCTTCTCTGTGCCAGCCTGAGAGTGTGCCAAAAATCAACAGGTGATTTAAAAAAAAAAATTCCTTATCCAGGTTATGCAAGTCAAAGGGTGACGCTGACTCTGAAGCTTCCCACTTTGCAGATATAGGTTATCTTAAAACGACAGACAAGGTCATGGTCTGGTCACAGGCATGAAGAGGGAGGTATCCTAAAATCAATAACTATTACCGATAACCACCGGAAAAACAGGTTTCCTCTGCAAGCTAGACAAACACCAAAAATGCTGACTCTTTTGATGCACTCTACTCAACATATTTTCCTACCATAGATAATGATTGCTGACACAGTATGAAATACCCCATGATGCAACCACTATCCAACAGTTTAAATTCTACTGTACAGTAGGACTGAATTGAGGAAGATCCAACCTCAATGTAGAGTCAACTCATGGCTGATTGGGCATTTCTTTTCTGATTCCTCTGCCTCATCATGCACTTGTGTGTCTAAAGAATTTATATAATGTGCCCATTGTGTGTATTACAGGTGTTTTGATGCATGTTGTTGACAATGGAGCTTCAATAGGGAAGGCTTTCTATTTTGTTGAGACAATTTGTGGCTGTGTTATGTAGGCTATTAGTACGATACTGGAAACTGATGTGTGATTGCTGGCTTTACAGCAATTGAACTCTATTCCCTTGGAGACATAATACTGTTACAGCATCCAGATTCCCCTCTCTTCCCCAGGAGTGAAAACACTTGGAGCCAAGAGTCTGAGCCCTTTATGATAAATATACAAGGCCAGGGAAGCTTCTTGTTCAACATTGCATATCGGCCCCTTTTATTATTCTACAAGAGCAAACCTGACGCTCCTGTCACCTTCCTCCTTAGAGGAGAAAAGGTTTGGAAACAGTACGGTAATGGGAGTTTATGTAAAAGGAAAGTAAGGTTTGACTCTGACCATTTGGCCAAACCCATCTAATGATTGCACTATTGTACATTATATTCTCAACCCTTTCATTTTTTAGTTTTGCTATTATGGTGACCACTAGGTGGCAGACTCACTCTATTCCCATGTTATCCGGCTCTGTGTTTTTTTCAGCATAATTCTGTCACTAAAGCTTTGTTTTTTTCAGTTGTCTAAACACTAAATTAAGATTAACCACATATAACTGGCTGTATGTAGGTGAGATTTCAAGGAAAGTGGAGTTTTTGCGTACCTTGAAAACTAACCTGACTTTATTGTAGAACCTCAGTCTTGCTTACATTTCTCAGTGCAAATCCCTAACTTTTGACCAAGTTTTGGTTTTGTACCAGCATCCTGTATTGTTGCATGTCAGCACATATCAGCACTACTGTTTCCTCTTCACTGGATGTTTCACTCTGTGGTTTCTGTTAGAAATTCCACTTCCCCCTCTTTCCATATGTCTTCTCTCCCCCATGTGCTCTGTGCGAGCTGCATGAGTGATAACATATGACCCTCTCATTTCAGCATGCTGAAGAGTTAAGATGGACAAGCCAGGGAAGGACCAAACAGTTGAAACAACTAATAACCACAAGAAGATGTGTGCCTCCGGAAAGGACTCAGAAAAGGTTAGTGTGATTTTTCTTTTTTTTTTTCTTTCTTTTTTTTGTGTGCCTGAGTCAGTGACATCACTGTTCATGGCCATGTGCATGTCTTTTGTTAATGCTGTATGTACATTACAGCTGTACTGTGTGCTGGCTTCACCGCTGCCAAATGTATAGGATGATATCTTTGAAATTTGACTGGTTTGTTATCTTGGTAGTCCTGTCCTGTTATGTAGGTCATGGCTGTTTGACATGGTTGTGGTCTGTGTTATCTGCCTGTAATCTCATACCTTCACACAGCAGATAGATGATAGGTTTGGACAGGGGGCGTCCAACACAAGGCTGCACTTTACTCAAGATTTACATAACCTTTGTAATTAACATACAATACAAACTTCTGACCCAGCTTCCCTGCTGTTGGCCTGTGAAGCTTTGATCAGCACCCTGTTTGAACTTAGAGCTGATGATTTCAGTAACGGGAAGGCCAGCCTATATGCCCCCATAAAATCAATTAAATGACATACAAGTAGGAACAAAAAACAGCTTTGATGATGCAATGAATTAAAAGGGTTATCTTTCACCACTTGCTATATGATTCAAAGATAATTGATTAATGTAAAATAAGAAAAATGTTTGTAGTTAGATCCTATTATAAGGCTTATAAAGCTTTTTTATGAAATTTGTGAAATACACACACACACACACAGACACACACACACACACACTTCCCTCATCCCACTCCCTCACTATATGGGCTGGGCTGGCTATAGAAATATTAGCGTAGGCTAGCTAGCTATCCAACGGTGGGACCTGAGCTAACTAAGGCTAACACAATTTTTCCATCAACTGAATAACTTATCAAATAGGCTGTATTGTGCCTAACAATAGTGATGAGCATAATTTCTCAGGTGCCTTTTAGCAGGGACTTTTGCCCCCAACCCAGGGGGCATCTTTTACATTTTAGTTTATTTATACAAATACGAAAAAAAAAAATGTTAGTGTTAGTGGTGAGAAAAACGCCTGATGTCCACTAGTCTTTTCATGGATGACCTTTGTGTTGTACCCATTAGGTACCATTTACTTCACTAAATATGTTAAGACAAACGAAGGACTTCCTCCTTTATCCATGCTGCACCGGGCCTGTTTCTCTCCTCAACCATATGAAATCATTGAGGGTAATGTGTGCTATCAGGCAAACCCAGGAAGCCACAGCTCAGCTCTGTTTAGTTAGGAATGCCTCTGCAGGTTGACACTGAACTAGGGTGTGGAATTGTTCATTGAACTTTTCAGCGAATATATATATATATATATATAGCACTATTTGCTGAAACGTACTGTATTTCTAAAATGGATTTCCACCACTTGAGAAAAGCGACACCTACTGATTGATAGCACAAGATTAAAGCAAATTAAGGGATAAAGGATAGTAGATAATAAAATCATTCAATGAAAAAATCGCACTTTAACCCTCCTGAGATATTGAGTGATGGGCTTCAGGTAATGATTTTTTCCAACAGTAAATACAGCATTTTGGAGATTAATTCTTCACTTATAACCCATAAACAAACATTTCCTAGACAGCTTTGTAAACAACTTCAATTGGTAAAACTTGCATTGGTGTCAGTCCTGGTCCTGCTGAGCCTGCAGGAAAGCTATTTCCGCAGAGCCATTTCAGAGATTGTAATGATCTAATGGATGCTATTTCAGCAACCCACTGAGAAGTCAGTAAATGCACATGATATTACCATAAGAGTGTCTCTTAAACTTTTCAGAGCTGTGGCTCATTTCAGTGACACATATCAATCTACAGCTCGCCACATTTCAGTTTAGATTTTTTTGGAAATGTCACATTAAACCACATATGATCATGTTATGCAGGTATACTGGAATGTTTTAACCTGGAGCAAATGCATGACCATCAGCAAATTAGTTTGAGTTAAAATGACTCATCAAAATTTTTGCTTGAGCTTTATTGTTTTTACATTTAAACAAAATTTCAAGGCCCGCCTGAGCTCACTCTAAGGAATACCTGTGTGTTGAGAACAACTGTTATGTGATTTGCGTTTGAAGGTCAGACTGTATCTGCCTAGTTAGTATTTTTATTTAGTGTTCAGAAATGTAACCTGATTATAAAATGGCCATTTTGATGCGCCATTTGTTGATGCATGGATAAACATACAGTAATATACAGTTATGGTAAGACATTGAATCCCCAACTGCTCCAGTGCAGCAACTCAGCGGCCAGCAGGAGTAGACTGTGGTTGTAATGGGCAACTCCTGAATGTGAATATTGAGTAACTGATGGAGCTTGTCAGCACAGTCACATTTCCCAGTGTAGATTTTGACCTCTCACATCATGGGACGAAATTCAATCTTGAATATTCTGATTTCTTCTGATTTAATTACCAGTTTTACTGCATAATTTTGCAGTTTAAAAGTTTTAAAATGTCAAAAGTCTTTTAGGAACTAATTGAATGCGGTGTAGAATGAATACTGCGCTGAATGTAGGCCTGGGCACCGACCTTGTTTTCAGTAACTGTGACAAGAGTGGCAACAGATTGGCTCAATCCACGGGCAGCTCTGCAGGCGTCTGAAGGGATCGCAGGTTTCTCTCTGGTGGAGAAACCGCTGACGGTGAAAGGAGAGCTCTCATCTGTAGAGGCTATCAAGAGCTGTTGGCCTGGTAGTGGGGGATTATATTGTCACTGTGCTCTCCCTCCATTTTTTTTTCAACCGGCTAAGCAACTGTGCTACAATCTCTTTCATTCAGGTTAAAGGTTGAATGTAAACTCTACCAACAGCAAAGTGCAAGTCAACTGTGTAATGCAAGTCAGCGCGCGCCCTCTGCTCCTGCTCCTTCTTGCCAGTCATGTTTAGACAACTGCAGTTATTGCTACATCTATAAACACGAATAACAAATCAGTCCCTCATAAGTCTGTATCACATGATTTCACTTCATACCTTTTATTCCATACCAAATCACTTATCGCTGTTGGGTAATATCATCAATTATTATCACACAGACAAGTTTCTACTTCATAATCAGTCTCACACAATGTTCACAGGTTAATAGCATATGGCTGGTTCTCCTTATGAATTATAAATATTTTGGTAATTGTATTCAGAGTAATGACAGGGTAATTTTCTATGCTGAGGAATCAGCTCAGGAAGCTGACTTTTCTTTTCAGAATTGTGCCTCAGTGTAGCAAGAATGTAATTATTATTTAATTACTTCCAATGATTGAGAAAATCTTTTCTTCATTATGCAGGATAATGTTTATATACTAGATTTGTGATTCATCAGTCAGTCTCCCATTTAAAACTCACATTTCCTAAACTTTACAATCTATTTGTATCGTATACCAACAAGTTGACAGGCTGGTTAGGGGAGGCTGTCTACTAGTCAAAGGATTGCAGGTTTGATCCCTGGTGCGTATGTAGAGTGCCCAGTACTGCTGAAGTGCCCTTGTGTTAGGCCCCCACTGCATTGGATGAAATATACTGTGGTACAATGCAATGAGCGGTGCTTGCATTACGTCATTTTGATTGTATCTGCCCCAGTAAAAATAAAACCATAACCACATGAACATATTTTTATGCATCTGGTCAGTTGTTGCTCACTTACACATTTGGTATGAAACAGATTAACAGATCAGACAACTGTTTAACCCAAATGATTCTTGGCTTCATCCCATTCCATTAACATCTGTCCCACATGCAGAATTTTATAGAATGTTATTGAGCTTTTTCATTGCGGTATCGTGTCTGAATCAGAGCCAACATTCTGGAAAATCAGCTTGCTCTGTCAAGATTTATTAGCATTTCTGTAAATATTCCATTAACCTATTAAAAAACCTGTTAGTTGGCAAAAAAGTTTTCAAAATGTAGTAATGTTGGAATAAGGAAGCTTCTCAGCAATGTGCCTCAAGATTTTGAGGCACACTTCCTGGGTTAGCACTACTTTCCATACACTAGTTGTTTAGCATGTCACTTCTAAGCTTACTGCCCACTGCTAGAAATAAGTAATGACACCAGGCTAAAGTAGCTCAGAGCCATTTCAGTTTTGTTTTTTTCCTTTCCATTTGCCTCTTGCTAACACTTGATTTTGCTCTCAGTTTTCCCTTGTTACCGCTGCTTAATAAAATCAGTCCTTTAACCCCTTTTCTTGTTATCAGAACTAATTTGTCCCCTGCAGTTTTGTGATTTGTGGTGATGGCTGGCTGGATGCCCAAGATGTCATTTAAATGGTCTTGGCTGACAGCATAATGCTTCACTTCCAAGAGGGATTTCTCCTATTAATGCACTTTCATAGTTATTGTAGCCACAGTACCTCCAGACAGCTGTGATATCATCTCATCACAACTTTGAACTTTCGTATCAAGTGGAAAGAGAGGCTGGTTTGGTTCTGCATTACATAGACACATCAGGTTTAGGGGATGCATATGAACAAGCAGACAAAATGAACTGGCCAGTGGCCTCAACACAGATGTGGCTTCTTTCACTTTTGCCTCACTACATTTTAGCAAATTTTAGCATCTGTATGAGCTGTCCCCTTCTTTAACCTCTTCTTTTTTGTATTCCTCTTCTGCCTCTCTACCCTTTGCGCTCCACCTACCATCCTCCCTCCCTCCCTCATTTCTTCCTCTAATCTCCCCTTCTGTGTGTCATTCCTGTCTTGTTTTGTCCCAGGTGTAGGGTAGTCTGGTCCAGCCATGCCTCCAGGCCGGTGTCCGGCCTTGGCCCTAGTGTAGCTGTAAGGTGTAGAGTGATGCTCTGCTTACAAAGGTTCTTTGTCCTCCACTTTACTCTGTACAAGACACACACAGGAGAATGTTGACTGCCTCTAGACTGGATCCAGATCGATTTCAGGGAGGTGGTTCATCATGGGTATAGTCCTATTGGTAAATTCCTGTTGACCACCAGCGTCACCATTACCAATTACCAATTATCATGTCACAAATGCATAACGCCACACAGAGTTGATAATAGTGAACATTTTTGCTATTATAATAATTTTTATCCTGTGTTTCAGTTTCACATCTATGCACAGTATTCTGTTAATCTGGTAATAGACTTATTTCTTGGCAATTTCATTCACTATTTATAAATGATCAGATCTGATGCGTCATTGGAGGGATTGACCTTGGACCACAAGAGCCTCTATAGCTGCATCGATCCCTCTCCTTCAGTGCTCTTGATTTACCCCTGACCTCAATCTATGTCATGCTGAACATGCACTCATCACCATGGGTTTGTCATTGTGTTGATGTAATATTTGTTGTTGAAGCAGTGACACATTCAAGGACAAAGTGGGGGGATGCCCTGGTTTCCTGGCATAGATACCTGGACTTTCACTGGATATGAAATGTCCTCTGCTGAATTCCCTTGGCTTTAGTATGAACTTGACCATGACAGAAACAGTCGAATTGCCCAGTGACAAGGCCTCTAACATGTCTGTGTTTGTACGTATGAACGTGTGCGTACATGTGTGCTCTCTCAGCAGCAGCCAATCACAGCCTGTCTGGTGAGCGCAGCCTTCTTCAGTGCCTTGGGGTCATCTTATCTGTATGGCTACAACCTCTCAGTGGTCAACGCTCCTGCTCTGGTGAGTCAAACTATTAGGTCACCATGTAAGTGTCGCCATGTTTTTCCATGTGTTCTCCACCTTGTTAGCACTCCTAGAAATCAAACATTCATTCACCTATAGTGCTCTAGAATATGTGTCAATAAATGTATGTTTGATCACATGAGAATGTAGTGCTGATAGATGCTGAGTTGTAACTGAAATTGAACTGACTGTCCAAAGTGCACGCATTAAATCACATTTTATAGACACCCTGTACCCTATATATACTAAAGCTCTGTATAGGGCCTATCCATAGCTGTAGGGCTTTCATTTAATTCCGTAACACGTGACATTTAATTACTGGACGAATTCATTTTGGACATAAAAATATGTTGTTTACCTACCAAGATGACCTCATACAAAAAACTAGAATGCTGTCGGAGGCCGACAGCAAGGGTATATCCCCGAAATTCCCCAATCCTCGAAGGCCCCATTAAGTCAAATGTAATAAAATTCAATTCATTCCCCAATAATAAAGGGTATGTACCTCAACTATTTTTTTTCTATCACAAAGTTATAACAATTTAGCTTATAGGCCACGCCTCCTTCACAAATTTAAGAGTTAATATCTTCAAAACTACAGTAGATATAAACAATCTATGAACAAAATTTAGAGCGTAGGACCATAGATGCTACTGACTGATTTTGGTGGTAATCGGTCAAATGGTGTAGGAGGAGCTGTTAAAAATGTATTTTTCAAATAATTCAATAGATCTAAAAAATTTTCCAGGCAGACCTTGAGGGTCCTTGTGGCTTTGATAGTGAGTCCCATATCACAAACAAGCTGCATGAATGAAGACGAATGAATGAATTTGGCCGAGCGCCAGGATACTATGCACCGGCCGTATAGGATTTAGCAGACATTGATCCTATTGCAAATGGATGTAATGACTCAACTTACATTGGCAAGAACACAAAAAGACAATCAATTGTTAAAGATCCAGATTCAATCGAGGCTGTCAGACGCGACAACCTCTTCATTCACAGCGATCTCCAGGGTGTGTGTTACGCGCCCCGCGCATCCAAGCTGCTTATAAGGATTGCATCGGGAAGGACAATCAGAAAGGGAGGAGAGAGTGTGATGGCCGTGGAAAAAGGAGACTTACATGGAATTCTTCACAAAAATATTGCAATTATTTCCTATCATATATTCATATACATTTATTATTTTTTATTTATTTTCTGAACTCAGCCACACAATTTCTCTAATATCTGAGTTGTTCGCAGCTTTCATCCCAGTGCAGCTGGACTGGCTGGAGGCTTGGCGCCGTGTTTATGCTTCAAGGCTGTTAGACAACATTTAGGCCTATATCACACACATACGCACACACACACACACACACACACACACACACACACGCACACACACACACACACACACACACACCTAAAAAGCATGTGACA
The DNA here is from genome assembly GCF_048128805.1 of Centroberyx gerrardi. Taxonomy (NCBI): domain Eukaryota; kingdom Metazoa; phylum Chordata; class Actinopteri; order Beryciformes; family Berycidae; genus Centroberyx; species Centroberyx gerrardi. Next base: position 26,967,105 of record NC_136001.1, on the reverse strand, counting down.
TCCAATTGCACATACATTTTGACTTATTTTACATACATTAATCTTGAAAAGTTTGACTTGTAGATGCATGACACGCACACACGCACACACACACACACACACACACACACACACACACACACACACACACACGTAAAAAGCATGTGACATCCAATTGCACATACATTTTGACTTATTTTACATACATTAATCTTGAAAAGTTTGACTTGTAGATGCATGCATCTACAAGCTTACTCCAAATAGAAATAAAGTTCTACGTAAAAGGGCTAAATATCATTTCTTATAATACAAACTCATTTTTGGCATTCAATCAGCAGATTGACCCGCTGTTTCTCCTCCACCAATCAGAACACGGCTTCGCTTCGCCATTCTAACCGATTATGGCATCACTGGATGGAGCTGGACTGTCTCAGCTGCACTGATGACATCACAATCAGCAGCAGCATAAACAGCCCAGCTCCAGGTGTTCAGCTTCATACCTTACCACACTCTGTGTGGTAAGGTATGAAGCTGGCACAGCTGTTGCTTGGACCGTGGAAAGAGGCTCTCTTTGGGAACCTTTTTACATGCTCCTCATTTCAGACCAGTAACTATTTTCACTGAAATGTGTTTCTGAGAGAAATTTGGACGCTGTGAAAACCGGCAGTTTGCGTCCCGCTGAAACCAACCTGCCGGCCACTCCAAAGGTGTGGTCTGGCGGTTAGCGACGGCGGTTTATTAAAAGCTGGTGGTTGATGCGAAGAGACACCGTTCGCCTTCCACTGAAGCAATCCTGCCAGCCAGTCCAAATGTTGGTCTGGCTGTCGCAGTTGAGACGCGACTCGCCTCCCACTGAAGCAAACCTGCCACCCAGTCCAAACAGTTTGTGCTGCTCCTGTCTGTCTCGCAGGAGTCTGGGGTTCAATTCCCCAAAATGCTAATTTAAGATATCTCTAATTACAATATGACCTGTCAAAATGCTAATTGAAGATATTTCTCATTTCATTATGACCAGTCGAAGTGCTAATTTAAGATATCTTTTATTACATTATGACTAGTCAAAATGCTAATTTAAGGTATCTTTTATTACATTAGGACTAGTCAAAATGCTAATTTAAGGTATCTTTTATTACATTAGGACTAGTCAAAATGCTAATTTAAGGTATCTTTTATTACATTATGACTAGTCAAAATGCTAATTTAAGGTATCTTTTATTACATTAGGACTAGTCAAAATGCTAATTTAAGATATCTCTCATTACATTAGGACTAGTCAAAATGCTAATTTTGAATAAATAAAATAAAAAAGTAATTTGCACTTCACATCACACTCCTTTACTTAGTCAATGGTAAGACCCAGTTTGAACAAATAACAGAGGCTAAATATTATAGGCCTGCATATGGCTTTGAACATGAGATCGATTGTTAGAAGTTGAGTCACGCCCCATTCACATCGATGGAGCTGATGGAGTCTCCTGCTTCAAGTTCCTCAGTGTGTTCATCATTGATGACCTCTCCTGGTCCAGGCAATCGGACGCGGTAGTAAAAACTGCCCAAAAGCGCCTATACTTCCTGAGGAGACTCAAGAAGTTTGGAATGTCTGTCAAAACTCTCACTAATTTCTACAGGTGCACCATTGAGAGCATTCTCACTGGCTGCATTACTACCTGGTACGGCAGCTGCTCCGCTGCTGATCGTAAGGCCCTCCAGAGGGTGGTGAAGACAGCGGAGCGCATCATTGGCTGCCACCTCCCCACCGTGCAAAGCATATACCATACACGATGCCTCAGGAAAGCACGGAAAATCATAAAAGACTTCAGCCACCCAAGCTGGGAACTGTTCTCGCTGCTGCCGTCTGGTAGACGTTATCGAAGCATCCAGGCACGGACTACCAGACTCACAAACAGTTTTTACCCCCAGGCCATCAGGCTTCTCAACCAGCAGTGATCACATTGATCACATGATCACCTCAATGGGTAGGAAAAAGCAGGTGTGAAAGGCCCAGGTCAGGGATTTCCTCCTACTCCTCCTCCCCCATACTCACCCACAGAATAGCACTCCTACACTTTATATTTATAATATTTAATACTCCTTTATAATATTTAATACTCTTATTCTTACTGTCCATATTGCCCATCTTTACTGGCTCTGGAACTGCTGTACTTTTGCTATTTTTGCCCTTATTTGTGACTCTTTTTAACATTTAATATTTGATATATATATATATTTTTTTTTTCTTATGCCTACTACGTAGTTGTTGCTTGCCTTGTCCTAAGAATTTCATTGTTCAGAATGACCTTGTGTGATACTGTGCATTTGATAAATAAAACACGTTGACTTTGACTTTGAATGGAGTTGATATGGGGACTATTCCCCATTTAATTTACATTGCATTATGTCATTTAGCAGACGCTTTTGTCCAAAGCGACTTACATTTTACATACATTTTGTTACTTGCTCAAACATACAGCAACATGATTAATCTGAAATGAAGAGAAAGTACAGTGCGCTCCTCAAATCAGCCCAGTGCTGGATGAGGCTGCCAGATAAAAAGAGTACCTTGATTGTATACTGACATGGAAATGCCAATAAATGTTTTTGTTGATCTTATGGAGGCTGGATGATGTAACTGCTCTGTCTGCGTTGGAGCATGTAAAATTGACTGAAAAAAACGCCTCCTTCACAACTTTAAGAGTTAATATCTTCAAAACTACAGTAGATATCAACAATCTATGTATATCAAAATTTAAAGAGTGTAGGACCATAGATGCTACTGACCGATTTTGGTGGTAATAAGTCAAACGGTGTAGGAGATGTTAAAAATGTGTTTTTCAAATAATTCAAAATATCTCAAACATTTTCCAGGCGGACCTTGAGGGTCCCTATGGCAAATTTATAGAGTACGGTTAGGTGGACATGTGTACCAAGTTTCATGTAAATCGGACAAACGGTGTGGGAGATACAGCCTTTTAAACTTTTTATTTTTGACCTTTAATTATAGCGCCACCATCAGGCTGATTATAATCTTAAATACATCAAAATCAATAGAGTTCTTCCTCTAGGGGTCATCAATGTCCATAACAAATTTTAAAAGATTGTTATAAAAACTATTCAAGTTATCACGTTCACACGAAAGATCTGCGGCGGACGAGACGGTGGACGCGGCGGCGGGTGGGGTGAATCCATTACATCCCCGAAACTCATTTTGGGGATATAATTAACTTTATGGAAAGTAAAGATCAACGGTTTCACTGTTTCTCTTTTGACACACGCATTCACCAGAAACCTGTGAACCTTGACTGAATGTGAAAACAAATGCTTAAACATCAGCTCCCAAAAAAATCAGCCCCCTCCTAACCGGAGGGAATTGTCAGATTAGATTAGATTGCCCACCCATCTGTTACACAGGGCCATATGCCGTAATTGGATATAGCTCAGTAATTGTAACATTTTGTTGTGAAGGAAACTTTTAATCTCAGAATTAGTGTCAAAATCACAACCGAAACTCCTTTGTTGCATGAACAGCTGGGGTTTGATTAATTGCTGTTCATGTGTTACTGTGATCTCACGTTTAGCTTCAGGATGGGGAAGAGGGAAATTCACTCAAAGAGAATACCTGTTCACTGGGTGGACACTGCCAGGACAGCACCCCCTGTCAGCTATGAAAAGAGAAAGACATGAGCAGGCAAAGAAAATGAGGTTGATCTAGCATCGCAAGAAGCACTGGCACAGAGCCTGGAAGTTTTTAGGGACCGTAATTCCTCCTTGATTGGAACAACTGTGAAATTAATGGCCTGTTCAATAGGCGTGGTGTATCACTCAAGTTGAGAGGCTGTGCTCCTTTCCGATAGAAACACTGTGTTAGTCTTTTCAGGGGTCATGTTTTTCAATCTGGCCTTGTGTTTGTGTACAAGTAATTGGATGCCCCGCAGGTCACAAACATGACAAACCTCTCTGCAGTGGCTACTACCTGTACAAATACAGGAAATGTCTGTGAAATGCAGAACCAGAATTGCAAAAATTTTCACTGAAACAGACTGAAGGTTATAGTTTCGTAACAAGTCATTAAAGCAAGACTCATCTTAATCATTGTCACCACTTCTCTCAGAGGTTCTACTTGATGCAGTAATTGGCAAGATACGGAGTGAACGCAGGCAGTAATGCTAAGTGACACATCAGACACTTGTTACAGTATAATAATCTGAAAAAGAGAAAGGTTTCTAGGATTTTTTTGATGTGATGTGCCCAGGCGACACCTTCAAGGTCAGCGGGCAATGCATGATTGATAATATTTTGAGGAAATGTTTTAAATTATTTTTTATTATTTTATTTCTTACCACATTTTTTAAACGTCATTTGACGTAATGGAATGAGAGGGCCCAGTGAGGTCACAGTGTGGAGCATGGGAGACAGAGAGGGGGCCTCTAAAGCCTCTGAACCTCTGAAAGGTTGGCATGAGGTTAGCAGGGATGAAATTCTGCCACGATTCCTCCCAAAAATGTGAAGGTTTTACATCTCATTGTTGGAACAATGAATGGCCATGTGTCTTGTTTGAGTTAGCACCATACTGTATCTCATAGATCACAGAGGGCTATTATATTGAAGCATTTCACAAGCTGTGTTGTTGGTCGTCACGATAAAGAGCCTGTGTCAAAACACCTACTGAGAGAGAATTATGTGACATCCGAAAAGTGTCTTTGACATACAGCTTGTCCTCAAGCCAGCTGCTGTACTGTGCTGAATTAAATACAGTGAGGCAAAAGCTTCAAAAAGCGTTTGCCTTTTTTTTTTTTTGCTGGAACCGTCAGAGAGTAATTTCATTTGTTCACAGTGAACGGTCACAGAACAGTGGGGTTCCTCTTTTAATTAGGTCTTATTTGGGCCAATTTAGCTAAGCAAAGATCACAGTGCCAGCCGTGATTAGTGATGGGGATTCAGTCAACAGGAGGAGGATGAAAGGGAAAGTGAAGAAACCTAACCGCTTTGGTCTTGGTTCTAATTGGTAATTGTGTGATCTCCAGGACCAGTTCTTGTTTGCTGTAATGCTGTGCTATAGTATTTACAGTGCAGTAGATGACAGCAGCATAAACTGTCATATAGTATTATACTTAGAAAAAGTAATGCGCCCTAATTTCATATAGTATTCTACGAATCAAGTGAAACAACAGGTGAGGCTCCCATGACTGAAACAGGCAGTAGCTTGACACTGAAAGCTTGGTGGAAAGTAAGGGTGCAGAGGTCAGAGTGGTGGATGGACGTCTACATTTGCCTTCAGCTCCCAGGTTCAATTCTGCTGAGTGAATTTTTCATTTTCAGCAAAACTTTTTCTTATTTAGCCATGACCACACATTACCATAAGTTATAGTTGCCTAACCTTAACCTTAACCCTAACTTTGACCAAAGTTGTTTTAGTGCAGGGTATAGTATAAAGCATAGTGATAAGTATAGTATAAATCAGGCCATTCGTAGGTGTAGTACGAATGTGCATAACTTTTCGTAAGATGATATACGAACGGTTGTATGAGAACACATATATATCCATTCCATAGCACTGGGGTCCTGTGCAGTATAGTGGGTAAAGAGTAGCACTGACACTGTCAGGGCCACTGGGATTCCCACTGCAGCCACTCTTACAATTTTATCATGTCTTGTCTACTTTCAAATGACTTGATTTTAGTCTCGTCTTTAGCCTATAGGATATGAAAACTTAGTTGTAGTCAGGGTCGGCACGGTGGATCAATAGGTAGATCAATAGCACATCGCCTCACAGCAAGAAGGACCCGGTCCTGGCCCTTTCTGTGTGGTGTTTGCATGTTCTCCCCGTGTTCGCCTGGGTTCCCTCCAGGTGCTCCGGTTTCCTCCCACAACCCAAAGACATGCAACTCAGGTGGATTGGAGACTCTAAATTGCACATAGGTATGAATGTGAGTGTGAGTGATTGTCTGTCCATCTGTGTTAGCCCTGTGATGGACTGGTGACCTGTCCAGGTGCTTCCCTGCCTTCTGCCCAATGCATGCTGATAGGCTCCAGCCCCCTGAGACCCTTGAAAGCATTAAGCAGGTAGATAGAGTGAATTCATGAGTTGTAGTCGGAGAGGGATGGATTGAGAGACTGGATTCCCTGGGCAGCAGCAGCTATGGTTTCACAGTTTGGATACGCTGCTCACTGCCCTACTACTGTGTGTCTCAGTAACAGGCTTATTGACACTATACAGTTAGAAATTAGTGGCTGATCCCTGTGTTCCCTAATCAGCTATTGTTGTAACTGAAGCCCTCAGATGAGATGGCTTTATGTTTTCTGGTGACTGTTTGTAATTCTCATGATCTAAAGATTGATGATGCAAAGCAATTCGTTTTAGATAGAGCTTGTCCTTTAATTTTGATCATAAATATGAGAGTAGTAAAGTGCCATGTCAGCATTACTATACAGGGGCCTAATTAATGCATAGTAAATGCATTCATGCAACGTTTACACTGAAATGCAAAGTAGAAGTAATTTAATCTACTATTGAAATAGAATGATTTGAATAATTTTTCACTTGTTTTAAGTAAAATAATATTTTAAGAATGAATAAGAGAAAATGACTTGTTAAGTTGGTTATTGTTGCCGTGGAGCTGATTTGCATTGAATTTCAACAGATCTATAGCCTTTATGGGCAATGCTCTGTCCTGCAGTCTCTTGTGTCCACCAGGGGCTGTGCTCCAAATGATGGTCATGCCATTCTTCCTTCTATTTCATTTACTGAGAGGCCAATTAAAATCCACTTATTACTCAGCTAATTTGGTGTCCAGAGACATAAACTGTCTGTGTCCCAACATGACCTTGTTTAGCATTTCACACTTCCTGCTGTAGACACTGGAACATGTGTGCCAGCGTGGACACACATGCACTCACTCATGCACATGGACACACACACACACACAAACACACACACACGCACACACAGAACAGTCAAAATCAGCACTTGATTAAGTTTCTTTCTATAGTGTAAGGTCACAAGGTTGGGGGTTGGTGCTTGCGACTTAGAATGAGAGATTAAAAAGCAAGAGAAACATACAGATGGCGAAATAATGAAATGAGAGGAAGACAGAAACATATTTCAGCAGGTCTAATTTTAGTCCACCATTCTCTTTCCACTCAATTTTGCTCGGAAAGGTGACTTTGTCGTAAATCTTGTTAACGCCCCTTCCATGCTCTTAGAGCCTTTTCCGCAAGCTACAAACGACCACATTCTTGTCAAGGATACATTTTAGGAAAATTATGTTAGAAACAAAAGGCTTTAGGTACCATACGATTTTATTTGCCTTCTGCTTACAGTTTATTAACCCAGGTACTGTGCATATACTGTATATATAGTCTAGTTCACAATGGTTAAAGTTAAGTGGAACAGAAAAAGCTTTTAATTATTCATATTTTGGGAATGATCAATATGACAGGTGACACTCTCTCTTGTCTCTCCTGCCCTGCAGTACATAAAAGCCTTCTACAACAAGACATGGATAGAAAGATACGGGGAGCCTGTCGGAGCAGAGACAGCCACCCTCCTGTGGTCTATCACAGTCTCCATATTTGCTATCGGGGGCCTTCTCGGAACGCTCGCCGTCTCTTTAATCATCAAAGTCCTTGGAAGGTAAGATGACTCATTCCAGAGTACAAACATGATGATGTCTAAGTTGCTCATAATCAAGTCCTGTTCCACGTCTCTGTTTCTCTCTATCCAGGCTTGGTTCAAAGGCATGGCACAATTAACCTTTATCCTTGCACTGACATACTTTTTTTCAGTGATGACTGTATCCATCGAGTTACCGAAGCTGGCTAGAACTAAATCTGTATTCTCTCTCTTGAAGCTGTGAATAAGCTTCTGTTCCATAATATACTGCAGCCTCTTCTTTCCTCAATTTTTTTTCCTCTTCTCTATTCATCTCAGTTCCTCTCATTCCCCTCTGTACCTCTTGGAGTTTCTCCCTCCCCTCCCTGTCAATCTCTCTAGATCCATCTATCTCTTCTCCCTGTAATTCTGTCATCCCTTCAGCTTTTCTCTCTCTCAGACTCCATCCCTCCAACTCTTTACCTTTGCCACTGTAAGCATTCAGGATGCACACCGGCATGTGGCTTCATATAGCACGTAGGAAGAGGCAGAGTACCTTCTGTCCAGGGATTCTCAGTGGGGTTAGGCAGTGGAGGTTTACTTTAATGGATGCACCATCGGCTCCCCGGTGTCTTCCTCCAGGTTCTGTCTCTGTCTGTCAGTGGCTGCTTGCTGTTCCTACCAGCTATGCTATGGCTAATATGGTTCTATTCTGCAGTGACACCAGGAGAGCTTGACTAAAACTCCACTAATTGCTAATTACATTTCCCACCAAATTGTCATCGGCTTTCATGCGTTATTCATATGAGCGTGTTTCTTTGAATGTGGAATGAATACGTCAGTGCCGCGCAAGACCCAAGAGAAGGGCCATATAAAAATAAACACCATTTGTGTGGGCTTTCCTTTCCCTCTCACTGCAGAGTTGAAAAACTGGAGGGCGTAAACTAAATTGAACACAATGTGTCCATTAAGTCAGATGTACAGTGTGGCGTCCCAGTCACTGAGTAGATACTGCGGTAGCTGTTGCATTTTGAACATGGCTTGCAGGCACAAATGGAAAGTGATGGGAAAGCAAACTTGTGAGGCATCTCCAGCACTAAACCTCCTCAGAGTTACTCAGCAATACTTTATATTGATAGACTCATTAATGCACATGTCAGAAATAGTAACTGTAAATTACACTTTTATGATATAATGTATTATATATATGTATATAAATGGTGTCAATCAATCATAAGTGCTCTCACTCACTGGAAAATTCTTTTGTTGCTTTTGTTAGGGATGTTCTTAAGGATTTAATGTGTAAATATTCTATTTTTCTTTATTAAGGAATGCTTTCTGAGCCAAATAACCCACATATGTTATAAGTCATTCTTTATCATATGTGATAATGATCTGCAGTAATGAACCACCCTCTGCGTGTCAGTGCTGTTATAGTCCCTCAGACCCACTGGAGGGGGAAATGCAGGAAGATGGTCTTTGTACTTCACTCCAATTCTAATAGCTGTTCCACTGTGTTGACAATTTTCTCCTAGTGCCGACACTGGGGACCGGCCATAATGATGCACTATGCTTTGATTCTCCCGGGTGTCTCCCTTGATTTACCGACTGCTATAGTGGTCATAATGTGGACTCTACTGGCATGTTGACACCGCAGTGCGAACATCCCTTGTTTTCTCCATCCCTCCCCACGCCCCCACATCCTACTTGAAGGCTGTGTGAGTGAGACAGCTGGTCTGACCAAGCGCTAGCAGTAATGAAAGCTGAAGTTTGGCTGTCTCACTGTGGCATATACTGTATCTCCCATTCTTCACTTGAGACTTTTGGGAGAATAAAGAGAATATGCACCCCGAACTTATAATTGTCCCCTCTGAGTCACTATCAGGGGAACAACACAGAGAAATCTACAGTCATTCCACTACTATGTAAACAAAGGTGTGTGAATTCAATATGAGCTGTCTCCTACTCCGCCATACTGGGTTGATCACTTTCTTTAACATGTTGGTTAATGTGATAATGAGATAATTATCTGAAATACAAATTGAGGCTTGTTTAGGATGCAAAATGTAGCAATATCTTGGCGTGCTTTATTTCCTACTGTTTGGTTTAAACCCACCAAACCTTTTTCACAGGGCTTAGAACTGTGAAAGTTACAAAAATATATAACCTTCTAGGTTTTACATATTGCCTGACTCAGAGGCTCCAAATGAGCATATTAGACAGGAACTTTAACAAGTACCCACATGCAGCATTTCAATGTCAAGTCACGTCCTCAAAATTAGATTAATGAGGCTGTATCTGGGTTCCTTATTATCACCGGAAAATAAAGATTTGAGTGCAATTCAAGTTGAGAGTTTGAGCGAAGTTGAAAATCTTAAGCCAAAAGAGTAATCAAGTCCCCTGATAATTTTTTCTTGCAAATGACCCAAAGATGGCAGGATTATTACTAATTCTATTATGCAAAGAATCGGGAGTCATCCACACATGCTCTCACAAGGGCATATTGGATCATTAATTTTTTGGGGGTAGGTGGAGAAAAAGTAATTTGCTTCTGACTGTCAGTGGTTTGCCGACTTATTGCGCACCCTGAGCTCCAGGCTTGCAGACAGTGTGATGAATTTCTCAGGTTTAGGGCTAGCTGCGTTCCAGGTGGAACGAGCCGTGGTGCAGGACTACAACCTCTTGCCTCCTGCTCCCCCCAGGGGCCACTCTCCAGCAGCGGCAATATTACCTCAGTACTCAGAAATAATATACATTTCAAAGAATCCATTATCCACTAATGATGAGGATGTCACTCTCGGAGCAGGAGGAGACTTCTGAAGCCTTTATTCTGAGTCATTTGCGGAAACTAAACCAGCAAATTACAGGAAAAGAGCAGAGAGCCAAGGTCAAGGGACTTGTCTAATGCGATGTTATTCCCTTAAGATTCATCTTAGAGCTCTCTTGATTTGGCTGAAACTTATTATTCATCTTCCCTCAATATCCTCTCCCAGACTTCTGTGGCCCAGCTGGTAGTTTTGCACATTGTCTTAGAAAGGTTGAAATTCAGAAGTCAGGAAGAAGAGTTGAATATATATTAGCCGGTGAGAACACATTGAGCAGTTTAAATGAAGAGTACTTTAAAGAGTGACCAACTGGTTCATTAAAAGTTTGGCTGGCCAGTGTGGCTTGGGTTAAAGTGACAGTATTTTTTTCTATCAGTCTATTTTTTTTATATCAGTCCTATATTTTGGTATGATTCCTGCAGCCAGTATTGTAGTTGAGGCCACCTAAGGCAAGACTGAGTCAAACCAAGACTTTCAGGGGGACGAGACTGAGTCAAGATAGAGACCAGAACAATCCAATTGAGGATCACGACTGGCATTCTGTTGATCTGTCATAGTGAGTGTCAAAATTTACATCAGTTTCTCTGCTAATATTTCAAAACAAAAAAACATAATTTAGGCATTTTAGTCAAATACAATTGGGCATATGATAGAGATTACTACATGCCATTACTACATGACATGAATTATAGAATCAAAGAGAACTAGTTCAAACACTTAAAGGAATAGTTCACCCAAAATTTAAAATTCGGTCATTATCTACTCATTCTCATGCCAGTACAAACTCGGGTGAGTGTTTTTTCTTCATACAACTTACCTGGAGTTCTCCAGGCTCGCTGCTGGAGGAGCTTCTTCCAGTGAATGGGGAGCCGGACGTTCTGCTTCAAAAAGGGCAATAAATGTCCATAAAATTACTCCATAAAGCTTGTGTAGTATAATCAAAGTCTTCTGACGCCTGACGATCGCTCTATGAGTCGAAAAAAATGTAATTTGATCCATTATTTCATGAAAATCGCCATTGCATGTACTTCTGCATTACCAAACCTCACGAGGCCACCGTGGCCGCGCAAGGTTTATGTGTGCGATAGTGCGCGACCTTCATCTCGTGAGGTTTGGTAATGCGGAAGTACATGCAATGGCGATCGACTCAAATTTTCATGAAATAATGGATCAAATTACGTTTTTTTTCGACTCATACAGCGATCGTCAGGCGTCAGAAGACTTTGATTATACTACACAAGCTTTATGGAGTAATTTTATGGACATTTATTGCCCTTTTTGAAGCAGAACGTCCGGCTCCCCATTCACTCCCCATTCACTGGAAGAAGCTCCTCCAGCAGCGAGCCTGGAGATCTCCAGGTAAGTTGTATGAAGAAAAAACACTCACCCGAGTTTGTACTGGCATGAGAATGAGTAGATAATGACCGAATTTTAATTTTTGGGTGAACTATTCCTTTAATTGCTGCTATCTTATGATTCAAATTTTCCAGTCATTTGGTGCCATTGTAAAGGCGAGTTTTGTTAGATCCAATCGCATGTAAAAGACAAACAAATTATTCTCAGATGATGTGAACAAGGTAGACTATGATGACACTACAGTTGTGTACTTGACTGGTCTTGAAATACATTTCAGAGTCTTTGCTGTCCGAAACCAAGTCAAGACAGAGTAAAAATGTTGTCAATTCAGAAACACTACCTGCAGCTTTCAAGTTTCCTGATTTGTCATCAACCAAAGTTTAGCAGTTCTGGATTGTTCACAGGCCTTTCCATTTTGTTTGAACAGAAAATGGTTGTTTTTGGCCCCCTCAACTCAACTACACTATAACGACGAGTCATGGGTTTTTGTTGGCAGGTAAAAATCAAACAGCTTTCACAAAGAAAGCTTTGGGTAACCTATCCTTGGGTCAGTGAATTCAAAGTGGCCATTTCAGGGAATACGTTTGTGTCTCAGAAGTGAAGAGATGTTCAATAGCAAGTTGGAGGTCATGCCTTTGTGAGATTTCAAGGGGTAATTTGAGTCTGTTGTCTGGAAGAGAGAGCAGTAGTATGAGAGAAGCTATGAGTTTGCCCCATTCTTAAGTGTTGTTGATATTGTGGTAAAATGATCCTGCTGATTGTTTTTATGTTCAACTTTTTCAGGCACAAAACACCTTATGGAATTCCTATTGAGCACAAGCTGTTTCAGAATGAACAGCTCAGTAGTGGCCACAGAAGACAGGCAGCAGGAGGACTAATGCTCAGCAACCCTGATTAAGAACCCCATTTTCTGTCTCAGCCTTTCTGAATATCTGCCAAGTACTTCTGAATTGATCGTGCGTTTATCAATTTGCCTCAGCTATGAAAAGGCAGACTGCCGATGAGCAGGTTCCCTGAATAGTTTCCTTTAGAGAATAGTCATTTACCATATCTTCCTGTACCTTTTTGGATTAAAAAACAGAAAAATAATAAGGGTGTGCGCCAAGATATCATTCTGTGCATTCATCCAATCATGCATTTAGCTTGCCTGATTATTGGCAGGCAGTATTTTTTGAACTTTTTTTTTTGAACCTTTGTCTTGGCTGGGAAAGTTTGACGAATGGATTTGAAGCATGGATGTTGTTTTTTTCAGCAGCGCCGTCCTTCACACTCACTCAGTTACACACACACACACTTGGGAGTGGCCTAGAGTAACACAGTTGCCATGCTCAAGGGCACCTCAGTAGCAGCTGTGTCAAACCAGTCTGGGATTTAAGCTACACCGGTCACAAGATAGCTTCTCTCTAGGCAGGAATCAGCTGCCAAATTGTTGAACAATAAACACAAGCATACTAACAAACTGTGACCATTGACAGCTGTTGTCTGATCCAGGCACACCCTTTATCCACCATGTATTTTCTTTGCTATGAAATCCATAAGTAACTTTAATGGATTCAAAAGCTCTGTCTGCTTCTGCTGCTCTCTTTGGACAACATAACTCAAATTGTACATTTCAAAAGACAGGAATACACTCCCACGTATTTCTATTAAGTGAATGGTAACTACTTGATTCTTTTTTTTTTTTTTCTTGAATGCAGTTTTTTATGTTTCTCTTTTTCTGTTCCTGAGGGACAGTATGCATGAATTCAGTCTTCATTTCCTTATCCCCTTGATGCAGTCTTGAATGAATGTGACATCCTTATTATCCACTCTTCATTATTCCTTGCTCACAAAGGCTTTTTAGCACATATATTGTCACCTAGGCCATGTAAGCTTAAAGCATAACAAGGAAGTTTTGGCTCCAACAAAACAACTTTACTGAAATGTGTCAGAAGATAGGTCGGTGGACTGTGGAAAGAAGTCATCGCAGGCAGAAGTTACATGTGCTTGTTGTGAAATACTTGTGTATTCAGTAGGGATTCTTATTTGAAGGCAGAGATTGAAGGGCATTAGAGAGATGGCTTCCTACCGACTTTGTTTTTGGCCTTGGGACCAGCTTAAAAAAAGAAGAGAGAAATCAACACTTGATAGGAGCATTCAAAAACAACTAGGTCATTCACCTTGAAAAAGAACACACCAAAACAAAGCAATACAAAACAAAACAAGGGCACACCAATTCATTTTCAAGCACTTTAATTTTTCCAGTGCTAATGCTTGTAAGTGAATTGGATGGACATGACAAAGCATGGAAAAATATCACCACAACAAGCCTGGGGTAATCTATTAAAAACAAAGCAACAAACAAAGCAACAAACAAAGTAACGCGTTGTGGTCCACTCCCTACATGGAGGGAATTGTCATGTGATTTGGCTCTGACCTGGGAACTTAAAACACTGTGATTCTGCAGGCCATTACTCGTAATTTTATGCAAACAGTTTCCTGCTCATCTGTCGCTTGCATGCACATAAAATAGGCCTGACATGATTGGTATGTCAAACATGTTTAGTTTGCTGTGTTTCCCTCTCGAATATCCTCTGTATAAATAAATAATTTCGTCTTTCTTGACAAATTGATATTTTGAGCAAGTATACATTGCGCAGATAAAGCTATTTGTTCAATCATGAAGGAATAAATTACATTAATTTAGATGAATAGGATGACATTTGTGACAGCGGTCAAGATGCACAATGTTCAACATGAATCTTTCAGCAGACAGCCAGTGATGATGAATATTAACACTATAACTTAATGTTTCTTTCTTGACTGAAGGATGAAAATATAGGCATTGATTTTTTTTTTACCACTAAAGTAAGATACAGTATATGGACAGTGTATGGGAGAGATGTAGAGGGTTGTGAAGAATTGATGATATTTATGTATTTTCATCATCCTTATGGGTATTGGAGACACCCTGCTGCAGTCTTATTAAAGGCTCTGAGCGGGATCATTTCCACCTGTGGCCTATTGCTGACAATTCTCCACTCCACTTCCCTTCTCGCTTTTTTCCAACTATCTCTTTCCCTTCTTGGCTGTAGAAAGGGCACCTTGCTACTGAATAACGGCTTTGCAGTAATAGCTGCTCTGCTGCTGACCCTGGGGGAGAAGGCAGGATCTTTTGAGATGCTCATCGTTGGTCGTCTTATAATGGGGGTGGACTCTGGTAAGCGCTTTTTTTACTAGGCTGGAGGAATCTGCCGATTGTCCTGCTCTGCTAAAAATAGTCACCAGGAGATGTACAAGACTCTTAATGACTGAATCCTATCAATTTTGCAGCATTGAGCATATAGGCTGCATTTCTTGGAGGCAAAGCTGCTCTAGAAGGAGAAATAATCTTATTGGTTGAGTTAAACCTCAATGGGCGGAGCCAAAAAAATATTTTTCTGGTTAAGTAATGTTAGACTGAAGTCTAGTGAAAAAGGCAATAAGAGAGGAGATAGCTAATTCTATAAAACCTAGCGCTCTTGCTACTAAAAAAAAATGCAGTCTAGCCATACTAAGTTATCTAATACTAAGTCTTTGCCGTATATATTTTTTCTTTATATTTTGACCAACTAAAATTCTAATCTGCGAAATATCTGACATAACCTGTGGGATTTTTGTGCCAGCTATCCATCATATAAAACATGCAGCCACAGCTTCCACACCAACATTTTAAGATAATATCACTTTATGACAATGATGTAATAGTTTCAATTAATTTATCTATTTATTTTTTTTCTGACAGGTATAGCTCTCAGTGCCCTCCCCATGTATCTAGGAGAAATTTCCCCAAGACATGTCAGAGGCTCCATTGGTCAGTTTAACGCCATCCTGATCTGCTTGGGAGTGTTCACTGGACAAGTGCTGGGGCTGCCCGAGCTGCTGGGCCAGGTCAGTGCTGCTGGGGGTTTTTATGCACTCAACACTGCACATTGGATTTAAGGAGAAAACTACACTGCCTACTGGTATCAAGGGACACACTTAATATAATGAGTACTCATTTTATCCAAGAGAAATGCCCAGAAGTATTTCAAACATTAGAGAGCTCTACGGCTCAGTGTATCATAGTACATACCATGTAATCTGTTTCTCCCATCTTTCTTCTCGCACTTGACAATACTACAGAAATGCCAAATAAAAAAAATGAATAAAATGAAGTAAAAACTATAATACAGTGGTACATACAAAGATTCCAGCTTGAGCTTGTCCGAGACTGGTGCTTGCACTTAATGATTTCACATCACTATTTAGCCGGCCAAATTACCAGGGCGGGCTGGCTGACAAGATTTTCCCCATCAGCACCATGTCTTAGCCACCGTATCCCTCCCCACTTCAGTAATGAGTTCACGTTTTCACCCTACATAGTATTTGATTGGTTCTGTCTGTCCCCCGTTTCAGTCAGGCGTCACGTTGAATTCGCAATCACGTCTTCTGCATCCAGGGGAAATGGATAACCTTTCCTCTAGGGTAAGGAAAGGTTATCCATTTCCCCTGGATTAGCCATGTTGATGAGGCCTAGTAAACCTACTGCTGTGACTCTCTCACAGCAGGGGATCCTATACCCATCTATACACATGATTATTCATGTGCCAGATTTTCACTGTTATCAGTTAGGGCTGAAAACAGACATTAGCCCAAGGCACAGATGCATTGCAAGCCAAATTCAGTGGTATAATATACATTGACAGAAAGCCAATGACATACAAACAATCTACTCCTGGCACCTTCTGTTGACTTGTATTGCTCTTTAGCTCATTGCTTACCTTGGCTCTGAATTAACAGCTGAATGTAGTGCCTCTAAAGTGCTTTCTCAAATTCATGGCATGCAATCCCCATTCCTTCTTTTGCCAATTGTGTATGTTCAGAAAGTGTGAGAACTTTAATCCCATGGTAATGATGTGACTCATGACCTGAATGCCTTCTTGTGTTCCTGTCACTATTGTATCCGGACTAGGCCAAATGGATATGTTATTAATCCATACACTGCTAGGGAAAACATTTTATGGTAAAAGCAGATTTCTGTGTGGGAGGTTGATTGCTTCTAGGTTGCTGTGGGAGCCAGTGTGTGGTGTAGTGTCATAGCTGTTAAATGAAACTGACAACATTTAACACACAAACACACCACACATAACATGCAGGCATGGGGGAAGTAAGCCAATATTGTCGTCTGCTACAGTATACAGTATGTTCACAAGTGAACTGTTCAAACAGAGAGTGCTCTTCAGATAGATCCTATTTATTTATAAGAATCCTATTAGGAAGGAAAATATGAAGATAGTTAAGCAAATACTTAAAAACTATTTTGATGAATATCAACTTTTCTTAACTTGTTAAGACTGTAACTAAAGTTACAAAAAATATTTATAATTAAGAGGTTTCTTTTTCCTATGAAGGTTTTGTGAATCCGGCCCCAGATCACTTTTCTTACATTACGTGTAAGTAAACTTGATTATGTGTGAGTTAATGACTGTGATGATTGAAGGAAAGATCTACAAAGTATCTGGAATGCTCTGGAGTGCTTTGGCACAGTGAAGCTGCTATGTTTCCTCATTTTCTGTCTTTTTTACTCTAATCTGTCCTTGACCATGTTCATTGTTGAGTGAATGAGAACAGAAGCAAGACTTAGATTAGATAAGGTCCTTTCTTTTTGTCGATCTAGTGTCTCTACCAGCGCCGTACAACTGGTATTGGAGTTCATTAGGTCAGATGAAGAAAAGGGTTAAATTGACAGATTTAGTGGTACCAATTCTTTTCTTGGGACAGCTCATCTTGAGAGGTCAGGAGGAAATGCCAGTTGATTTTGACATTATCTGATGTTAGTTCAAGGTTTTTAGCACCCTGGTTAAGATTAGAAAGTATGTGTTACTCTCACCCATAGCTGGAGGATGAGAATGTTGCGATCCCAGAGCTGATTTGATGGTAGCACAAAGACACACGACAGCCTATGCTGTACACTTCAGAAACACTGGTACATTAAGCACAGATAAATAGAGCAGTCTCCATGTTGCTTGACCATTTCATAATGTCAAAAAGGTGGATAATTGCATTCTATTTGGGATCTTAAGCTGTCTAATAACATGAATAATATTCCACAGTGCATTTGCTCGCATTCCAGCAATGTTTTAAGAATAGTATCATATTTACGTCATAGTATCATATTTATATTTTTGGATAAAACTCTCCTTTTAGAATGTTATATTTCTATTATAGACATATGCCTATACTGCATGAGGGCTTAATCAGTTTATTATTAAAGTGTTCTCTGTGAGCGTCTCATGAGCCTTCCCTTCCTTTCTCTCCAAATCCAAGATTAAGCACAGTTAAACTAGTAATGTCAATCTTCTTTACATCTAAGGGGAAGGAAAAAGAAGCATATTGCATTTCTACACCATGATTTCTTGTTTTGAATTTAAAATCACCTTTTTTAAGCTAGCGTGTAAATATGCAAACTCTGATATCTGACCGTTGATTTATTATGAAGTCAAATTTCTTCAGACCCAAATTCATCCCTCCCTGAATCAATGTGCATTTTCAAGCAGTGCAGGCAGAAATCAATATTGTTTGGATTTCAATTTATCTCTTGAACATCAAATCCCCTGGTCCTTGGTGTTATTTTCAGAGGATTTGACCAAGTTGAGTGAACATGCTCCGATGTTTTTTTTTTTGCCTTTGTGACTCTGCAGTGACATTTATACATAGGTGTAGTGGCCAAGCACTCATTTTTAATTTATAAGGATTGGCTGAACCCATCCATCATTCCAACCTCCAGACCACCTTCATAAATATCATATGGAGTTGTATATGTTAGTATATAGCCAATGTGTATTCATATCTGCTGTTTGGTGCCCTTCAGGCACGTTGGTTTTTGACAAGAGCATCACAAACATCACATGTGACATTGTGACATATTTGATGGTAATGGCACCACTGTGTTTGCTGGCTTTTGGTTGTGAGATTCAAACAGGTTTCCTGTCCATTGAGGCTTGTATTAATGGGAGCCGATTAGGGATGCAAATTTTCAGAAATTTCCTTAATCGATCGTCGGTCACGTTAATGACCAATTAATCGATTAATCATTATGTAAAAAACAGCTTTTGACAGAAAATAGAAAATACAAAATGCGTGTTTTTTTTGACGGTGACAGTCAGTCCATCCGCTGAAACACACGCTCCGGGGGAACAGCTGTCCCGGGTCGGGAGGCACAAATAGTGTCGCGCCAACTTCGCCAGCCGGGGGAATGCATTCTCTTTCATTGTGCTTATAGAGGTGCTATATTTCAACTTTGTATTACAATGTTTACAATGAACTCTGTTGTCTTTTCGGGTGTAATGCTTCCGCCCGCTTGCTTGGCTTTCTTCTTCCTCTGTATAGGCGGTGAAAGTTAAATTGCGCCCTTGTGGCGGTAAATCATTTCCGAAAAAAATGAGAAATAGCACATAACGTACATTATCGATTAATATATGCTTGATCGATCAAATTGTTAACGGTGAGCCGATCTATGATGTCAGTCGGTGTGGGGTGCAAAATGGTGATAAGCTTTGACAAATGATAATCACTCTAACCTTCATACCTGGCCACTAACCTTCTCCCAGCAGGGGAACATGTTTATTCCAGCTTTACAGCAGGAACAAGCCTTTAGCCTGTCTCTCACTGAACTCTCCCTAGAGACTGACCTTATCAGCATTCTTCAAATGCAGCTTGCACCAGTAAGACTACAATCAACTGCCTTAATGGGCCCTTATTATCTATCCTCCTTCACAGCCGACTTTGCCCTCTGTGGTTTGTGGAGTACAAAAGTCAATAATATAGAAAATCAGTGGGGTGTCATACTCAGTGATGGTTCCTCAACTGCAATTCATTTGTTCACACTGGGTATTAGACATTAGGGTTATGTGGTGTACTAAATAGGTTTGGTTGATATTTACCTGTAGATACTGTCTGTATGTGTCTACGTTTGAGCTCTTTGCACTCCTGAACATATACTAATCCTGTAACCCTCTGAGAGAAAAGCCATGCACACGCTGTCAATCATGATGAGGGATAAGAGCCGCAAGTTTATACCTGCACTCGTTTCATAATGTATCCCTGGCTTTTCAGACATTCCTTACATTAAGAGCATTAAAGGTAATGATTTCAGTTCAGTTCAGTTTTATTTTATTTATAGTGCAACATCACCCCAAGGGGTCTCTGCACACTTTACAACAAAATAAAAGCATTTAAGAATGTGTACACACACACATGCATAACCACACATACATTTTGCACTGATATTTCCACATAGAGACATACGCACATGGATAAACATGGCATGGCAGGGATAATTCCGAACATGGATACACATACACATGACAAAATTCAAATTAAAACCCACATGGATAGACATTAAAACAGATTTCCCGTTTTAATGAATAATTTAATATACATATATATGTATATTGCCTTAGTTAAATGTGCGTATGTAAGTAATGCGTGTATGAAAGTAAATATAATGTAGTTCATTACTTGAAAACCACCGTGATTGGAGAGGTGAGTTTGTTCTTCATCTATTTGTTGTTATTGATAGTATAGAAAGTTTCCTACTCAACAGATGTGCTCATAGATATTCAGGCTGGTAGATGGACATCAGTGTTGACATGTGGGCAAATTTGGTTGGTTTGCTCCCAAATACCAATTACATATACACACATGGAAGATTCATTAATGTCAATTGAATTGTACAGACCTACAGTGAGTAGTAGTGTAGTGTACGTCATCAGCTGATCAGCTATTAGCTGTCCCATCCAAATAGCACATCAGCTCATCAGTATCACCTGACTCTTACACTCACATATTTAAACGAGTCAATGAGGCGGTCTTTATAATCTGACAGCTCACACTCACTCTGCTGATCATTCATTCCACTGCGGCTGTTGGCCCAAGTCGTTGCAAAAAATCACTCAAGATTTCTACACAGATCAGTATTTGCTCATGGTGAGAAATAGAGACTGTGTTTTGTGGTGCCTTACCTTCTGTCTGGTTCTCAAGATGTCTTGCTCTGAGCTAGATGAAGAAACCCGCATATAGACCTTGAAATAATAATGCCAGTCCACGTTCCTTCGCCAAGGAGAGAGCCATGTTTGTGCTGCCCGTCCTGCAGCTGCCACCGGCACTGCTGTGACTTCCATTAAGAAGTGAGAGTCCAAACTCGGATAACTTTGACCCGACGGCCTCAGTCATGAATGCCAGCTTCAAGCCTTGGAAACCATTATCCTGTCTTTATCCTGCCCACTCCATCTCTAGCAGCTGCGGCTCATTAGACACCAGGGCATTCCCTTCATAGGGGCGTTTGTTGAATGCTGTTGGTGTCCAGTCCACGCTGATGGCGTCCCGTCACCGCTGGGGCTCAAATGAGAAGGGCTTCGTAAGCAGTGAATTGCAACATGCTTGTTGCTTCACATAGGGTAGTATCTAGGTACAGAGGATATAGGTACATAGGCTAAGTACATTTGGTGCATAGGATATTTCCCTTGTATCAAGATAGTACTAAAGTATCGTGCTGCATGTTAATGAGAGGGGGCCAGCATGCTTACTGAGCTCATGCCTCTAATGAGAAGGACTTTGTAATCATCCAAAGGGAATTGCAACATGCTTATTGCTTCAGATATGATAGGTACATGTACTATTATGAGGACGGTCAGGTGCTGGCTCTGTTGTTTTGGGGTTTTTTTATGCGCTCCCTGCTAATTCAAGACTCGAGCATGGAGCAATCTTTTGTTTTGGGGGTTTTATTGCACTCCCTGCAGAATCTCTTGTGTGCTGCTTGGATTTGAGGAGCATTATCAAGAGCAGAGCCTTGTCCGACAAATACAACTGTATAACCATTTGTTGTTGTAAATGGTCCAAACTCCTTTGACGTAAGTGTCTCTGACTGAAATGGAGCGTTGCGTTAGTTCAGGCAGAACACTGACGTCATGCACACCATCAGCTGGTCGGCTATCAGCTGTCCCATCCAAACAGTACATCAGTATCAGCTGATGACAGCTCACACTCACTCTGCTGATCATTCAGGCCACTGCTGCTGTCGCTGCAGAAAACTCCCTCTATCACCCCAACCTCCTGCTGCTGTTAGCTGTACACAGGACACTTGTGCAAGCTATCTCTGAAGTACAGTATGTCTGGTTGTAGGTTATGGTTTTCATATTATTGTTGATATGATATATGATGTCTACTATGCCTCCGAATGACTGGGGGAGTCTACTATGCATTAATAAAATATATATAGGCACAAATTCAAAATCTCATTTGAAATATATTTTCTCACATTTAAGGGAAATGATATCTCAAGTTGAAAATAATAGATGTTTCATGTGAAGGGAAATAGTTTTTATGTATTTAATGTTCAGCAACCTACATGAATAGAGCTGAATCTGACTAACTAGCTGCCAGCCTGGAAACAAAAGAGACACGTTGTTTACAGTGATCCAATATTATATTTATTGACTGTAGCAAAGCACAATGCCCCATATTCATAAAACTCACCGGCAGGGTTAACAACGCTGTAGTGGGTAAGACCGTGGCGGTGCAGTTTCTCTATTCATAAACTGGGTTTACCACCTCAGTTTCACTGCTTGCACTATTTTGGCATCACCGCCCGCTTCTGATCATTTGCATGTCCCATTAGCGATTCATAAAAGCACATCTACATCATATCTCTAAAAGCTATGTTTTGGCACTGTGTTTCAGTGCTGTCCTTGCAAACAGGTATTAGTGGTTAATACATTTGCAAGTGACACAACCTCTTCTCTTAATATACAGAGTTCTGCTGGTGAGAACTTCGTCTTTCTTTGCCCTTCTGATAGGTGCATTCCATTGTGCTTGTGCATGGGCGTGGATGATCAGGGGGGTGTTTAATATGCAAAACTTCATTTACACATTGATTTTCATTGCCTTTTACCGGGACAATAACACCACAGTAAAGTGTCTCCACAACGGTAGTACCGCCACGGTAACTAAATGAATCACCTCAAATTACCACACCGCAGATTTTACTCCATACACACTCTTAAGAACTGCTTTGCAGACATTAGGTGTTGGATGTCAGAAGTTTTTACAGCTGAATGACAGCAAATCAGAAATACTCCTATTTGGCCTTCTTAGCTCCAAAAACCTTGCTCTAAAGGATCTTGGTAGTCTGTCTTCCACCACAAAGCCAGCGGCTAGAAACCTAGGTGTGACCTTTGACAGCGACCTGACTTTTGAAGAACAAGTAAAGAGACTACTGCAGTCTTGCATTCTACAGTTGAGAAGTATATCAAAAATCTAATTGTTTTTATCCTTCTCAGATCTAGAGAAGATCCTTGCTTTTATCTCATCTTGTGTATAGACTACTGTAACTCCCTCGATTCCTGCCTCAGACAAAAGTCACTATCACGCCTCCAGCTGCAGCAGCTAGGAGTTTAACTGGTACCAAACAAATATAATATATAACATATAATATATTCTTAATTTTACCATCTGTCCACTGGTTACCAGTTACATGCAGAATTGATTTCAAGATTTTACTGATCACGGTTAAAGTTCAGCTAGATCTGGGCCCGTATCCACAAACATTCTGAGAATCCTCTCAGAGAGCTCTTATCTTAGCCTTGGTTGATCAAGAAAAATCATCACGCCTCTTTTTGTCATCCAGAATGCAAACAAGGAATCACACAAGATGAAACACAATTTACTCGATATATAACGCGTGGTTTGCTTATACTATCAAAAATAAAAAAAAATAGAGCTGATTGGACAAAATCTTTGAAAACCATACGAACGGTACTTTTTAATACTTGTACGTTCCTCACAAGTTGACGCATTGTGCCTTTATTTGGGTGACTGCAGTAATGTTATTATACTTTACTAATTTGATGTTAAGATTTGGTGAAAATTCGGAGCAAAAAAAATTGGAAAACAGAAAAAAAGGCAAAGGTTTTTTTTTTTTGCCTTTTTTTTTCGTTTTCCAAATTTTTATTTTTTTGCTCCGAATCAAATGTTTTATGGTCACGATTCATCTCGTAGTTGGTTGGCTTAGTTCCAGGCTTAAAACTCTTTATATAAGGATTTTCTGAAACGTCAATGGAGGAATGAATGGGAAATTCACTTCCTGCAACCGGAGCCGTTCAAAAGTGGGCGGTCACTGTTGAGCTCTATATGAGGCTGTGAAGGAGCTGTGATTGTTTGTGTGATTATTCTACTATGTGGTTGCATAGACCTAAATTATCACTGCTGCACTTTTTGCCTGTTGCTAAATATCTTAACATTGTGATAACTTTCATCATAATAATAGCATTAATGTGTCTTTTCTGCGTCTTTCAGCCATTTTCTCCTCTCCTTAAGAAACTCCCAAGCTCCTAAAAGTCCTCCTCTCTACTCTTAACAGTTTTCCACCTTAGGAGCTCTTTTAAGGGCTAAGATGCTTTGTGAATAGCTTTTATCTTTACTAGGATTTAGTCTTACTTTTAAGGGGAAATTCTTAGAAAACGTCATCAATCTAAGAATTTTCTTAGAATTTCACCGCTAGGACCAACTCTTAGTACTAGGAAGCTTTGTGGATACGGCCCCTGGTCCCCAGTTACATTACTGACCTCTTAGTTCCCTATGAGCCAGAGCGCAGCCTGAGATCCTCCTGCAGGGAACCTCTTGACTGTCCCTCAGTCTAGACTCAGGACTAAAGGTGACATCAGAACTCCTAGACTGGGACGCCCTGCCTGAGGAACTTAGGCTTGCTAAGGCACTATCATCTTTTAAATCACTTGTTAACACCATTTTATAGACTTGCTTTTATGTAATTGTTGTTGATCCTGTTCACTTTTAATGTTTACTGCTGTTTTTTTTTATTTTCTCTTATCTCATTTCATCTATGTATTTATTTATCTATCTATCCTCCTTTTAATGTATTTTACTTTTCTTGTTTTTATGCCTTCCTGCAAAAAGCAATTTGTACACTCTGCTTAGATAAACTTTATTTAAATAGCACTTATTATTATTGGTCTTATTCTCCCTCCCTCCCTCTCTCTCTCTCTCTCTCTCTCTCTCTCTCTCTCTCTCTCCTAAACACACACACACAGAGACCACAGGGAATGAGCTACGTGCAAATTTAATGTAACCTCATTTCTGTGTTTAATTACTTGTTTAATTATGTAGTTGTATTACTGTGGGTGGTATGATATGAGAGCGGTATTCTCTTTGATTCTGCTCAATAGCATTGCAGGGGTGCCACAAACATCAAAATGAAACAGATGAAGGAGAATTGAGGGTGTGCTGTGCATGCTGTCATTGAAGCCAGAATCAATTTCTACCACGCATGCAGGCATTGTGCTTTATTTATTTGTAATTAGTACAAATGAAACACAAAACAATAATCATTTAGTATAGCCACGTAATAGTAATTAGGTTCAATGCTGTAACATTTCTGTAAGCGAATACCAAAGTGCTACCATACCTGAAACACATAAAACTATCAAACCTGCGGTCAGATTCTCAGGTTGTGTTAGCACTCTTCCTTTTAAGGTGTCAATCCCAGAGGAAAATTGCCTATTCCCCAAATGGTGAGGATCGCCTCAACATATTAAGAAGGAGAAGGCACACACCAACAGGGGCCAACCGTCAACATGCTCTCCTAAAGGAGCAGCGTGAAGGCAGCCTGGCGGACAAGGTGACATTCCTTACAAGCAGGTATAGGTAGAGGGATGATGGGTTTTTCTTCTGATCCCGGGGGATTTCCAGCAATATAGTATTCCAGAGGCTGAGGTTGTGGTGACGTGATGTTTTTACCAACCAGGCTCTCTTCTTTTGAGAAGTTAAAATAGGAAGAGTCATTGTGTTTCTCCTATTTACAGCCATATATAACACCTCCAGGGAACATTTTTTTCTTTTCAGGTATTGGGCAGGCTTGCGAAACACTAATAATGCATGGTATTAGAAATAAAGTTCAAAGGAAAGAGCAGTTCCTGTTCTTCATAGATTAGCCAAGCGTTATCTCTGCAGACTGCTAGGGGTCACAGGCCACACAGAACCCACTGAACGCTCCTCATTCCATCATCATTTCACACCATTTCTCTGCCTGTTTCATGGTCATCCCTCTGCTTGTATGACCAGTGGCCATCTTGTGTGTCTTATTAGCATTCAACAAATTCCCTCAACAGACAGAGGAGCTGAGCCATTATTTTCTTCATCTTTATTTCGGCTTGCCACATGCATCACTGGCTTGGTCAAAAATACCTCTATTTACTTACTGCTGTATTCCACTGGAGGGAAAGTAGAACATTTATACAATCTCATGGTCTCTTACTCTTTGACAGGTAATGAGCGATGACATTAAACTTTCCCCCGTGATTGGACTCCCATTTCCACATTTTGTGATCTTGAACAGAACAGATCGTGGTAAAGCAGGCTCTGTAATCCATCAGGCACTAGTCTCTGACTGATTAACGTTGAGTGACAGCCAATTAAATTTCACCACCTGCTGTGGAATTAGAGATTTATAGTTAATTGTTGCTGCTTGTACCATGACCAGTAAAGATTAGCAAGGAGCAGTTTCATTTCTCACTTGGGGAATGGTCTCACTGGGTAAAGTAATTAAGACTGACCTAACACAGATAATATTAGCTTGTAGAATTGGACAGAGATGCGGTCCACCTGACAATTCCCTGTCGTATATCTGAAATATTACTCAACCCCCCTCTGGCTTTGTGGAGACTTCGAGCAACAACATGAAATCTACATTCTCTTTTGTTGCGTTCCTCCCAGCCCCAGGCAGCAAAGATCTGTTTCATCCCTTGCTTTTGCTCAATAACAAGATGTCAGCGTTCACCCTCCAGCCTCTGCATTCTCACACGAGATAATTGAGAAGGAAAGCTGCAAGGCCCTTGGAATACAGCAATAAATTAGCATTGAGATTGAGGGAAATTTGAGTTTCTCCTTTCACCCCCCTCTCTGGTGCCTCAGCTTGGGTGCAATCCATTTGGGTGTTTTGTTTGGTTGAAATGATTAACGATCCAGGTCATAGCTAAGTTTTCCGAGCTGATATGTGTTTTATCACCGGGCATGATGAGATCAAGGCCCAGGAGGGAGACGCGGCTGGTGGCTCGCTCGGCTTGCCCCACTTAAAAACCACTGTTGGTAGAGCACATTCATGCATGTATGTGTGCATAATGTAAACAGTGCCAAGATCGTGTGTGTGTGTGTGTGTGTGTGTGTGTGAAGCACATGTGAATGCTTGTCCACTCCAGCCAGTCCAACTCCTGCATTCCTGCACTTGCCAATATATCTGCTGTGATGCTGTGATGTAAATATCTTAAAATAAAGCCATTGTAGTATATTAACACATTAACAAACAACAAACTCATTTATCTTTTAAAATACACTTTTAATGACAACAAAATTCTAAATTTGACAGCCCCATTTAAGCAAACTGGATTGTACTGGAGTGCTTGGATTTAATTGACTTTCATTTACGGACACTCTTTTGTCTTGTCAACAATGGGCTACATCAATGGGCTACATTAAAAAAAAAAAATCCCCCAGCCTTTTTGCCACTACATATACAGTGAGCTCCATTAGTTTGGATAGTGAAACAGTGTTTGATGTTTGGACCTATACTTTCATTTCCTTAAATAGTTTCGGCACCAAGAAATTTGGGATCATATACTGTAGTTCTTAAAGTGTTCAATGTATATTGTTGAAAATACCTTCAAATACCTTCAAATTAAATCTGTCCTTTAACTTCATTGTCATTTTCAATTTACATCCGATAAGAGTACAGAGCCAAAACATCCAACATTACATCAGTGTCCAGGCAAATGAGTTCACTGTACTAGCTTTAGAGACTCAAGCACTAGGACAAAGACGTTGTTCAAATAAGACATGGCATCATGTGAGAATTCAGGAGGATTAAGCTTCCAGCAGTCAATAACCGAAGGGAAACCAGACTATCCATTAGCTGAAACCAGCTCTGTGACCTTATTCACTTATTCTGTATCAGCATCAACCCAAGGAAAACCATTGCATGCCAGAGCCATGCCTAGTCTAACTTTTTCAAAATCTTTACTAATGTATGCAACAAATTAATACAATTTGAATGGGGGAAAATATTAAACTTTATAGAAATGAGGAATAGAGATGGAGGCATTCCTCCACATAAAAGTAGTAATAATAGTCTCAAGATTGTGGGAACGTATTAGATTAGGGCTTTGATCAATCTAATTACCTCTGCACATTAAGGGCTTTGCTAGAATGATGGCTTGTGCCTTTACCCTTGGACATCAAAGCACTTTTAATAACTAAAGGTGATTATCCGTCTATCAAAAAGTCTCTCCTTATTAAAAATGGTTGAAGCTCATTATTTTTATTTCATGTATATTCACCTGCTGTTACAGCAGTTGCAAACCAGAATCCACACTTTAGCCTTAAAGTCTTAATAAGTAAAATTGTACATCTTAATTCCCATCACACATAATTTTATTTTTTATTTAGCCTTTTCCTTTTCATTTAGCTCTTATCTAGAACATCTAATATTCATAAATTTAGCCTATGGTGGTAATGTTTGAAATTTCGCCAAAATCCTTTAAAAGCTAAAATCCTTTAATTAGTTGGACTTTGATTGCAATCTTTTGCCATACTTTCACATACTGTATTGTAACTCATACTAACCCTTGAGTTTGACCCCATTTTGGGGACCACCAATGTAGAATAACTAGCTTGTGAATGTGGAGTTATTCTGTTTTTTTTTTTACACCGAAGATATACATTTAGAGTTGTTGAACAACACTTGATGGGAATATTTTTACAGAAGGACAAATTTTCTTCCACTTAGTAAAGGTTAGGCACCCGAATCCCTGACAGGCTTCTTGTGAGCAGCTGGGGAGCTGGCATTTTCTCTCTAAAGGGCATCTCCGGCCACAGTCCCTGTACATCTACTATTGTCCCACTCCCATCTACCCAACTGGGACCAAGAAGCACAGATCTGCCAAACAGATGGGGTTGTGTATCCTGTTATCTTTCCCAAGGGGAATGGTTTGCATGTGTGTGTGGGGGCTTGTGAGTGCGTATCTACGTACGTCTCTGTGTTTTTATGTGAATGTGTATTGTCACATGGTGAGTCAGAAATCCATTTTGATGTGGTTGACGCATCCTCCGTGGTGACGGTGTAATGCCGGGTCAGTGACCTTATCCTTCACCCAGACTGACTGGTTGTCACTCTACTCTTAGCTGCAGGCTTAATCATCAGCTCAGGAAAATGATGACTACACTGTTTTTGTGATGCTCACGAGGCATGTAAGGAATTCTTTGATATAAAACAAAATATGTGGGAGATTCAGTGGTACATGTCGGAGTAATTGAAAACTTTTCGAGTGAAAATAAGATACCCTTAACCACAGCAGGCATGTTTGAGTGACAGGTTCACATCCAAGGTTGGCTTGAATGACCCAGCTTTGTGCTTTGTGCTTTATTTATTTGTTTATTTTTTGAGCAGTAGTTCTTTGAAAAGACCAGCTTTAATATGTGGTTCCATGAATCCACCAGACTGTGATGAATATTTACTCCCTTAGGCAATTTTTCTCCTGAAAACTTGTGGAAAAGTCACTGACTACATTTACATGTGCACAATAACGCGACTATTGCCAATACTGCGATTAAGGCAATAGTCTGATTAAGCCGTTTACATGATGACACCTCCCCATAATAATCCCGTTTACATCACTGAATTTTGATTATACAGAGAGAATTGTGGAAATGGGATATATACATATATTTTTTGAAAAAAAAATAGCCAAACTTGTCTCCAGGATGTCAGCGTCTGTCTCCTGTATTCCTGATGATTTGCACTGTAGAACCTTAGACGCTGTGCGGAATAGCAGTTCGGTGTGCACAAAAACACAGAAGTTTGTGTAGCCTACCTACTTTGCAAGAGCCTGATGCTGGTTGTGCAATATTTAATCAATGTACCCACATTGGTTGCGGTGTGCATAATTGCGCAGCGCTTTGAAAATGCGCACCACATCGTTCAAATTAGAGGCTGCAGATAGAACGCTCATGTGCTGCCGCCTTTGGATGGATATGGTGATTTCATCAACCAAAATATATCCTACAAGCTGTTGTGGATGACAGATATTGGTAAGAATAACTCCCTAATCTAGCCCATACAGGCTACAATTAACATGCGCAACTTGGTTGCAGTTCAAGAAATGCGACATGTATTTCTTGAACGTATGTATGGTGTATACATGTCCTATTAATGCGAATCGGAGTACTCCACATATCTTACTGTGATTATGCTTACTTCGACTATGAACATAATCGCTTTATCATTATCAAAATATGGTGTTCTGCCTTACTTGCATTATTGCCTTAATCGCATTGTAATCGCATTATTGGTGTGCATGTAAACATAGCCACTGTCTGATGGGACTGAGACAACCTTGATGGCTAACTGCATCCCTGTTAATGCAGCATGTATCTGTTTCTGCATCTATATCTATATCTACAGTCCCAATGAGTAATCCAGAATTGGTGGGGAGGTGATATAGAAATACATGGACTAGCTTCCTGCATTCCTAAGTTTGAAGATCTCTGGATGTTGGCCTCTTAATCCTCTGATCATCGTGACCTTCACCCTCCTGCAGTGGCTGGGAGTGTGGCCAACTCAATTTTTGAGTTTGCCACAGCTGTTAAACAAAAGGCAGGCATGCCCTTGTCCAGGTCTCTTCCAGGAGAAGAACGAGGCGTCACTTTAAAATGTGTGTTTTTTTTTTTAACATCCTGGTTTAGACATAACCTCAACTCTAACAATGGTCACCATACATGTAGAAATCTGTTTGATCGAAGAGAAAATCAAACCAGTCCAGTATTTAGCTTTTCAAAGAATTTCAATGTGGTATTTTTACATTGTTGGGGTGTAGGGGAAACACTGAGAGGAAAAACAGAGAAGTAGAAATGACATCTTTGATTATCAAAAGCTGATCAAAGCTGCTGATTTTTTTAGTTTTGATTTGATTGATCAGTGGCTAGAATTAAAGTGAAAGGCGGGCTTAAGATTTGGCTTGAAGTGAAATACTTGACCTTATATCTAGCTTTGTTTCTGGTGGAGAGAAACATGTTTAATCTCTCCAACATAAAGTGTAATTTTGTTTCTTTAAATCAGGCCTATTCAATTGGCGGCCCGCGGGCCACATCCGGCCCAGAAGCAACCTCAGAGTGCCCAGCGAGCTTGAATTATAGACTATTTTAATAGCAATTTTAATATTTTAATTGTAATATTATTTTATAAAAATTTGGACTCGTTTTCACTCGTCATTAATTTATTTCCTCCGTGGCAGAAAAACACGTTACACGACCTTCAGAAACTCCTGCAGGTTAAACTGGACTAACGAAACACTTTTGGAGCTGACTGACTCTAACAGACTCACTATAAACAGACTTTAAGACACTCGCTAGCCTAGCAACATTAAGGCTACAAACAACCCATAATCCAACTCTGTGTAGGAGTTGGTTTTACACCGGTACTTTATCCATTCAAAAAGAATATCTGATGTTGTGAACATGTTTGTCTAGTCCTCGAATATAAAACGACCCCCACTTTTTCTGAAAATATGTCTCTGTCAACCCTGAAATGTAGAATTGACAATGAAAACCGTCGGTTTAACCCTGCCTGGACTGGCAAATACTTGCGTTGCGGTAGTTAAAGAATATAATATTCGGAGGCACCACATTGAGAAACACCAAACTTTCCGGACAAACTTTCCCGAGGGATCACAGGAGAGGGACGCTAAAGTGCAGAGTTTGATTGCATCTTACGATCGGAGCCGTATTACCCTGGTGCGGTCATGCACAGACCAAGAGAGAGCTACAGCAGCTTCCCTTCATGTATCCACTTTGTGATGTGCCTGGGTCAGATGTGACCAAAAATATTTTTTTTTATTTCAGAAGTGAAACAATAAACATTGTTTTGTGTGTGTGTGTGTGTGTGTGGGAGAGAGAGGGGAGAGGGAGGGAGGGAGATACTGATAGAGAGAGATAGTGTTATTGGTTACTGTTATTGCCACTTGTTATGATTCTGTGCATTGATAGCTCTTTTTTATTCTGTTTCTGCACTTTGTGATGTGCCTGGGTCAGATATGTGACCAAAAATATTTTTTTTATTTCAAAAGTGAAACAATAAACATTGCTATTTTTTACTACATTCATTCGTTTGTTTAAAACTTGTCATTACCAAAAGCCAAAAAAAGGTTTTAAATAGGCTGCTGAAAATGTCTGGCCCATCTACATTTCCTTGTTTAAAATCTGTCCCAATTGAATTTGTGATTGAATAGCCCTGCTTTAAATCGTCAGACAAAAATCTTACCATTTGCATACCCTGCATAAAGCACTGTATGTGCTTACTTCATGCTTCCTTTGGCTTTATGAGTCCGATAACTTATTGTCACCAGCTTATTTACATCAGCAGGCAACATTTGAACCACAGAGGCATTTCATTCCACTTCTTACATTTAGGGAGGATATGCATAAGGAAATGCATAACTTGAAGACCATAAGCCTTTTATTGAAATCGGCAGGCTTGAATCAAGGTTTCAGAGTGCAGTAGGGATCCTTAGAATTGCCATGGGCTTATGCTGTATCTTCCACGAACACAGTGACTCATTATTATGTTGCATTTAAATAACTGCTTGAGGAAATTCTGAATGAGGGAATGATTTGCATCCACTTATTACAACTGTACAGTACATCCATTTTGTCCAAGATTTTCCAGTTTGTTTTCCGTTAATATTTTGACTGCAGGAGTCCAGGTGGAACTTCCTGTTTGCCTTCCTGGCGTTTCCTGCGCTGCTGCAGCTGTGTGTGCTGCCCTTCCTCCCCGAGAGTCCTCGTTACCTGCTGATGGAGAGGAGGGACGAAGCTGGAGCAGAGAGAGGTATTTCATACGCTGACAGAGGCACACATACACACCCACACACACACACACACACACAGACACACACATTCACACACATTTACTCAGTTAAGCCTGTGCATACATGCTGCTGCACAAAGGTTCTTAGGTCTCAAACACACTTATGCTTATACTGTAAACTTTTTGAGATCCATTTTGGTTCTTTAAAACTGTCAAATCCACACTTTTAGGGCTTATGAAAGGGTTATTAAAGGGGCATTAAGTAAGATTTTTACTGTTTTTTTGCTGTTACTGTTTTTTTTTTATTTTACTGGGACTCCTGCCTCAAATTACCACAATATGTCTGCGGGGGTTTGATAGGGTTGTTGATCAATACCAATGACTCAAGATTACTTTGCCAAGTGCTGAGATTTCTGGCTCTCAGAGCCCACTTTCTGGCCCATACTCTGTTTTGGAAACACCCCCGAACCCTTGCATTTTCTATTGCTCATCAATGGAGCGCGGTGCTACGAGCGTGTGACCGGCATTGCAATGCATTTCGTTCTCAAGCCAAAAATATCAAATGACAAAGCAGACACTGTACGCTGTGCCAGAGACCCTCAATACTGCTGCAATCCCTTGGTCACTGATAAAGTCATAAATTACTTTAATTACTTTTTTTCCCTTTGATATTTAGCTTATTTTTAGGAAGTGTAAAGAGCATAAATGTGTTGTTTGAATTCAAATGGGACTGCTGCCTCAATCTAATCATCTTGTTGATCATATCCTGCTGAGAGGCAACTTTGTGCCAGTAGGAGAAAAGCGGTTAAGTCACACTACATGTTTTACTGCAAAAAAAAATAATGTGATATGTCAGGTATGCGTAACATGAAGTTTGATCAGTGGAGTGCCTGGGGAGGTTTTGAGCCCCGGGTGTCTTTGATGTCTACGGCCATGCATTATATATGGGTACCCTCTGATGGTCCGGTTGCTTGTGTTCTTTATAAAATGGAACATCCTGTGTTCGCGTTTCCTGCTGAAAGTTGTGCAAGAGTTAAAGCTTCAACTTCAATGGACTGAAGCAGCACTTTTGACAGAATGGGGCTTTTAATGTTGGAGTCATTCACATCCAAATAAGCTTGAGTTTCTGAACTAATTGAGTGTGATTTCATTAATTTTTGACATTAACAATTTTAACAAATAACCTGGGTGGTTTGGTTTGCTTTACCACTTAAATCTTGGTTGTACCAAAAATGTTGCAAAATGCATCCAATGTACAGCATAGTAACTATTGTAAATTGTATTGACTCTTTGAAATATGCAATCCCTCCCCCTTCAGCATATAAATATGATTAAATATGAGTCTTTGGGAAGATATAAAAGATCTTCTATTCAAGAGAGACTAGAATGAATACCAGAACGCTGATAAAAGCTGATATTGCTGAATGCCAAGTGTAGTGGCTCTGAACCCATTCTGCACTGCAGAAACTTGATGTGAGAGACAGATTAATGTCGACTGCTTGCAAATGTCTCACAAAGTCTTGTGTGACCATACGAGAAGAGACAGCAAAATGTAAGACTTGCTGGCCAAGGAGCAAACTGTATTAACACAGAGGGAAAAAACTGAAGGCTAATTTCATGACATTTAAATGACGTTAATGGAATTTCTCTGTCCTGTCACCATGGTTCATGGTCTGCAGGACATAATGTCGTCATGGTGGCATCTGCCTGTGTGTAGACACATTCTTGTGAACACAAAAACTGAAGAACAATCCATGATAGAAACATCCTCACACCACAGGTTCCCCCTATAGAGTAGATGATCTGATTAGATTTTGGAGCACCTTGCTGTATACATTTGCATATTAATGAGGAAAATGTGATTTTCTTGAAACTATAACTCCTTAATGCTTTAAAATACAGAGTTCATATTAATACCACCTTTGTGTGATGTGAAGACAAGTATGTTGATATCAATTTTCTAATTAATCCATTAATTATCTTAATTAATGCCCTAATTAGCACAATTAGCATAAGAATGCCTTTTGTTTTGGTTACTGTGGTAATTTTCATTACATTTGAGCAAAATCCCAGTGAACTCACTCCATGGCATACTGGTTGAAAGCCACTAATCTTGATACACTCTCAGCTCTGTTGAGGTGAAACATTGTATCAGTCTGTAACAACTGTGGCTGGGTTTTGTTTAGTTGGCTTTGTGCAGAGTGCAACATGACTGGCAATACAAGTTCAAATGTACTGCTGCTAAACATATTAGGAAGGCGTTCTTTATGCTTTGTACACTGAAATGAAAGTGTCTTTCTTCAGTAATCCTCTCTATGATAGATGCCTGCAAGGGTATCTCTTTGAAAACTTTGAGCTCTGTAGTTTATTTATCTTCAAACTTCATTGTCAAACCTTTTGGAATTCAAGGACGGTGCTTGCATTTGTCTTGATGGAGCAGTTTTATTTTTAGCCCATTTTCTGTTTATCCCAATTGTCTTTGCTTATAGCTGCTCTCACCAAAAAAATAATTCCAACCTTGAGTCTAATAGACAAATTGGAATCAACAAAAAATATTTTTTTTCCTCTGTTTTTCAAGAGGGACAAAAGGCAGTGAGGTGAGCAGATAGATTTGTCATCAAACCTGCTTATATATCAGTCTTTATGACACTTTATGACACACAATCAGCGAAGTATCACAATTACAACAAAAGTCTACATTATTTAATACAACTACATGTATGGTTTTAGCATAAGGTACTTTCTCTAACATGACAGATAGCAGTAAACGTTTGTGAAAGTATCCAACCACATGCTGCTTGTATTGTGTTATTGGGTGAAAAAACTGTTCCTCTGTGGAGCTTCATCTTAGCGGCAGACAACTGGCGACAATGGCTGTGACTGCACAAATAACTCCCTGAAGAAGAGATGAAGGGCTGGTGAAACATCACCCTGCCCGAACTCTCCTCACACCTTCCCAAACACCGCCAGCCAACATTAGCTGGCATGAGTCTGAACAGGGCAGCAGATCCATGGTGTTGGCTTGTGTGATAGGACGGAGGTTGGGGGAATTGTTGTCAGCACACACAAATCCTTAGGGGTGGTCCTGTATTGTCCTATTATCATCATACCGAGTGTCAGACAGAAACAGCATGTTCTCTCGCACCCCATCTCGTCTCTTGTCATGTCATATATCTGCAGTGGCCCTCCCTCCATTTAAAGGTTACAGAGGTTGAAGCTGAGATCGCTCGGTATACTAAAGGCTGTCAGAGCAATCGGCAAATTGCTCTTAATTCAGTGATTGACCTTGACTCTAGTTTTTTTGAATGTGTCAAATAGTGATCTCATTATTTCTGCATTGTGTTTTGGAATATACATTGTGTTACAACATGTCTGGGTAATGTACAGCATTTCAGGTGTTCGCATATTATCTATAGTCCAAAATCTATACCAGGAGTTGTGACATTCCAAGGAGTGTCCGAAAAGCCTGGAGTCATAGGGTTCAGTAACACCATATATATATATTCTTCTTGTTGCATGTGTTTTCCCTAGTTGTCAGGATGGCTGAGTGGTCTAAGGCGTCGGGTTTCTGGTCTCTGAATGGAGATGTGGATTTGAATTCAACTTCGGACAAGCAGTTTTGATACTCATTTAGTTAGTTTCCCTATGATTCCAGACTTTTCAGACACCCTGTAATAAAGTTAAGCGTATTTTGCTGTCGCTCAATTTTTTCCGCTTTTGAATTACCATCAAATATGCAATATGTTGTTCTATTTTGTGTGCAGTGAACAGCTGTTTGGCAGAAGTACTGTGCAGGAATGAATGCGTGAACCACCAAAACTGAATTGAATTGAAGAAAGAGCGGCTGCACGTTAACCCTCTCTCAATCCCTGTCAGACGCTCTTCAAAGGCTGACTTTTTCACACCTGTCTCACGGAGGGTTTTTGTTCCCACAATGCCCCAGTGGGAGCCCTCCTCAAACAGCTTAAGTGTGTCTGGTCTCGATAAGGCCCTTTGTTGCACTGCATCCTTCCTCCTCGGGGCACTGCGAGGGCTCGGGTCCCAACATGGTGCAGTGGAGCCCCGCTGTCATCTCGCAGGGAAAACAAAATAGGCCGCCTCCGTGGCGACAATGTCACTGTTACACAGCCCACCATGGGCTCATAAACATCAATATCATGTCACGCCACCGACTTTGACAGCCGCAGTGTGATGTTGGATTAGAGCAGCTTTTCATATTTTACATCAGCAGGGAGGAGCAATGGAAAACTCATCTACATATGCAAATTTAGATCATAATTAAAGTGTTGTTCTGTTGAAGTGAGGTTACATGGTGGGCCTCTTGTTCAAGTAACTAAGTTTAACAGCACATATTGAAGCTTGTTTGCTGTGATTTCATTGTGGGTGTTATAAGGTTCTTCTTAAATGGGATGAGTTTGACTCTCCAAAATGTTTTAAGATGAATGAACAATTTGTGGATACTTTTTTTTATTTCTTTTAAACTCTCATAAATCAATATTATCTTTATTACAATGCACCTCAATTGCTCAATTTGTCACTTCGTGTGGGTAGAGAAGTGTACAGAACCGACTTCAGAATTACATTTGGGTAAATAGGGCGAGTCTACGCCAAGGGGGATGGGTCACACTTCTCTTTTGTGGTCCCGCTTTGCTTTGTAACTTGATTTTTTTTTACATTTTTACACATTTTTACAAAATCTTGCCTAGTGTATATCAAGCAACACTTGTGTGTCCACACACACACACACACACACACACACTCCATCATCATCCCCGACAGCTGTGCCATGCCACCTTGTAGGACTTGGAACAGGCCTTGGTTGGACCACCTTTTCTATGTCCAATCTGGTCAGTGTCCACTCTGAGCAGTGTCCAACTCCCGTGTCCTGATGACCTGCTTTCAGTCACCGTCTGTGTGTGGAGTTTGGCCGTTCTGGGTCGTGTCCTTAACCTGCACCCACCTCCAGTTCCTGTTGCCGCAGGGCTTGGGACATGCTAATGCCTTTACAGGAGAAAGGATTAAAATGAGGAGAGTATCGTCTCTACTCCCCCTGATTTCCTCCAGCGCAGCACATTCTAGTAGCATCATAAGTTCAAGGCGACCTTCAATTGACCGAAGCTGTAAGGCACTGCCAAAAAATTGGTCAGCTGTTTACTGCCTGTGTGCCCCAAGACAGACAGACAGACAGACAGACAGACAGACAGACAGACAGACAGACACACACACACACACACACACACACTCTCTCTCTCTCTCTCTCTCTCTCTCTCTCTCTCTCTCTCTCTCTCTCTCTCTCTCTCTCTCTCTCTCACTCACTCTCTTTCTGTCTCTCTCAGGTCTCATCCCTGTGATTGAACTCTCTTTTTTTATAGCCATTGTGATAAAGTTAGCCAGTGATGTAATGACTACAGTATAAGGTTCTCCTTCCCTGTGTAGTGTACGGGGTCATTATTTTTTTTATCGATGTTGACTGATAGTTCCTTGTGTGTGTGTGCATGTGCGTGTTAGCCTTCCAGAGGTTCCTGGGGAAGAAGGATGTGTCCAAGGAGCTGGAAGAGGTCCATGCGGAGGCTCGAGCCCAGAACAACCTGCAGACCGTCTCTGTGTCACAGCTGATGAAGAACCCGGCCATTCGCTGGCAGCTCATCACCGTTATCATCACCATGGCCTGCTATCAGCTCTGTGGCCTCAATGCTGTAAGTTGCAGCTGTTATATCACTTAATTCACTTCACTTCAGTAGAATCTTATTCTGGAAGCTTATGCCATCATAAATCAATTCACAAATACTCTCATCATAAATTCACATTTGAAGCAATTCAATTCAGTTTCAAATGCCCCCTGTATTTCAGGAACAGCTTGTGAAGCTGTTACACAATCTAGATTTATTCTACAACATATTGTCACTAGTTTCATTCTGCACAACTGATCTTGGTGGAGAACTTGAGGGCAGAATGAGGAGTGGACAGTGTTGTCACAGGGAGCTAGAGCTGCTCTACAACACAAGCACAGTGAGAACTTTCTGGTCCATATTTGTCATGTTAAATGGGTAGACCATGCCTTAAGATTTGTGTCATACTGACAGGTCTTCTGTCTAGAGATGCCCCTTAACAACACCTTTTCACCTTTTTCCTTCCATGAATCAAACATGAAAGGCTTCTATGAATCAAGCACAAAAGCAGTTTTGTTGACACGCTTTTACACCACCATCTTTCCCCTTAGGAAAAGAATGAGCCATGCACAGAGAATGTGTACAATGGCACAAGCAATTAAGGGTCTCACAGTACATCTGAAATATTCCAGTATAGTCAAACAAAAATCTCTATAGCGAAATGCACTGAATTTTGTATGGGATTCAACTTTGTGCAAGGTGCTCCTGCTTATTACCTAGATGCCTTTTGACAAGCACTCTTTAGGGCAATTGAATTAATTGAGTTTTGAATTATTTTTGCCAGGACAAATACCAATGAAGACGCACAACATTTACTTCCATTTACTTCAGAAATTTCTGTGAATAATTTCCACAGTGCCAATGGTTCAGAGATAAACAGGTTAATATCTACAATTATAGCATGACGAGATGAGAGCAAGAATACAAATGAGGGACAACATTCATGAAGGAAAATCAGAGGAGGCAAAGAACACAACAGATTGACTAAAACACATGCACTAACATTTTAATTTGGAAAGGGACTGACAGATGAAGGCGTTTCCTTTCGACATGCACTATAGATAAGCGTTTTATTTAAGGATGAGACTGGCAGATAATGAAAGCGATATTAGGTTTATGACTGGAGTAAACTGCGTAATGACTGATTATAATACTCCACTCTCTCAGGCTGAATGAGGAAGACAATCATTCAGCAACCCTTTAATTTGGGATTTTTATGTATCAGTCACATTTATTTTAATGCAGCTAAATTGGTTACTGGGATTGGAGAGGACAGGCCTGCTATTCTGTTGCATCAATGCACAGTGCAATTTCACATATTCATTGTCATATTTCCATATTCATGCCTCACATATTCTTATTATATTACTTTTTTTTATATGTATATACAGTATAAATGTGTCAACACACAAACTGTTATTGAGACAGCAACTCTTCAAAATCCCTAAGTTTTATATAATAATGGAAGATTTTTTAGCTGATACCCATATCCTTATTTGCCCATTTTGGACTGCCATCCTCCACTTCCTATGAAGGGAATGGGAACTGTCGATTCAGAAACATTGAATTGAAGTCATATAAATTCAACAGTCGCCATCCCCCAAACCAATCCCATTATCCCATTTGAAGTGTGGAAATCAGTCAACACACATCTCAGAGATAACATGTTCCATCAGTATTACGAATGCATATTATGCTTGTGTAATGAATGTGCCATGGATGATTTCGCTGCTTGATATGAGCCTGAGGGATTTGGAGATGAAAATGCTATTATAGTATTTGTGGTAGGATGAGGGCTTCTTCAGAATGGAGCTGTATGTGCCAGGATTGACCCAAGAATAGCTGAATAGGACCAAGGGGACCAAGGACTTTTAAAGGACCTTTGCACTGCAATTTGCATAAAAAGGTCTTTCTTTTCAGTTTAGTAGAAAGACAGGAGATTGTGCCATTAAATGAGATTATTGGTATTATTTAGAGTTATACCCCATTTAATTCTGTCTATGTCTAGTTGACATTTCCCCCCAATCATTTTGCAGTGCATTGAAAAATGATTGAAATGATGAAATATCATATTTCATCATATTTAAATACAACTATGCTGACTGTGTGCAGACACACCAGCAGGAATAATGTAAAGGACGGGGGCAACCTTGACGATTGGCACAAACTTAAAAAACAGCGGTACTATCCTTTAAAGACAGGTATACTGTATTTGAATCCCCACAAGGCAGGTAAGAGAGCTCCTATTACAGGGAAAAGGCAGTTTCAAGCTCTTAAGTGGGTCTTTTTGAATTTAAAATTATAATTCATGAGTAAAAGTGTCAACAACACGCTCAATTCCTAAATCAAGCTGACATATTTGGCTGCATGCAGTGCATGCTAATGGGTTTCTAGCTTGTCTCAGAAAGTCAGTATTTAAATAGTTTAAACATTTAATCCACATTCATATTCAGGATTAGTATAATGAAAAAACAATATTTGTGCTCAATTTTCATGGGGTTTCACATCCTTTCCATTGATACAAGTCAGGACTTTCCATTGATATAAGGCTGGATTTCACATAGCTCATCTCAATTATCATATGTAGATCTGTACATGACTTAATTTGCATATTTTCATCCAGATCAATTTGGAGTTCCTTATTTTTATTGGCCTCTATTATTCACTGCCCTATGGCCATCAAAGTCATCAAATGGCCCCAATAAATATCATGGTCTAAAAATGACTTGGTAATGTTTCAGTTGCACCGCTATGAAACTCAGCCTGCTGACCCTGTGTTGACAGCTGGGAAATATTACTGGAAACAGTGTCACAGTTCCAGGACTAAAACTTCTCATCGTCAAAAGGGCCAATGGAGAGGATGGTGTGAGGCATAGGGGAGAGGAGAGAGAAAGAGAGAGAGAAAGAAAAATGACAATAATGTCTGAAATCATTTCCCATCTAAGCAACAGGGCATCTGTTTTAACAGTGGGACTTTTAACTCCCTTTCTCTCCTTAGTATTAATATTCATGCCTGCCTCTTTCTCTCTGTTCTCTGCCCACTGCAGCCTGATGTTCTCATTCTGATTTTCATTTGGTGAAACACACAGAGGGCTCCATCCACGTATTGAAATGTTTAAAGCTGGTATTTGGAGGTTATGTGTGGGTGGTCTGGGTAAAGGTTGTGAGTGGGTGATCCGGCTAAATGTTTTAACATCATGATATGTCATTTGCTGCGGTTGGATCCTGACGCAACCTCTAGTCAGCATTTCGTTTTAGCTTATGCCCCACTGTGATGCGAAGAATAAACAGGAAACATGAATTCAGCATGAAATCAACTTGGATTAAATGTGATAAGAACATGCATCTTATAAAGTGAATAAAATGTTGACAAGCCCTAAGGCCAGCAAGATGGCTTATGTTGAAATGTTTATGAAATATGCATCAAATATATGTATAAATGTACATCTTTTAATGGAGATTTATGTCTAACGGATATGAAAGACTGATACTTATAAGACGGTGACATTTGATTTGTAATTTTCTCATAGATCTGGTACTACACCAACGGGATCCTACGGGAGGCGGGCTTTGCTGAGAACATTCTCCCCTACATAACACTGAGCACAGGGGGCATAGAGACTTTGGCTGCTGTCGTTTCAGTGAGTATTGCTACTTTCAATCAACCAAACACGGCTGCTTTACAGTCCATCCACCTGCCAGCTCTTGATATGAATAATGACATGGTAGTTTTTGTTTTCCTTCACTGGTGGCCAATATCTTGCTCATCATCAAAGAGATAGTAGCATAAATGCAGGTGCTTACAGAAATGTCTAAAAATACAACAACTTAAATACAGTAAATTCCCTCAGTCTTTGAGAACTCAGAGAACCTGGCTGGGCCTTTTTCTACCTTGTATCTCTAAACTCTACCTTTTATCCTCAACCTGTCTAATCTTTACCTGCATTACCAAAGCAGTCAGAGATTTGTACACAGTTGCACTTCTGGACATTTTGTTATTACATATTCCTTTTATCAGCATGATTGAATAACAGCTCTAGATAAAAGGGAATCTACATTTATGTCCATTGTGTATTTCACCAAAGGTTTCTTAACAAATTAGAGCTGAATACCTTTTACGAAGTGTCTCTTTTCATTATTATGGTATGACTTTACCTTGCCCTAAAGAGTTTGTTGAACAAATCAAGTCAAGTTTATTTATGTAGCCCTTCATCACAAGCATGTCTCAAAGGACTTTACAGAGAATGGGCCAAACTAATCAACAATCAATTACAAAACAAAATGATGTAATACAGTATGCAACAAAATAAAACACAAGGAAACAAAACAAAGCACAAGACACAACATAGTGATGGAGAGACGTAACAGACCTGCACCACCAACCTGAGGCCCTCAGTGAAGACCAGGAAAAACTTATCTTAGACCTTATCATTAAAAAAAAATGGAAGAAACCTTGGGTGGGCGAATTCAAAGAGGGATCCTCCACCAGGACAGCTGAGTGTGCAATAGTGCTGGGACAAAACAATAAATTGGACAATGACAGATAAGAAAACAAATAAGACACTGCAAGACAATGCATGAATAAGGGTTTCAGCGTCAGCCATATTTAACAGGATGAATATTTGCAATGTTGCGAAAGTGGAAAAATGTTATCTTTGTTATATCTTTGATGTGTGAGTCGAATGAGAGATATTTTTAACTGGGACTCTGGGTAATTAGACAATCCCCAAAATTTAAAGTGACATCCGCGACACAAGACCTTTGTGTTTTTGGGCCAACAACTAACATCTTTGGTCTGTTGGCATTTAGTAACAGGATATTTAGTGACATCCATTTCTTGACTGTAGATAAGCATTCTTCTAGTTTTGCAAGTTGTGAGTGGTCGTTAGGCTTAATCGGTGTATAGATTTGAGTCTTGTCAGCAGTGAAAATTGACATCATAATTACGGATAATTTCGCCAAGAGGTAGCATGTAAATAGAGAATAGCATCGAGCCTAGCGCTGAACCTTGTTGTATACCGAAGTTAACTTTGGATCATTGAGAGAAACACTGTGCGTTCTATCAGACAGATAAGCCTTAAAACATTAAAGTGTGGGGCTGAGATGCCAATGTAGTTCACAAAGTGATTTAGAAGTATATTGTGATCGACTGTATCAAAGATCACGCTCAAATCGAGTAGAACTACAGTAGAACTGAGGAAGGGTCGTAATCTGAGGTAAGCAGTATGTGAATGTTTTAGTTGCCTAAACCTAACCTTAACCTTAACCTTAAACCTAACCTTGACTGAAGTTGTTTAATCAATATTTCTCTTAATATTGAAGTTGAAAATGGCCTGTCCAATTTATGGCATTGTCACATAATCCTTTCATGTTGGAGGAATGTAATCTTCACATTATTTGTGTCTATAACACGTAATCTGCGTTTCAGAGTTTGTGCTCATATAACAACATTTTAGGAGACTGTTGGGTTGTTCATTATACATTTTCTACATGAGTCAGATTTTAGTGTGACACTGACATCATGATGTACTATGATGGTAGGTACTGGAACATTTTGTGTGGGATAACATCATTCTCTAAGAGAGCAATGGAGAGATTACTTGTCATGGTGATACCACAGCTGATGGACTTGCGGAGTACATGAAGCGGCTGGATATGTGCATACTGAGTGGCAGTGAAATCCAGAGATGGGAACCTTCATTAGCATGCATTGAGGCTATGGGTGCCTACAAC
The DNA here is from genome assembly GCF_048128805.1 of Centroberyx gerrardi. NCBI lineage: Eukaryota > Metazoa > Chordata > Actinopteri > Beryciformes > Berycidae > Centroberyx > Centroberyx gerrardi. Next base: position 26,923,029 of record NC_136001.1, on the reverse strand, counting down.
CCTCATAAGATGGACTTAGTCATACAGCATTTGCACCACAAAGATCCACAATCAAAGGGAAATTTGTAAGCACATGTGAGGGTTTGAGCAGTCATGCAACATTAACTGCCTCCTTTAGTGGAATTTTGTTGATCAGAACCTCAGACTTATGAACTGAAAAGTCTACTGAAAGGGTTGAAAATATGGCAATGTGATCATATATTCTATGAATGCTGCCTAATTTGGGGAATTTCCTAATGTCTATATGAAATTAAAAGCATTTAATGTGCAAATCTGACTGTAGAGTGGATTTCAGAATGACATTTCAGAATGTGTTCATAATGTATGCTTATCAAACTTTGAACAAGTTCTGCTGGAATTTTGATATTTCAGCTTTTCCAGCATTTTATTCTCCTGAACTATTTACATTCTCTCTAAGGGGTTTGGATGAATGAGGTTATACTGCGCCTGTGCTGAATCTTACCCAGGAAAAATGTCTTTGCAGTACACGTTACACTTTGCAGTACACATGCTGACGTCAGTATCCATGCGTGAACTCTGTTTAATCTAGTAGAACCTATATTTTTCTCTTATCTGATCCCCTTGGGAATGGAGGTGGTTGGAACTCATAAAATATTTGCATGAAGTACATTAAAATACTATTACTATGTTAATTTGAAGTATGCATTAAAACTTGGATTTGCAGTTTGCAGCTTATTCCAACAAGTGACACAGTTAATAGCAAGTATTTTCTATTACTGTCACTATATACACTATATATAGAATATGAACACCATACACTATCTATTTTGTAGTTTTCACTTAGTTAAGAAGTTAGTTCAGATGTCTTAGGTACAGACAAGTGAAATTTCTTACTTTTGCCATTCCTTTAAATTGCCCTGTGCTGAATTTCTATCAAGATGGTGCATTTTCTCTTCCAACTTAGTTTCTTCCTCTTTCACCTTGATGTTCTTTATCATCACTCTCCTCCCTCAGTCTTCTCCTTCTCATCGCTCTGCACATCTTGTCACTGGTCAGTTGGTGCCGTGGCCCAAGCAACTGAAAGTAGAACAGGATCACTTCACTCCTATTGTTCTGAGCTACTGTATAGTCTGTTATTCACCCTACTGCCAAACTGACCCCAGGGACTATCTTCACCTTTAAATGTTGAGCGTTTCTATTTGCTGTCTAGGGTACTGATGTTCAACTTCGACAGTTCAACTTGACCTGAACACAACTTAAGAGAGAGAGAAAACTCTTCCACGCTGAGTTTAATTGAATCTCCATATGAAGACCATTACTTTGTGAGACACTTCCAGTTAGCCTTACCTTTCTCTTCACATCCATGGTGCTGGTGTGCGAGCAGAAATTGATCATGATAATGGGGGAAAAAAAACAACCTGCAAATCTACTCACTGCATTTGCGAGTGTCATATGCTTTATTTAAAACATTTGTGGGCTATTGGAGGGACTGTCTTTACCAGAGATCTAGACTATAAGGCATTTTCACGGCATGCAACATAAAAGCACTCCATACAGGACATGTGTATATATACAATCATCAAGCAGCCTCATGGATCGAAGAGTACCGCTGCAGCTCGCAGAGGGCTTTCCTTCCACATTTTCTCTCTATTGAATTGTCAGTGAGGCAGAAAAGCTGAGTATATGAGATTACACTTCTCCAAATATGAAACCAGTGAGAATGCGTAGGGGGTGTGATATACCGTAGTGATGTTTTCATTTCAATTCACTCTGTTTCTCCCCATCACATCTTCCTTTCCCGAATATAGAGTAATAGATGTGAACAGCAGCACGTGCCCTCTATTCCCGAGAGCGGTCAAGTGGCGCTGCACTATCCTTAACTGAAGCTTTGACACAAGTCCTCTCAGCGTAATGGAGTCGATAGTTTGCCGTATGCAATTTAAATCCTCTTAACTTTTGCTGTAGGTGTGCTGACCTACTGAGGGCAGCATGCTATTGATCCGGATTACTTTGTTTGTACTAGAACTGCGCGGGCTGCGTGTTATTCGCTCACACTTCACTACACTGCCAGGCCCTTAACGTTCACTTTCCCACAACTAAATTCATACATACTGCAGGAATACATTTGAAAATTCTCAGTGAAATACAAACACACTTGTACATTGAGGGCACTTTGAGGGAAGAATTTCTGTGCATTTAACCAGTCTTATTTTTCAAACAAGAAAGTGGTACAGAACGCTGTGGCATATCCACTCTGAAGATCCATCTATCTCCATTTAATTGATGTCTCAATGCCCTGTTTGGGCTGCAATCCAGTTCTGTGATCCCTCTCAGTTGGAGAGAAGTAAAGCTGATCTTTGATCTGCTGCAGTGAGGAGGCCCCACTGACAGTGTTAGCCACCAGGTGACTGACTTCAAACACCAGCCTCTGCCTTCAAACACCTCGGGAACTTTCTAGCCCCACAGCATCTCACCCACCAGCCCCCGTCAGTCACAGATCGAGTGTCACACCCATCTCATCCCCTTCCCATCGTTACTGAACACCACCATCGTTCTGGCAGTGATAATAAGGCACTGGCTGTTTGAGTGGCATGCACAAATAAACCAGAAGCCATCAAAGACATCACTTGTCATGGAATGTGAGTCTTCTGTAATGTAAAATTCTATTTTCCTGCTTTCATTTGCACAGTAGGATGATGGATTATAGGATTGGTTATTTTCAGTGACAAATATCTTCAAAGAAACGTATAACACTGAAAAACTTACTTGCTTACTTTTGTTTATAGTAAACATGCTCGATTTGTGTATGGCAGACATGCTATTGTAAGCACATAGAAGCTTAGCCATTGTAACAGGATCTGAGCCACTGGCAGAAAAATTCAAATATATACAAGGCAGCACTTCCTCAGGGAAAATCCAGAATATTTTAGCCTTCTTTCTGAGGGGGATGTGAGTTTTACACATCTACCTTAATATTTCAAGTGGAAAAATGTACCATCAACACCAAAGTGCTTGATTATCTTGCCTACGTTACAAACCATTAGCATTTAGTTGAACCTCCTCTCAAATTGTGTGAGAAATTGCTTTTTCACCAAAGCTCCAAAGTTTGTTGAGAAAAATGCATACTACTATGAGCACAATGAAAGATGGATTTGATATGATATTTCACGGGCTTCAAATATTTATAACCCTTGCTCTCAAATCAAAGACTACAGCTGGCTCAGAAATGTGACTGTATTCACTTGGGTGGCAAACATTTAAAAGGTGCAGGAGAAGAGAGTGTATTCTAATGAAATCCCCAAATCCAGTGATTTCTGTTTTCAAAGGCTTCTTAATATCACAAATGTAATGCACTGCAGGGGGCATTTCGCTGTGGCTCTAACCTTATCCCTTTAGTAATGCCTTAACACCGTTCATGCATACCAACACACTGACAATAGGTTCTTGCGTATCACATATGGGTTTTTCATGCCCCGCTACAGGGAAAGAGGCGTCCTTGGCGGAAAGCTTAGTATATGCAGGGGGCAGCTCACCTGGCAAATCTGCTCATTTCTCTAAATATTGAAAATCTGGAGGAAAAGATTACCCGCTTGTTTGCTTTGTGCAGTTTGCTGTTAATGAGTTTTGGGAGCAGATGGAGTACCCAGGCTTCACATGCACCCCGAAGACGCCATCTTACTTTCCCGGCATTGCTCTAGGGAAATCAAGATTTGCTCCGCGATTTCCAATGTGACAAAGAAGAGAGAAGAGGGCTATTGCTGACAGCCCGTTGTGCTGAAAATGTCATGCGATCCACACATTGGAAGTAGCAATATTGGGTATCCCCTGAAAAATGACAGACGGAGAAAAAAGTGAGGAAGGTGTAATTGATGTTTGAGTTGAAATCTTTCACTATGATATGGTGGTTAATTGAATGTGAAACCAACACAAATGTGTTCTACCAGCTCTTTTTTTCTACTTGAATTATGTTGGCAAAGTACTGGAAAGAATTTTAAAAATTGTACGTACGTTAGTTGGTGTGATCGGGAAAGCATCCTGACAGCAGCACTGGAACTACTGTGCAATATGAAGAGATTTCAACATCTTTTCATTTAGTAAATCTTTTTTGCACACTCAGAAATAATTATCTGTTGCTCGTTTTCAGACTGTGACAATGACATTCATGGTCTGGCCGTACTTAAGAGCAGGGCAGGAAAACACCTGTATGTTGTTACTGTATGGACAGTATCTAACATGATCAGGAGATAACTGTGATCAAACTGAGTCACATTGTGATGACTATACACAATTACACTGTTCTCGTCAATAATGCACACAGCCACTTGTTCAAAAGAGGTTTGAAGTTTATGTGAGAAGAAGTAGCCTCTGCAAAGGTTTTTGAGGGAGAGAAAATGATTGACAGTAGAGTTCATTTGCTTATGCAAAAAGAAAAAAAAAAAACTAGACTGGCAAGGCTTTCATCTTGGACTGTCAATCAGCTGCAGTATTCAGTGAGGAGTTAACCAACCTTCCCCTTTCATCTTTAATCAAAGCTTTGTTTTAGCCTCTATGGTTTTTTAATTCTTCCACCCAATGTATGTATTGTTAATTCCAGCAGAAAATAGCTGTCAGATTTTCTTATCCAAAGATCATATCCATCACGTGAAGGAGAGGTTAAACTCCACTGACAGGGCTGGAGACAGAGAGAAGGTGAGAGTGACCAATTATTTATGTGGCTCCTTCTCAGCACTCCCCTTGCTGTCTTGACTGCACTGGCAGTGAAAGTGAGTTGATGATATTTGTCTTCACATGCTCCCACCCTCACCACCAACACTACCACTGATTGTTCCTGCCTGTAATTGACCTCGCAAAGGGTGTTTCTTTAGTAAGAGGACTCAGGTTTTTCAGGCCGTTGGCAACTCAACAAAATTGTTGTTAGATATTTAACCAAAAGAAAATTATCCTAGCCATTTCTTTGAGAGATGATGCTTTTTAAAAGCAAAAATACAATGCCTGTGAATAACTTAAAATACTTTTGAACAGTCTGTATCAGGCATGACGTGTTATAAGTGCATGCTATTAGTGACAAGACAGTATTTCAAATTCAGTATATGAATTCAATCTAGCATTTCTATTCAATTAGCTCTTGGTAATGTGGAATCACCTTGAAGGAGGGAGCTCTAATTAATTAATAAATAATTAATTAATTAATCAGGTACTCCTAGCTACAGGAAACTGCAGCCCATGTAAGAATGATTTATGGAATTAATATTTTGATCATGAAAATGTCTCATTAGCCTCTTATACATGCCGTCACACTTGTCTGTTTGAATAAAGCCAAGAAACAAGAGCAAGACAAGTTGATATCTCTCACATGCAAAATGCTGTTCACTGACCTCCCGGTGCCCATTTTCCATTGTCCTACTGTGCCGTCGCCCTTTCACTGTAGCAGAGTTGTCACTATATGGTTGGCTATCTCACAATAATCATGGAGCGTATGCTATCTCACATTACATCAGACATATCGGGCCATGCCGTCACCCTCTGCAGCCCTTTGGCAAATGAAAGTCTAAACACAAACACATTATCACCAGACATAATAACAGCTGACCTTCTGGGAGGGCAGAAGCAGTACAAATAGATACCTGAGTTGTTTTTTAAAGGAGAACACCGATGTCATTTAGAGTTATAGGCCATTTACTTCTGCCTGTGTCTAGTTTCCATTTCCCCCATCATTTTGCATTGCATGCTGTATGCAATTCCATTTTTACCATTTACTCATTTTTTCATTGTCTTTAAAGTACAAACTTTATGGTATCAAACCTGGCTAGAAATTAACTGCTGTCTGGACTAACGACGACGCCTCAAATAAGAAGACATGGATGTGACAATAAAGTTTGTAAGGTGACATGTTTTGAGGGATTGTTTCCTGGTGGAGACTTCCATTTTTTGTGTTGGTGTCAGGTGACTGACAGGAAGCAGAGCGTAACATAATGCGTGCACTGATATAAAAACACACAATGAAATAACGATAAAACAGAAACTCTGACAAAACCAAATTTAGGCTTCGTGTTTACTGTGATGGATTATCTAGCTCAGGCAGTTTTCAAGTGTGTGGAAGTTTTTTTTTATACTGTACAAAAAAGAATGGCAGCAAATGGCTTCTTCTGAAGGGAGGAAAACATCAACACAAATTTCTCCAACTACGCTGTATGCAGACACCACCATGGACAACCTGGACAATTTGCACAAACTTAAAAAAAACACTGGTATTATCCTTTGAAGTGTTTGTCCTTGGAAGGTTATTTGCCAGTTGAGTGACACCAAAGAGTAAACAATCAAAGTGCCAGTGTCAGTGCATGTTTATGAGGCTGTGTGCTAATCTGTCAGTAGATTTCCCATCCATGCTTCTCCCAAGGGTCTTACCAGGCATGGTGCAGAGACAGGGTGCATGTGAAGGGCCAGCAGTGCCTGAAGCTGCGGCCTGTTGTCTTTGATGGCTCATCTGCTTCTTGATGTGATGGATAATGACCAGCATTTTAGCCCTGCCAACAGTAGGGCCTGAAGCCACCGGGCTGGCCTCTGTCGAGTCTGGCAACCAGTGTGATATTGGGCCACGTTTTATTCCCATTGTGTAACAGTGGTCGTTTAGTCCAGTTTTGTCATTAGTTCATTGTGTTACACTAGAATGGGAAGAGGTTTGTACAGAAACAAAGCAAGCAGGCCACAGACCTGGAAACACATTGTCACATTATGTAGTCGTCGCCTCATTATGGCTTCATGGACATTAAGGAGTGAATGACTGAATGAACGTGGTACAAAGGATCAAGGATTCACACGTAGACACACACACATACATGCACACACACATTATCTCTCTCTTTCTGTCTCTCTCAGGTCTCATTCCTGTGATTAGTAATGACGCACAGACTCCTAAGCACTCCACTTATATCCCCACCCTCCATCACATAGCCGCACACTCACACATTGACAAACACACGCTCTCTCTCTCACACACTGAGAGCACTTTATGAGCCGTAGCTTCGCCGGTGGCCGATGTGTGTGGCTGAGTGCTGCAGTGTGGTGAGTGTCAGGGAGAGAAAAGCTCTGTGCCTTCAGGGAGCAGTGGGGTGTGAGCAGAGCTGCTCCGGTCCTCATGTAGGTCCAGATGGACTGGGATTCAGAGTCCCTGCTGGTACATGACTGACAGTCTCATACAACATGCACACATACACACACACACACACTAGATTCGAACGCTTTTAGAGGCGCGCCAAATCTAAAGAACATAAGCTAGAACATAACCTGCATAACCACAAAACAGTGTAAAGAAAGAATGAAAGAGAGTGGAAAAGTCTGTCTTGAGCCACTCATTCCTCATCGGATTTCCATGTGGTGAGGTAGTCCAACACCTACCCTAAAACATTCACACACATACATAGGAAAACACTGCATACTATCTTTCTCCACCCACTGTCCCCACTTGGGAATCCATTGGTACAGGGATACATACAAATACCAGCGACCTTTCCACAACCTCATGAAATCCCACTGATTAGGTGAGGGGAAGGCAGCACCATGAATACTTTAATGCTCACTCGGCTTGCCTCTCCAGCCATGGGGGAAAGAAGCCCCGAAGCTTTGGCTAGGGCATTGCTTGGGGCTCAGTCTGGACTTGAAAGTGTGTGTGTGTGTGTTTGTGTGGGGTGGAGGGGGGTTCTCCATCTCAAGCCCTCTCTCCACTGGTGACCCCTGTAGCAAGACACCTGCGTGGAGAGCAAGAATATGCTTGTGGATTATTTATGACCCATTTGAAATAAGGTGTATGTGTATGTCTGTATGTGTGTATATGATGCATTATATAACACAGTCTCCACCAACAGACCCCACTTTATTACAGCAGGTTTTCCATGTGGTATACTGGAAAGGTTAAGTAAATAGGGCTGCACTTTATATCTTTGGATTTGCAGGTTACAGGGGCATCTTGGGGCGGCTTGGGTGGGTTTGAATCCGGCCTGGGACCTTTGTTGTATACCGTCCCCCTCTCTCTTCCTCCTTTACTGTTTGTCTCCACTGTACTATCCAATAAAGCAGAAATACCGTAAAAATAATCTTTAAAAACAGTAACTTTTTGGTTTGGAGAAACCTTTTTATATGAAACGTAATATTGTTTCATCTTCATGTTTCATCTGCTCTGTGAAAATAATTAGAAATGTTGTAAGAACAGGTCTGTAATCACACATTAATGGTCTAATTTGTGAGCCGGAAACGCTTGGAAAAACTTGCTGACCTAACGCTGTTGTCTGTCCCGTCCCCAGGGCTTAGTGATCGAACGAATCGGGAGGAGGCCCCTCCTCATATTTGGTTTTTCTGCCATGGCTGTCTGCTTCGGTCTTCTCACTGTGTTTCTAAATTTCCAGGTAAGCCACAATTTTCAATTAACTCGTTGCAGGCATAAGTGAAGAGCTATCATGATACACATTGGTGCTGCTCAGTGCGGTCCCATTAAATTATGGCCAGACTACCATCAGGATTTAAGTGCTGAGGAAATGAGGTTAGCACATAACAGTATCATCTCTGCAAAATGTAATTTCTGGTGACACTAAAATCTGAAAACACTTAACACTTAACACTTAATTGCGCTCACATTATGACAGTAAATGCAGTCAACCTTATTTTGGGCATCATTCCAAATGATCAATACTTCTTGTGCTGATCAGCAATACTTAATATTCCACCATAGTCCACAATGCATAAAAAATGAAATCCAATATATTTATAAATACATTGATTATATCATCCAATATCATTTTGGCAGGCAGTCGACTGAAACAAAAGAAAACAAGAAATTGAGCTGTTGATTTATTATACTCATTTCTGCCTATATATTTGCAGTCATCTTATATTTTTTTTTCTCAGAACTGAGTTGTAACTCAAGGATCTCAAGCAATAAACTTTCTCTCTCTCTCTCTCTCTCTCTCTCTCTCTCTCTCTCTCTCTCTCTCTCTCTCTCTCTCTCTCACACTCACTCACTCACTCACTCACTCAATTATATATATCTCAGGACAGAGTGTCATGGATGCCCTACCTCAGTTACATCTGTATTCTGGCTGTGATTGCCTCCTTTTGCTCCGGACCAGGTAAAGATGCTAACCTATAGTATGAATTTCAATATCGTCCCAGCCCTAATGGATTAAGATTTTCTCTTTCTGTCTCTTTCTCTCTCTCTCTCTCTCTCTCTCTCTCTCTCTCTCTCTCTCTCTCTCTCTCTCTTACAATCCTACCTCTCCTTACTCCTTACTACTCCAACATTCCTCTCCAATTGAAACTGCACATAAGAGTAAAGATTCATCGGACTACTTCGTTTATACCTGGCCATAATTCAGAGAAGCATTTGTTGAATATTCAACATGAATCACTCAAGTCTAGATCTCTTTTCAAACTAGAAAAGTGACATAGAGCTCTACTGGCAGTGCTTCCGGACTACTTAAGCAATTGGAGTAATCAGCCAACCAGCCTGTCTGTAGTTAGAATCACAATGGCAGGTGCTACCATATATTAGCATACTAAATAGCAGCCAGTGTGAGCTGCTAGGCTATATATAGCGCATGCCACTGCAAATGCACAGGGGACAGTGAGTGTGTGCACAATGGGCCTTGGTGAGAGGTTGACTTTGAGTTTCAAGGTGAGGCTATCGCTGTCATCACACATGTACATCCGTTTTGAATAACAATGTCCCCAGGGAGGGTTAATCCCAACAGTCACGCAACAAAGTGCCTTGGGATGTCAGCATAGGCTGAGAACAGTGGAATAGCAGACAGTGTGGCAAATCGGAGGCTCTTCACGCTCATAACACCCAAAGTACTGGCACACTAAGGATGTTCATTTGATTTTTTTTAACCTTACTATACTAGGCTTCTTGATAAAGAACATGCTCTTTTAAAGCAGGAGGGGGAAGGAAAGGCTGTAGTTGGGAGCAGTCGGGAGTTCAGTGCCTTGCTCAGAGACACTTCTGTGGTCGCTGCTGAGGGAAGAGAGAGCGTTTCTCATTCACTTCCACTGCACAGCTATGATTTATGGCCTATCGAATGAAATGAGGCCCTTGGCTGCTTAGATATGGTGAATGACTGGGAGAGAAAGAGAAGAAAATTCACATGAGGGATGACCCCAGTACTGCTTTGTGTCACAATTTGCTCTGAAGTCATTTCACTGTGGAAACAGTGGCCCAGATATTTCAAAATGTTACAAAAAAACGCAAAGATTATATGAGCCTCCATGAGAGCAGATATGGGTGATTTTTATTTTTGATGTGATAAATTACAATATATGGCTATGTCTGTAAGAGCCTGGTTTAACACGTCAGAAATGGAATGTTTCAGACCTTGCCTGATGTAAAAAGTATCTGGAATGATTTACAATATTATATAAATATGTATATCTATATATATATATATATATTCTTATTGTTGGTATTCATCTCATTGTTGATTGATAATCAAAGATGATGATGAATGACAATAAACATTTTTATCTTCTTCATGATTACAAAAAAATGTAACAAATATCAGTGGTAGTTGAAGAAATAATCATGGAGGAATTCCATCCTCCAACAACCCAAATTAAAAACAAACCTGTCTAAACTCCAAGCAGAGGTTTTGGGTGACTGACTAACATCATTTACACAATGTTCTTGAACCAATTGATGTGAGTATTCCAAGAGGACCCTGCCCAATTTTTCCTAATGAGAAATTGCCTGGGTGATGGTTTCCCCTCTGTTTTGGCACTCAGTATTCACCTGTAATTATGCAGTTTCCTCCCAACAGCCCATCCTGGAGAGATGTGAGTGTGTGCTCAACTGTTCTTAGCGTGTTCAACCACAAACAACCGGAGAGATTAAACACTGTCAGTATTGAGTGAGATTAGTCATGGTGTGATACAAATCTCTACAATCAACCAAGGACCCGCAACAATGTTTACACAGAGATGACTATATTGTCAAATTGCCAGCAAATCCCACATTCTTTTTTAATTATATTCAAATAAGACATGATGCAGTTAGTCAGCCCCTAAACTTTTAAATCTTCAGCATTCAGTTGAAGGAAGGTAGCTATGTAACTGCAATTTACCTTATGTGCTTTATAATAACCTATTACCTTTGTTTCAAATCTTTTTAACAGTTAACTTTCAAAATATGGTACTCACATCATGTGGATGATGACTGCATGTTTGAGTATCAGAGTTACAGAAATTAAATTAGTCAAAAATTAATCAGAAATTAATTCCTCTGGTTGGAGAGAGAGGTAGCAGGAGCGCTACTGGTGTCCCTCAAACCACCGGTGCTCATGGAAGGGAAGAGAGAGAGGAAGACTGATGACCAAAAACAAAATGGCATAAGAAATCCAGGTCCAGGCACTCAAGGAGGTTTGAAAAATGTAAAAGGCCTTTAATTCAATGGGCTAAAATCATTAAAAATACATGTATACAAAAATACGCGTGTCGGCTTGCGCCTTCTTCAGGGTGTGAACACCCCATTGAATTAATTCCTCTGGTTGTTTGAGACTGAGAAGTGAAGCTAAAGTATAAACCTTGCTATGGATGGTATATCTAACGGGATGTTATTTTTGAAGCAGCATGCATTATGACAAAGTGTGAAGTGCAAAGAAATAGCATCAATTTCAATTCTATTTCTTTGTACCTTTGGAGGTAACATGCACCTTACAATGTATCACTATAGGCTTTAGGCTGACGCCAGTAATTGTGTTTGTATCCATAAGGAAAGAAAAGGATTAAAAAGTATGGTGACGCTCCCTCCTCCCAGAGTGGGAATTGTTTGAGACAGAGAAAATGAAAGAGGATGTTGAGAGACTCGAGGGCCAAAGGGAAAACAAAGGGAGATGATTCGGTCTGCTATCTACTTTTCTTTGGCCTTATCACAGAGATGCTGTGACAATTACACTCAGCTCTTTTAAAGGTATACTATGTAATAATTATGTGAAATGGCACCCACTGCAGGCGCAAAGATGAGTGACGAATCTAAATCAAACCAAAGACAAAACCTGCCTCCGTCTTCCTTCCAACAGCGCTGCATACACACACTCTCGCCGAGCAAATCAAATGCAATCAATTCTCAACACTGATTGTGATAACTTTTGTAACAACACAGGTCAGTTAAAAGTAGTATATTTATGATAGGGCTTGGCTATGTGGCATGACTTAATAATAATATAATACCATAATAACAATGTAACATAATAATGTTACTACAAACATAATGCAGTGTGTTGCAAAGTGCAACACAGCTAAAAGTGAAACAGTAACGGCTGGGGATCAGCATGGGTTACACTCTACGGCTTGTGAGCTATAGATTATTAACATCGAAATCAATAATTTTGTTGTGGTACATTAAAACAGACCACTTTGACTAATTATGCATGTGTGTTAGCAAGGCTTTTGTCAATTAAAGACCAGATGATCATCAGAAATACAGTTGAGTTAGCTGTGATAGCTGTGGGGCGATAACGTTATCTCTCCCCTATGCTGTGTTATAACTCTGCTCTCTGTACATACAGTATATGGTTATAAGTGTTGGGAAGAGCTCTGGCTGTAGGGGAGGAGCTTTTTTAAGACCTGTAAAATACATTGAACTAAGTACAGGGGACAACAGCAAACCAAATAAGGAATGAACAGATTAGAAATGCATCCCTCCACCATATCTTTTGACCTACTGAGAAGATTCTAGGCTAGATTTAAGTGAAAATTGTACGTAGATTGCCTTTTAAGGAGCAAGCTACATTGTGTTTTGTTCACACTCATTTTGATATGGATGCCATGGTATGATACACTTATGGTTACCTTTTGAAATTGACACACCTCTTGTCTGATTAAGTTTGTTCTGTCTGTTAAGAGAAAGTATGTACAGTAGAATTGAGCAGGTCTGTTTTGCTGTAAGAGCTTTCTATCAATTGTTGCAAAGCATTTTACATTGTGGCACAATAGACTCTGAAGTAGCACATTCACACCTCTTCTACTATGCCTAATGACGTACTTCGCTTTGCAAGTAAGGTTTTAATCCAATGCCGGGAGAGCATTTGTAGTATGAATGGCCACATGAGAAACCAATTACCGAGCCACCCCAGACCACTGAGTTCAGTGTCAGTGGCTAAAGACCTCTGAAGCAGCACTGAAACATTTATGAGTCATTCCTCCAATTGGATGTCTTTTGTATCCATTTTCCATCTTATTAACATTCTAGCAGAAAGAGGACATGTTTGACAGATGGGTCCAACTCAGGCAAGCTTGAATAACTACTATTAGGTAAATGCAAAACGAGTGTGTGCACCTGGTGGGGTGGCTCATGTTGAAAGGGTCATTTACGCTGTTTGTTATTTTCACTCCAACAGATTTGGCTGTATTGACACAGTGTTGAATGCAGTGTTGACCACTGTGCCAACCCAGTCTCTGAGCTCATCACAGCCTCTATGTCGCTGATTAAAGAGGCCCTGTTTCTACAGCTGTTGGTCTGGGGGTTTAATGGCCAGTTAGGAGGATGTGGTGGGAACTAATGAACCAGGGTCTGCCAGAGTGGGTTGTCCAGCGCTCTATTGATTGGAGATGGAGAGCTGCAAAGAATTAGTTGTAAGGGTGAGACAGGATCAGCTCTCTCTCTGATGTCATCATACTATAAAGCAAGGAATCTCTGTCTGTATGTGTGTCCTTCGCATATCTCGAGAACCGTTCGTCCGATCTACTTCACACTTGGCGGGTGTATTGCTGGGGACCCAAGGACGTGCAGTGTCGGATTGGACACGCGACACGTTCAATATTAATAAACTTTGAATAAACAAGCGAACAGCGCTCTGTGCAGCAGCGGGGCTCAAAGCAAGCGACTGATAGCCTATGCCTATTTTGAACGGGCACTGCACTAGTGTATAGAAACGTGTGAGCATTGTTGCCATATTGGCGACTTTGTCACTAGATTAAGTGACTTTTCTGACCCCCTGGCGCCTTTACTCCTCAAAAGCGACTAGCGACAAATCTAGCAACTTTTTCTGACCATGGGGAACAATGTTAATGTGTTGAATCCCTAAGCATTTGGCAATAAATCCGTACGGCTGATGCCGGTTTGCTCTACTTGCTTGTCTAATCCAGAGAGGTCTGATGATCACAGCGCTTCGCACATAGAGCACAGCCCCCCTCCCTCTGCTAAGAGTGGGGCTGTAGGTTATATATTGATATGCAAATTAACCTATGATGTCATCTGGCAACTTCCAGCGACTTTCTGAGCAGCCAGTAGCTGCTTTCCTTGGAAAAGAGTTGGCAACACTTCGGTGAGCGCACAGGCTGTATACTTTCTCGCTTTTGTTGTGAATACACACACACACACACACACACACACAGCACACACACACGCACACAGGCACTAATAAAAGTATAATTCGACTTAAAACTTTTTGTTTACAGCCCTATAGAGCCTGAAATTGCAGCCTCTTAAAAAAAAACATACAAGCTTGTATGTATCTGTAGAATTTTGTTATACAACACAAAACCTCAAACCGCATCAGTATATTCATTGACTAAGCTCCCTGGGACTCTGGCGGGGCTGTGTGCTCCGGCCTGTGGGGGCAGCTGAGCCAAAACATAGCATTTTCACAGCACCTCGCTCAGGTTGCAGCAATGTCAACGCAGGCTGCGTACACAAGCCCCTCTCGATTATGTACTTACCGTACAGTGAGTGACTTCCCGGCTCAGAGCAGCAGGCCTTTCCCATTTACTGTGGGTATGCATTCGAAATTGGAGCTTGCCCTTTTATAAGAATCATTTCAGAGCCTCCCATTTTGGACTTTCGTGATTATGTATCCGTGACACTCACTTTAGAATAGCCTTGGAGTGCGTGCCCTGTTTGTTGAGTGGTTATGTCTGCTACTTATAGAGCCATGTGCTTGCCCCTGCTTGCCTAGGATCAAATCCTGCCAGAACTTTCTCTTCTGTGTCCTTCTCTGCAAATGTCTAAAAATGTCTATAAATAAAATTAAAAAAACGCTATCGGTGAGAGGTTATGTTAACAGAACATTTAACTCTCAAAAACAACAACTCTTAATAACAATACTAAATCCTACCAAGATTCCTGGACTCCATTTTTGACATTCCTTGAGAGTTGATTCCCCCCCACAAACGTCCCCAATATGCCTACAGTAACTATAAAGACATTACTAAACGCTATTTGAATGTGCAACATGCCATATATCAATGTGCAGTACTGTATTTTCTGTATTTTACAAGAATAGCTGTAGAATAACTGACAAGTGCCCAGCTAACTTAACAACGTTAATGTAATTTATTGGCGCTTTTGGTAATTTCATGACTTACCAACTGATGATGTTGTGGCTACATCTTATGGTGGTAATTATATTACCTCCACTCCCCATTAAATTTGTTAGCGATCTGTGGTAGTGGCCTTGGCCATGAGAGTCTTTAAGTCTATAGTGCCTTCACTGGCACTGTGACTACTGGTCAAAGGACTGCGCTTCATTGTAAGTGAGGGGTAGCAGTAGAAGTAGGGCAGCATCAAATCTATCCTGACCTGTGTAGCGCAGTTATTAAATTATATTACTGTCGCTATTGAACAGTGAAAATTAAACAGTTTACTTTGCCCATTTCATGTATATAATATATTAGAATATATTATAGTCATTGAAATCAGTTCATTATAATAATATATCGGACTGACAATATTATTATAATTCATGGTGTAATTTGATGACATTTGAATAAATGAATAACAAATTTGGTCGTCGGATTACATCGTCACAATTTTGTGGTGATGTAATTTGATTAGCTGGGTGGTTGCATTAAAGTGGTTGTATACAGAAAAGTTTCCCACACTCTGGGTCAATTTGAACATGCCTTTGTGTCTAGTGAAGGGCAACACATCTGTATGTGTTAGTGCGGGCTAATAGCTGCACAGGTTGCTGTGGACACACTCAGCTGCCTGCACTCATTTGAAGAGTGTCATTTGTACTTTTATTACAGTAAGTTGTGCTTTATATGTCTTCAAAATCACATGTACGTGTTACATTATTTCAAACTCCCAGAAACGTGGTCATCAAAGTGGTTTGATGGCAACTAATATATAATAAGCATGCACAAAAAAATGCTTTTTGATATTAGACAGAAAATACCTCAGGCTAGAAGAGTTCTGTTGGAGGCCTCTACACCTGCAGATATACTGCACACAGTCACACTACTCATTTGATGATGGATGATGGCACACCAGACAACATGGGCAAACCATTGTGATGGTGGAGCTGTTATTGTGGTGGTGCAAACCCAGATTCAGATAGCTGTGGAGTAAAATGCAATAACAGTAAAGCAGCAAGGAAAATAGACAACTCATAAAACTGCAATCAATTGAAACGTTTAATGAAATCCATAAGTCAGGATAAATTGGTTTTTCAACAGCAGTTTCCTTATGTGGCAGATTTGCAGGCTACATTACAGTATAGGCTACTCTGCCTCTGGCTCAAATTGCTGCTGTTGGATAAAACATGTATAATCAAAGTGTTAACTATTAAGCATTTCAGATGACTGTGCTTTTAAAAAAATATTATGGATTTTGAAAGGGTATTATGAACCCAAGAGGCAGGAAATATGCTAAACCTACAGTATAAAGAACCACATAAGTAAAAACACGAGAATCAAAAATAGCAGCTAAGGGTTTTTTCCACATCAGTGAATTTCAGATTATTGCCTCAGTTTCAGTAATATCAGATGCCCCATTTTTACATGTTCCACAACCTAATTGGTCACCTAAGACATCGTTCTGACATCTTTAGGTATTTTCTTCATGCTAGGACAACCTTGCCAACGGTATCTCTTTTTTTTGACACGCAACACACACACATGCTGTTCAATTGGCACGAGCAGCTGCTTGAGCTTCAGGTAAGTTGTCAGACGCTCGCAGTCAGACCATTGACAATAGTCAAACTGCTGTGTGCAGAGGGAAATCCATTTTTCTGCCAAATCCCAGAGGTAGTGTGGAACGCCCTTGGTACAGATAGATGTAGCCAAGGTTAATTGGGACCTTTCACTGCTGGAGGCTGTCACTGGGACCGACTGTAGGGTATTCCAGAGTCTAACCATTTGTTCAGCTGTCCCTATGGGGAAACCATACTTTGAAGTTTCAGGGTTTAAAAATAGTTGCATTCATGGAACACTCTGAATCTGTAATTATTGACTGTATCCCAAAAACTCTTGGGAGACGTAGATTCCATGATACCATCACAAGAATTGCAATGTTGTGATTCTTGTGACAAATGTTTGGGTTATTGACATTCCAGTTTTTCTCAATTGATTTGATACATTTCTCCAAAGTAACATCCATGCTCTCAAAACAGTTCACATAGACAAACATGTAAAACTCACCAAAATTGACAATTTCCTACATGTGAAATTGCGAAATATTACATGTTATAGTATTTCCAAAAGTGTGAGGAACAGATGTTTTGCTTACTGTAAGGAAAACCAGTTATGGATAAAATTCCATAAAATCAAATTGTAGAAAAGGATTGTGAAACTTCCTGATAAATGTTTTATCATCAGTATTCTTGTGTGAATATATATGCATGTATTATCTTATCAAAAGTATTTGTCAGTATTTGGTTTTTATAAAGATGTGATCTGAAAGGAAAGCAGCACTTAATTTGGCAGTGAAGTGGAGTTTGCTGTTTACCAAAATAAGAGTCTGTTTTGATGGCTGTGTCTACTTTTGAGAGCATGAACCTGTGTGTGTGTGTGTGTGTGTGTGTGTGTGTGTGTGTGTGTAATCAAAGTGAAAGCATCCACCAAAACATGCTCCATGGTCCTCTTATGCATCATCAGTGGCATTGTGTAATCATTAGTTCCCAGAAAACTACATTAACACTAAGACCTAGAAAATTGCAGTTGCAAATTACAGCTCTTAATCAGTGACTTGTTTTGAACCTGTTCCTCATTAACAAGAGCTCTTATTGCACAGATGCTGACACAGTAAGCTATAGCATTAATTACACTGACATACAGTACAGACACACACGTACAACCACACAAAACCACATACACGGAAGCACATGCACACAGACACAAACACGTGGTTATTACTGGATTGGAATGAATAGATTGAATAAAAAAAATCAAAATAATAATGATATACTCTCTTCTGATGTGTCACAGATGTGTTCATATGACATGGAAATATCTCATAACATACAGTACGATGTTATGGGGCATGTTGCCTAGCTGTATATACTAAATGTCTCTCATGCATAATGCATGCATAAAGACATTCAGTTCCTCATCTTTTTCCATACCGTTCATTCTTCTCATTTTCCATTTTCAGATATTGCTTTCCTTTTTCACTATGAGCATCTCACACTGTGCGAACGTCAGAATACGACCTAGATGCAATTCTGAATGCCTCTTGGATCTTGGCTAAATCAGCTCTGAGACATAGTGTGAGTCTACCTTCGTTAGTAGTTTGACAGCTCATGATGTCGGGACCTCTGCTCAAAACCCAAGTAAACAGGCAAAGGTTACTGTGGTTCTGGTGCTACAGTGCCGTGAGCTGTAGATGCTTTTTTTGTCATCCAAGCCTACTTTCATTGATGGATGCTCACTGTGCTATTCAGCGTTCCCACTGGGTTGTCAGATTCATCAGGTTGTGTTGTTCTCTGGCAGCTTCTTTCTGTGACTTAATTGGCAAGTTCCTTCTTGACTTTTTCTCCGCTGCCAACGCAGATTGGTGCCTTCGTTTTTCTCCTTCAGTGGACCATGCATCATCGCAATTTCTACCTCTTAGATCACTTATCGGCCAGAATTCTCATGTAAATGTCAGAACAGAAATAATTTATAGTGGGACAGCTAGCTTTTGAGCCTTTTCATTGCTAATGCTTCCTTTTGAAATTGTTTATTGGATTATAGGTGGTTGACTGGAGAAGACTCATATTTGTCAGTTGTTCCAGTACAGCTCTCAGAAATCAATGACGGCTCAACCTAATGGAGCAGAAACTTGAAAGATTCCTCAGGTTGAAGTGAATAGGGACATTGTTATCGCTATAGATTTTGGAGGCTTCTGCAGGGGCATCTTGGGTATGTGTCTTCACTTTTTGGCCTTCAGGTAATGGACTTTTAATCATAGCCTTGACTTCAGTTGCTTTAAGGAACAAATGAACCCTTTGGCATTGGTTCAGTCATATTCAGGATCACAAGTTGTTCTGTTTGTGTAAGAGGTAGCAAAGACGAGGAAAATGACACAGTCTGAAAAATCTACTGTTGCTTTTTCTTGTCTTATTAAGTAAAGGTGATCTTGCTGCAGAGTCTCGCTTTCTTTTTCCTTTAACATCTTATTGCAGGATCATGTTTGGACAAAAACAAAAACATTTACTCTCTTCAATAGCACAAATAAGCCCACCTGGTGTTTCTGAATTGCAAGAGTGAGATAAAATGCAAATGATATTCTTTTGTGGACTATTGAAAAGCTTTCTGGGGTTGAATATGGAAAAGCAACTGAGTCAGTAACTATAGATACACATTGTTCATTGATAATGGGGAAATAATTGTTGTTAAATCAAACTGAACCTTTCATTGTCCTGATGTAAATTGTGCATCAGTGAGTCCCGAGAAATATTGTGCATGACTGTTATCCAGGCAGACCACAAGATACAATGCTCCCCTGGCTTTATTTTTCTATTGTTGCTCTCATTAGACGCATTTTCCATCAAAATATTTGCTCTAGGAACAAGTAAGTCTGACAATGAATTGATATGTGTTAAGCGATTCAAGAGGCGGCTCGAATTTTTAGCCTTTCCAAGCAGATTGTTTGTTGTGGTCTCTCAGTCACTTAATAGTAAAGTGTGTGACACGGAGAGTAATTGCAAGCTTTCTCCGTAAGAGGCCTGCAATTATCTTTGAACAGATGTGCTTCACCAGGGTAAAATTACACTGTTCTACAAAATTCATTAACTGTTGAACATTACTGGGCTTCGTTTCCTAATAACGATCGCTCTTAGAGGTGAAGAGTATTTTCAAGTGTATCTTAAAGCCTCTTAAAAATGAAAGGTGAAGTGTTTGTTGACATGGTTTCATAATAATGGATTAATCAAACTGTCTGTAAATTATGTGATATTGTGCAAATACATCAAAGAGGCTACTAAGCATACGCTTAGAATCGCCACAGAAACATTATGTAAATTGCCTGTAGGAAGCTTACAGCCAACTGTTATCTTAACTAATGCAATAATGCATACAGTATGTCTGTGGGTTTAATGTTAATGTTAATGTTGGACTATGCTTTTGTCTTTTCTGTTGCTCGAGATACTTGCCCAAAAATTCATAACTAGCCTCAGGTTTGGGAGTGATGATTCATATCATAGCTTTTGCTCTCTGATCAAGACAGCTGTCAATTTTACACACTGTTCAGGGGTTCGCGACGGCACTAGCCTACATGACGGGTTTTACTGCACATCAAAAAGTTACTGACTGTCTTTTGAAAATAAATTGTTCCCCTCCCTGTCCCTTCTCCAGAAGCTCACCACTCCAGTTGCAGCAATAGCAGACGCCACCCATTTTGTATTTCGTCTCCTCTTTCACGGTTCCCTCAGCACCCCAAGACTTTTTAATTTATTTTTTTAATATCATAGCTCAGTGTGTTCCCCTCTCCTGCAGCACACCACTCTATTTCACTACACCCATCCATTTTATACAGAGATCATTATGGGGTAAAATATAGGCCTAATAAAGAAATAAAGCCAAAAATAAATTAGATAAAAACAGCCTAATAAACCTTAAACTCTCAAGTTAAAAAGTTGCCATGAGTCCTGCAGGTGACACGGTGGAGTGTTTTTTTCCTTCTCAAGACGCATTTCTTCTAGGACCGGTTCTAGGACCAGTCAGAGGCAGTCGTTATCCACGATCATTTTTAAGACTGTCTTAAGTTAAGATGCTTTTCGGAAACACCTCACAAACTAAAGAGGCTTTCTAAGATGGATACTACGATCGTCTTAGCCTTAAGATGCTTTTGGGAAACGAGGCCCAGATCTAGAAAGTCATGTGACTGCATTAAAAATAGACTTCCACTCATTAGGTCTCTCATGGTTGCTTAGTGGTCAAGAAGATCCATTTCATCCAAGGGTGGTCGGTGTATTCATTCTCCTGGCAGGAAAAAAGACCTGGGCTGCAAGGCAGAGACAAGGAGACAACGTTTACAAAGCAAAGTGCTGACAGACAGGGTACAGTGAACAAGATGAATCACCTCCAGACCTGCAAAGGTGGAGGTAGACACACACTGGGCAGCCAGACATGCAATTGTGAGAGTTAGCAGGTAATGAACCAGGGGTGAGATGTGAACACCACCTGACAAGAGAGGTATCTGCAGCACTTTGGGGGCCACAAGCTAGAGATATATACAGAAGGAGGGACAGAGATGATGAGATGAGGCCCTCAGTGGAGTGAACTCATGCCAAGGTGAAATTTTATGATGTGTGGCGGACAGTATTAGAAAGAGACTTAGTGAGAAGAGCTAAAGATGTGCAGGGAGAAGTAAAGGCAGATGGAGTTTGAGAGAGACAAGAGAAACGGTATTTGTACGCATGTGAATGTATTTCTGTGTGTGAGGGGGGTGGGACGTGATCATCTTTATGTTCACCACCTTGTTTGGTTAATGTTATGTTAATCTTTATAGTATTCAAGTCCACAGATATGCAGTTGCTACCATTTAATATTCCTGTCCCTGTGTACTGCATGGGGGTACAGAATGGTATCCAATGAATAATCTGTTATATAAACTAACAAGTGAAAACTATGTGTATAGGTGAGTAACACAAATACACTTTGAAAAAATTGTGATGGTTAAAGAAAACAAAGGTATGACAGCTTTATTTTCTAGTACTTCTACCTTCATTAGACACTTAAAAATAGAGAGAGACAGAAAAGATTGGGAGAGAGAGGGGGATGACACAAGATACAGATTTGAACCAAAGATGTTGTGGTTATATGGTATGCCCTCCCTGTTTGTCTTTTTTAAAATTGAATATCATATTTTACCTTATGCTGTGTATCCAATTCCGGACACTTAATTCAGTTCATATCAGCTCCAATATTAACTTCTCTTGTACCTTCACTATGTTACAGATAGCTGTAGGAATTGTAGGTACTCAAGGCTCTTATTTTTCCATTTATCAGACAGTATCGCCACCACTGGATCTTTTTTTAAATACTGTTACTCCCTGTTGCATTTCCACTTTAAAAAGTAAACATGAATCATTCCCCGGTGTTTATAAATGGCTACAGATTTTTGCTGGTTTGCGATATTTGAGATTTTTTTTTTTCTGAAGATGATTTATTACTCTGTTTACATAGAGTGCCGGTTCAGTAGAAGCAGTTTGATCTGCAGTAATGACATTATTTATCTGCTGATATCAAGTGCAATGAAGTGAGCAAGCAAATGCAGGAATAAATGTGGACCAGTAACACCTTGATATTTTGCTATTTATCCCGAGATTGGGTTGTCAACACAGTTTCCCTGAGGCGAATTTTATATGCCCCACTCTTATCATTGTCGGTGTACAGCGGTTCAGATCACTTCGTTATGCATGTCGTGTGTCACATCCAAAACGGAAAATGTTAATTCTCTGTGGTTGTCTTTTCATCTCTGCAGGTGGTCTGTGTGTTAGCATGGCATCTCTGCCAGAAACCCTCTCAGAATTTAAGAATTACACTCATTTCATTTACTCTACACCACCTCCTTCCTACAAATGTCTCTCTTCCTCTTCTTGGTTTCAACTATGTTGAAATGCATAGTTTATCATCTCATTGTCAAAAATTAAAACAAGGAATTTGCTTTTTTATTTTTGACACTAGAATTTTGCTGTAGTGTATGAGAAGTATGTAATTTGAAAATGCAAATAAACTCAGACATGCAGCCGAAGAAATCCATTGTTTTGAAGCATTGCAGAGTTGCCCACACTTGTCCTGTGTGTGCATGCATGCATGTGTGCATGTTTGTGCATGTGTTAAATGTGTGTCAACTCTGTGCGTGCCTATGTGTATGTGTGTGTGTGTGTGTGTGTGTCTGCCTGTGTTTGTGAGGGAAGGAAGTATTCTGTCAGTGTGCTATGATTTTGCGATTATGTAATTAGTTTTATTTATAGTGTGTGCGCTCTTTGTTAGATAATATCACTAGCCTCCATCTGTAAACAGTGGAGCGGACAGCATGACTCACTACCAGGACAAAGGTAAAGCTCCTAGAAAATCCTCCCATTAGAGAGAATCAAATATCAAACACTTGCAGCAGTCATTTTGATTGAGTAAAACTCCAGATGTTGACATAACATAATTTATATCAGTACTGCACTCTATCAGATTGATAAAAATGTATTTAAAATTTCAGGTTTCACCTAGCAAGTTCTGTAATATAAGCATACTTAAAGTTATCAGAAGAAGTGGGCATTTGATGAAAGTAACTTACTTACTTTATAGTCAACATTCACAGGTGACAGACAAATGTAATGATGTCACCATTACAGACAAATTTTGATGTTGATGTGATAATTCCATGTCTGAACCTCGTCACTGCATGTCCAGGAGTGCACATACTTGTCATGAAGCATCAGAGGGTCAGTGACTATGGTTGAGGCTGTCTGGGGCTTCCAACGATATCAAACCTGTTTTATTTCATCATGAAAATCTGCATGATTTTATACTCAATGTAAACTTGACATGGAACATATCTTCTATGGCTATTGCACATGGTATTGTCTGGTTCATAAATACTTGTCCTAACATTATCTAGATGAATCTCAGCGATCAAGTAGGAGTGATAAGCTGGTTGAAACCCATGTGTGGACCAACTGAAGCTGAAAGCAACATTGGCGTCTGGAGGGCCTCTGGTGCTGCCTTGTCACTGCTGTGCCATCATCTATGGCTCTCTGCCTCAGGCAAAACACAACAAGGCTCTGGCATTGCTACAGTGTGGTTGACCCCTAAAACATGTGATGTCTCCGGAGGTTAAGCTAGAGCAGAACGCCGTGCAGGGGCTCTTGTCACAAATCGGTTCAAAAGATAAAAAATCACTGTTTATATTTCAGTCTATTTAACTTTGCTCTGTTTATACCATTTTAGGCTTCTAATGGGATTCATTTGTACCTTGTTTCATCAGTCTCCTCTTCTCTGTGTCCACAAATAATAAGCCATTCATTGTTTTTGTGGAAAGTCTCTGATTGTTAGTAAAGTTGTCCATTAGACTAGTGTTTTTCAATCCTGGTCTTTCTGGTTTTCTATCCTACCAGCTAGTTAATTACAGTTAATTGTATTCATCTGCCATCCCAGATGTAAATCAGTCCCTGATTAAATGGCTAAAATGAAGACCAGCAGGACTCTGGGTCACGTACCTTAGATTCATTTGGCCATCTTGCAATAATTTAGGATGTTTACATGAGGTAGGCGGCTCCGCAGGCCAGTCTTCCCTATCTGCTCTGTCTTCGTTTGTTCTTTATTATCAGGCTCTGGTCCAAATATCTCTGCCAGCGGTGTCCAATCCTGTGAAATGGAGGGCCAAGAGTTTGCAGGCTTTTCTTCCAACCAGACACCACAGCAGCTGATTTCACTGATCAGTACACCTTCAAGGATAGAGGGAGCAAGTAATTAATGAAATCAGCTGCTGTGCTGTTTGGTTGGAAGGGAAACCTGCATTCTCCTGGCCTCCCATGGCACATGATGGGACCCCACTGATCTTGGCAGTAGACAAAGCTGTGGTTTCTCTCACCCCTGATGATTCAACACGTGCTGTCTCCTCTGGGGCCCTGCAGAAACATATGTTAGCACCATAACATACATAGTCTAATTAGTGCTCAGGCACAGAGCACACCATAGCCCTTTGAGACTGTAACTCAAAGGCCATACAAATAAACTTGACATGGAACATGCTGCGGCAACAAGAGAACTCCGATTAACATTGATGAGCCCGCTCATCTTGCAGGATGAATGTTTCTCATGATTTGAGAAGAAGAGTCTGAGAGATATTGGGAAACCAAAAAGCCAAGTGGGGTTGGGTGCACAGAAAACCTTCTACTCCGCAGGCAAGCGTTTGGATATATGAGCTGTGTCACGCTCAAGGGACTACATGAGGATTTCAGTATCACACCGTTTCTATGATATGCTCTTTAAGTATTTGATTGATAGTGATTCTCTTATTGACAAATACTTGGGTTCACTCTAGATTCACTTCACTCTAATTGTGATGTGATCCTAGACTCTCTCTCTCTAGCATTATAGTGTTATATACACACGTGCATTCTTGCTCTCTCTCTCTCTCTGTCTCTGTCTCTCTCCCTCTCTCTCTCTCTCTCTCTCTCTCTCTCTCTATATATATATATATATATATATATATATGTATATATATATAAATGTATATAGATATATATATATATACTATATATATATACTATATATATAGAGAGAGAATATGTTTTCATTTTTGACGTTGAAGCCTTGTGTCTGTATTTTTTCCTTGATGGATGCGGATGTGGTCCTATAATTGTCTGGACATGGGGGTTTAGACTAACCCTCCAAGAATCTTAATGAGTAGTGATATTTTCAATATTTGTTATGGTCAAGCTTTCTTTTTGTATTTTTACTATAGGGTCTAATCTTATAATTGTGTATTTTATTGAGTAGGCCTATGTTAAATGTATTAGATGGTCCTGGTAGTGATTGGGTACAAGACTGGACACCCAAAGGTTATTTGTCAAGGGTTTTCAATTTAACTCCTTAATTGGTTAGACAATGGGCTGGGTGTGGCTTATACTATTGGTGTATATAATGGACTCTGGCATTTCTCTGTAAGAGCTGACGAAGGCTGATTGTGTCTGAAACATGGTCTATTCTATGTTTTATAAATAAAGGTACAGTAGAGCATAGATGTTGCAGGTCCGTCGTTTTCTCAGCATGCTGGGAAACAGACACTGTTCTGAGTGAAAGGCCATGCAGCTAACAAAGACATTTCTAGTGCAGATTTTAAGCCAAATGAAAGTGCAAAATGCACTTATTGTAATTCGCATTGGCGAAAGGTGTCTGCTAAATTACATAACATAATGTAATGTAATGAAAGCTTTTTAGAGATAGCAAGAGCCCGATTGTGTGCCTAATTTACCAATATCTATAAATGAGATTGCTGGAATTTGGGGATAAACTTTGAAGCAAAAACAAGCAGCATTAGTGCCAGTGGAAATATTTATGCAATCTGGGCCTGTGTTGGTTTTAGATTTGATTTCAGGTCAAAGTTCAGATCCTATCATGTAAACACACGCCAAGCTGTAGCCAATGTACAGTATAGGATGAAAATCAGCCAGGACCGCATTGGCATTGGTGAGCAGGCACTTCAAAGGTGTCTTTGAGTTGCTGTGTTTAGAGATTCTCTTTGGACACAGCTTGATACAT
This sequence comes from Centroberyx gerrardi, assembly GCF_048128805.1. NCBI lineage: Eukaryota > Metazoa > Chordata > Actinopteri > Beryciformes > Berycidae > Centroberyx > Centroberyx gerrardi. Next base: position 26,896,623 of record NC_136001.1, on the reverse strand, counting down.
CCCTAAGACCATTTCAGTGGCCTATTATATCCAGTACTGACATCTCTGTGAGAGACTTGAGCGCACAGCTAATTACCCACATGGTGCAGTTCCCACAGAGGTTGACCAGTATAGCACAGACTTGTTGGGGGATTGTATTGGCGTGTAAAAAAATGAAGAAATCCACTGCAAGTGTTCATTTGATGGGGGCTGATTTATGACCCAATCAGTTTTCAATTCCATCTCTATGCATCAATAAAAAGGGTTCCATTCCACAATGGTATTGGAAAAAAAAATATGTTGTATAATGTTCATTACCCAACATTTGATTAACTCACAGTAGCTAATTAGCTAATAATGTCAGTAATTTTCAATAGTGAGTTTTACTTTCATGCCAGAAATCATTTTGTTAGAGTAGATGTCCCATGTTTTAAAAGGTGTATCTCTCAGTTTGGAGTGAAATTCTTCATATCTCATTGAATTGCATTGCATCAACCACATAAAATCCAGCTTATTGTGATGATGGTATTGATCTGTACAGTGATATCAAGTATATTGGGTGATAACAGTCCAACAAACTTATAATGCGCATAATGTGAATTTTTTATTCATCAGCAATTGATTCTGCCTCAGGTACTGTGGCATATACTGTAGTTTGTGTTTCCATTTGTTAGTGTTCAGCGATTTTGGACCTATATAATTTGTCTCTTACATACCTGTAGTACTTGGACCCGCAGAGAATACTGACTCCAGAATCAGCTCCCGTTGCTTGGCCTCTTGCTGCTAACAATGAGTCCAAATGGGGTTTGTCAAAGTATCTCCAAAAAAGCCCAAAGCACACCATTTCCACTCAGTGGATTGTCTTCTACCAAACTCTACCCGGCTCCATGTGCAACTGTTCACAATCTGACCTGACTGTCCGCAAAACTAGATCACACCGCCAGTAACGCTTTTTCACCCCACAGCAGTCTGTGCTGCAGCAGAGAAAATAGTTCTGTGATTTCCTGATTAGTGAAAGTGTACGTAATGGCGGAATTGTGTGGAATGTCTTTTTTGGAGATATTTTGACATACCCCATAGAGTTGAGACGTGAATCAGTGTGACTATTTCCAGGTTCTGGAAGCAAAAAACCCATTCATTTTTCGCATACACATTGTCACGTGACACGTCATTCGGAGTGTTCCAAAAGTTGAATGACCTGAACCGCTACGGAATGACCCATTAGCTCAACCAAATAGCGGCTGCGTCGAAAAAACTACCATAGATGGGGTAAATAAACTACTAATCCCAGAGAGAATTGCACCAACGAAGTCCCCCAATTACAGAGCTCAGAGAGCACAGAACCTTGTCGCTCCCTCATCTTCTCAGGTGGGACAAAGTATATCTAGATCAGTTGTCATGACACATAACGCTATATTGAAGGTTAGTTTACATTCTGTAAAAAAACATGAATACCTACCAAATACGTGTTGCGAGTTTGTTGTGCTATCACCTTAGTAATGGCCTCTAATGGCCCTGTTCCGCTACAGCCATCAGCCGTCAGCCATCAAAAGAATGATTCCTTTAAAAGCATTTGCTCCATCTAGCGTTCGAAATGTGCAGAGTCAGTGGACTTATCTTTGGAGCCTATCAGTGTCTTTTTTTCTCAGAGCGACAGCTCATCACCATCACATGCCTATTTAATTCGCTACCTTGGTCACTGGAGACATGGAGACATGGATGACAAATGGTTAATCATCGAAGTGGAAAAGTACAGATTCCTATATGACCCAAGAGACCCCTTGTAAAAATGGCAGAGATGTTCTTCCCGCCGTCAAAAGTCAAAACAATGTTACACGCTCTGTGGAGCAGGGAGAACGTCACATTGGCGCAACGCTGATGGTAACGCTGATGGTAACGCTGATGGCAACGCGACACAACGCTGGTAATATAACGTTATAATATAATGCTGTAAGGGTCATGGAGTTGGTAGTATTTGGTGCCATTTGAAACACGGAAGCAACAGAAAAATCACGATTTTGCACTAACAAGGTTTAAACATTTATAACCGAGGATCATTACAGCAACCTTGAGTATCGTGGTACCGGGGTTCTCTTTTGTTTAATATTGCGGTTATCGCGCTAAGTAAAATCCCTATGAGTCTGGTGGCTGGAGAATCTTCTGGAACCAAACATCTCAACTCTATTTGGACTCATTGTTAGCAGCAAGAGGCAACGGGAGCTCGCCGTTTTAACCAACAGCTGACTCAGGAGCCGATAATCTCTGTGGGTCCTAGTACTACAGGAAAGAGACAAATGATATATAGGTCAAAAAATGACAAATTTATCCTTTAAAGGGTGATTCAAACCTCAGAGCTACAGTGCTTAATTATTTGACCCATACAGAAGTGATCCTTATTAAATCTGCCATAATCGGGTAGCTTAGCACCTAACCCTTAGGCTAAGGATTAGCATTTTAGAGCCCAATTATGTCCCGTTCCATCATTGTCCTTCTCAACTAAGCAAACCTTTCGCACCATAGCATTATACAAACACCGACTGTGTGCATTCTCTGTCTCTCTCTCTCTCTCTCTCTCTCTCTCTCTCTCTCTCTCTCTCTCTCTCTCTCTCTCTCTCTCTCTCTCTCTCTCTCTCTCTCTCTCTCTCTCTCTCACACACGCACACACACACTGCAGATATTAGGTGCAGGACTCCCTGGAAACCACTATTTTGTACTGAGCGGATTATCTTGGAACAGATCTAAACTGAACACACACAAACTGCGCACACACACAGGCACACACACACACACACAGGCACACACACAAAATGCCCATGTTGGCTAAACTTTTCCCCGCTGTATTATGTATGAAGCAGATTTGTTTTTCCTGGGAGTATTGGGATCAGTGTTGTCGTGCTGCATCCAGAAAAATCCCTTCCGAATGTTTCCTGTTGCTTACTTATCCTGCTTGTATCATTAATGTATTTTGTTCATATTGATTTGAGTTTTCCTATGCAAGAGGAATTTCCAACAGGACTAACCAACCAACATCTCACTGAGTTGAAGCATAGTTGTGCTTCCTCACTTCTTGGCCCTAGTTGAGATGCACAGTACAAGGAGTGCACACAATGCCAGAAGTGTCCATTTTCTGACAGACATGATCAAAGTTGTAGAGTGGGTGACAAATAAGGAGAGGATACATAAATTGTGCTATCAAAACTTTTGTACACATCAAAGCGCAGGGCAGAAGGTGTTAGCATTGTAATGTATTGCATAATATTTCTCGGTACCAAACGACATACATAGATATTTTTAAATGCCTTGGACTTGATTTCTGAAGCTTTTGCGTTGACTGCGGGATAGAGATTAAACTGTGTCTGTAGTATATTGCACATTGGCTTCAGTTTGGTTGGCAAGTCATCAAATGTATTTTTATGCCCTGATGCTGCTGTGTGGTCATTTGTTTTACTAAATGTCAGGGGAACCTGGACACCTGCATGACTTGTTAATTTGAATAACTACCAGACGTTTTGGCAGGTGGTTGTACTTTAATGTGCTCATGATTGGTACGTGCAATCTGGACAATTCTGTGCATGCATTACCGCACACAGTCACTTGCTATTTCATTAGCTGGTCACATTTGTCCAAAAGCAAGGCATCTTATTCAAATAATGGGATGGTTTATGGTGTTCGCAAGCAGTTAAATATAAGAGGATGCTGAGGGCTAATGTGAACTAGGTATACCTCCTTTTATTCAGCTGTTTAATGCAAATGCTCCTGTGGTTTGTAGCTTAGTAACTGGCTTCTTAAAAGCATTTATGTGCCACAACAAATTACCTGCAATGGGGAATTGGACATAAAATGTAATATCCACACAATAAGAGTAGAAAAGGTGTTCCTATAATCTAAATTGATATTCTTGAAGGGTATTTCAGACGGAAATAGATGGCTTCCATACCATATTTAAATAATGTTACCTTGGGAATGAGCATTGTTTTTGTTCAGAACTGTCCTCCTAAGAAAGTTAAAGGAAGGTGACACCAGGATGGTTAACAGACTTAAGCTTAATCATGCCTATACAGTATATCTCATAACAGACAGGATTGTACACCAGTTTTGAAAGACGCAGCGTGGGGAGAAACCGTGACACACAGGGTTGCCAGTTTCAATTGTTTAGATACTCAGTTTCTCAGCATGCCTTGTGCCACACTGACTACCAGACACACCCCGACAACAATGGCGTTATGTTAGGGTGCGGGCAATTTAAAAACGGGGCGGGCCAACCAAGGCAGGAGAGGAGAGAAAAGAATTGTTTGCTAGCACAAAGCTAGCTAACTCACTGGTTACTAGACTAGCAATAGTTTGCAAGGAGAAAGCACAAAGGCTGCGCTAGGTGGCACTAACACTACTGCTTAAAATGTCTAGCTGATCACATGCAGCAAAGAGGCAAAGAAGACGTTTCCCTCATTGAAGATGGCTGAAAATACAACCAAACCCATGAGACATTCACAAAAAATGTAGACTGCAACTTTCAAAACATTGTATTATTATTATTGCATGTTTTAAAGTAACACAGTACCTGATTCTATCCATGAAATAGTACAGAAAAATGGGTAGAGTGGCATATTTCTGTGAAAAATGTAATTATTCTAGCTGGTAAAAATGAATAAAAAAATTCTTGGCAGGCAATTTTTTTTAGTTTGCCAGCCCTTGGCAGGTGAGGCAAAAAATAAAATAAAATCAGACATTGGATGCACCTATCCTGAGTACATACAGTGGCTGTTGCAGTCTGGTTATTTTCAGAACTTGTAAAGTAACTGACTGTTACTGACTGTATATATAATAACAAAATTCATGTCTCGCTCATTACTGTCTCTCAAACTGTTGGTTGGTCACCAGACCGTTCTTTGCACCTGTTGGCAAATAAAAAGAGCAAAATTCTTCACATAATATGGCAGCTGTAGTACAGTAAGCGTTTGCTGCAGTGCAACATTGGCTACATTTAATAGTAATATGCTTTTTGACAAAATGTAGTGTAGGCATAGGCAGAGATACAACTTATTATATCTTTTAATGTGGAACATAGTGGTGAATCTGTCTATGAAGATCATTAATAAGGACTACAACAAGATTTCAATGTGAAAAGGAAAATGTATCTTTGAGAATGCTGCAGAAAAGGTTGTTTATTTTCCCCCTAATCTCTATGATGTACTTCCAAAGAGTACAGCGTATTGTTATATTAGTGTGTATCACACCCATCAGAGCACATCATCTTTCACAAATTTTCCTCTTGTTATGACACTGGCATCACACAGTATCCGTGCCCACAGAAATTCAATTACATCTTGTAAATAGATTATTACATTATCATGCATATTGCATGCATGATTTTATGTCTAAAACATGATCGTTAGCCTCTCCAAATCTCTGTAAAATCCTGCTGAGGACAGAGACCCTGATTAGGCCACCATCATTCACATGCAATACGTGTCCAGGGCAGGCAGTGCTCACACTAAACCTAAGAGCATAATGCTGTAGAGCATGCTCGTTAACTTACTGCTCATATGTACTCATTGATTATATATGTACACTAGTTATTGTTCATACATTCCCGTGCTAATCTCACAGTATTTACCAAGAATTGATTTCCCTCTGTGTGACAATCTATAATGATTCATATAGGGACTCTTCTGATTTCAACAGACTGAAAATTCATAGACTAAAGGTTTCTTTCACTCCATTAGAGAAAATGTACAAATGAATGACTGAATATGCCTTTTGACAGAGAAGGAAAAATCCCTAAGGCATTTAACTTGTTTAGGCCCAGCCTGCAGATGAAGTGACCCTGTTGTAAATCATACAAATAATAGGGAATATCACTTGCATCTCATCATGCAGCATGCCTTGGGACATCTATGACTTCCGACTCGCACTGTTTTGATCTAAAAACAAAATACATATATCAAAAAATGTTCTCTATTGAGTTTGTAATAATCTGTCAAAATGAATTACTACCTTCACATTTGAAGTCATTGGGCCAAATACTTAGATTTCGGCCTCCTAGTTTGACGTCATCACCCATCAAAGCATCCAAACGTCAACATCTGCTCTTGTAAGTTTGGAAGTGCTGGCTGCACATTGTACTGGGGGATAGGCCAGAGGTTCAGTGGGCCACCATCTATAAAGGCTCAAGCTGTGATTCTAGTATGTCACCCCTTGTTGAAACCAGTCGGCTAACTACTGGCTTTGTTTACAAAGTGATTTATTGAATTAAATACTTTTTTTAACTCTGAAATTCATTGTTTAAGCTTTTGGTCCAAGGACTGACCGTGTGTGCTGCTAACCAGCTTAACATAAGCTTTATATATAATTTTATTCTGTTATGTTTGTTTTGTTCTGGAGTAAAATACACCTGTATTTTGAGTTATAGATTAAGAAACTTAAAAAAAAGCTTATCAAAAAAAACATATGCGAATATTCCAAAGATTTCGATTTAGTCAAATAAATTGCTGATTGTATCTTCAAAGACACCATGAAACGGTAATCTGAGCTCAGTTCATGATGAGTTTCACTGATAAAAAAGGAAATATGTGTGGGAGCTGTTGGAGTATAACAGTGGGACGGTGCGTGCCATTATGGCGTGAAAGGCACACCAATCCTCGAGGGCACCAACTGATACGGTGCATGACCATTATGGCGTGAAAGGCACACCAATCCTCGAGGGCACCAACTGATTACAATGTATCTGGTGAGGGGGCAGGAAAACACAAAGAAGCCGTGATGAAATACAGTATAATTAAAGTCAAACAGATGATATCAGATGGCTTGTTTCTCCTGTCAGCGGTGTGTTGCTGCTGCTGATGGTCTGTCTCTCCTCTCCGTTCTGTCAGGTGGGATCCCATTCGTCCTGACCGGGGAGCTGTTTGAACAGTCCTACCGGCCTGCCGCCTTCATGATCGCTGGTACCGTAAATTGGCTGTCCAACTTCGCTGTGGGCCTCCTGTTCCCCTTCATTCAGGTGAGTTAGCGAGTGTGTACATGTATGTGTACGTGTGTGTGTCAGTTCAAATCATTGTAATATCCTTGTGAAACCCAAAGTCTGCATAGTGGTTATTAAAATGTTGCCTGAAACATAATAGATCTTTCCCTGGACGTGTTGTACAAGCCTTTAGGGCACCTTGTCTTGTGTTAAATTGCTAAGAAATACATAATACCCAATTTTTATGAATAATAAGTCTGTTAAAAGTGGTTCATGTGGGACCTGAAGTATCTCCACTTATCAGAGTTAAGGAGGTTGAACAAGTGTGTCTTTTTTTAAGAGCGGAGTAATTTGCAAAAACAATAGTGCCAGATAGAATAGCCTATTAGTGTCTGAAATTGGAACATTTCCTGGAACTGCAGGGCCCTCTTTCATCTCCCAGAACATGACTGTTGCTGTAGGCGGCTCGACACCGCTGCCTCTTCTCATTTTTACCTCCTGTGTTTCCTTCCCTTTGTGCCTCTCCCTGTCTCTTCCTCTCTGCCCGCTCTCTGTTCATCTCCATTGTGTACATTGGCCTCACAGCCTGCTTTCTCTCTCACTCTTCCCTTCTCTCACTTTCTTTCTTAACTTTAACTCCAGTGTTTTGGGGGGTTTTTTTGGCAATCGTTCTGTCTTCTCAACCTCTCCACTAAAACACTGTTCCAGGAGGGCATGTGTTTGTAAAGTTTAGAATTGGGCTTGGCAGTGTTAAGGTTGCTTGCTGAAGTTTTTTGCTTGTTGATGGATGGGTTGTGTTTTGTTCGGTTGCCAGGAGCATTTGGTGTATTGACTTATTCTGGATTACAAAAAACAGATTGGTTGGCATTATTGCAGTACCCACAAGTGTCTGTGTTTTCAGTGTGCTTCACAAAAGTCCCCCACTTGGACAGCACACACATGTACCTCCATTCACAGACACTCATATCTCCACACAGCATTTTGTGTAAGAGATATTCCTCGACATCCAGTCCTCAGGTCCTGTGCTGTAGTCACACCAGTCTGGTCTAGTGTACAGTGTTTCCCCACTCTACAGTATTCTTACCCACACGCAGGTACCGTAACTGTATGGCCTCTTTACTCCCTCTTGTCCCATTAATGGGCCCTCAGACTTCTGCTGCCTCCTCACATTTCACTGATGTGACAAAACATTATAGAGTACAAAACTGAGAGAGAGAGAGAGAGAGAGAGAGAGAGAGAGACATGGAGAGAGAGAGAGAGCTGACCGCCTGATCCGAAGCTCTTTTCAGTATATTCATTGCCTTTTTTGAGTCTTATCAGTCAAAATTTCACAGCATATAGACAAAAACATGTCAACTCCTCCAAACACTTTAGAAGTGCAGAGCATGTAAGAGGTTTATATTCCAGAAAGCAATTTTAGGGAATTGCTGCCTTGTTGAATTTGGAATTTCATTGTTATTTTCTGTCACAAAAAAAAAAAATCAAGCATTTTCCCCTTTGATTTTACACTAGAGCATTTAGTGACGCCACCTTACCGGTTTTATGTGATTCGGTGAAGTTAAGACTTCCTACCTACGCTGTCATTAGGTTCTCCTGTCCTTGGGGTAACAGTAAACAAAGTCAGACACCTGGGCATGATCATGTTCTTCTATAAAAGCCTTCCAAAACAAAGGGATTTGAGCAGGCAAGGTGATGCATGATTTCATTGTCAAAAAGTGATTCTGAAATTTAGTCACATCGCTATTTCCAAGGGTGTTGTCAAGTGTGTGGGTGTGTGTGTGTGTGTGTGTGTGTGTGCACGCATGGCAGCATATGTTCCCCCAGGGCTGCTCTGTTCATTAGCATAGTTACTACAATGTGGTTTACCAGTCGCCCCTGGTTCATCCTTCATAAATGATAAATGCTCCTTAAGGAGTCAGATAAATTGTTCATGAATATTCTTATGTGTCTTGCCTTTATGTATGTAAATTACCACTCCTTTGAATCCTTACATCCTGGCGTATCACAGTATAATGCGGATTGAGATATTGCAAATGTATTGTTTAATTAAATGTCCAGTGCATTCATTGATAGAAGTCTTGTTTTTACAGAGTGGCACATGTCGCTTGGCAGATTTATTTTCTGCCAGTACATCTGTTCTGAGCATACCGTTCCCTAAAACCATTGAGACTTGACTCACATGCAAGAAATCCCAACCAATTGCTCCTTCTAGTGAGCCACTGCAAATGAATGGACCTGGCTGTTAAGGCGGACAAAAGACATGTGTGTGACTTTGTGCTAATACAAGGTAAGAGAATTAGTAACGTGTGAAATAGCCTGGAGGATTTATCTGTGCCGCAGTGGGAATGACTAGAAAAGATAATAAGCCTGATTAAGACTGCTGGCTTTTATGTGCATGTGCTCGTTACTGAAGCTTTTTATCGAGTTAGCTGATGGAGAGAACGATAAAGGTAGCTTATTGGAGGGAAAACAATGTGTACTATAGTGTGCATGTGTGAATGCAGTGAATTTGTGTACAATGCACATCTGTTTGGTCACTATAAAACAAGCCATACTCAAAGGTTTTGCTCTGTATTGCATTTTTAAATCGATGCAGTCTTTCAGATCTAGGCAGAGATCTTTACATATAAATGACTAAATCCTGCTTTGACAGTACTAAGTTGGGTCCAACCATGTAATGTACATGTACATGTAAGAAGCATTAATCATCTCTCCCAGATCTGTTTCATCTCTGCGTGCAAAATCTGTTTGTCATATTCATTGAAAAGATGATGAATGGTGTGCCATATACTGTACCTGTAAAGGCATTCTGTGACACAGGCAGATGAATTACCACACTATATGGTAAATATGACATTCTTATGCATACTTTGACCTATAGTTTAGGCCTACTTCCACTCTATGTATCTAAGCGGTGAATGGGCCTATAGACGGGATTATTGGATTTTAAGGGAGGAGAAATCAATGTGACATTTTAGCTTGACGTGGTCGCATACAGGGGGTTTTCTAAGAACTCTGCGTCTTCATGTCACTGCTCACGTACTTCTGCGCCAACCCCGTTCTCCTTTTTTCTCTCCTTTCTCTCCCTCTCTCGCAAGGTGTCATCATGTCCTCCTCCTCTCTGTGCCTCTGCAGTACACTCACAACTCTCTCCCAAGGACTTTAGCTAAGTGGTTTGCTAAGTAGATGTAAATTCATTTGCCACTTTCCTCTGACCTCTCTCACATATTCAAGTAACCATAAATATAACTGTAACTCTTTGGAGCTCTATCTCTCTCTCTCTCCCTCTCCCTTTGTAACATGTGTCAATCTCCCAAGGTCAGGAATAAAATAGTTTGGAGATGGGTATGTTGTAACTCAAGCATGTTCTTTGGAGATGAGCTGCCTCCTCCTCCTCCCCACTGTGCTCAACCAAAGATCTTTTTTTTTATTTTTTTTATTTTATTTGACAGGGACAATGCTCAATAAATATATTGTGCCAGATATAGCTGTAAGCTAATTTCCATCCGTAGTCCCTGGGCGGAAGGCAACAGTAGACAACGTGGGAGCTGTGCGGTCGTCAGTCGCACACCAAAAACAATTTAAAAGACACAATGAAATTACAATCTAGAATGCAAACATTACCAAAAAAAACAAAAAACAGAATCAAATAAATGAGATAAAACATTTCAATCACATACATCATCAATCCATTTCATACCACACACACTCACCCGCACACACACACACACACACACACACACACACACACACACACACACACACACACAAGCAATAAGTAGAAATCATATCATTGCATGGGGTCATTACATACAGTGACTAATGGCTGCAGGACTGTTTTCCTTTCAACCATTTTTTAATACAAAATGTAAAGTTCCTAAACGTACTGCACTCTCTGGTACTAGTCGGCAAGGTGTTCCACAGCTCGGATGCTTTAACTGAGAAAGCCGTCCTGCTAAACTTTGTGGACCGAAATTTTACATAACAGTCTCCTCTTGCGGAGGACATCTTGTGCATGTATTGGTTTATAATGGGTATAGCACATAATGGATAAGGACAAAATGTATTATCCTTAATTTGTTGCTATATTTGTTATTCTCACCATATGAGCAAGCACTGATAAACATTTCAGGCGTTTCCCCAATATAAAGATAAGGTAATTATGCTGTTTAAGCAACGACTCTGGAAAAGAGAAAGGTTAATTGCTAATTTTAAATGTAGCATGGATGGATTCCATTTTTATATTTCATGGCATGAGAGAAAAATAGTCCTACTGTCTGCCTTATAATTGCCCTCTGCGCTGAGGACATGGTTCAGCTCTGCTTCTTTTTTTAGTGGCAGAACTTTGCCCTCGGTTAAAATGTGACATTCATAATGTCCCACTTGTCCCCCTCATTAGATCCTAATGGCATTTGACATTTCAATCTTTGTGAGTAGAGAAAAAATATATACTGAAGTTCATGCCCTCTCAAACCTACAGCTCTCTCAACTTATTCAAGAACTTCACTTTTTCAGTTTGGTCTTTGATTGCAGAAATAGCCAGGGGCTTGTTTTTTTTGTTGTTCACAAACAATAATTTACTGTTAATAAAATACCTGGTGCAGGGTGCGTTGTTTTACTTAAGGCTTTCATCTCTCACAGAGAGAGATTTCATTAAAGTGTTTTGCAGTAGTTTCACAGTGTATGACTTGAACAGTTGTTTTGCACAGAGCAACCGAATACACTGCAGGGGATATGAATTATCTTTATATTAAATGTTTGAATGAGTAAATAAGCTATATAAATGAATTCCAGCATACAGAAGCATACCATGAGCATATTGTCACTCACTCACTGTGTTAGAGTGCTGTCTTTGCTTGGTCTTGGTCAGATTGAATGCAGGAAAACACCTAAGCTCATGGGAAAGCTGTGAGAGCCAGGGCAATTGATCCTGGAGTAACTAGCCATGTATATAGAGGTATTCCTCCTCATCAGATCCACTTAGAGCAAGTACATTTCACTTACAATGTAGTCCATAGTGAGCCATCACACCACATTATAGATTCTATAGGATCTACATCAAGATTTATAGATATGAGTGGGCGTATTGGTCTTGTGGCACAGCCCAGTTGCTGAGTCACATGTTAACCACACATCAGCATTCTAGTCATACTGTACGCATCATTTCATTGACCTTCTGCATATATCACTGAAAGAAGTACACTTCCAATACTAACTGCTGAGAATTTATTACTTTCGGAGGCTGCAGAGTGTGTCACCATTTTGTGTACATATTCTGCATCTTTATTCCTGTCTGGATTTTTTTTAAACACTCTTAGAGAGAGAGAGTGTGTGTGCATCAGAATCGTAGCTTTGGACTGCGTCTGACCTCTAGCTGGTGCAGTGGGATGCAGGCATTTGCCCAGGCGCTGGTCAGGACACAATACTTAGGCAAACAGGATGCAGTTACAGTCACTCTACTGAGGATAAGCACAAACGACATGAACACAGGTCGTTTCAAGCATAACCTTGTTTAGTTCTGAAACACAGGAACAGGGATACACAAATTCACTGACATATCACTGCGCTTTATCCAACAGTAAACCAAATCTTAAAAGAGCTACAAAGGAAATGCAAATGACCATGTACTACAATACACTATTTTTCCATTAGACCTTGACTTAGTAGAGTGTAAGGCTAAATTGAAGGTCAAAGGCTTATCACTGGCATTCTCAGTGCTCCAAAAATACACACACCCACACACACACACACATCTTCAATGAGCTGCCACAGTGTGTCACCAAGTTATGTTACTGTACCATACATCACATATTACTCTTACTACTATAGCAATATATATGTATATGTCACATACAAATGCGTGACCACCCTAACCTCTGTTATGCCCACTTTCTCTGACTGACCATCTTGGCAAAGGAAAGACTGAATGCATCATTAATGAACAGGGGAAAAGGCTCACAAAAATCAGGTGGGGGACAAAACCCAAAGCCAGTAGAAAACAACTACCTATTAAATCTAATGCATGCATATCTTGCAAAAATACATTTGCCTTGGAGCTTTACTGTACTTAGAATATGTAGCTATGGATCCACACGGCACATCCTCACACATGGCCACCAATAATAAATCGGTGTGGAGTCAAAAGTTCCTCCCAGCCGCTGGCACAACCTTTCCTGTCTCTATCTCACACTATCTCTCTGTCAGTAAAAAATAAATCTTTAAAAAAATATATATATATATTTGTGCTATTAAAATGCATCATCCCAACCACAGACCAACACACAGACACACACAAACACATGCAGTACAAACACACACACATTCACACACACAGGCAAGGTGTCTGTTCCTGTAACTGTAAGGACATATTCATAGAAACAAAGAGAAAAAGTTAAACAAAAGTCAGCCCCAAAGTTTGAGCGCAGAGTGAACCTCCGCTGGCGACATGCTGGACATTTTAGTGACGTTGGTTGACCTTCTGTCAAACGTTTTCTGCCTGTTTTCTCTGCAGCCCCTCCAGATCCACCTAATTCTGTCCTTTCGGTCAGCCGCACCAGGGCTCAACAAAGGGGCATATCAAATACTCAGATAGTGATTTCTTAAGGGAGGAAGTGAGTTGTTTTTTTTTGCAGGATTTTATCTTAGCATTTGGTCTCTCTCCATAAGCAGGTTTTTACACAGAATTACAGTGGTCAAAGCATCTATGCATCCTTTCTTTTCCACTAGAAAGCACCTGCTTTTCACAGCGTGCTCATTTTGATTCATCAACCTCTAATGTTTGGAGACCTGTCGCATTTTTACACACCTTTTCAAATGCTGATTAGCATTTCTCCTATGGTTTACTTTCACTGCCATAGTGTTTACTTGCCTTTTTATCCGTGGTTGGCACTCAAGCTGTGACCAGGTTGGAGATACCTGCTGCCAGGAGTAGGAAAGCTAACTTGCTGTGGAAGTAATTTCAAAAGATTGATAGAAATGTGTTCAACTCTGCCAGTTTCAGCCTGTCAAAAAGGTATATGTTAATTCCATAAGCTGTCTTTCTAATCAGTATTCATTAGTTCTAATGATCAGAGGAGGCTTAGTGTGGTGTCAGGAAGGCCCCAGAGCTGCCAGTGTGTGGGGAACCTCATCTAAAGAGTGTCAACAGATCCACAGGACACTAATTACACACCTCCCCATTCTCTCTCTCTCTCCGGAGACACTTTTCTGATGCACTGTCACCTCATTCCCTAATGCCAGACTGGAACTAGCAAGTTTGTCAGAAAGATGGGGAATGTGTGTGTATGCGCACATGTTGCATGTTTGTGTGTCAGTGTAAGCATATGTGTGTGATTGCGTGTGTCATCGACAGATAGCAAGACAGAAAGAGAGAGAGATGATGTGATGATAAGATAGATGGCTCCCTCAGTTTGATGGATGCACAATGAGATTGGTGGCAATAGATGTCAGTCAGTGGAAGGGCAAGTGAAAATGGAGCTGAATATACAATTAGACAGATAATAGAGGCAGAGAGCAACGGGGTAGCAATACCACAGAGACCTGTAGAAATGGATTTGGAGAGGCAGAAAGAAGAGCAAGGGAGATAAGGCCGACCGAGGCTAAGAAGGAGAGGACAAGTATGAGAGACAGGAAGCGACAGAGGGTTATTTTTAGCCAGCCAATGGCACAAATATTGCAGTGTTGGTTGGTTGGCTGGGGCAGCGCTGGACCCGGTTGCCCCCGGGCACACAGTGGGCATCAAGATCCCTGTACTGACTCACTGGCCACTGCCTGGCACCTGAACCCAGCTGGGAACCCTGTTAGGATAACACACCGTCGCACCATCGCATCGCCCTTACCTCCATGACAGGGCAACACGGAGGTGTCACTTGGGTTTCAGCCATTGTTGATATTAGTCGAACTCGTTTTGACTGAGTGATTCATTGCCTCCCATTTCGGAGCTCTTTAGCTTCGAATTCTACCCAGATGGGGCTGAGAACGGATCATACTGTCAGTGTCTCCCTTCAAAACGCTAGCTGTGTAGTCTGCTTGACATTCAACACTTTGCTAATGTAACGTTTTACCTTTCTGCCACAATTGGAACAGGACCAAATATCCATTCAAATAAACAAGTGAAAGGTGAAGCGATGCCACAATGTTCCCTGCAACGGGAGGAATTTAATCCCAATTCAATTCAATCATAAAATTCAGGGCAGGTTATTTATTTTATTCAGAGTGGAACATTGATGCAAGGCTCTTGCATGTCCAATAGGGATGCACATTTTCAGAAATTTCTTTAATCGATCGTCGGTCATGTTAATGACCAATTAATCGATTAATCATTATATAAAAAACAGCTTTTGACATAGAAAATAGAAAATGCGTGTTTTTACACCTGTCTTTAGGCCTACTCAACAAGTTACTCAACCAAGCATAATTCAAAAGAGTCGGGACCCCTGACAACGGACATCAGTGCTTCCCACAGGCTGAAAATGTACTTTCTTTAGGGTTAATTACTTTAAATTGTCTTTACATTGTGTCCAACGGAACCCAACTGGCGGAATATGCAATGAAGTCTCTGCACTGCACTCATGTTAACTTTCTGAGTGTTGAGCAGCGTTAGAATAGTCCGATTGAAAAGTATCAAGTTACTCTTTACCGTTACAACACATGCGAGTTCGGAGAAATTGTGGAATTTTATATTTTTTTACGAACGTTTTCAGAACGGGAGACAGACTGTCAGGTTGAGTACAGAGCTACTGCATCGCCAAATGACAGACATGACGTGATGCACACATTAGACGCATTACAGAGCGATTTAGATCAATTTCTATACTTTGATTCACTTTTTATGTTGTGCCGGCCGTGCCGATATTGTGGTGCTGCCACAGTTTATGTATTGGAAACAATGGCACGGCAATCTACTGGTTTATTTAAGAATAAGAGCGTATCTACGTGGTCAGGGATGAGTCCAGTGCGCAGCGGTGACAGTCAGTCCATCCGCTGAAACACACGCTCCGGGGGAACAGCTGTCCCGGGTCGGGAGGCATAAATAATGTCGCGCCAACTTCGCCAGCCGGGGGAATGCATTCTCTTTCATTGTGCTTGTAGAGGTGCTATATTTCAACTTCGTATTACAATGTTTACAATGAACTCTGTTGTCTTTTCGGGTGTAATGTCTTTGCGGGTGTACCGCCCGCTTCTTCTTCCTCTGTATAGGTGGTGAAAGTTAAATTGCGCCCTTGTGGCGGTAAATCATTTACGAAAAAAATGAGAAATAGCACATAACGTACATTATCGATTAATATATGCTTGATCGATCAAATTATTAATGGTGATTAATCAATCGTCGATTAATCGATCGTCGATTAATCATTAACATCCCTAATGTCCAACACAACATGGCTTCTCGGCATAATAACCTTTTGCATCAGATCGATTCAATGGCAGCACAGTGACTGACCTCAATTAACGGCTGCTCGGGCGGATGCTGATGTCATAGCGCTGTGTTGAATATCAAGCACCGCTGGGTCATTCTTTGTGGAAACAATGTCTGGATCCCGCTACAGTTTACCACATTGATCGTCATGTTTTTAATTTCCGCAGAGATCTTTTATTTAGCCTGCTCTTCTCTTGCTTCTGTCCAGCCTGTTTGTTTTCCTCTCCAGGCTCTAGTCCAGACTTGGAAGAAATAGGTTGGAAATAATGGAAACAGAAGATGGGTAGTACAGTCTATGAATTCCAATAAAAACACTAGGAAAGCAAACTCATCACAATTCTTACTTAAGATAGAACCGACGTTTTCTGGCGACAGCTACTGTTGACATGTCATGACACATTCCTCAGAGTGAAAAGAGGTGGAAAAAGGCAACTTACTTTGTCTTGTATCGTTTATAATACAGCTGCACAATTTTGGATAAAATGAGAATCTCGATTTTCTTGCTTAGAACTGAGATCACAATTCTCTCTCACAATTCTTAGGGAAAGTAATTTTTTATATAAATTTTATTGCACTATTTTGCCTGATACAGGCAGAAACACAACAAAAAATGTAACAGTGACTGAGGGACTGTCACATCAACTTTGGATGACTGCAGTGGGTATCCCTAATGGACATGCGGCAGAATCGTTGTCATTTAGGAATGAGATCGCATAGAGGTATGAATCGAGATCGCGATTTTAATACGATTAATTGTGCAGCCTTAGTTTATAATGAGATAACTTTCAGAATTCCATCCTAAATAGTTCAGGCATCCAAGGATTACAGAAAGACGTGAAAAGTGTCAAACTGGTGCAAATGGCATTGCAAATGTATCGGACAGGGTTGTGATGTGAAAAGGAGTTGCAATTCTGGCTTATTAGAGTTCACCCCAGTTGATATTCCAGACAAGTATCTCCCTTGAAACTTAGCAGCTATGTATTACAGCAACGTCGGCTTACTGGCGTCTACATTATTATTACTTCTGGCTCGCCAAAATCTCATTACCGGGATAGGCGTGGGGGATTGTTTTAGGTTTGATCGTTTCCCTTCAAAAGACAGCCGTGCCCTCTCTCTCCTCTAAGTTTTCTCTTCCTTGTGTAAATCCACAGGCTGCAAATCTTCTGAGGGTCGGGCCTGTTTGGTGGAAATGGAGAGTAGATTCTGATACTCCTGATGCTGCTTCACAAGACAATACAACAACAATGTGTAGTGGCTAAACTGCAGTGCACTACAACATAGGAAATTAACATATTGGGATGATCTGATGTGTGTTGTAATGCATTGATTAATGTGGGGACTGGAGCCACTGTTAGCAATTATGTAATGCGCTTTTACAGTTGCCTTTGCCACTAACTGCATATTGGTGTATGGATGACTTATTGATACTTTTAAATAGCATGGGGCTATAGCAACATGCTAGAGCTGTTTTGACTTCTGCAAAAACTAATGAGCCATGAGACTCACTCACAGTAACCTCATTAGTACATTGCGTGTCTGTTTGTGTCTGTGTGTGCGCGCGCATGTGTGTGTTCCTAATAAGCCGGCTCAAGCGTGGTCAGTGGAGACAGCGACTTAGCCCCATTATTTCCATTACCGTTCTTATTTCAATAAATCCTCAAAATGCTCCATGTAGACCACCAATAACTAACTATGATCCACAGCTGCGATGCAAAACGGTTATCTGTCTTCAGACATTTAGGCTCCCGGGATGTGACAGCATGGACACACACCATACATTCTGTGAAGAGCTCAAGTGTGTACAGTTTCAGTCAGGCCCTCGTAATCTTGTGTACAGCTCAGTCATGCATGCATCGCGTTCACTGTCCTTGAGAATGCCTCCCACTGGGAACCGTCAAGCCTCAGCATAGTCTGTGCAAGCCCCCACACATGCAAATAAAATCCCCCCCATCCCACTACCACCACGCACACCCACACACACACACACTTTGATGTGGAGGTGCACACACACCCCTCCCATTGATGATGACTAAGTGTTGCCCCAGAAATCATTGACCGTGACAGAATATTCCCCAGCGAAGGCCAGTTCACTTTGCACCTGGAGATCTTTTCTACGTCTCCGTCAAATTTATGTCCACAGTTCGGTTTGTTTGAATATCCCTCTCTCCTCTCTCCTGTCCTGTTGCATCGGGTCCCCATCACATAGCATCGCATAGCTTGCATATCGCTACAGGTGCTAACACTTTTCTCCAAGTCACCTCTCTCTAGGTACGGCATACAAGTGTGTGTTTGAGTATGAGAGAATATTATGCATGTGTGTGAGTGTCTATGTGTCTGTGTGGCCACTTATGGGGCATTTGTGTGCATGCATAAGTGTGTGCCAACCGAGCCCAGCTGAGCCAGCACAGCAGATCAAAAGCTTATCCCCGCCTCAAAGAAGTGACTTTCTCATTCTCCTCAATCCACGGGGCTTGCAAAAATTAGATTAATGACAGAAGAAGCGGACGCAAAAATGTCCCGTTTCCACCATGACTCATCTCCTAAGATAATGCTAACTGGGTAAGAAAGGCTTTGTTTTCAGAGGAACTTGCTAACTTTGCAGATGAGCGTTATGTCACAGTGGCAGCTTGAAACTGGGTCAGGCCCTTTGCACGATGCTCTGTTTTTTTTGTGCTATTATGAAAGACATTCAAAACAGAAAAACAGTGTCAGAGACTAACAGCAGTGGTGATATAACCACAGAGATCAAAGCGGTAAGTAGTTCTTCATTGAGGTCATGGTTGTTTGGACACTGCATTTCTAATACCAGGTACATAGCGCCGCATTTGAATTCCGTCCCCTCATGAGCAAGGGATTATAGCTCAGTGGCACACTGGGGAGGGTCAGGCAAGTTTCTCTGTCTTACACAAAATCTCTCTCTCTTGCTCTCTCTCTCTTTCTCTGTCTCCCTCTGTCACACACACACACAAACACACGCTCTCTCTCTCCCTCTCTATCTCTAAATCTCCCTCTGGGGGTAATCAGTCAGTGTGTATTTTTAAATCTGTCACTAATCTCTATGATTGGCATAGCACACCGGACAAGGTCAGCTTTCATATTACAGGTTATTTCAACATTTTATATATAAATAAATAGACCCCTCTACCCTGAAAAAATGTTTCCAAGAGCCCCAACACTTGTTACTCATAACACACACAACTTGTGGCCATATAATTTGAATTTCAAAGCAAATTTCACTTAATGGCAGCTAATAGCAATATGTGACTAGACAGATAGCACAGACTCTGTCTCTCTGGTGTGGGCCAAGAGTTTGGGATGGCTGAAAATAATCTGTGATTTAGGTCTGTGAAAGGGAGAGAAATGGTGTGGAAAGTGGAAAGAGTGGAATAGCTGTACTGTATTTGACGCATAATTCAGTGTGGTTACCAGGATTTTGAAAACAATGACATTGTGTGGTGCAAACTGATTTTATGAAAAAGCATAGTCATGTCTATCCTTGGTGTCTTTTGATGAAACAAATTTATTTTTCCTATTTCACGGTTCTTAAAAAAAATCCACCCTGTGTTTCCACTAAAACTAACTGGATCAGTCTAACTCCTACAAATGTTTTTGTGTCTGTGTAGGAGGCGCTGGAGTCCTTTGCCTTCCTGGTGTTTACAGTGGTCTGCGTTCTGGGAGCTGTCTACCTCTACGTCATCCTCCCCGAGACCAAAAATAAGACATTTGTGGACATCAGCCAAAGCTTTGCCAAGATCAACAAAATCCCTGTCCCCTCCCCTGTCCACGAGATGGAGTTGGTTCTGTCCTTCAAGCCTGGCAAGGAAGTGACCAATGGAAAAGCAGCTCATGTCGTCGAGATGGAGAGTTCCTTCTAACTGAAGGAAAACACACTTAATTATCCAGAGGCAGGGTTGAAATACTTTTAAACCTTAAGTATTTGCTGTTTGTACATATTTATTTAATGACTGTGATCAATGAAATGAAATGTAATTCACCACTTTTGGGGAGCTTCATTGTATTTTGTATATGTTTTGTATGACTAATTTTTTAGGAAATAATACAGTATTTCAATTTACAACAATGTTTGGTGTATGTCTCTTATTACAATGGAAACCGCCAACTAGATTTCATGTTCCATTTACTCAATAGACAACTGAATGTGCACAAACTTGTTTTTGTTTTAGGAGGTCATTTTACAAATGACATAAATGTTAATATTGTGGGTGTAGAGGGCTTGCACCAAATACTGACTTGTGTACATACTCACTAAAATATTGAACTAACTGAAACATTTTGGTTCGTAAGCTTTAGTACTAGAGGTGTGCCTGAACAACTGGAAGCTGATTTATATCAACCAAACAAGCTGTAGTAGCGTGCGACCCCTTCTCAACTCTGTCAAAGTAGATTTCATCTTTGTCAGCATCCCAAAGATATTTCAGACATGAGAGGGGGCAGGCGTGTGTCTGAGAAGAGACATATTTTGCGGGATTATGACCCTAATGCTGATGTCTGGGTTAACTTCCTAACACAGACAATGGGAGAGAACCCAGGGAGCACAGTAAAGCTGACAGGGACAGTTTTCTGGAGCCTCTCCAAAATTGAAAGAAGCCAAGGCTACTTCCCCACCAGATGGCTGGAGCCAGGGGAGGAAGTGATCTGAACAGAGGCAGACAAGCGTGGCATTGGATAGCAGTCACAGTTTGCTCCACAGTAGGGTGTACTCACCATTTCAAAGTCTACTGCCTGAGGACTGAGGGGCAAATAACCCCCCACCCCCCACCCACCCACCCACACACACACAGAGTTACAAAGGTGCATGTACATGTCATGCCAGTGTCCAAGTGTCCAAACGTTGCAGAGGGAGACTGGGTAAAGTTGAATACACACTAATTTTCGGTTTCATTTCTGATCAGATCCAATGAGTTAGCCTTCCTCACAGTACATTTGTTGGACTACCAAGCTGGCAGGGGAGTGAGGGGGAAGATAATTGGAACTGTCGTCTCTCGTAGCTCTGTTTCAGCACGTTACTCTTGGGGAGTCACATTGTGTGTAGCAGCATTAGTTAAGAGGGTGTATGACAGGAAGGTTGTCTGGTGGCTGCTTGCTGGAGAATAATTGTGTTTGCCCGTAGCTTCAAAGCCATAAATACTGTATGTTTCATAAGATGGAGTAATGCTTCGTTTGATAAATTACTGTTTGTCCAACCTCTCAAACAACCTCTCAGGAAGTGTTGTTCAATTAACTCACCATTATGCAAAGTAGGTACTGGGATGAATGCGGGGGGTGCCATGCAAATTGTGCTTGCAGTAGGTGTGGGGGGTTTGTCTTGAAAGCCTTTTTAAAACAAGCATCTGGGCCTCTCCTAGTTAACAGTTATCAAAAGGTTAGGAGAGAAAACAGAGGATTATTTCATTTCATTTCAAACCTCCCAGCCTTTATTCAATTGAACAATTTGCTGTGACAGAACAGCACTCAAGGTGTAATAACACTGACAATATGAAAATCACAACCCATGATTGCTTTTCTGTCGGGCAAGATTTCTATCAGGCCAAATTAGCAAGGATTAATCTAATTTTAGAAGAGCTTAACAGCGCTTTTTGGACGGGGTGAAACATATGAACGCTGAACAAAACTGGGTTCTTTCCAGTATCCCCGCTGGTCTAATTCCAGTAGCAAGTTTGCTCAGTGAGGACATACATAGAGTGTCCAGCAGACCCTAACAGACTGGACCCACTGGACCCAAACAGCAGGTAAGACACAGAAATCTTTTCTCTGTTCCCATGTCTATCATCTGTTCTGTATCCAGCCCAATGTATTGCTATTATAGCAGGCAGGGCTCCTTAATCTACAGGTGTGTCATTTCAATGATGAACTGGGCCATTTTGTTCTGTGTGTTTTTTTTCTCCATGTAGTCTGCCTCAACACACGATGAGCTGTGATAACCAAACAGGTGTCTCTATTCAGTCCACAATGCAGAACGCTGCCTGGCTGAATAGAACACATGCTGTCCATGAAAAGTAAAATCTATCAGAATATTCATAAGCACTATTTGTCTATTTTCCTTTTATTTATGCTCCATAATGTTTGCTACCTCGCTGGTGTCTAAAACTGACAGCATTATATCACACAGTTCAGAAGATGCAGCAGGAGTCAAGCAGTCTGTCTTCACCACATTCAGCTCCGTCCTTTTCGTAAGTATCTGATCTACTTGCCAAGACGGATAAAGTCTTCCCCTGGCATTTAATATTACAGACACAGCTGTGGTTGCAAAGTAACACTGACCTGTTGCCTGCAACCTGCAAACAGACCTCCCACGTCGGGTTTTCCTGAGGCACTTGGCTTGCCATATGGTACATCACTCTTCTGATCCTCTGGCTGCTGGATGGACTGAGATCTGATCATTTGAACCTTATCTCCGGGGGGGTGTATCCTTGGCGAAGAGTTTCGACCGCGCTGTGGCGACCGTAGCTTCGAGGCCTTTCTTGATATTTGCACTTTATAACAAACTCTGTGATTTGGCTAAAGGGCTCTTCTGTTGGCAGCTCCATTAGGAGGCCGCTGTGCCGCCTGAAGCACCTGCTTTCTCCTTCAGTCTCAGCAGTCGTTCACCACAAGTGAGCTTGAGCACTTTAGACACCGTCGGGTGAACACTAAGTGTGTCTCTGAGTTTGGTTCGTGTGTTTGTGTGTGAACGAGCATATAAGTTCACTGGAGAATAAATTCAGAATATTCAGAGCATGACCTTGCTTCAGTGGATTTCTCTCTCTGGCTCATTACAATGGGCTGAATGGACTTTGCTGGATTTTGTCTGCAACAAGAAGTGGCTAATAAGCGCTATTATTGACTCTTTCCACCATCAGCTCTGATACCAAGAGAAACTTTGCTCCACAAATTTGGAACTGTCATTTATCAGAAACTTAGTGAAACATATTTATGTCAAGAGATTCATAATTTGTCATGTGAGTAACATTATTATAAATTGGCTTGCTTTTGATGGTCCATTATCACCTCACATTGTGCAGTGATGTGGGCCAGTGTGATGCAGTGGGAATTAATGACTCATCAGTATCATCAGCTCAATTAAATTCTTACACCTTGCTTCTTGTTACAGACTTTTCTCACTAATTGTGAGCTGTTTTAACTGGATGTCTATTACAAGTGTATCTCTGTTTTCACAATGGTGTTCCTCATATACAACATTGGGGTTACAGACACGCATCCACCATTAAAAACATAAGGCACATAAAACAGTGTTTACTATGGAGTGGGAAAAAAATGTTGGACTCTGCTGGGTCCCTGCATACCAAGTACTGTATATATTTGTATGTTTATTATACTGGGTCCCAGGGCAAGACAACATTTTTCATATTTGAATGCAAGCTGAAAAAACTGAAGAACTGAGGTTCAGCAACAAAGGTTGAAGCAGGAGAGCATGTAAACAGACAAGTTGTCAGACAACAGCATCACTAACCCTGTCAAATGTCATTGAAATAACAGTAACGTACCCCTGGCCAGATACTGTTTTAATTAGCTGTCTGCAGGCTTTTTTGTAGTGGCACTTCAAAAAAGCTTGTGGACCTCAAAGAGCATCTGGGACCCCTTATGTAAAATCAAATGTTTATACAGTCAAACAAAAGATCACAAAAATGGGCCAAACCATGATAGGAGGAAGCTTTTTTGAGGAATAACTCATGTTTACTCCAGAAATATCCCCACATCTGATGAAATCAATGTCATGAAATCAAATAATGCTGCTGTTGGGGCGTGATTGTGATTCATCAAGCTTCATCGTTCAAAAGTCAAATCAGCCCAACCATACCTGTGACCCATGTGTAGAAAATGCTGCATATTTCTGAGAATGTTTAGATCAAGTCAAGTTTTTGTTCTTGTCTTAGTAGTTTATTAATCAATTGTGAGGAACCAGACAGTTTTGGGTGGAAAGAGGGCCAACACCCACCTTTAGATTCAGTGGTCATGAACTCTATTCCCACCTTGGGCAAATTTTTGGCTCAGGTACTAGTTTTGCCCAAACTCATGCCCACTATTAAAACTAACCTTCACCTTTAAAAACTTTCCATTTCCTTGCCTACCCTCAACCTTAACTCTAAGCACCTAGTCGTCACCTAGCCTTGATCGTTGAACCTAACCTGACTGTAACATGGTAAATGTTTCAAGTTGGTCTCCAAGCCAATTAGCTGCTAAACTAACCAACTAAAGTTATCACTTCTGGATTTGGCATAGTATTGTTTTGTTCTTGTGCTGGTGACATCCTCATCACTATGCAGATTAAAGGGAAGTAATTTCATTAATTTAGGATTTATTCATTTTTAACTTAAATTATTTGTTCAAAAGTACTCCAACCCATTTGGTCAGACAGCACTACAGGCTACACACAGTCATTGGCAAGGCAAGTAAGGCCACAAAATGTATTTGACTGAATTAGCCCGCTCATCATTATCCGCCCGCTTATTCAATGTTTCACAAAGAGCAAGAGACATTTTGTGAGCTAGTGAGTGATTAGGACCAGTTCTTGGTCATATGCATGAAGCACTTTGTAACCATCTTTAAGTGCTATATGATACATGAATGAAATTAAATGAATGTACATCCTCGACAGTACTGCTCCCTTTCATTAACATTCTTCAGTAGGGATTTTGAATTGAATTCAATCATTTCCTTGAAATAGTTGTTCAATGCAATACAATGGACAGAGGTGAGGAACTCATGCAGTGATTAAACCTTACTGTACATCTGGTCTAAGTCCACAGAGGCTGAAGGACAGATGAACTTTGAAATTATGGATCATGCAGAACAGATGAATAAGTCACAAATCACTTTGATCCTTTTACCTTAGCTTTTCTCCATTGCTAGAGAGTAATTTGTGAAAGTCTTTCCAACAGCCAGCATGGCTTCTGTTACAAGAGCTACATAAAATTTCCATCATCTAGAGTGCTAGCCTTTGAATTTAGGTTCAGACTTGATCAACTTAATTTAAATAATTTAAACTCAGCAGGAAGGCATCGCTGTAGTGGATCTTTCATTGGGAAAGCATATTTGATAATGGTACACTGGTACTGTGTGTTCAGTCCAACAAGTGATATAAGGAGAGTCAGGGTCAGGTTTAGGGTTCTAAGGTGCTTTTATTGGTAACTGAGGTGGAAGGGGAGAGGGCATGTTCCCAGTCAGGGTATCCTCTGTCAGGCTGAACCTATCCTCGGTTCAGGCAGCCTTACTTTACACAAGGGGAAAGAGCAGAGGGGGAGGGGGTGAAACTGGGCTGGGAAGATCTGTGGGTCAGTTTCGGGGTTGATATTCCCCTGACTCGGTCCATGGTCCTTCCTCACGACTCAGTCAGAGAGGTCAGACAGATAAGATGCGCTCTGAGACTCTCCTCCCCGTCTTTGCTTACAGTTCTTACAATTGGTTACAAGCACTTCACTTTCACTTTTTCAAAACTCTTCATACAACTCTCTGCTCTCTACTGTTGTGCCAACAGTTTTCTTTGTGATTTAGAAAATTGCTGTCCACTTGAATTGTGACATGTTAGGTTTTGAACTTGAATTTAACAGTTTTGAAAAGTGGATGCACTATGTAAACATTTGCAAAATGCGCTGTAGATACAGACAGTTTTGCTGGTGGTTGAGTTTGAGTGAGAAATGAATTCAAGAATTTTTAAAATTGTGGTCATTGTGTCAAAGCAATGAAAAATCATTCACAGTTTGGTTCACATAGAGTACTGTTGTGCTGACTGTATGAAGAGTTTTGAAAATGTGAACTCAGTATTGAAAAATGCTTGTAACCAATTGTAAAAAAAAACTGTAAAAGAGCTCAAAGTAGGTCAGGGGGAATTAAAGGGATGCAGCACACCTGTGGCTGCCTCTCCAGGTGTCAAATAGGTAATTAGGGTAGTATTTGCCCTCCAGTGTTCTCCCCAGTGACTTGCGCTGGGAGAGGGGCTGCTGTCCCTGACACAGTGGCAGTGAGGTGCAACATGGTCCATGAACCTGTTAACAACTCGCATAATGATATAAGTAGACAGTGGCACAAATGGTAGAGGGATATCAGGACCTCACATTCAGTACAAGGTTACAGTGGAAGACATAGAATGCACAGTAGACTTTGCCTATCCCTTAAAATATATAGTCTAGAAAAATAAAACACTATTGTGCATTCAGCCAGTGTAATGGAACAACATATCATGGGATTGTAACACTGAAGTACTGAGTAGGATGGAAATTCATGGACTATGATCTGAGCATTGTAGCACTGACAGAGTTCCTGAGCCTAAAGTGGTGTAGTCTGTAATTATTATAACACAGTATGAGTGATGCTCCTAAAATGCCCCACAACTCTACAACAATAAAATGTGATATCAAATCACTCTCTGCGATTACAGTCAAAATGTACCTCTGCATTAGCATCATTTTTAGCGTTTTTCACCTTAAAAACGTGGCTGTGCCAAACTGCAGCTGCAGTTCAGATTTTTGTCTGTGATAACACCTTTTTCTGTCCCTTTTCACTGCCATCTCTCCATCCCACTCTGCCAGTTGCAATAAGCACATCTGACTGTCATTGCTGTGTCTCAGTAAGTCAATGTTGTCTCCAAGCTGCACAACTGACAGGACCAGAGTGTTGGATTCATTAAGAAATGACAGAATCTTCGCCTGTGGATTTAATACCTGAGTGATGTGTGTGTGTGTGTGTGTGTGTGTGTGTGTGTGTGTGTGTGTGTGTGTGAGTGCATTTGTGTGAGCTTTACGGTAAGGCAGGTGCTGATGAGTTGTGGGACAGTGGCAGTTAATTTTGGATGTGGATTGCAGCGGTGACCCTTCCAGACCTCACTGTCACCCCTCAAAACAAATGAGCTCACATTTGCGGTGTAGAGGACAGAAAGGAGTTCTCCTGACCTTCTTCTCATTGTTAAAACCAATGACAACTGCACTACGCTCAGAACTCACACTGTGAAAGATGCCTGAAGCTCACATCACTCACACCAGCGGGTTTCTCAGTAGCAGAGGAGTGGACTCCAGTCGGTGTGATTCAACTTGAGTCACAAATGCGATGACTTAAGATTTACTTGGGACATTTGGAAATGACTTGAGACTTGTGACTCGAGATGGCAAGTCGCAATATTTATTTCAATATGTGTAAGTAAATGATTATATTGTTTATTGCTCATTAGTCCGCTCCGTTTTGCTCTCTCACTGAGGAATAGTAATGGCATTACCTTGCTCACAACGGGCACAATTGTCATACAACACCGCATTGTGCCCCAGCTGAAGGAAATGGAGCTGTAGGTGATGACATAGTCACGTATTTGCGCGTGCATCCACAAACTGTTTACTGTGTCGGAGTGCTAGCCAGCAGTATCAACTGTACTTTGTATCTGTCCCATGTTTGAGGCAATACGAGAAAACTATGAAATGCAGATTATTATATCAGACTATCACCTGTTTCTGGCCATGCCTCCTTCACCTCATCTTAAATAGTTGCTGAGGTTGTAATACCAACAATATGAAGCACATCACTGGCCTCACAAGATGTTTTGAACAAGAAAAGTGTCATTTTTGGGTGTCAGTGAATTGAAAATTGCTGCAGGTTGCAGTTGGAGGTAGGAGGGATACTCTATCTGATGAGGTCCCATACATCATTTGAGTGATGTAAGTAATTAAAGGTTAAACTCAAATAAGCGACAGTCAGATTGGATCCTTGCATAATTCCTTAATGCAGTAATAACTATGTTGAAGCACAGGTCAGCCTCCTGCATGGCATATTTCAGCTCTCCCAGTCCATCCAACAGGGCAGCAGTGCACAACATGCAACATTTCCAGTTAGGTCTTGTCAGATGCATTCATGAACCAACTATTCTGCTCTGTTTGAAAGAGAGCAAAACATTCCTTGTTAGCTCTGGTTTGTGTGGAAATTAAAAGGCTGTGTTTTTTATTATTTACCTATTTTCATTGTGTGGAATGATATCAGCTTGCTAGTAAGCTTAGTTGATTTGCTTGAAATCATTTATACTGAATGTACCACCGAGTTGCACATCTTTTTGCAAAATCCATATCACTGTCAAGGCTAGAAAATCCCTCACACAACCCTGTTCATCTATATCTCCTTTTCATTATTGGAAGGGTATTCAATAGGTGAAATCAATAAGGGATCATAGCGTTCACAGGGATTCACATTCTAATTTTTTGACTGTTGTCATCATTTGAATGTTCTGCTGCACCTCCTGCTCCAGCGGTCCAGTGCTCTGACGCTCCAGTCGAGTGAAGCTGTGAACACTGAAGCAGGAATAGGGAACATCATAAGAACAAACTCTGACACTGCTCTGAATTAATGAACAGTCCAACTAGGTGTGCCAATTTACAAATACCTTGCAGCAAAGGATGAGAACGTCCATTGGGAAGCGTCCCTCTGCTCTGCACAAACACCTAGCAGCAATGACAAAAAAAAAAATACTAGTCTGGTAATGGCTCCTCCTCCAGATAATACATAGAGCTTCTGTTTTGATTTAACTCTCCATAGATTCATACAGTAGGGGTAGTAGCTTAAATTCTTGATATGGTATGCAGGGATGTAATCCAAAGCACTCAGATGGATCAAATGAATACCATGAAGCCAAAAGCTCAACCCTCAATTTGACCTGCAAGCTGGAAACCACTTCATGACTTGACCACTAGATGTTACACAGTGTATTCTCATGTTTAATCACACTGTAGGGTCATATGCATACAATATATGGAGGACAATGCCTTCATTAATTCCAGCGAGAAGCTTCCATATTGACATATTATTGAGTTTTAATATGCTACCATGATACAGGCAGTGTCTGTTCAATGAATTGTAATTCTATGACATTTCTTATGTATTCAATATGTGTGTGTGAGACATATTGCCATTGTAGAAAAGCCATTGTTAAGAAAAATAAATGTTATTGAATTTAACATTAATCATTATGTATTTTTCTTGTGTAATGTATGTAATGTCATCCATTTACGCTGTTATGAATTTGTTTCATTTGTAAAATTATATTTGAGTTTTGTTTTCTTAATAATACTTTATGTTCCTGCTGTGTTTCATTGCATGGACAACTGACTCACTTGTTTTTGTATCAAATTATTGTACCACTGTTCCTTCACCTTAGGTAAAGACCGCACTGTACTTCATATTTATTGTACTACCATCCAGCACCTCAGCAAGCCACTGCACTGGGAAATTAACTGCTGAGTAATCCATAGTCCATCTTCCACAGGTAGTCATTTCAGATGAATGTCAACAAGCTAAAACATTAGATCCAAATCTGGATATAACAAATGATTCACAGGCAGATCCATTTAAATTGTTTACAGGCAGACCACACAGCAGGTGGTCAGACGCGACATGTGGCACTCAAAATTGTGATGTTTTTCTTTGGACAGGCCATGGACTGCAGAAAATAATGAACAAAGTGACTGTGGCATTGCCCATTGACTTTCGACTGGCTGGTTTGAAGCCCAGGAAGTGGGATTTCTGGGTGCTGACATGTACTTCTGGAGCCAGAGTTTGTGCAGTAGAGGGTGGAGCAGGTGCAGCCAGGGTGAATCTCACAACTACAGGAATAGGCGGTCCATGCAGTCAGGAGCCACTGACATAACCAAGAACAGGATTATGCAGACACACTAGACATGCACTGAAATTCAAGCACATATCTTCCTAATGGCACAATTATTTTAAAGAAATCACCATAATGGGATACATTAGAGGAAAGAAATGAGCAATTGTAACAGTAACTTGTCAAAGGAATAGGCTACAGACATAGAGATCACAGGACATAAAGTGCAGCCAGGAATCAAAGACCTGTCTGCAACGTAAACCCACTGTTCAGTTTTCCCTTACCATCTTTTGACTGAAAGTCATCAGCAATCTGGCTGTCAGTTTGCTGTAGGCTGCAGTAGCAGTCTGTGGTGAACCATCAAGGCCAACAAGACATAAATATGTATGTTCATATATGCAACATTGCATTTTGCATCATTTATTCTGAGCAGTGTATCATTATCATCACTTCTCTCACCGCAGGAAGAGAACCGCAGCTGCTTTTCAAACATAAATTATATTCCTGTTGAAAATAGCTTTGTCTTATTCAATCAGATTTTTTCTGTGGCTTCTCCAGGTAAAAGATGAAGACTGAGCTCAACTGTCCAAGCCTTTAGATTCCTGATTGTATCCGTTTGTTTGATGCCTGACTTTGATTTTGATTTTCCCCCGCTGGGCGTGTTCTCTCAGAAGACAGGTCTTTCTACCCAGCCTTAGCCTACATAAGCATTGTGCTTCTGTGAACATCTGTGAAAACAATGTTTTTCTGACGGTTCAAACACATATTCCTTTCTGATAGTTCAAACACGTATAATCCTTGTACCCATATTTCTTTACTCGTTTTTTATAAAATTTCAAAATGCAAATCTAATATTTAGTTATCCATTACTCCATTACTCCATATGGAACCCAACTATTTTTAAATCTCTACAAATGAACGGCCAAAACGCTTACAGCTGTATTTCGAAGTGGTCTGTGGCTGCCATTTTTCCGATGGCTCCCATGGATTCCTAACAGTGGCAAGTTGTCAATCTCCTGCTTCCAGCAGTCCCAGTGGTTTAATTGGTTATCCTGCTGTGCTTTTGTGCTTGACCCCACAGCTATTAAAGAAGCCATGATGCTCCATCCCAGCATCCTCTGCAGGTTCCAGTAGGGAAGCCACTTCTTTTTCATCCTCACACTCTGAAAAACTGATTAGTTTGCCACCTGTGTGCCTTAAGACAAATATTATACACCATCCAAAGACGCAGACTGTATTCTAGGCCCTCCAGGTGACAAGTAAACACTCAGGCATGCCCACAGATGCTTGCACACACACACACACACACACACACACACACACACACACTCACTCACTTCATAAATGACTGTTCTGAAGGTGAAATCCACCAAATTCATTACTCTGTCTCTCATCCCGCATGAGGCAGAGTTTCATCTCTGTACGCAGACAAATAGAAGACAACGTTTAAAAAAGTTTAGTACAGTCATTAGTGATGATGCATTGACGGTTCCGTTGGATCACATTTTGCTGAGCAATCCGGTCGTGAGATGAGGAAAGTCACCTTACTTCAACGCCCATCGTCCTCCCTACTTAATTTTCCTGCCTCGTCGGCAAGGAAATAATAAATAGGGTAGAAGATGATCCTTTCGTCATGGACGTGACATATCCTAATGGGTACACTCCTTATGCCCATCTCTCTCTCTCTCTCTCTCTCTCTCTCTCTCTCTCTCTCTCTCTCTCTCATACAACATTACAAATGTGAACCAGCATTTTACAACCTTAAAATACAACTCATGTTTAGCTGTCACATACATTACTGTCAGTCCTTGAGAAGTCAGGCGGTAAATAAAAAAAATATATACATCTTCAGTCTATACTGCAAACATAGACTGGGGATTTAAAGAAGACATTTTGAATCTCAGTGATAATCAACAATATGTGATAATTTATTTTTATATGAAACACAGTCAAATCAGGGAAAAGTCACTCAATCAATATCTCTAAACTCTTCTAACCACACAAACTCACTAATTGTACATTCTGCACTGATTTGCAGGCAGATGCATGTAGGTCACTGTATGGTTGCCATAATGGGAGAGAAAAATACTGTTCATCTGTTGGAAAAAGTTTCAAATGACAGTGTGCCAGTACACCATCTGTACAGCTGCTGATTGCAGCAAACTACAAAACAGAGGGTTATTGTGGCACCGGGCCACATCTTTACTTCCAGGTCTATAAATAGACTGGCTGATGTTCAGTCGCAGGGAGCCGAGCCCTCGCATTCCCCGCTGATCATTTCCAAATGCATTTTCATTATTATCCAGGCAGATGATACTGTTGTGTGCAAGCGGATATTTTCACTCAAGACTTTAGAATGATTTCTATCAGTTTGAGAGTATTTTTAAGCAATCCTGATCGTGAATTGTCCAATGTGAAAACTTCTCGATTTCAAGGTTCCAGTTGCAACAGATGGGCGCTGTTTTATTATTGTGTTTTCTCTGCTGGAGCGCTGTCTGATTGGGAGCTCTAACAGTAATTACAGTGGATTATTTTCTCTCTGTCTACACACTAAATTCCTACAACATTTGACAAAATATGACAAGAGTTGTTTTGTTAATGTTGCTGTTAAATATACACCAAACTTCAGAGACTATGACACATATCGTTCATTTAAAATGTATTTAAAATCATGGTTAAAAGACAATCAAGTGTGTGACCATACTCTGTAACCTATTCAAATAATCTGAAGCGTGCTTTGTTTTATGTATTGTTGTCCTTGTTTTAAAGTATTTTATGTGTTCTTATGAAGTGTGCTCTGCTGTATGTACAGTATTGCTGTTCCTGATTTAATGTATTTTATGTGTCTTTTGTAGCTGTCATTACACCTGCCCAGGGACTGCAGTTGAAAATTAGCCAAGATGGCTAAACTGGCACATTTACAGAAATGTTTATTAATGTGCACTGTCCCTGTAACTTTAAACTGTATAAAAAACTGAAATAAACTCTATGAGTAGTTTTCTACGGCATGTGCCAACAAAATACTGCAGATCACCAGTCAGGCAATGCATGTGTTCCAGTGGAAGACCAATAGAGCAGAATGTGTTCTGGTACACATGAAAACTACACACCATAGGGATATATGTCACTGTTTTACTTTGCTAAAGCCGACTGACTGTTACTGTGAAAATACTACTTTCAAAGACTTTGTGAGTTGGTATTAACATTAAAATGAGAAGACACATAATAAATAGATGAAACTGAAATGGTAAAAGCAGCTAACAGTCTAGCATTTCAAATTTTAGCAGGCTGACATCAAAGACAGACTCACTAGACTAATTCAGCAGATGCATATTTTAATTGTGAATCTCCACATTTCTTGATTTATTAGAGAAAACAAGCTGAAGGCGTAGCCATTATTCCCTTGAAAAAGGAAGTTCCTGCACCTAATACAATACAGTTTAGAAGTTAATACCATTCGGCACCCGGAGGTTCAAAACTAGGTGTCAGCATAGAGAAAGTGATAATGTGTATGGAATAGATGGAATGAGCTGCTGCAGAATGATAAAGAGAACGGCAGCATGTTTTTATTTTTATCTGGAGTTTACAAAAGCAAAAAAAAAAATATATATATATATATATATCATATTTGTTCTATAAGCACTCCAAGAGGTAGGAGTCCACTATCTCACCAGCAGGCTATAGGCCAAGCCGATATAAATTTTGACAAAACAAAGCAAAGACAGCTCATTATTGAGTGTGCCACAAGTTCCTTCATTAACATTTTAAATTCACCACCAGAGACCAGCTCTCTCAGCTTAGAACTATTTTCCAGGGAGTTCCATGAAGAGGGAGCGGAGAATACATGAAGGCACTTCTGCCTAATTCATTATTCCTAATTGTTTACCTTAGGGACAGATGAAGAAAACAAATGCTGCGGCCATAAACATTACTTTCCTCCACATTTTGAAGAGAGAGTACAAATAATCAGGAAGCAGACCCAGAGGGGCCCTATAGATAAAAAATGTACCGATAAATTCGCCTGGGCAGGCCAGTCAACATGAGCATGCAGGGTGCAATGATGAGCAGCAGCTTTACAGTCAGGTATTACCTCAATGTCATCCAACAGCATTGTATAGCACTTTGTCATTTAACCCCAACCCAAATCTGTGGTGGAGATGGCTGAACTGGCCATCTGCTATTGGCTGGTCTTTGTGCCAGGTGATGTCACCACCTGTTGTACTCTATAGAAGGTGACATCACCTGGCACCAAAGGCCAGCCAATGGCAGATGGCCAGTTCAGTACCCTACTTTTTACCATTAGATGCAGGCTTCAGCACAGATTTGGGTTTGGGGTTTAGTTACTCTTTAAATTCACAAGTCATACACTGAGACATTGAAAAACCTTTTTTTTTATATATACTGTATATATTTCAGGAATATATACAGTATGGCTCACTTAGGGTCAATGCACCTATCATTCCATAAGATTTATGCAGACAATAAAGGGAAATCGAGCAGGCACAGTCAACTGCTCCAGCAGACCTTTAATATTTTCATCTCATTCACTTTTCCATTATTCCCTCTATTGGCAATGCCGTATATTCTTATTCAAATCATCATGATTTACTTCTCTCCATGACCCCCTGTTAGTCCACAGTCTATAGGTTGTGGTTTATCATTTTTGACTTTCTGACAAAGCGCCTCTGAGCTGGAAATGTTGTCAGTTTTAACAATGTTAATGTGAGTGCACAGGCTGTATTTCCATAACAGTAGCAACTCTAGGTGTAACACACATTATCATTGATGGGATCACATCAGCCAAACATTTGTTGGCTTGTTTAATGTAATACAATTAAGCAAGAGGAATGGAATATCAATTCTAACTCTAATCTAGAGTTCTATCTATGAAATGGTTTTCCCTTTCAGATGGCTTGACAATCTTGATAATCTTTGTTTTTTTGTAGGATTCTTTGTAATTGTACACACTTGACTAAATAACTGTTTCTGATAAGGTCTTCCCATGTGTTTACTTGTAAAGAAAAAATGTTTTCATTAATGTCTTGATCCGTCACAAATCCTGCTATCCTCTGTCCTTCTGAGGCTAGATGGCGTGGCGGCAATGCACAGCAACAGTTTTTAAGTATTTTTAAGTATTACTGTAATGCAATTTTTCCAAAAGAATAACAGGAGGGATCTCTGAAAATGGATCTTGCCCCAAGTTCTCTATCAGTTCGCTGCAGGGGTTCCTTTCAAAGGAGAGACTACATTCCTGAGATTGCTTTTTTCCTCTCTCTGATTGTGTTTCATGGGAGCAGATGCTGTCCTCGCCTGCAGGGTTTTATCCAAACCTTTTGGACAGGACCTTTTTCTCCTCAGCTTTACAGCAAGGGAGATAATTCCTCACTTGAAGACCAACAGTCAGCCAATTTCGATATGCTGTGGAAATAGATTGTTGCACAAACATGCGATTGCAGATGGTGTATGATCAACAAATATTTTACGATAAATTACTTTATTATTTTTGTTCTGTTACAAACTACATTGTGCACTGCATTGTAGGATGCTGCCACACTATTCATCTCCTTATTGGGTCACTTATCATGACCCTGTAGCAACTGATAATGTAATAATTTGTGGATAATGTAATAACTTGTCAAAATGTAATAAAATGTCCCTCTAAATGGGTTGAAAATGTAATAAAACCTGTTCATGTAATCAATTGCTTGATAATGTGATCATATTATTAAATTAACTGGCGATTATTACTTCATAAAGGGAGCAACATATCTTTAACTGATAATGTCATAATAATATTGACTTCTAATGACCATATGACTTATGAGTTATTAAAAGTCAGTATTATTATTACATCATAAGTTAAAAATATGTTACACCCCTTATGAAGTAATAATCGCCAGTTAATTATCCAGCACTTCAGTAACAGGTTTTATGTCATTTTCAACTCATTTAGGAAGGACATTATATTACATTTTGACAAATTATTACATTACCCATAAGTTATTACATTATCAGTTGCTACAGAGCCTCTTTGCAAAGAGAGAAACCTTTTCTTGAAACACTGAAAATCTACCCAAGTATTTGTGTTTCTGTCCAGGTCAGAGCTGGCAAGGCTGTGACTCCTTGGCTGTAAACACAGTAGATGTAGGAACTTTCATCAAGTTGAAGCTGCCTCCAACTGCTGCAGAATGCTTGGCCTTTTGTGAGCAAAGTCATGTAGTTTGCGCCTCAAGACTTTATCCGTAAAGGATATTATTTACTGTTCACTGCATTTCTTCCTCGCACAACCTCATCGGGGGGGTGAGGTCAGATGATGTCCAGTATATCGTTATGGTGGTGGGCAACTCCTAAACGACTCAAAAGAACTAGTGAGGGAGGATTGTGAAAACCTGTGAAAAGATCACTGGGACTCAGCAGTCTTTACCTGCTATATTATATATTATGTGCGGCTCATTAGTCACAACACACATCATGGAGCTGAAAAATGTTGTTTACCGTTGTACACTTTTCACTGCCTGCACTGTGTGCAGCAGTGCCTTGTTGAAAGAGTGACAAGAATATTGTGTTACAACATGCCGGTTCAATTTGTAACAGTTGAGAAGGAACATGCTGCGGCGGCTGCTGCGGCGGCTGCTGCAGTGCGAACACTGGATCGATACATGAAGCGGGTTTTATAATGACTACCGCTTTATCCATGATTGTATGTGACCAACTACAAATGGGTAACACAGTTGACAAATCAATATTGGAATTGCATTCTAAAGTGACAGGACATTGTTCTTACCTTTTTAATCCCATATTAATGAAGAAACTAGTGCATAGACTAAACTTTTTCCATCATTGGCACCTTTGTCTCCATTTTGGCTTAATTTCTGATATTGTGACACTGATACTGATATTGATAATGCCCGATATCTGTCCATGGTCAGGCTGATGGTGAAGGCAGATATGACCTGCTTTGACCCTATACTACTACTATACTACTATACTACTATACTACCTACTCACCTGTGAGTTTAAAGCTTTAAACCCATGTAAGTATTGGAGTATATGCAACAACCTGCGAACGAGTAGATACATGCATTAGAGGTACTGCAATGCACATTAACACTGCTTGTACTTTTGCGGATTGGATGTGATCTTAAACCTTATTGTATTATTTGTTGTAAATTGCCTTGTGCTTTTAAATGTGTTCACTAGTCTTATGTACTGTGCCGCGGCACAAATGGCCTATTTGGGGACACAAAGGTTCTCCTAAAGCCCAAATTTAATTCTGCAGTCCTGGTCCCTGCACGGCCATAATGAGACTTGTCCCTCCTCTCAACCCCAGACAAATGCTGACAGGCGCAGCTCCCGAGCCTCCCCGAAACGGTGTTTACTCTGAAATGAGTGTTCCCTGAAACCTGGCACCATTTCAGCATGAATAAAAAACAAAAGGCACCTGTTCTACACCTGACAGTGAAACACCATCTCTTTGCAAAAGCAGTTCCTTGAGGTGGTACATGAATCAAAACTTTTTATTTAGCAAAATTCCCTTCTCATGTCATACATTTGATGCATTTCTGATCATGATGGATGTTATTCTCTATGTGACCAGCTCCTCAGACTTGAGGAGCACTTTACATATATTCAACCATAAAAAAAAGAATATTCTTTAT
This sequence comes from Centroberyx gerrardi, assembly GCF_048128805.1. Taxonomy (NCBI): domain Eukaryota; kingdom Metazoa; phylum Chordata; class Actinopteri; order Beryciformes; family Berycidae; genus Centroberyx; species Centroberyx gerrardi. Next base: position 26,859,016 of record NC_136001.1, on the reverse strand, counting down.
ATGTTGAATTCTTCTTTGGTTTCCCGACTCTCTGCATAATGCTTTTGAAGAACAAGACAATTGGGAAGTTGAATATGACTGTAGCTTCAGGCTAAATGACATCAGACTAAAGTGAATGGACAGTTGTTTTTTTTTAGCTGTCAACAAAGTCCACATATCTCATTCTGTTTCATTGCTTTGACGAAAGAGACTAATGTTCTGTTGTGCTGCAGTTTTGGAAACATGCTGCTTATTTATTGATACAAGACTGATTTTGCTTTTGCCTCTCAAGTCAGTGATGGTATTTCTTAAGTGTCTCACAGTAGCAGTTGATTCGTTTTTTGTTTGTTTTTTTCTGATCATGATGGATGTTATTCTCTATGTGACCAGTTCTACAGACTTGAAGAGCACTGTACATATATTCAACCATAAAAAAAAAAGAATATTCTTTATATGTTGAATAAGTAATATTTGAAGGGTTTCATTCCAAAACACTACAAGATTGCCTGAACCTTCTCAGCCAATATCTCTAAACGACAGAGGATGCAGTCAGTAAAAGGGTCGGCATTTTGTCAGCCAAGACCTTTAATTACCTGCTAAGCTCAATCTTTCTCAGGAGAGGCCCACCTTTCAGCGTCTGTATTCTGGAGGAGAACAATCAACAATCAACATTTGATGCAGGAAAAGTTGATTGTTCTCCTCCAGAATACAGACGCTGAAAGGCGGGCCTCTCCTGAGAAAGATTGAGCTGTCTGCATTCTGTATCACGCATACGCTCTAACCCTCGGGATGCACAATTCTGGCTGCACACAAGAGGAAATCTTTTAGTGGAAGTTGTCTGAATAAATCTGGAGAGTCTATACCAGTGATGAATAATAAATGAAATGAGACTTTGCAAGGGGTGATATTTTTGGCTTTGTTCTGACAGAGAGATAACAGGAATTGCTTGTACCTTTGCAGCGGAAGGCAGAAAAGAGGTATACCCCTGCTAATATTAGCTCGACAGGAGAGAAACCAAGTAAATAGAACATATCAAAACAGACCTTGGGTTTCCCTAAATAAACAAGACTCCCAATTTAACTATTTGATCTTAAAAAAAGAAGAAAAAAAATCCAGACCAGATGCATATCCACTATTTGAGGAGCCTAAGAAGGACGGGAAAAAGGATGAAAGCGATGGCTATATCATTGCATCCATCTCGTTAAACAGAGACAAATGGTTCTTGCAACAAATTAATAACCATCCATTGATTACTGCACACAGTAAACTCCCCAGTAATTGGACAATGCATGTAACATGGAGGTGGATGACATACTAATATCATTATTGATCTCCTTTGGAATGATGAGCCCAGTATTTCTCTGGATCCCTGAGTTAGCATAAGAGTCAATATGTGGTGATTAAGCATGCAGTGAGGAAAACAGGCGACCTCCTCTCCAGAGCCTGCCTGGGTCAGAAATGTTCACTCATCTTAAATTGCCCGAGGTCAGCAAAATTCATAATTGGCAAAGGATGATTGACAGCTAGTTTGGAGCTTTGCGTTGGGTTTCTATGTGCAGTTAAAGATGTGGGAGAGAATTGAAAGAAGGAGGCCAATAACCCTTTTAAAAGTTACAGCACCTCTGACTTTCTTCAGAGGGGAACACTTAATATGGCCTTCACAACAGGAACATAAAAGAAGAGTAAACTGCAACAGGTGTGTCATGCTTACAAAGATTCCCATTTCTCTTCATTTCTCTCTCCATTTGCATCAGGCAATACTGTCATCAATTTAGATGGAGTAATCACAAAATCAGCTTGATTTCAGCTTCCAGGATTTTGTTTGACTTTATTTGTGTGCCAGATTATCGGTACAGGACAGTAGGGCCACATAATCCAGACCAATACTGTACATTTGCCTAATTTATCATAACCTCCAACAGTGCAGCTTGCAAGACTTATGACAATACCAGATTATGCTCGACATGCATTCATAATACACGGTTCATTCAAATATAATTCAACTGAACTTTGTTCTGCATCATACAGTAATCAATGTCCATTATGAACTCAGTCAGCAAAGTGTTACGTTTGCTTTCTGCATTCCATCTCTGACAATAAATAGGGCGTCTATAAATAAGTAGGAGAAGCTGGTGTTAAAGACAGGTTGAACACAGGTCTGTGTGCCACAGGGAGCCCAGACAGAACTCAGCCCATTTTCTCACTCACATCACTCTCACTCCCATAGACAGTTTATATAGGGCAGGCCCAGGGCTATGGGACAGACATGAGATGAAAGCTGTTTGATGTTTTATATTTAAAAGTCATGCACCTTGACCCCGATGAAGCCCTCCAAGCAGCGAGGGGGAAAAAAGTGTTGCAGTCGGATAGAATTTGCACCTATGGGAAAAGACTGCTGTGCCGTGCTGGAAGGCCTCGTGTTCAGCTGCCAGGTGGGGGAGCGGACTGATGGAGGTGGCAAGAGCTGAGCTGCTGCTAGTTTGGTGTTTAATCTAGGCCTGCAGAAAAACAAACAAACAAACAAAAAAAAAAAAAAACATTGTGGCCACAGGAACTGAAAATGGACCCGTAGATTGAGATCCCAGTTGTGGAATGAATCGTTCTATTCCAAAATTGCTCTTTGAACAAATTGTAGTGGCATTTTCCACTACAAAATGATTTATAGCACAAAATTCAAAGCCTTATAAAGGACAGCAGGTAATTCAAGGTCTTGGCTGACAAAATGCCGACCCTTTTACTGACTGCATCCTCTGTCGTTTAGAGATATTGGCTGAGAAGGTTCAGGCAATCTTGTAGTGTTTTGGAATGAAACCCTTCAAATATTACTTATTCAACATATAAAGAATATTCTTTTTTTTTATGGTTGAATATATGTACAGTGCTCTTCAAGTCTGTAGAACTGGTCACATAGAGAATAACATCCATCATGATCAGAAAAAAACAAACAAAAAACGAATCAACTGCTACTGTGAGACACTTACGAAATACCATCACTGACTTGAGAGGCAAAAGCAAAATCAGTGTTGTATCAATAAATAAGCAGCATGTTTCCAAAACTGCAGCACAACAGAACATTAGTCTCTTTCGTCAAAGCAATGGAACAGAATGAGATATGTGGACTTTGTTGACAGCTAAAAAAAAACAACTGTCCATTCACTTTAGTCTGATGTCATTTAGCCTGAAGCTACAGTCATATTCAACTTCCCAATTGTCTTGTTCTTCAAAAGCATTATGCAGAGAGTCGGGAAACCAAAGAAGAAAATATATCCATAGAATTTCCACAAGTAGAGCGGTATCTTCTAGCATATTGCTATAAATATTGCAAGTTGGATGGAAATGAATCCATATGAGCCAATCCATATTTCACACCCGCAGCAGGATCCTCCCACGGAGGCTTGCTGTATGTACAGTAGATCAGAAGAGCACCCCTGTGGATCATTTAATGGCTGATTTTGTGTGAAATATGGATTGTTTTTGACTGACACAGCTTCCAGTGAGTTGCTCCTAAATGGGAAATGGGAAATGGGAAATGGCCGGGTATGAAGAGGAGCTCTACCGCGACGGACCGAAGGCTTAAAAGTGCGTAGAAAGAGGACACAAACTAGCCTCCAGCATCCCAAAAGAGCTGTCACATTGATGGACTGTGCGCAGACAAAATGTTCAGACCACAAAATTCCCTGGCCTCTCCGGTTTCCTGGCACTGAACTGGAAAAATGTACAGGGTGCCTTTTAAGAGCGACCAGTCGCCAGAGACTTTTTTATGTTGGAACTTGCACCAGAGGCGTCAGGTTCCGGCCTTTTGATCTGGTGAGCCGTGTTCCTGTGCTCCTGTGTGTGTGTGTGTGTGTGTGTGTGTGTGTGTGTTTGTGCACGCGTCTATGTGTCTGTGGAAGATGATAAGCCAGGGATTTAGGCCATGGTTTTCTAGGTTATACCTAAAAGCCACCTGCCCGTCTAAAAAACTGTCTGATGATCTGAAACATTCTCTGTCAGAAATCAGCGCTCATGTGACTGGAGCGAAAGAAACATCTCTCCATCTATCAACCAGACAAGGAAAGCAGCCCCCATCTGCCCAGAAATAACATTCTGCTGACTATTCGAAGACTGTTCTTCATGTCATTCCTGGAGTAATTCTTTGACTTACTCAGAGACAAAAGATTAATACCCACCAGAATTGCATACTGACAAACTGCCACCCTCAGAGCAGTGAAGAATCAAGCCATTAAAAAAGCTGTGGGCCTATCAAAGAGGCAGCGCAAAATGAGACCGTCATGAGGTTGTGCGGCAGAGTGTGGAGGGAATTGCTTCATTATGGGACCGCTGCCACTCTCTCTCTGGGTGTACGAGGCGAACGTAGACTCATTCATAACGACACTGTATGGAATCATATCGTCTAAACGTATTCAAAAGGAAAACGATGATGTTTTCCTGTTAAGCATGAAATTAATGATAACTGCAGTGCTGAGTATTTTAATCAGTTTTTTTAGCATTCTTTGTCCTTCTGGTCTTGTTTGGGGTTAATGCCTTTGATGGTTTTTCCAGCATGTTTTACCATTGCTATGTTTAGTATTGCTCATATGACTACCAGTGGAAATGTACATTAGACAGTTTGATTAAAAGTTAAATTCACTGCTGCTTTTTGTCACTCAAGCTGCTTCATTGCACCATAACGTCTGGGGAAGAGCCTCATTAGACACTGGATTACAACACAGCGGGGGAAACTTTAACAAAAAGTTATCGTGGATCATCATAGATCAACGATAATCAGATGTAATGGTTTTTCATGAATTTCTGAGGTAATGCCCATCTCACTGACAGTGAAATCCTTTGGTAATGTTCAGTCAGCAGAGAATGGAAACCAATTATCTCAATATTGGACAAAAAGGAAAACACAATAGTCTGAGGTATTGAAGAGTAACATAGGACCCACATGTCCGTGACAAAATGCCTTCTGCTTCTTTATACAGGATTTATGTGCGTGCACACACACACGCGTGCACACACACACACACACACACGCACGCACACCTACACACACACACACACACACACACACAGGGATAAAACATAATCCCTAATCAAACAATGAATCCACACAAACAATTCTCCATGTGCAAATCAATTACTGCTGAGACTATGGTAAAAACAAAAACAAAATCCTTTCAGCGTGTTTCTCCAAGCCTTTTAAGTCTTTTCATGGCACATACGATATTCACACAAACACATTCCCTGCTATCTTTCCTCTGCTGTAATGCATCCATACATGGAGAGATGGACAGGTGCCTACAGCTAGGTTCATTCTGAAAACACATTTTTCTTTTTCATCATCCTGCACCCAGGTGCCCGTTAGCTGTTTTGACCCTGCATAGTAAACAAGAAATTGACCTCTATAGTGAAAAGAATACATAACACACCTAGATTTGCAATGGTAATTTCCACCCCAGGGCCAGTGGCAGCATCGTGAAGGACACCCACAATCAGTGCGAACGGTGTTGCGAACTCTATGCACACACCTCATTTATTTTGCCTTTGTTTGGCTTTTCACAGCACCTTGCCCGATTGCTACCCTCGCTTCGGCCAAACAGCATTGTCTTAATAGCCAGATGTCACTTAAATACCACTGCACTGATAAAATTCCAATTTGTCTGCATCATTAATGGCAACTGCAGCATGCAGAGTTTGATCTGTGAGAACCCATTTATAAAAGAAACCTTTCAATGCATAGAAATAAATCAGTTCTCCCTAGCAGGCAACTGTCTGCAAACTCTCCAGGATACAAAGAATATTATTATTCTTACACGTTTCGGCACAGAGCCTTCTTCAGAACGATTGAAATGTTAGTATTTTGTCCTCCTTGACTTGGAAATTTGAGATGTGCTACCTTTTCATATTTTTTGGAACATGCTCTGGATTTTGGGTTTAGCACTCCACTGAGAATCCCATTGTTGAAGCGCAACCTCCTTTTTCAATATTATTATTATATTATATGCCGAGAGTCATTGCATGGATTTCAAGGTGAGCACATGGGCACTTCATTCACATTCAGGGGATTAGAATCTAGATTAACAAGCGGCGTGGCTGGTTTGCAGCTCAGCCTCAACGCCACACGCAGCACAGCAGGACGGATCTCACTGAACAGAGTGAAAAACTCCACCCTGCCAAAGAAGACCATCATGGAATTTTGCTTTCTCATATTCCCAAAGAAAACTATGACACAGGAACAGCCAACACACACTGCAACAGTCACTGGACTTGTTGCTATTCTGCTATTCCATTTTTTTTTTTTATTGTAACTGAACTATCCTCTCCTCTGCTCTGCTCCGCTGAAGCGTGTGCCCATCGATGCAGTTAAATACCTTGTGGTGTACCTGCCTTATGCATACAATGGTCGCCTAATAGAGACTTCTTCCTTGCTGATTCACTTGGCAAGCAGAGATTCATGCGCCTCAGGGTGGTTGATTTACAGGAAAATATCTCCACCAGCCGTGTCCATTTCTCTGCATAAGTTAAATCTGAAGGAGCAATAATGAGCAAGAGTTCCATATTATCTTTGACTCTTTAAAGAGAAGCAATTATGCATCACTAATATGTGTTTGTATACCAGAGCGGAGACTCCACCTCTCGTAGTAGAGACGTATAGTACTTCCAGAATGGCTTGGGTTCACTGGGTGTGATCCTATGTTTCCTCATCTGATGTGACACAGGGCTTGTGTGGGGATTTATTTGAGTCTCAAGTCCTGGTGACATCTTCTGACTGATGTGACATTTCACTGACCCTCCAGACACTTCACAGCGGTGAGATGCTGTTACCTCGGTCAATATGACGCCCTCAAATGAAGAACCACATGAGTCTGTGTTACGTTTTCAGAGAGAGGCTGTGTATCATCCGCACAGAAAATGATTTGGGTTGACTAGCACATACAAACACACACACACACTCACAGACACACACAGATAGCTTTTTCAACAAACTTTGCCTCGATTCTACTTTTATATCTACCTTTGTTAAACTGTCAGACTCTGCCTGTGGTTACGGTACAATGATCATTGTGGTGATGTAAGTCCAGGGTGGTTTTGAGTCAAGATATCGATTCTTCCTCCGCCGGATCATTCTTTTTAACTTGGAGAATTGATCCGTCCATTGAGCCTGGGGGTGTTCTGCCTTATCTGTTCTTCTTTGTCTCATCCACAAGACCCCGCTATACAACCCTATTGTTCAGTTATCAGTCCTGCGATGCTATGTGGGTCAGGGTTACTTACTAGGCCTGTTTGGTTGCCTAGGACGCCATCTGATCTTTACAGTGGACATTTGGGAAAATAATATGCTTCTGCTAGTGTAATTTGAGCGGTGTGTCCCCTGTAGCCTGTTACCAGTAACTCTGTAAGACTGCAGGATGCAGAGATGAAATGACTACCGCCGACAGAGTACTCAGGATCCTCCTGCTCTGCTTTAACCAATGGCCTACTTTTGGTGAGACGGAAAATGACGCTGCCTCTTTGGTTTGTTTATACGAGTTCAACGTGAGAGATGCTTCAAAGCCAGTGGACAGGATGTTGCATGAAATTACATCATCAAGTCAATATAAAACACTGGGCAAACTGCGCATTAGCTATACTTTGGTACTCAAGTAGTCATTTTGAAGCATGACATGATTCAAAGCTGGCTTGAGGCAGCTTGATGGGCCTTGATGTTGGTGTTGGGCAGGAGAAGCCAGTGATTAATGTGGCGGTATAGAGAATGGAATGTGAACAGCAGGCTATTTGAAAACGTCACTATCATACTCACTGGTTGACATGGACTAATGCTAATATGGGCTGCTCTGCCTGTAGGTTATGACCACGCTTAAAGCTGCATTTGAAAAACACTATATATCAATTTTATATAGATATATAAAAAAAGAGTCTTCATTTAAGAGTAGGTATCCATTTTTTCAAAAGGTGGATCTCATTTTGTAACAAAACTCTTCATTTTCACCTAAATTTTTGAGAAATGACAGCGCCTAGCTCTTAAATAGAATTTCAAGGTGCATGTTAAATAACAGAAAACGTTTCCCAAGCTGATAAGAGTAAGTCCCTAGTGGTCCACATTGCTGATGTAGTACATTCTCATGTACTCTGCTCCAGACAGGGTATTCATCAAAATACCTGCTTCACAAAAGCAGAGGCAAACAATAGAGATGACAGAGCGCTCACATTGGAGCAAAAGCAGCATCAGCACGAAAGTGAGGAAGCTAAAACATTTTCAACTCGGCTGCACTTTAAGGATTGTGTAAGAGTTTTGAATGGCCCTCATCAGTGACTGTCCCTTGTAAAAGTAGACAATGGTGATGGACCCCTAGAGACTGCAAACACAGATCATGTGGAGCTGAGTGAGCAAGCTAAGGCGACATGACATAGCACCCAACAACCCATCTATAACAGCAGCTGCAAACCAAAGAGGTTAAATTCAATAGAGTGTTTGCTGCTCTTCTCACTGACCTCTGCTTTCGGCCCTGTCTCAAACCCAAAGAAGCCTCCAATTTAGGCAGCATTTCTAGGTAGGAAGTCAATATTTTCAAGTTATAGTACAGTCTCATTTGGGACCGATTTCGAAGGAAGCATACAGTTGTTCCTCAGGCTGAGTAGGACATCCCACAATACCTTGCAACATCAGTGAAGAAGAACAAAACTTCCTCAACATCCGCTAAAAGTAATGCCGTACGGAAGTCCCCGCTTCGACAAAAGGTTTTCCAAAATGAACATATGACTGTAAAAAATAAAATACTTCTAACCTTTTTTATAAATTTGTATCTAAGAATTGTCAACAGGGAATCTTATTACTTCATTTTAGTATAATTGTTTCTGGAATGCCGCTGAAAGTACTTTTACCCAACTGGGCTGGCGTAGTTTAGCTAGCTAACAATAACAACACTACTGCAGCAGTGTCTATTTCAGGTTTAGTTTGATAGTAGATAAATTAACTGGCTTGGCATCAAGGAAGAAGGAAGCTACCTTCTGAATGAGACAGAGGCTTCATGAGGGACAGATAGGGAGCTTTGAGCAGATGAAGGTCATCGTTGGTTATCACTGGGCTCTGAAGGTCAAAGAATATCGAGTGATTAAGAAGCGACCACCACATTGTTTGACCAGGCGATTATTCAGTGTATTGATTATCTTTGGAGGGTTTTTTTTTAAAGAGTGAATGATTTATAATGACGGATTTCACCCAGCATACAATCCAAAAACATTATTTTCTTTGGTCTGATAATGCATATTCATAATGCCTTCTTTTGGAGATGCAAGGCAAACAAGAAGTCTCACACAAAAATATACCAGAACAGAGTAAATCCATAGAGATTCAAACTCATCAACCATCATGATCCCTTGGTCAATCTTCTTCCAATCAACAGCAAATAACGATTTTACCAGCATCTTGTTTCATTAAGGCAAAAGCAATATGAAGCATGGAATAATAAGCGACCAGTTCCCTCAGTGGTGAATGCTGGCACTTCACTGAGCAAAATGTATTTTATATGGAATAATATTGGCAATACGATAATCCCAGTTGCCCATTAAGGTTTAGTTGTGTCACATGCATTCGATTTGCACCTTGTGCCTTGTGACTGACACTTCCGTTACCACTGACCTTTACGAGTACATTAGTCAGTGTTGTACGGAGGGTCAGTCTTCACATAAGTACGGGCTGAAGGAAACAGGATCTGCTAAGTGTTCGCACATACGTGCACACGTGAGTCCGTGCACACATACTCACGCTTGAACTAGAGCTCCCACACACACACACACACACACACACACTTACACACACAGTCACAGGAGTGAGGTGTCATGTTAGGTCACTGTGCAGCCATAGTGTATCTCTTCGGGATTGCTCTTGAGGGCAGGAGTTTCCCTAATTACAGTCTAGCAGGCTAGATGGGGCATACAGTATTTTCCCATAGTATAGTCCCACTGAAACGGTATTGAAATCTATGAAAACCTTTTAAAGAAGAAGTTTTCCCATCAACCAACCTCTTTTTTCCATGTCTGCTTTAGTTCTCAGTGTTATAAATCCATTATCTTACGTACTTAAGGACATATTCAAACTGTGTCAAATGTGTGAAAAAACACATTAGATGTCTCAACATTTGAAGAGGGCTTAATGTTATTTTTTATGAGCTGATGTTTGACTGTTAAATTAGATCATGGTAGAAATCAATAGACCCTTTGTAAATGCTCAAATGATTGCTCGGCCTTGGGGAGAGGCCCAGAAACAACACAAGATGAAAACATAAGATCAGAGTTACCAATGTGGGAAAAGAAGCAAGAGAAAACAATCCAAAGGACTTGAAAAAGTCAAAGGCAGACAGATTATCTAAGCATCCACTGTCAAAGACACTTAGAAAGACACGAAGAAACAAGCAGATGAATGTTAGAATCAGGAATGCTTGGAGGACACAGATATAGAAGAAGCCAAAGGGGAATTCAACAGAAAATAGATGCTGGGAAAGCAAGGTTGGCTGAAGCTCTCAAAAGGCAGCCTTTCTGTGAAAATGATATTGAAGCGCTCCTGCTGACAGCATTAAGACATTTCAAGTATCACAAGTTACTAAAACCTCTTAGGGAACATGGGCTCTCTGTTTCTTTGAGCAACAAGATCTTGATCAATAAGATAAACATGGGTGACCTTGAAACCTCAGCTTTTGTTTAAAGAAACTATCAAAGATGAATGCCTGAACCTGGAAGAATTACCAAAATATGACATGATAATATGCTGATTCATTGTAAGGTACTCGGGACCCGGAAAAGAACAAGATAATGTGAACAGTAAACAATAAAGAACAGTAAAGCCCTGATTTATCAGCCCAGACACACCAGTGGTGTTAACGCAGGCACTCAGGCATAAACACAAGAATATTATCCTCACATCCTACAGCACGTCAATATAGAAATCACATGATCAAGAGATGTTTGATCCTGAAGAGAACATTTACCACGGTGTAAATGGTAAAGCAAATTTGGCACTTAACTCAATAATTCAATTTGCGTCATATTTCTTCTCATCATTTCCCTTTGATTTCATCCCTGACCTTCACCAAAGGTAGCCTTACCTGTTAGCATTAGCATGATTTTACCATGATTAGTATATTTTTGAAACTAAAGAGATCATTGTATTACTGTTTCATGGTTTGTTGTATGCAGGGTCACCAAGTGGTTAGAGACTGTTTTCATAACAAGAAGGTCTCAGGTTCGATCCCAGCAACAGCCAAACATCCTGTCCAAATGTCCTTGAGCAAGACACTGAAATCCTACTTGCTCACTCATTTTAAGTCACTCTGGACAAAAGTGTCACCTAAATGCATAAATAAATGGCATGTGCCCTTGAGAAAAATTCCCCTTTGACATGACAGAACATTTGATCAGTAACAATCAGTTTAACTAACCCGACCCAGGTTTGGAAATGACAATTTGATCAATCAGAAAAGCAGATAATTTGATTTCACTGCCAGAAATTGGCAGTTGATGACATGTCCAGCAGAGAGAGTTAATGGTAATGATAGGAAGAAAATGAGGGGTATAAGAACTATTTGCCCCCTTTCTCTCATTTATTTTATTGACTAATGCAAAGGGTGATTTTTTAGGCACTATGTGACACTTAAGTGAGGCACATAGACAATGATATGTTTGGTTGTATAATGTTGACCTGTCAGAGGCAGTATATGGTCATAAAAAGATCCAAGTGAATGAGCACGACAACTGCACCTCTGTATTTCTCTTGCCTGTAGCTGTAGGCTGTTTTATTGGGTGTGTACTGTTGTTTGTTATATCTGTGTGTTTTGTCTTTGTAAGCACATCCCCAAACCACTTTATCACACAACCAAAATGAAGACCAAGAAAGACCAAGAAAACTCATAAAAGTTTACAAAATCAATATCAATCACTTTACAAAAACAACACAAAGTGAAATTACTGTATCTTAAATCAAATTAATTTAATAATTTGCTGCTGTGATTGATGAGACCAGAATTTATTTATTGTGTTTACACCAGACAATATATGAGACATAAAGCCTTATGGAACATCAACTATAGGAATTTGTAATAATTAACCCACAGCATCAAGTCTTTGAGCCAGCTATATGCACATCCATTATCAATGTGTAAGTGTTTATATGTTAAATGTATCAAATACTGTGCATTAGGTGCCTATAGTGGTTGTATGGCCATTAGTTGGTGCATTAAAATATTGCTAAGTGCATTTCTCTTCAGATGAAAGCCTACGGCCAACATAAGCTGACACTAAAGAACAACAACAACTTGCCCAATACTAACCAATTCTTGAAATACTCTCCATTTTTCAAGTGGATGTGTTTTGTTTTTTCCTGACATCCAGGGAGCCTGTCTATTTGCTTTAACCCAGCTGATGGAAATGCGCCTTGCATTTTATTTTTTTTTGTGACATTTCTAAAGTTTGTGTAAAATTCACTTGACAGCTTGATGGAAACACTGCACTGTGGGAAAGTAATATCAGGCTCCATTTGTCAAGGAAAAGCTTTGCACTGCTGAGCGTGCAATCTTTAGAACTGCACAGATGAGAAACACGGCCCTTATGTATCCAAACCAAGGAACGAGTGATGAAAGATCTAATTTAGGTCAAGTCCAAAATCGTTTATCATCTAATTTTTCCTTTTACTGTAGCTTATTTCTTATATATTTCTTATATCACTTCTTAAAAATAAGATGGTTCTTCACAGGTGTTTCGTGGGCAAAATGGTGCTTTGTAGAACCATCATCTCTAAATGGTTCAACACTTCTATTTGAAGAACCATTAGTGACTGTGAACCAAATGGTTCCTCATTGGATTTGACTGTGATGGTTCTTTATTGATGACCCAGATTTGAACCCTCCTTGAACTCACTCTATGGACCCTCCTCCATACTATATGTACAGAAAACATAAACTTGTGGATGTGAATGAGAAACCCTTTATGGTTGTTAAATGTTCTTTTAATACAGCTGATTTGGGACATTTCATATAGACATTCAAAAGGCTCTCTATCACATCATAAGGGTTCTATGTAGACCCATTTGAGCCTGGTTCTATAAGAATATCTCTAAAAGGGTTAATTAACTGACCAAAATAATACCCTTTCTGTTACTGTATAGAAACACAGCACCAAAATGTAGAACTCTGGTTGTCTGACCTAAATCCATTTAGCAGGTGATCTCCACAGCCAGAGTCTGCCTGCTGTTGCACTTGGTGTCTCACCTTTGTCTGACCTTGCACATTTCCAGATCACAACTCTGTTCTCTCTGACACACGCACACACACACACACACATACAACATCCACTGCTGTGTCAGTTGACATGGCTTGCAACCCGATTCCTTCGTTTCAGAAATCAGCGAAGCACTGCCTACCAGCCCCCCCACGCGCCACAGATATAACGCGGCCGACTCCCAGTGTCGTCACAGGTCAGCACACAGATAGACAGCACAGTACTGCGGATTTAGTTACACCACCAGCCACTCCTCTCCCTCCTCTCTCTCCTCCCTGCTCCCCCTTTGAATGATGAGATAGAATGAGAAAGAGGCCCTGCTTATTTTGTTGGGAGATACTCCAAGCATTGCTCCCCGTGGGTCACTCAATTCACTCCCTACCTGCAGGACCAAATGTATTATTTATATTCAACACCAGGGATTTTCCATTTCATTTTTTTTTTACTTGCTGTCTTAGACATATTCTTGTAGGTATTGCAAGGAATTTCATAACGGTCTATCGCGGTCTCTGAGTCTCCTCTCAGACCAGTTCCAATCAATCTGTCTCCAGTCAAAGGAAGTAATTACAAAGATAGGGGACTTATATACAATATATCCCACAATAGACGATAAAAAATGTACAGTTCAAACACAAGCCTGGGGTCGTATGAGAGATAATACTTCTTGCCATGATCACCCAGTCATGACTCATACACACTGGGGAGTGTTTGAGACATGAGTTAATTATGAGACAATTATCTACTGCCTTGCAAAACATGTGTTTTGTTACACCGTGATTGGATGCTGGATGATATTACATGTAATATCTCACCCTTCAGGATTTGTGAACAAACGGATCGTTCAACCCTCGGCAGTTCCGCTCTCATAGGATATAATGTAATTCCACCATGAAATGCAGCGTCTCTGATTTCCTTACTGGATCAAAACAGCTGTGATGAATATAATAATTGGTTCATCACAGAGGAGATGCTCTATGGGGCGACTTAAGATCCCTTATGTATACATTGTATGTTTGTGTATGTTTGTAAGCTGATAATGAAGTGATGAACAGTGGGACTGAGTAACAATGAGCAACTAGCAGGAAAGTATAGGATTTTAACTGCAAGGTGCAGGTGTTTTGCACAGTCAGCCTACACTGCATGAAAATGTATACATTTATGCAGCTTGATTGCTCTCAGTCATAATGAAGCCCACTTAGAGTGCCAATCTAAACAATCACCAGTGAATGCAGTTTGGAGAACGTGATGAGAGCTTTTTTGTCAAGGTGACAATTGCTATAACCTCTCTGTACATCTCTGGAGGCTGAAGACAGCCTTGTTTTTGTGTTGTTTCAATACAGTGAGCTCACCATTGCGGACACAGGGTTTGAAAATGGGGAAACAGCTGTCTAACTGCAGCAACAGTTCAACTAACCTCCATCAGACTGGCTTCGTTATGAGTTGGAGAATCTCTCGCAGACACAGAGTAAAGACAGAGGCAAAAGCAACATCTGTTCACTTTATCCTGCAGTCACTCACTGAACCGAGAGACATCCACTCTGTTCCCAAGGATTTCAACGACACGTTCGCACAGATACAAAGTCACAAGGAGCTTTGTTATTGACACTGGACGACAAAGGCAGTGATGAAAGCTTGACAACTCTATAGCAGTATCTTCCTCTGCATAAGCCGCTGACGCCCTTTGAGGCAGACATCAAGCAGTGTTGATCGTATCATCGCTAAACACTTTTTGTTGAGAGTGATCGTTCAGGACAATAGACCATGTTCTTCTCCATTGTTTACAACTCGATTGTATACATGGGCACATATGTTTTATGTTTTATCTAAGACTGAGGCAAAAATTGAATAGAATCAGGCTGAGGAGACGTGGCTGCATTCAGCTCCACTTGCTGATATGGAGCCCAGTGGATTCGAACATAGGCTTGGGCTATTCAGAGCCAACTTTCATTCCAAACTCAGATTGTAATCATTTCTATTTCAGGCTGTCATCTATTTGCTTGCCTGAGAGCCCATGCTGGGGCAGAATCCATTCTGTATGAAAGATTAATAAAGGTTAGCATGATGTACCTGACTGGGTTTTTTGTATAGTAAACAATAAGCTATTACCCAGTGGTACCACTACTGATGTAGAGTACAGCAGTGTTTTTTTATTTACATTTTTTTGTAATCCCCATTCATTTTTCATGAATTTCATTCACATATAAGATATAACTGAATTGAGAATTAAAAGTAATTGGGATTTAAGAACTTGATTTTTCAAAAAAGGAGTAAAAAAAATGTCACTAATGAACCTGCTGTAAATAAATAGACTGTATTTAACATGAAGTGAGCTTGATGATGCAATAACTTCTCCACTATTATTTCAGATTCTAATTGGAGTCAAGCTGATGTTAATAACTGAAGCTATATTAATACCTGTGTGGATACTACACTATTCTCATATAGGAATTAGTTATAAAACTTCATCAAAGTAAAAGTGCAGTGGAATAGCATTAATTTGTATTCAAATGTTAATAAGGTTTAAAGTGCGATTTTTCAATTCTTAGTTGAGTTCCTTCACAAAAGAAAAGATGGATTTTATGTAGGCATTCAACAGCACAAGCAAGAAGGGGGGTCAGGACTGTGTGCTGGTGGGAGGATAATATTGACGTCAATATGAGAATACTTTTGGCAGAACTAAAGAGGCAGGCTTGTTAGGAGCACCAGTGGGATTTGACGGTGCAGACATTAACCGGCCGTAGTCTGGGCCAGAGTTTTCACTTATTTGTCAAGGAAAATATCTTGACACAGAATTGCAGAGGAGAGATAAATCTTCCCCTGAAAGCAAAAACAGAATTAATATTTACTGAGCATTTGCAGTTTAGGACACACTAGAAGACAGACAATCTTCACTTTCTGAGGAATGTGATGAGGAAAGGGTGGAGGATCTCATACTAATTAGCTTGGGGCAAAACTCATCATGACACAGTCAAAAATGAACAAAGCTATGGACAGCTAATAATAATTTGTGGCAATAAACTGATTTTCCAGTCTAGTCTAGTCTAGTCTAGTCTAGTCTAGTCTTGTTTATTTATATTGCCCTTTATCACAGTCAAGTCTCAAAGGGCTTTTACATACCATCATATACATATCATATACCATACTACGTCATACATATACATACTCACCATATACATCCAATACTAGGTCATATACATACTTCATATAAATTGTTTACTACATTACATACATGTATTGACTGTTCCTGTGGACATGTGTCACATGACTTGCTTGATGCATGTGCCAGCTGCGAGTGCCTACATGAGTCAAAATTAGTTGTACTCAAAGGCAACCAAAAAGAGACAGAAAAAAAACAGTAAACAGTGACTTGTTAAAAAATATGTTCATTAAATATGTTCATTAAGAGGTTTGTTTTTTTTAAGTTTTTTTTTTAATGCAAGGCACTTGTTTGGGGCTTCATGTTTGATTTATTACTTGTTGTCAAATGGACATCTAAAGGCAAATGCCAATTATAATGTATGGATCAAATGTTCAATGTATGTATTTTTGTTTTTGAAAATACAGATTACATGTATTTTATTATTTACCTTCGCTCACACCAGTAACTGTAAAGAATACAGGACAAAATGTGATTGAAATGGATGTGACTGAAGCTACACTGTCCAGGGATTCTGCTGCCAAACATATAATCATTGTGGAAACTGTCATTTTGTTCACCAAGCTGACCTCCTGCACACACTCAGTAGAGCAGCTCCATGTTTTGTCTCTTCAAGACTTGGAGAGAATTTTGTTCGTTTGGTTTCAACTTTTAGGAAACACGTGTTCACGCACATACATCACAACATCATCACACAGGTCATAAATCATGCAAGTGAGCATCAATGGCTTGTTTGTTTCTACCCACAGTAATGAACAGTCCATGATGGGGATGGGATGGCATTCCTCTCACGCCTGCTATGCAGTAATGAGTTTATGATAATGAATCATTGTGCTACATGGCAGTTATGGCTTTCACTACACTGACCCATCTCCATGTTTGTGTGCTGTGACATTGGAGTGGATGGCCTCTGTGACAGGGAGCCCCAAGCCATGTCCTTTGACAAGATGGTGGCTGACCTCACACCTTTTTAGGAAAAACAAACATGGCATCCTGTGTAATCTTTCCTTTGAAGTCCTCCAGGATAATAATAAAGCAAGCATGATTTCATCTGTTTCTATATGTTTTTTCTTTTTATGACATTTTTCAACATCATGCAAGATCACCATGTGATATAAGGAACACAGAAACCCTTTCCCAATCACATCCCAGAGCCAGAAAAATGTGACCTGCGCATGACGCTGTGAACTCTGCTTTCCTGTAGAGCGGCAATGCATTATCACTGTCTGATAGGTGATAGAGGAAGTTCTCCAGAAGATTTATGACCATAGGAAGTGTCAAGGATGCTGACCAAGAGCTTTCCCAAACGTACCAAGAGAGCCTTGGACCAGGTTAATGTATAGAAATGGAGTGGACCAGAGACCTTTGGGGAAAGTGGACACCAATCTCGCTCCTTATTCAAAACCGCAGAGGAGTAATTCAAAAGCACAAACTGTGTCAGAGATGGAAAGTGGACGTTACGGCAGATAGACATGAAAGAAGGAGTTTCAAAGAGCAAAACCTCTGCGTTTCAGCTTAGAAATATGTTATTGTTACATACCTACAAAGGCTTAGTCTGCATGACTGTAAAGTCACTGCATCACTAGACTGTAAAGTCACTTGTCACAAGATTGGAGTCTCAGTTCTATTGTTTTTTTATTACCATAGGGAGATATTTTTTCATGTTCATAAATAATCATCCCCAGCCATAAGGCAACACATGGCAATCGTTAAATTTTTAGTGCGGTTGTGAGACTGAGTCTGTAAAGAAGTGTGAGAGAGAGAGAGAGAGAGAGAGAGAGAGAGAAAAAAAGAGAGAGAGAGAGAACTACGACAGACAGGAGGTTATTCCCAGGTCAGTCATGTTGATTATCTGATAATAGCAGGTCAAGCCTAACTCACGGCAATAAAGGACCCCATTTACATAGCAGTAATGCAGCAATGCAAAGCTAACACACTTTGAGAATGAAGTCACTCATTGCACTCCTCCTCCTCCTTGTTGGAGGTGAAGTAAACAGGAAGCAGCCCCTCCCCTCCCTGAGATGAGAGGAAGAAGCATGCTGACAATTGAAAGCGCTGAGTGCTGCACTAGTGAGAGAAACAAAATAAAAAGGTATTGGTGTGTGTGTGTGTGCGTGTGTGTGTGTGTGTGTGTTCACATATGAGAGAAAAAGAGAGTGAATAATCTTTGTGTATGTATGTGTGCTTTTAAATGGGAATGCATGTGTTTGTGGTTGTGGGTATGCTTGCGCGTGTGTGTGCATGTGTGTGTATGTGTGTATGTGTGTGTGTGTGTGTGTGTGTGTGTGTGTGTGCATGTGTGTGCAGGCGGAAAGAAAGAGAGTGATGGAGGTATTTTGACGAATGTGTCCTGACGGATGGTGTAACCCCCTTAAGCCTGCCTCCACTCCCTCTGCAGCCCTCCTGTCATGGCTGGATGTCCAGGCCAAACCACCTTTCATATCAGTTCCACACTGCGAGGACACAACAGAGAGAACAAGTAAACACGTCGTCCCCTGCGGATGATGCAGGCGCCCCTTGAGCCGGTCCATAACAGGATGCATCATCCCGCCAGGTTTCATCAAAATTAGATCGGTGGTGCGGCAGTTATGGCCTTTCAAAGTTTGAAATGTTGATCTTTAATTATAGCATCCCCACCAGGCCAAATAGTGAGAATTCTTAAACACGAAAACACAGTGCCGAAATGCGACATCATCCCTCCAAGTTCCGTCAAAATTGGACCAGTGTGTCTGAGATATCATGTTTGAGCTAAAGATTGATTTTTCATACACTGGAACACGATGTCAAGATACATCATCCCTCCAAGTTTCATCAAAATCAGACCAGTGGTGTCTGAGATTTCACCTGGGATTTCACATTTGACGGACGGACGGACACAGCCTGATCCAGAGGACGAGCAACGGGGGGGGGAACAGAAACACTGAAGCCCAGAAACACTGAAGCCCTAGCTGCTTTGGGGTTTCATTTAACAAGCTCATGTCGCCCTGCGTTATCTAATTCTACATGCAGCCCTACACAGATTCTCTTTACTTAGAGAAAATGCAACAAATGACAGACTTAAAAGGAGAATACCGGTGTCATTTAGAGGTGTAGTCCATTTACTTCTGTTTACATCTAATTTAGATTTCCCCCAGTCATTTTGCAATGCATGCCGTATGTAATTAGGTTTTTAATATTTACAAAAAAACATGCATGTGACAATAAAGTTTGTTTGTTTTGAGGGATTATTTACAGGAGGAGACTTCCATTTCTTCCTGTTGATGTCAGGTGACTGACAGGAAGCAGAGCTTAACATAATGTGTGTACTGATATAAAAACACTCAACTCAGGCACAATGAAATAACGATAAAATAGAAACTTTGTCAAAACCAAATTTAGGCTTCATGTTTACTGTGATGGATTATCTTGCTCAGGCTGTTTTCAAGTCTGACGATTGGCACAAACGTAAAAAAAAAAAAGAACAAAACACCAGTATTATATGCAACTTTTTGCCTTGACTCAGGAGGTGTATTGTTAGCAGTCGGTCACAACACTTGTCATTCATCTTGATGAGCTGTCTACTTTGAAACGCCGATGTTTGTTGTGTTTTTGAACAATTTGCTGCACATTTAGCCTCACTGATCATTCCTTTCTTACTGTATTCCACCTTTGATGTTGCTGTGACTTCCCTGCGCTGCGGCCGCTAGCCTCACCCTGATAGTCACAGCCCAGCTCACCTCTGGCCACGCCCTCAGCAGACGGTATACGCCCCAAAATGTCCCAAACATCATTTAAAAGCCAATTTCAGGCAAATGGGGGGATTTATACATGTACTCACAGGGTCGCACACAGACACTGACTGATACGGTGTAATATACTCTATTTATTTATTGTTATTCTAATGTCAAAAAAGTTGCATATTGTAGCTTTAAACCTATGTGTGCCAAAGTCTACAGGAACTCTGAAGAGATTTGCCCACTTAATTTCTGTCTTTGCTGGCACAAAGGCTGAACTAACAGTTGAGCTGGGAGCAGTTCAACACAGTATGGCTGCCATGGAATTAGGTTCAACATTCACTGACTGGATAACTGAGCAAAGAGGAAGATTTCTTTACAAAATGTGTGAAAGCCTATTAAGATACACTTGTCTTTAGCTGAATTTGATCCTACAATGGCATTGCACACATAGAAAACACTGTACAATGCTGATCAGGTGAACTTAACTGAACGTAGTTGAACTAAGTATTAGCATGAGTAAGTAGGCTATAAGTAGGAACTAAGAATGGACACTGTCATGCACATTTGGACAGGTTCCTCTTTATTACCAGGAGTGTGCTTTGATGGCATGTTTGCTCCTTTTGTATTAATTTGCATTAAAACACAGCTCTGTTACACTTATTAATAGGATTCAGACCCTTGTGAGACCAGAGGAAATATGTCATATACATTGTCTATGAGCCTGCGGAAGACATTTCAGAATGAGGATTGCATGTTTGAAAACTGGGTCAGAGGTGGATTAGCATGACTGAAGTCAGTGTTGAGTTCGAAAGGGAAATGTTTAGCAAACTAAAGGAGAAAACTCTCAAACCTGCATCATTTTTTTCTGTTTGGGAGCCCATAAATACACTTTATAATGTCACCTTACACTACAACAGCAATAAGATACCAAAGCATTCTGTTCCTCTCAGTATGACAGCATTTTATTAGACAAATGGTGACACACTTCACTGTTTAAAGGACAGTAGTATACATTCAGATCAGGTCATCTGTACAGTACAAAGTTAGAGAGGTGCGGGAGAGGTGATGCATGACATCCAGTTGCATTGGCCCAGTGGCCTCACATGTAGGCTTTCTATAGCAACAATTCCTCTACTTCACAAAATGCTGTAACCTTATTGTGTCTGGGTTATTGATTTACTCCTTGAGATCTTTGGTAATCTGGGACAGTCTATTTAAACTGACACTCGAATGTGATTCCTTCATTTTAGTCCAGTAAGTTGACTGTGATTGACAAAGTCGATCCAATTAGGTAGTTTTGTCCTCATTGTAAAAATTAGGGATTTCAAAAAGAGTTTCATTGATTCTTGTCAAAATTATCTCCAATTCTTTCATTTTAAATATTGATACCAATATAAACCATAGATCCATGCTGATATTTGACATGTTGATTTATAGCATTTCATTTTGTGCCTTTAACTGTCATGTTTGTATCATCAAAGCCTCTGGCCATCTGAGCCCGCGTCAAACTGCATATAGTCTATGTGGTGCAGAGCAGGTGGGGCTGGATGTGTTGGGGTGGGTGCAGTGGAGAAACACTTTAATACTGCATTTTGGCATCATGTAAATTAAACGCCATGCGACACATTCCCTTCTTGTCTCAAAACAGCTTTGCGCTCTCTTTAGAATAGGCTATAAGGCGTTGAAACGACTGCATTTGAAAAAATGTAATGTGGCTGCACTGTCTGTAAGGCTGCCCTCAGCTTTCATGTTCAATGGAAAGGCGGGCACTGGATATGTGTGAGGTTATTAAGCAGCAAGAGGTTCCCTATCTGAATCGTCAGTGAGTCTTTAGAAACATTTTCTCTCCAAGTGGATGGGCGTGAGACACCGGCGCTCCGAGTAAAGCCTTTTGTTCGAGTTAACTCTTTGAAACAACAGCTCCAAATATACAGAAGCTATAACCTTTGAACAAATGAACACAGACTTCACTTGTCATGTAATTAAACACCAATACATCACTTTTTTTTGTTTTGTTTTTGTTTTTTGTTTTTTTTGTTAGAACGGGACAACAACATCACATCTCAAATATGAAGCAAAGCGGTGGCCTGGTGGTCAGAGAGGCCATCCTTCAACCAGGCGACCCGGGTTTCAAGCCTCCGTGTCGGCACACACCCGCCCTGCTGAAGTGTCCTTGAGCAAGCCACTCAATCCCCCCAGCGGCTGCAGGGGGCGCTGCGCTGTCGCTGACCCTGACCTCCCTGCGGAGGGGAGCAAGTTGAAAAAAAGGGGATGAATAAACTATCACATTATTATCAATACATCCATTTACGCACGAGATGACACAAGTGGGGAGTCAGTGTAATCCATTGGGTGTGAACGGTGACATCCTGTCAAGACTGATGTCTGCCTTGCAGTCGTCCAAGTCACAAACCGAGTCGGTGGCGTTTTCGTCGTTGTGAGAAAACTGCGATATCCTGTCAAATGTCTCCTCGTGCTCAATACATTCGACCACGTTGGGGATCATGTTAACGTAGGCGTTCACGATTTCCTTGTGGATGAGGGTATCTTGGTTATATGAGACCAGCTCGTTGCTGATGTTAACAGTTTCTACCGGTGTGTTGGAGCAGAAGTAGCGACAACCTAAGAGACTGGCGAAGGCCTTCCTGAACTCAGCGTTGAAGGCGTAAATGATGGGGTTCAGGGAGGAGTTGGTCCAGCCGAACCACACGAAGACGTCGAAAGTCGTCTCGCTGACGCACGGCAGACCCGCGTCCCGGTCCGTCGCCGGTCTGTCGCAGAACGGGACCATACAGTTTAGGATGAAGAAAGGTAACCAGCAACACACAAAGACTCCCATAATTACCGACAGAGTTTTTAATACTTTGGTTTCCCGTTTAATCGACGTTTTCAACGTGTTGTGGTGTTGGCACTCGAGTCTGTTGGTCCTGCAACTTTGCGCGTGTTCCGCCGCTCTCTCCAGGGAGGCTATTCTTCTAATTTGTATCTGTGCAATCCGGTATATTCTAGTGTAAGTCACAATCATAATTGCTACGGGAATATAGAAACTTATCAATGACGACGATATAGCGTATTCTCTGTTGAGGCTCGAGTCACAGTTTTCCTCCATCTGGTCACTGAGGGAAGAGTTGTGCGCCCCAGTCGTTTCGTCACCGCTGGCTTTGTGCCAGTTTAGTTGGACTGGGATGAATGAAATGAGCACAGACAGCGTCCAAGTGATGCTAATCATAACAAAGGCAACTCGCTGTGTCATTTTCCTCTCATAGCGGAAGGGGCTCGAAATGGCCCAGTATCTATCCACGCTGATAATGCAGAGGTTGAGGATGGACGCGGTGGAGCACATAATGTCAAAAGCTACCCAGACGTTACAGAAAGTGCCAAACGGCCAATATCCCGCCACCTCGGCCACGGCTTTCCACGGCATCACTAGGACGGCCACGAATAAATCCGACAAAGCCAGGGACACGATGAAAATGTTGGTGACTTTGGTCCGCAGGTGCCGAAAGCGCAGCACCGCGGAGCAGACCAGGATGTTCCCCAGCAGGGTCCATAGGATGAGCAGGGACAGCAGACAGCCCGTCACTGTGCGGACGATCAGCTCCTTCCTCCCGTCGGATGTTGCCTCCGTTTCGGTGCTGTTCCACATAATCTCTCCGAGGGGTACCGGCACGGAGTCACTCCCGTGCACCGATGAGAGGTACTTGGCTGGGTTCTCCATCTGTCTCCTCAAGTAAAACTGCAGTCCAATGCTCCGTGCGCGGGGATGGGCGCAGTTATCAGCGACTCACCGTATTGTCCCCATTGACCCGCTCGGCTGCCAGTCTGATGTGGTGTGGAAAACAGACAGAAAGAGAGAATCGAGCGCGTTAAGGCTGAGCCGAGCGACGTGTCAGGTGCGCTGAGGGGCTGAAACGCAGCGCGCACTGGCGAGCGCATGTTGCAGCCTTGCCGGTCCGGTCGTCTGACCTGCCCCGGCTAAACTGATGCAGCCTCTAAGAATCTCTTGGTCCGAGGTATCCTGAGTGGATGAGCGCGGTGTGAGAGAGGAGGGAGTCCCTAGAGCGAACACACCAACTCACACGCCTGGGCGCATACACCATCACGCCTCCTTTGTGCGTGGGGTTACGCACAAACATTGCACCGCATTAGAAACGGGGATGTAGGCTTGCATGTGAGGAAGCCCTCAAGTTCGACCTCCTGATGGATGTTGCTTGATTACAAACTCCAAACGATTCGTCTATTTCCACTAATACAGAAGGAACTGTCTGTGCTCTCCAGTGCGCACAATCACCTCTATCACATCACCATCACTGTACTGCGGTGACAGTATTGACAAACATGAGGATGATTTTACTGGATTAAACTGTTGACTATTAAACTAAAATATTTGCAGATTTGTATTCTTTATATAGGTTGCAGACAAATATACCCTAATATACCCTAACAGATCTGCGTTCACATGTTGATTACAGTCTACCCTCCTGGCAGCAGCGCTTACAGAACTGTCCGTGGTGCTGAAAAAGGAAAGAGAACTTTTCCTCAGCGTGCAGCATATTTCTCTCATATCCTCAGTTTGGATTAACTAGCAGAAACTCCAACTGAAAAAAATCTATCAATGCATTTATGTGACCATGCCTGATCATAAGAGAGTGTTGTACTGCCAACGACGCTTGAGCCCGCCCCTAAGTTTGCAGTTTGATTCACACAATACACACACCTATATCTGCCACACACCCGAAACCTAGTGCTGTCTGAAAATAACCAGGAATGTAGTGGAGGGTGAAAGCAGCAAAATTCAGTTTACTCACCTTTTTAGCCTGATATACATCTTAATATAAATTCATAGCATAGGCTACAACATAGTAAGTAATTTCAAAATGATGCTATATGTTATATGTTAGGCTGAGGCTCGTTTTTTTTTAATTTTTTTTTAAAGAATATAAAAACATGCGTTTTGATTTTGTTAACACTGGTGGTTGTTCGTCTCATGATGGCAACGACTGGAGGTCATAGCTTTACCCCGCTTGTTTTTTGCCACGACATGAGAGAAAGTAACATAGGTGAGTCACATTCACACTCTCAGCGGGCACGTTAAGTCAGGAGCTCGAGCGCTCTGCGACGTCTGCCTGTGCACAACAAGAATCACCGTTTCCGGCTTTGAAACGTCACGGATATTTTTAGACTTGTCTGCATGCCTGTCAAATCGTTTTGACACTCCGTCAAAATAATCTCCCAGCGCCCCATGCCAAATTCTCTGGAGTAGCCTAATCTCAGGCTGTCATGTCAGAGGCACCCTGCGTCCTGCACAATTATTACTTCTTCACATATAAGCCGTGCGCTTTTTATAGCCGATGAATTGTTTTACGCAAACCAACAAGAGGATGCCGTTGTAAGTGAAATCTCCCTGATGGCTACTGCTGATGAGAAGAGTTTCATTGCAAAATCAGATATCTTGATATTTGATCTTTGAAAAGTGACACCTACTCTAGTAAAGTGATTGCAGACATGAACATAAAACTCATTAAAGAATAAGATTTTAGAATTTAGTCATAAGACCTTTGCCTAGACATTATTTATATTCTTTACAATGAGAGGATCTTTATTTTTATATAAAATTAATATTAAGTCACAAACTTAAGTCGTGTATTTACACGGTTTTGGAATCAAACCCTTCAAATATTTATTACAGGTCAAGCCCATATATAGGCTATTATATTTTTAAATTCTATTTTTTTCAGGTGTTTCTATTAACATTTTTTTAGATGATAACAGATATTGGTGAAAACTGAAGACACAATAATACAAGCTGAATAGTACAGAAGCATTTGGAGTGGAGTGCCTCAAACAAGTCTAAAACTTAAATACTTGGCGCCATCGTGTGGCACAACGGTGTACTGCACTTGCTGCCTGATCAGTAGTTATGTAATAACCAAGACTTAGAGGCAGATAGAAAGATGAGGTTTGCCACATGTCACATCTGTCCCTTTTGTAAACTGGCGACTGCACATCCTGCTTTTGTCTCAAACGTCTTAAAGCTCTGCCATGCTAATACAAGGGAGTGGCAGGTCTGGTATGATCATGTATAGGAAATGCACACTGGATGAAAAAGGAAAACTATTCTTTATTTCATTAGGCAAAAGATATACATTCATCATTATTGTACACATAATTTCATATGAGCACCACATTCATTAGAATTTCACAAAAATCGCGTCACAGTGTCTGTATGATGATTTTTGATCGGCATGGCGATATTTACAAAGATGATATAGTATTGCAGGCAAGCATTGACCACAAGTTGG
This sequence comes from Centroberyx gerrardi, assembly GCF_048128805.1. Lineage (NCBI taxonomy): Eukaryota > Metazoa > Chordata > Actinopteri > Beryciformes > Berycidae > Centroberyx > Centroberyx gerrardi. The sequence goes on along the minus strand of NC_136001.1, from coordinate 26,832,608 downwards.
CACATACTGAGAACACATACAGTAGATAGCACCAGGTTGAGAACTTGCTGAATGTCTGACTAAACTCAATACATTGATTTAACATAAAATTGTACAGTACAACTATCTTTCTGTATATTATCCCAAAATTAAACCAATAATTTCACAGACTGGGATAATTGTTAATGCTGATCCTTCAGGTGTAAACTTACAACCTCTGGTCTGGTATAGCCACAGTTTTTTTTTTCACCAACATGCTTTGTATCGGCGGACCATTGATGTAAAATTTGTAATTCTTCTGCTTTTGACCCAGGATGTTAACTCAGTACTCTTGATTACAGGAACTGCCAGATTTCAATTTCAGCAGATTGCCACTTTTAACAATTATATATAAGGCACCTGTTTTGAACAATAATAAATCAACGTCTTTCCCTTTTAATGTGTATTAACTCTGTGTTATCACTGTGTAAGTAGGGAGGCATTTTTTGGCAGTAAATGTGTTATGTGTCTGTCTACTTCTCAACACAGTGGGGGTACAGATCACAGGACTCCGGTATTATGGAAACAGTGCTATCTAATAGCATGATGTTGAACATAGCCTCTCTCTTGACTTGATAGAACGGAGACCCATCAGCACACAAGGAGGACATTGACAGTATTGATGAACCTTAACTGACTGAGAGGCAGATGCTAGATGTAATGCACAGTTCCGAGAACTATAGTCCAATACATAAAGAATATTCAAAATATAGTGCTGTGCTAAGATGGTCACTAGCTTAGTAGCTCAAGTGTTGCATAACATTCCACTGAACTACTTGAACTACTAACTGAAGTAAATGAGAACATTATCCATATACTCTATGCACATTTCAAATACAAATAAAATAGGCAAGAACATTCAAGGAGTATACCGTTTCACTTCTGGCTCTCTGAAATACAGTACTATTCCCTTATTAGATGATTGAAACTAAGAGGTGTTTCAGTGGTTTGACAGTAATATTTGAATGTTTAACTCAGATTTGGTAATAGGTGTCTATATGGAGTATACTTTCAGTCATTCATATTAAACAGTTCAAGCTTGGTTGTTTTACTGCACTATTACAAATTGTGCATGTAAGATACAGTGTATACATTTTACATGATGCACCAGTCAGGAAACTGAGAAAACCTACTGAAATATGACTACAATGCAAAGTGTAGGAAAGGCCCTCTTTAGACTGAAATACTTAAACACCAAAGGCACCTTTCAACACCGTTATGTTTTATGCCTCGGTTTATACAAGGTAATTCTTCAGAGGAAGTTGGCTAATAGGTTCATCTTCCTCTGTGATCCCTACGCTGAGGGATCTGCATTTTGTTGGTCTCCACGGCTTGCTTTCGAGTCTGTTCGAGTGTGACCCAGAGTGCCTCCTGAACGGTTGACCTGCGCTGTGAGACACTCGCGGGAGCCGGTGGTGACAAGTGTTCTTGTGCATGTTATCTAGCTCTGCTCTTTGGTCAGACCCGGCGGAACACCTCGAAGAGGGAAGCAACTGAGTGCATGCGGTAGAAAAGGTTCAGGGGAACAGCGAAATTGAGAACTGTGGTCCATATGCTGAAGCCGAATGTCTCCTGTTCCAATCCGTTGTCGTACTGCGGCCTGCAGCCAAAGGCAGGGAGGATCCACAGCTGAAAGAAAGAAACATGAAATGGTTAAAACCCCCAATCGGTAATTGCAGTTTGGTGGCCCTTGCTAAAACACTGTCATGCTGCTACTGGCTTTGTTTACATAGTGATTTATTAGATTGAAAGCATCCCTATAAACTGACAGAATGTGACAGACTATTCTACAAAGTCAAACACTTCAAGAACATAATTGAATACCTGAAATTTGGATGGTCAAATCAAATTTGGATTCTATCTTTAAGTGAGGGCATACAGTTATGCGCTTATATGTTATATTATGCCTCAAATATTTGACTGTCATTACCTGGGATCTTAACACAACAGAAGATACAATCACTCTCAAGATCTACACTTTAATTGTCAGAAACAAGTACATCTAAGAGAAAGTCTTTGTTTAATAAGTCAGAATGCTCACCGAGATGTTGCACATTATGAGGAAGACAGCAACGTTTTTCAGGATTTGCCTCTTCACAGTCGGAGGTTCCACTACTTTGTTCCCCACAGGCAGAGGCACCTCAGAAGGTTTCCTCGGACACCTGTACACCTGTCCGCTTTCCTCCTGCTCGTTCTCCATGGTGACACAAGGCCTGTCCGGGGTCTCATAGGCTCGGTTGATGATGCCGTTGTATGGCGGGGCCAAAGAAGAAGTCACAGAGAAGATTTCTGGGGTAGCCGGTAACTCGGGGTCCTCCCTCTCCCCGTCGTCCCGCTGGCGGTACAGGGACTCTATGATGAAGAGGTTCTGGACATACTTCTCCAAGACAATGAGCAGAGAGTAGATGAGGTTTGTCCAGCGGTAAGGCGGGCTGCTGTTGGTGCCCAGTACAGCCACTATGCTGCACCAGGACATGAGCCAGGAGCCCACGGAGGAGCCAAACAGCAGCTCTGTGTCCAGCTGCCGTGACGGGTTCTTGGAGGTGTCCATCGGCATGTGGTCCGCGCGGTAGATGAGCAGACCTGAAGCCCCGGCGGAGCACATGAACACCAGCATGACGATGCCATAGCAGTAGAACATGGAGATGGCTGACTGATGCGTCTGGAAAGACTCCTCCACATGGATGATGTAGACCACCAGGACCCCGATGGTGCTGGCCAGGGCGACCAGGCCCAGAATTGGGCCTAGGATCAGGCCGTGGGTTTTTGTAGGTGGCCTCTTCCGGTTTGAGGAAAGGTCAATGGTCCGTCCAATGTTCTTCCACATGACGAAGAGCATGGCAGAGACAAAGATGTGGTACTCGATGTTGAAGGGATAGAGATAGTAGAGACTGTTGGAGAACATGGAGCAAGCGCTGGTGGTGCAGTTACAGTGAGGCTCTGAATGCACTGCAACACAAATCAAAAACACATGCAAATGTTTGACAGATTAGAACAAAGAAAACATACAACTTTTTCAAGCTATCCTTTAACACCATATGTTTTTTACGGCTGGATTAACAAAATTAGCTCCATTTACACCATCATGCTATATTGGCAAGAAGAACAAGAAACCATAATAAATGATTTCTGAAAAATTAAAAGGAAAGATTCCCATCAGACAAATTCCAATGCACTTGGATCAAACAAGGTTATCTGAATGTCAAAAATGCTATTGCTTTGTGTCAATATTCTATTTCCCTGTGACAGGAGAATTTGACAGAATCTGTCATGCCAACACCCCAGTGTGTGCAGGTCAAATGGAAATACATTGCACTTTAGAGTGAGACATTATTGACCAGACTGGGATGAATGAAAAAATGTGTATGGGCCTTGCATGCTGATGTCACTTCATTTTGACAGGTTTTGATCTGATATGAATGCATTACAGGTCTTGAAACTGCGCTATATAGTTTTGCTGATGAAATGTTAGTCTCTGTAAAGTCAAATGTATCTCAAGTGCTTAAAGAAGACCTTTTTTTACATTCAGGTGAGGTTTGCTGAGCATGCACACTCTTTTGCACTAATGCCCTACTTCTCATTTATGCAGTTACGTACATTCACACCTGGGAGCTGCCCAGTACAACTACAGTCTTTTACTGTTGGGCACTGAGCAGCTCCACTGAGGCAGTTGGGGTCAAGTGCTTTGCTCAAGGGCACCTAGATGGTGTTTGTTAAGGAAGGGGAGAGCATCACAAGCCCACATTACTAACCACTAGGCTACTGCCACACCCACAATGTGGATCACCAGAACATTATTTGAAGCTAGACAGCACTATTTCTCTGTGGTGGTCCTTCCCTCAAGGCTACAGTCACAGTTATGTAAGAGAGTGCCTTCTAGGCCTTCTCTTTAGTCACTTTCTTTCAAAGGGTTTTTGGATTTGTGAAGACTTTTAAATTTGAAGAAACTGTAAAGGACTACTTTATTAAGCTTTTTTTCTTCCAAAAACAACACAGTGTATCTTTAAATTACTTTGATGGTAGTAGTGCAAAAATGCTTTATCAAGGTTCATGTTTCTTTAAAAAAAAAAAAAAAAGTATAGTTCTCCTGCATGTGCTACAAAACTCCATGATAAACTTTCTATCCAATCCCTTAATGTGTTGGTGGCTGGTCAATATCCATTAGCTGTATTTCACTCACTAAATTACAAATTAAACATTTTCACTCAATAACTCAAACACTGAACCGATGCATTTTAGATGTTGATGAGATAATGCGCTTTTTGTACTTGCTCACTCCTTGTGAAACACACTGAAACGCACGCTATGGTAATGCTGTTGCCCTCTAGAGATCATCTCAACAAAACCCTGCCGTGTAGCCCCCCTCCCGCCCCTCGCCCCCCAAAGGGCACCACTATGGTCCTGCACCCTTTAATTAAAAAGGGAACAACAGCCAGGGTGCAGCCAGCCTCGCAGTCAGCCGGATATGAGGAGGAGCAGCCGAACCCCCCAACCCCTGGCTTAGATGTATCAGTTACTGTAATTGCAGCGCCCTCAGGAGTAGGCAGCCTGGGACAAAGCCGTCTGAGGTCAAGCGGGGGGTTGCCAAGGCGGGTGGTGGTGGTTGGAGTGTGGGGAACGGGATGGGGTGGGGGGCTTAGTGCTAGCAACGCTGTGTGTCTCCTGAAACCTAATAGAGAGACGTTCGACACAAACAAGACCCGCTGGGCTGCCTAGCTAACCTCGCTTCCCCTCGCAACCCTCCTCTCCTTCCCTTTTCTTTCATCCATTGAAGCGAGCTCTCAAGTGGACTATTGTACTTTTCTTCTAGGTACAAGCCAGCAATCGACCCCTTGGCCCTTACCTATGGTGAGGTTTCCGTAGCCCAGGGCAGAGAGCCTTCTCTTATGGTTGTTCAAGAAGTGCTCTGCCTCTGACATCACACCGTTGCACCACAGGAGAAGGTTGGTAAACACTGCATGGATTACACCAAATCTGAGGAGACAAACAGTTGAAACGATCAATCGTTTAGTGACCATTAGTGTATATAAATGGCTGGCTAATAGCATTTGACAGTTTTATGTTACAGGTTGTGTGTGTGTGTGTGTGTGTGTGTGTGTGTGTGTGTGTGTGCGTGTGTGCGAATGTGTAACAGATTTCATATCATGCCTGTTGTTTGGTCACTGCTGAGATGTTTCCTGACTGTGATCAAAACATATTTGCTGTCATTTTACGGGTGCAACAATATTGGTATGAGAACAACCAAAATCTACATTCATTAAATTCTAATGTCACATATTTCACATACCTCTCAAACGTTTCAAACGTCTTGATGACATCCTTGATGTGAAACCAGAGAAAATGCACCTAAACAAAATCCCAAAACAGAAATCAACAAAAGCACACACTGAAAAGTCCAGTAAAAAGTTATCCAGAATATAGTTTATCAAAAAGCATCTTCTATCAAAACTGCAAAAATGCATTGAGTGGGAATTATTTAAACCCTTTTACCAGAAGGATTACCCTTGTCATATGCAGTTACACTCACATAACATGGACAATGATAGGATTATATTGTTGCAGCAACTCTCTACTTGCCTGAACAACAAAGAGCACATTATTCAAAGACCTACCTGGTTAAGTGGTGCACAGAAAAAAAAGACACAGTGTCTAACACTGCTGAAAGATTATCACTTTATTGAAATTAAAGTGGGGTTGTAAACTTACCTGTGCTATGGTGTGAGTTGCATGGATAACAGGATATACCCCAAGCACAGCCGACACACAAGACTGGTAGCCCACATAATACCCAATACGGAAAGCGTCCATAATCAGTGACAGGAGCGCAAGGAGAGTCAAACCACCTACCAAGAAAAAAAATAAAATAAAGCTTAAGTTATTGGCATTAGTGAAAAACAAAATAATTAAATTCCACTATATGGCAAGACAAGTCAAGTGTTTTGTTTCTTTAATTTGGCAAACCATAATCCTTTATATTTCATGAGAAGAATTGTAAATGTGAATAATTTTGTTTGGTTACAGAAACACATCGTCGATACTGTAGATCTACTGTAATATCCAAACAGATGGACCAGAATGACATCATTTTACCATTTTACGCATTTGCTGCTGTGCGTAATTTTGCGCCAATGTCCTCAATCTTACAGACTCACCTCTTATCCAGCATGTGGTGGCGTGGACATCTTTCTCGGTCTGTCGGTTCTTCTGCCTGTCCCTCATCAGGATGTACCACATCATCCAGATCAGCTGGAGGATCATGAGGCAGGTGATGAAGGACAGCAGGTGCTCTTCCTTGACAGAGGGGCCATGGTGCGCAATGGCCAGCATCAACGCCGCCCCGATCAGCAGCACATTGGTCCCATACTGGCCACTGAGGATCTCCGCGTTCTTCCTCGGATAGTCTCCTGTCAAGTTGAGTTTTAGCTTGGTGAAAACCTTCTTTTCGTGCTCGGAGCTGGACGACGAGGAGGAACTGTGGCAATACTTGTTCAAACACATAATATCCAGGCCGCTGTGCTCCACCATGGTGGGCGAAATGTATAAAAATCGCAGTCCCAAGAGAAGAGTAAAGTCAATGCCGTGTGCTATAAGTGCATTTGAGGGAGGCCAAGTGCGTAACCTGTTGCTACAAGGTGGGGATTCAGACGGATAGGTACCGTGCCAAACATGCTCATTCAATCTGCAAGGTCCGGCTCAGTGGTCACGCATAGTTTCAATGTCCAGCCTTACTGAGGATGGATTTGATAGATGCCATTGTCATCTTGTAACACTGAAACTGAAATATCTCTTCGTATAACTCGCTCGCTGAGTCACTGAAAATGGGAGATTGCGTTTCAGTCTGTGGTGATCCCAGACCGCCGTCCTCTTGAAACTCCCATATGTTTCAGAGAAATCACTGGGCTTGCTGTGCCAACCATTCACTGTCTAAAGAAGCAAAAACACTAAGCGCTGAATTATCCACAATAAAAGGGGAAAAAAAACGAGTTCCACTCAAATCCACCTCTTCAATGTAGCTGCCAGCCAGTCTTTCCAAGTCTGCTGAAATCCTCTCAGGGTGGCTATCGAGTGTTGTTAGGCATACAGGCCTAGGTAAGATGAAAAGGAAGATGACATTTCACTAAGTTGCGATTTTTTACAGGTGTGAGTTGGAGGCAAGTGGCCTGTGCTGACAAGCGCTCCAAATCCAAGTCTCACATGTATTTTCACTTGCGTTGTTGTGGTTAAAAAGTTTTCTTCTCAAGGGTGGAAGAAAAAAAGAATCAAATTTCAATAGTCCAATTCACAATGGCTTTTTGTGAGTGGCTCTCATGGACGAGAACATTTTAGGCCGTCGGCACTGAGAGCTTGCACGGATATGATTATCCAACATCTGGTTTAACATATAGCCTACTCGGATGAGTGTAGTCAGCATAACAATGCCTGCTGATAACACTGGATGGAGAGCTGATTGGTGTGATATGAATTAAGTGAATTAAGGGAGGGGGAGGGGGGCAATCAATAGCTTAACTCAAACTGATGTGGCAACTCAACCTTTTGATCAATATTTTCTTTTAAACCTTTAAACAAATATTGCTGTATTATGAACAACTGGTAAATTAAAAAGTGAAACACAATTAGTGAAATTGATACAGGTAAAGGCTTCACAATGGCTCCCATTCTGTTTCAACAGTCTTCTCATTCCCTCAGGAGTCCTGAGAAAGCTGCTCGGGCACGCTCCAAAGCACCTTGGACCCCAAAACCACCTTTCAAAATTTTGCTTTCTCATTTTTATTTTTTATTACTAACAGTAATTTACTGTGTAGGTTGGTCAATGGGCCATATTTTTGTAATGCAATTGTATAGGATTGTATAGTGTTTGTATTATAGTGGGAGTGCGCTCTCAGGACGCATTAGCCAGAATGAGAAGGCGTGAGGAAAACCGTGACAATGGCGTCACGCGCATTGGAAAGATGATCAAAAGGGGGCCCCTCCAAATCTAGAAGTTTCCATTGATGTGTCTGCATTGTCCTGACAAGTTATTGAACAGCACCTCCCCAGGTATCCGCTGGGTATCGGTTTCTTAATCACTGAGAATCAGCGTGATAAATAAAAGAGTGAGATCCATTCGTTATCAAGGCATGTTAATGATCGATTGATTGCCTTAACATTTTGATTGGATTGGAAGTGCTCATTTAGCGCTCCATTGTTTGCACCTTAGACTAACATCCCAATGACAACCTCATTGACTTTGACTGGGTTTTTTCCTGAGTATCTTGAAATAACATGGCGCTCTAAGCTGGATCCATAAATTTGAGCAGTCATTTTTAAGAGCAAATGTCGCATTGTCAGTAAGCTGTACATCTCATCCTAAAACTGACATGTACAGACATAACGTGTTTAGGGGCTGATTAACAAACTGATACCTGAGCTGATGACCGCTTCACGTGGTGAGTTCATGCAGAGATCATTTGTCAGGACAATGCAGACACAGCAGCGGAAACCACAATCTGATTATTAACAGCTGGCTGTTTGATCATGCCTCCTGTGCTCTGGCTGTCCCAAGGAAAAATCACTACAATATACATTGTGTCTGTAGTGAGCTTATAGCGACCTTAATGTACTTAATGGTATTTTTTTTTTTTTATGCCATATGAATATTGTTCTATTGCTCAGTGAACAGCTAGGGCTCTCAGCGTGAAGCCTTTCTATGTTGGGGATCCACAGCAATAGGCTTACCGGTGGCATTCATCCAGGTCTCTCTTGCAAAAGAGATTTTTAATCTCAGTGAGATTTACCTGATTAAATAAAGGTTAAATAAATAAATAATCTGAGTCAGACGTAAAGAACAATCTAAGATGTATTTGTAGCCACATAGATTAAGGATGGCAATAAGCTCTTTGTAAGTATCCTATCTCAACATAATTAATTATACAGTAATGTTTTTCACCATTGTTTACAAACATTATAGATATAAACACTTTTACAGCCTCAAAATACATGGAAAAAATCATATTTCCATGTTACATACTGCACGTCCGATCAAAAAGTCAGACAATTCTTAGTGAAAAAATGTCTTAATTCAAAAAAACACACACACACACACACACAAAAAAAAAAAGTAGTATTGGGGTGACAGCATTTCAACAGGGGGCGCCAAACTGTGATTATGGATTGGGCTCTCAGGGGATTTTTGTTCATGCAAATGCATTTGCCACATTAGGATTGTATTTGGACAATTTTCTTGCAAATTGCTCAACTGTCAGTGTAAAGGAGCTTTATAGACCTGACATACATGTTCAGTAGGACCTCACTAAGTCTCAAACCAAACTAAACCATGTAAAAGTTTCCACTAACCTCCAGCATAGTCTTAATGTAACAGTTCAACAGAGGATACAGGAGAATACTGATAAAATCCCATGTGTCATCCTGGCCACAGAGAAGCTGAGTTGTATCAAGTTCTGCCTAGACCCTGGACTTAGTGAGACACTTCAGCTGCAATCACTGGTGCAACTTTTTAACTGCTAATGCCAGTTTTTTTATTCATTGTGGCTTCGTTGAGGTGTGCTTGGTCCAGCAAGGACAACAAGTTTATTACACATTTTTAAGATGCATTCAGTCACTGAAATTTGTTATGAAAGTTTATTTAAGAAAAAGTTAACACATTTTACAGATCATGAACAGAAGCCTTTACATTCTGCAGCACAAAAGCTTTCTATGTAACAAATAAAATTGCCTCGGAAAACAAATACAAATAAATTAAGAGCTTTGGTAGTTTTATCAATACAAATATAAACGGTGGAATACCTCTCCTAAAAACAAGACAAAAGTCAATCACATAGCGGTCAACAGGGCCGGCCACTGGAGCTGCAAAACAAAAGCAGATAGGTAAAGTTGTGACTCTTCATTGTATAAAATACCAGTGTTTATAAATAAAGTATAAAATATTTAATGCATACATGACATAAGAAAAAAACTACGACTAATGAAATGCAAGGTTATTTATTAATTCAATAAATAACCTTGCAATTATAAAAAAGTACCATAATATTTTAGAAAATTCAAACAAATGATCACAGCAGAGTCGAGCTGCGTTCCATCAGAACTCGGGCCTCACCCGTCGACTTCAGCCGAGCAGAGAGATGAGCATGACCACACCCATGAACTGGGTGAAGAGGATGAGTGGAGTGAAGAAGGACCACACCGGCCACAGTGCTATGTTAAAACTGTAAAGGAAGGACAAATAACCCATCAGGATATGTGTGTCAATTAAATCACTTACAAATACACAAATATTCAAGGTTATATTGTCAATGACAGGGGAAATATTTGGGTCCCAAAAATACAATTTTAAGATGAAAATTGATTAATTATTTGCACATCATGGCTCAAACTAAAGGTAAATGGGCCATGAATGGACAAACGTTGAGATTTAAGATGCCAGAGCTCAAATAGACAGCATTAGCCAGCCTGGCACAACATATTAGTGAAACTAGATAACAATAATAATAATAGGGCAATTTGAAGTCCCATATGATTAATTAAGTGATGAAAAGTCACAGTTATTGCCCATTCCGCCACAGACAAGATCGTAGCGATAAAAGGATTAAATACACTGTGGTGAAAAGCTCCACCTTGTACTGCAATAGATAGAAACAAAAATCTATTTCAAAATGACTCTTACCTCATCAGTCTTTCCTGATCTTTTTTGATATAAGGAGAAATTACTGATGGATTTGAGATTTGCACTATTGCAATACTATATCTGAATTTTTCGGTGAGATGTCAGTTCAGGAGACATTCCATACATGCCGACACTGTCTAGACAGATCAGTGTCTTTTCTTTGTGTGCCTCAGATAAATGAAATGAAGCATTCGGCAGTTTGTTGTGACCTAACTTGCCCTGAACACAAGCGGAGGTAAGGACTATTTCTGCAGCAGGTTTAAGTAATTAAACCAGCACAGTCAGCATTTCTGAATGAGCCAACTCATTAACTCAGCAAGAGCTCGCCTCTCATCAAGTACCCAAGCAAGGCAAATGGCTTGAATCAAGCATAAACTGCAAGAATAGATATGCCAGGTGACTTTAGTGAACTTTTCAAATCCTTACAGCATTACTCTGCTCTTGTGCTTTCTTTGGAGACTGAAAAGAAACTGTCCTGCAGCTTTATTTCTGCCATTAGGAACTGGAAAGGATGACGGCATGTTAAAGGCCAAATGCTTTGTTTTACCTGCAAGATGCTGCAATGAAGGCCGCTGTGGTGATGGGAGGGATGGCAGGGTATTCTTGGTCATAGTGCTGGATGCCTTTGAACCACTCCAGGTACACGATGCAAAACATGGCCAGAGACAGGCAGATTACAAGGAGTATCGAACCCACATTGAACCACCAGCTGGAAAAAGACATGGGTTTAAAACTGGAGGGACGACAACAGCAAAATGGGACCTTAAATTTTGTATACAGTGCAACTATCTAGTATAAATCTATGGGTTTATGTGAATTAGCGTGACAAGTGTTGCTTTCACTGGTGAGGCCATGCAGCGACTGTTTATCGTCAGCGATGCCACAGAAACAGAAAAAAGTAAATTCATGATTTTTTTTTTCCATGAGGAAGCTTTCATGACAATTCAAGGAGCAACGTAACACCTTTTGATGTCATCATTCTCCGTGATGACGCGCAGGAAGTCCACGTAGTACGTCACAGCTACAGACGCCACAATCCAGAAGACGGAGTGTCTGTTAATGCGAGGGAGAGGTTTTGCGTCTTTCTCCTCTTGGCCTGAAAGATCAAGGAAAAGCAAAATACTGTTTGGATGCTAAGAATGGGTGGGTGTCACTCTATGGCTCTAATTTAAAAGGTAGTCAATGTTAAGTCTGTTTCATTCCATGAGAACTTAAAATTAAATCATGACCATCTAAATTACAGGCATATTCACATATATTTGTGAAGAGCTTGACTTGAAGATGGAAACTTCATTTTTGAAATCTTCCACAGTGAATACGACTTTCAGGATTTACCAGCCACTGTGGTCAATGGACAGAAAGGTTTCCTGCTCTGATGATTACCAGTTGCTTAGATGTTTCGCTATCTAGCAAAGGAGTGGTACCATTCAATTCAATTGTACCACACTGCAGGACACAAAGAAAACTGAATACCAGGTAGCAGAGAAGGGGTTACAAAGTGGTATTGAATTTACTACCAAATATGAGAATTATCTTGCCTTAACAGAATGTGCTCAATCCCCACTTTTCAGGTTTAAGGAGCTTTTGGGGTGAAACAGATAGGTTTCTTTGAGATAAGCTTACTTCTTGGAGAGCTATTAATCTCTATAATTTAGTGGTTGATTAAACGTATCAAAGCCAGTTGTTGGCTGGTGAAGTACTTCAGCAAGCGGGTCTGTCCTAGGCAAAGTTCATGATGAACTCCATGCCCTGGACATGTAGTTAGCCTATATCTTCTTTAATCAAAATTCGGCTACATCTACCCGTCCTTAGCTCTGGATATACTATAGCCCAGGCCTGGTCTTGCCAGAAGGGCCACTTAGGAAGCCTCTAATTGGAATATGGAAATCTGTAAAATTAAATCCCTGCAACATGGCCATCAATAAAAAAGGGATGACCATTCAGCAAATGTTGGGTCTGCTGCATTTATTATGCATATCAATTTACACTGGCAGAGAGATGACTCTTGGATGGGGTACAGTGGAGTATAGTTTGCCTGTATCATGTTGCTTGCAGTGCTGACACAGCGTTTGCACACAGTCAAAACAATCAAGAATTGCTGGATTCCTGCCAGTAAGGGCCTCGAGATTAGACAATTGTCTACTGTACAAGCTGCCACTGAGCCCCTCAGTCTGAAACCTGCTGCATTCACATATTAACACATGTTTCTGCGTGTCACGTCGTGATCTGGATAGTTCTGGACATTAACTATCTCATTTTTTTGTGAAATGAAAATTTCAAGTTGCTAAACGGCTACCTCGCAAGTGGAATCCAGACAGGACACTTCACACATGCAAACACACTTGCTTTCCTAACATGCAAATGTCAAACTGATGACTAGATTACCTAACTAGACTAACGTTAACCAGCAAACTGAGCCGAAACCTGTGCCAGCACAATACCTGCGTCATGTCAATGCCCAAAAAGCCATATCTAGCAATGTTGGGTTACCTACATCAACGTTAGCTGTCAACAAGCGACAGAATTAAAGTTAGCCAGCGACGTTAGCTAACACTGTACGTTTTAAACGCTTACTCTTTTCATCATGGTCACCCGATGCCGTTCCTTGCATAAGAAATTCAGCATCTCTCTTAAATCTATTTCTCAAAGTTGCAAGCTCATTGTCGTTAAGCATTTCGTTGACCCTATCCTTCCTTACAGCAGTCTTATCTTGTACCGCTTTAGCTAAACGCTAACATCTGACCAACTAACTATGCGATAAAATAGCACTTCCTGTTAACAGCAAGTCTCCAACTTATGACGCATATTTAAATCGACAGTTGTAGTTTTGCTCGGACAGAACCTAGTGAGAGTTGAAGACGAGAATGTCTGGTGTGCTCTGAAGTCTCGGTTTTCAATCTAACTTGTGTAGTAACGTGGTGACACAATATAACTAAAGCCTCATCAGTTATAATGCGCATTAGCCCTGGTCATTGGTGCCGCCGTCACATGTAACAAAAACAACAAAACTATCTTCCTACTGTTGAATGGGATGGAGAGGAGTGAAGGTTTGAACTTGGAAACTAAGCACAGAAGACCATATAGGCTTAATGAATCAAATCACTGACCCAATGCCAATTTAAAACTGTGACCAATGTGGTAGTTAAGCCCAAAAAGCAGGTTTTTGCAACATCAAGGTGATTTTCACTTGCATTGTAAAGGTGACTCATAAAACCATGCCCAGTGCATGATTGCATGATTGCACAATGCATAGCTTTGAATCAGTCGAGGCTAAGCAATAAGGTACAATCCAAATGAAAATGAGTTTTGGATACATGTGTCCATACAGGCCATCTTGAAACCACTAACAGCATCACATGAACTGGACCAACTGGGTGGAGAAAAAGAAGAGAGGCCACAGTATCAATATCAGTATCTGACAGGGCACATTACTGCCACTGGCAATCTTCCCAAGCATGGAAACATGCACATCTCTCATAAACTATGCAGAATGCAATGTAATAGACTGTTCTGAAGGATAGAAGCTTATCTTTATTGTATACATTTACACACTGTTGGCAAGGACTTGACATTACAGAAACTTTAGTCCTGTTTCTCTGCCAAATTGGAAACTTTTAATGAGGCAAAGACAGGGCAAGTGTAGAGCAGAAAATGGAGTTATACTATACAATTAGTTGCAACTGCTTTTATGTCAACAGCAGTGAGTAGTCATACTTAACCACTTTTGTCCTATTAATTATGTTTTAAGCCTATGTGACACAAGTGATAAACTGATTACAGTATTACAAAGAACAGCTATCACTTCTCATCTTCCAACTAATAGCAGGCCAGATCTTCATAGAGGGACTGTGTAAACAAACAGATAAAAGTTCAATAAATATGGTCCAGTTCTCTCCTAATTGCACTTAATCAATCCCATGGTTGTTAAGTCAAAATAACTCATTTAATTAAGGATCTTAAAGCGTCCTTTCACCACTGTCTTTGTTATGCATGTGTCACTCAGTAGACTAATCAGGGAGGTGATCTTTTAATCATCTGCCATTTGCAGGTAGAATCCTATACTCGCAATACCCTGAATTCTCCTCTTCTTCTGGCAAAGAAAGCAGTGAAACTACAGGTCCAAATCAAGCTCTTAACTTACTGAACATACCTGCATAGCTCAGAGACACTAACAAACAGATGGCAAAAATCACCGTCTGTTGCCAGAGGGAAGTTCTCATCAGCTGTTACACATAGCTAAATTAAAATGTTTGCCGTTATATCGAACTGATGTTGGCTTTTCAATAAAAATCACCAGTCAATGTTGCCTATTGCCTATATGATGGAGGTGAGGATATTCATTTACTTTATAGTGTCCCATGGTCTAGATGAGGCTTTTCCACCATGTAAATATTGAATCCCTTGTATTTCTTTCATTTATTTTAGAATTTTTGGGCATGAAAATGCTAAAATTCTCTAAAACTCTCAGCACCAACTATCGGTTATCAAAAATCCATATTGGTCAAAGCCCAATATGTATTTAGTGATCTATGAAACAGGCTTGTGTCCATCTGTCTTCCCATGTGTGTACCACTGTGGACCATCGGAGACGAGCCCATTGGTTGTGTTCCTCTTAATTAGAATTTCTCTTACACTTCAGTGTGTTATTCTTATTTCCATGTGTTATGTATATTTTCTCTGGTCCTTAGCACCCAGCTTGGATTCTAGTAAGCCTTGGGTAAAGAGTGTAAACTTACTGTCTACTTGTGACTTCTGTATTTTACACACAAAACAGGTCAAGGCAGCATGGTTGTTACAGCTATTTTGCATCCATGTGCATTTCTTGTTTCTGCAGATGCAACAGATGAACATTACTTCAGACTTGCGATGCTGCCATTCATTGCATATACTATTACAAGTCTGTTGGGGATTAGTCAGAAGTGCCTAGTCATGTTTACCGCTCCCCCCATGGTAGCACAATCAACAAAAGTGCACTAGACTGCTCTTTTCTGTGTAGCGGCAACCACAATAATCAAGTCAGCTATTTACCTATAGTGCAGCTTGAAAAGAACAACATCCAGATAGCCATGTCTGCAGTGGGGGGGGGAAGGATAAAGATGGAATTACTATACAGTGCAGACATAGTAGCATACAGTTCCTCCTACTATATCTAATGCCAGAGATAAAATGTTGATCTGGCAATCCATATTTGTTTTGAAACGGTAAAAGACACAGGCTTTAGCTTCAGTTTCTGTGAGTACTCAGCGAGGTCTGGACTGAAACAAATAAAGTAATCTCGAGTCCCACTGTGGGCCAGAAAACACAATTTTAATACTAGCAAACTTGAGTAACAGCTTCACTAATACCCAAAGTATGCAATATACAATTACAGGTAAGCAGTGTGATGAATGAGTATCAGTGTTAAACCTGCTGGGATTAGCAGAGCTTCATAAAGCTGGGCAGATTTCCTCCTGTAGCTCCTTCTGTGTGTGTGTGTATGTGTGTGTGTGTGTGTGTGTGTGTACAGGGTAAAGAGGCTGCTCATTCTGGCGGTGGAAAATCAGACAGCATTAAAACTTCACCTGAGGCTGACACCAAGCGTCCTGCTTCTATGGAGCTTCTGTGTCCCTGGCCAAGTGAACCCCGTTCGGGGTGCCGAGGAATGTGCATTAGCCCCGTCCCGTGTGAGAGTCAAATTCACCTCAGGTGCACCTCTCCCCCTTCCCTTCCCCCATTCCAACATCCAATCCCACAGATAAGGTGCCGTTTCCCAGCCTTACCATGGGCTTGGAATGTGAAACAGAGCTGCCGTCTACCACAATTGGCATATTATACATATAAAAGTGACACATTCTAGGGTAATTTGTGCAAACTCTTAGTGTTGCTGAGTGGGCCCACTGCAACGAGGAAAACAACTGAAAATACTTTGAATGGGTCGCTCGCCGCTTCAAGGGATTTTAAACTATGCAGCACTCTTCCCATAATAAAATCTCTGTTCACCTGATGGACACTTCTGCATCTAATGAACTCCCTGCACCTGTGAGAGTCTTATGTAATATCACAAATGATATCTGCCCAATACTGCCAAGACTACAAACATTATTGACAGAGATTGAGTTCACATCACAGTGAATGCATAGTATTCAATATTTTCAGATGATCGTCAATACTTGACTCTTGGAAGCAACCAGCAAAGAGGCCTTCATGTACAAACAGACTTGTTTTCACAGCTATTTTTCTAGTATGTAATATTATGTTTGGAGATCCCCCTCCTCTCTGCAACTGTCTTAAAATAATATACAGGATACGGGTCAGAATTTGGTAATAAGATTATTTAATCTTTGAGATTGTGTAATCTTTATAAAAACATCCAATATAGACGACAGACATTGGCTTTCGAAATTTAAAAGTCTACGTACAACATGAATTTCATGATAGTGGGATGAAAGATAAACATCTATTTTACAAGTCTAACTTTTTCTTTCAAAACCTTAAACTTGGGATTGCCATTGATCTTCTTGTTGAAAAGTGCTAGCAAGTCCTCCTCCGATTTAAAATTGCCAGCACCACTGAATGAGTAGTAAGCTGCCAAAACCTGTGAAAGAGAAAGATTCTCTTTACAACATGGTTTCACCAGAGACCAGTCCAATATTTAAATATGTTTTAGCACACTCCATATTATTATCAGAACAGTATGTTAGGTTTGGAGGTGAAATGGAGTGTTGTATAAAAAAATAAACTGAAGACTTGTGTAAACACTGACTGAGCAAAATGTGACATCTAAGATGCACCAATTGTGCAAAGTGAGTAGTTGAACCAGAATGCCTCACCTTCTTCCTGAGTTTCTTCACTGAAAGTTCCTGCTCAGGTGATTGTCTCAGGACGGCCTTGATCGTTCCCTTCCAGTTGAATTTGCCTGCGAGTCAGACAAAATCATAAATTAGCTGCAAGCATGGAATATATAAGCTGAGGGTCATTACTCATCAGCATCCCACTGTCAGCAAGGGAGACAACACTGACCCCTGGTGGCTTTACTTTCAAATGCCACCCTTTATTAACTAAAAGATGCCAGTGACAGCCGTGTGCCCATTGAGAAAAGCATGCTACCTTTGGGGGCTGCTGGTTCCTCAGTCTCCTCTGTCATGTCTACCTCAGCGGCCTCCATTTGGTCCTCTGGAAGAAAAAGAGGATAAAATTGGTATACAGTCATTTAAGTAATGTAATAGTAATATAAATATAACATAATTAAACACTTTTTAATAAACAAATATGAGCACAGTAGAGAAAAATCGATTATCAATATAAAAAAGTTTTTTTCCCCAACTTGACATGTTATACACTATGAGCACGCTCTTTATTGATCTATTCTAGGTGGGCAAACCAACTGGATTCTCCCATGGACTCATTCATTGAAATGAGGCGGGTATTACAACTTTGCAAAGCTATGAATATCAATATTGGAGAATCATGAAAATTTGAAAAGGTTATAACAAAGTAAGAATTTGTTCAACATGTGCAGTAGACAACAATGCACATGCTATTTTGGTGAAAATTAGAATGTGAACAGATCAAGCATACCTCAAGAAAACTGCAGTATACTGATAACTGCTCATGAATAAACGACACGACTAGTGACCTACTGAAAGAACTTTTTTTTTTTAAACCCTCAATTAGCTGATTATGAACTACTGGAAATAGAACAGCAACGAAAAATAAAGCATGGGCAGACCTTCAGAACATTCCTTGGTTTTCTTCCTTTTCTTTGTGGTCTGGTCTCCAGCGCTGTGCCCGTTCTGCTCTCCATTTCCATCTTCCTCACAGTGCCTCTTTCTCTTTTTGTCCTTTTTTGTCTTTGTGCAAGTCTGCTCTTCCTCCGGCTCTTCTGTGGCACTCTTTGCAGCGCCTTTTGTAACCTTCCCGCTCTTCTTCTGACGGGCCTCTTTACGCTCCTGCTTGTTCAGTTTCTTCTTCTTAGCGGCTGGTTCCTCTGATGAGCCATTCTGCTCTTGACTTCCATTAGTCTCCACGGTAACTGCAGCTACCGTCTGTTTAGGTTCTTCAGTCTGCTTGGAGGCCTCTGGACCCTGTCAGATAAGCAGATAATGAAAGTCACACGTGATATTCACAACATGGGAAGATTACATTTCCAAAATTTGTCGCAGCAAGACAGATTAGAGGTAAAACGACTGCTGCAACCACTTAAAAGAGCATAATATTGTCATGTTTTTCCTCATCTCATCATGTACACATTAACTTACAAAAATGCCTGCTATTCATCATTTCAGCTGGTTTACATATCAGTGTTTTAATGGTGGGGATGTGCTCACTTTGTGGCTCTAACTGACTTCAATACATGTCAGAGGTAAACCTATTAATGTCCATTCATTCATTATCCAATGCTGTATGGAGTCTTCAGCTTGTGTATGCATTACTATTCCATCATAACCAAACTTTAAAGCCACCAATATTGTGCAACATGGCATCTTACTTTTGTTAATAAAGGTTGTGACTTTGGATTGGCTTCTGCTACATGCATTACCTTGGTGGATAATACTAATCTGGCATTAGTGTTTACATACAGGTGAAGGCACAATTGTTTCAATAATAGATAAACTACAGAGATGAGAAAGTAAGTCTTTGCAGCATTTTGGATGAAGTTTGCAGCCACTGGGAGCCGTTAAAGAAGTCAGTTTCATTTCAACATTTCTGCTTCAGCCATTGATGGAGTTCAAGTTCTCAGGTAGAGAGACAAACAAACCGACACTTTAAACAGATGGACTCATTTACATTGTTGGTGGCTGCAGAGAAGATGTCCCACACTTGGTCATGTAGACTGGAGTTGGCAATTTTGAGACTGTTCCTCATCCAGTTCTGGAGGAGAGTCATGGGAGAAGTGAGAATGAAAATGTATTAGTTAATGTTTGCAAGCCTGTTACACCCCCCCCCTTTAAAAAAGAAACACCCAGCAGACACAACCGTTCATCAGGTAGTCTGATCCATAACTTATGAAATTCATGGGACTGGTTTAAAGGAAATACCAACCTGAAACTTAGCCTTCTTTCTTGGGACATTATCATACGAACTGACTTGATTGAGCACATCCTTCAGCTTTGCACTAATACCTGGTTTGTTCATGGCTTCATGGATTCTCTTAAAGGAAAGGATACCAGATTAGTAAAATTCACATTCCTGAGACATACAGAACGATACGCAATGAGAAAAACTGTGTGGTCATAATTTCTTGTCATTTAGGCTTGAACTTTGTATTGGGCCAAAAACCCTTTAATATAACAGTGAGTGTTGTATAACTCTTTTCACATCATCACCATGACATGTTGTACTTAAACTTAGAAAAATAAGGTGAGAAAGAACACACACAGCAAAGTGCATTTACCTGGATCCATTGCTGTTGTTTCACATCCCCTTTGTTTGACTTGGCCTCATAGCCTTTGCCTCCATACTTCTGATCCTCACTGATGCATTTTATGTGATTCTTGTAGTCATTGCCCCTGTTTGTCACAAATATATACAAAAACACATTTCACACACAGTTTGGCAAATTTGAGGGCTAAGTCAGAGGTAAATTTAGGTCAACAAAAGTGAAGAGAACACAGTCACACTCATTACCAAAAGTCTTTTCCGCAGTCTATGCAGGACAGCACCTGGCACCCTCGGCACATGTTCACGTGTTTATCGACTTGCGCTTTCTTCAGGGATTCGCCACATGCGTTGCAGGTAAAGAACACCATTCTGAACGATACCCCTGGCTAGACTATAATACTAACTTTAAAACAAATAGGGCACATAAAAGTGGAGATATTCCGCATGCGACTGCGAGACCCAGCTGTCCGCAGCGTGGCTAAAGCTAGCTAGCCAACGTTAGCTAAAGCTATCTACTGGCAAACGGTGGCTGGAAGCTGCGGTGGACTGGTAACAGTAACGTAAATAAAGTGGTGGGTCACGATGTTAAACTTGCTTTGCTCTGAAACTGCATACGAGAGCGAACGTGCTGTGCTCCATCCGTGTAAAACTTTTCAAAACACACGTGACCACGCTAGGACTCGGTAGCTACATTATTTATCTTCCGTGTGCAAACGCAACTAAAGATGAGTTCCGACCACGGTGCATCCGGCTTTTACACTCAGCGTTTTTTTATATTAAGTCTATTTATGGATATTTTCAGCACATCCAGTTCGGTGTGTTACCAATTTATGTTTTATTATATCACCACGCTATTGTGTTTCAAAATCTTTCTTTCATATTTTGCTCCATGTTTAGGCTGCGTGAAATACAAGCTGTACCAGGAAGTGAGGTATTACACTCGAAAAGTGACCAGTCATCCAAATAAAAGGTAAATTGCTGGGATATAGTACGGGTTTAACTGATCACGCAGCTTTACTGCATTGCTTTTACTGCATGTCCGTCTCAGTTGAAAGTGTCATTCTGTTTGTGTTTGGTGTAGCACCAATACAGACCGCATACCAAACCAGGTTAGCCTTGTAGCAATATTCGTCCAATTTTTACATGGTTGGTCTCGTGGCAGAGAAACAGGAGTTTGCGTGGTTGTTGAAATGTGTATGCATAACATTTGATGAGATAATTGCTCGAACTTACATCACTTTTTAAAAACCGTCTGCCTGTGTTTAGTCAAGGTACTAGAGAAATAAAAAACGATTCCTGTGTAACATTTGCTGTTTTTTTTTAGTTTTTTTTTTTACATGTATCCCGTAGTTGTTTTGATGGCTGGAGTTTCGTGGTTCAGCAGCTGAGCGACCATGGACACACTGTCCAGTCACAGCTCATACCTGCTGCAGCAGCTGCAGGAGCAGAGGATCCAGGGGCTGCTCTGTGACTGCATGCTGGTGGTCAAAGGTGTCTGCTTCAAAGCCCACAAAAATGTCTTGGCTGCATTCAGCTCTTATTTCAGGTGCCTTTAAAGTTTTATAACACATGTCAATGTAGAACAACATCACAGAATATGTGGCTTTCTCCAAGAAAAAAATGTAACAGGATTGGCTTTGATCTTTCCAGGTCTTTATTCCAAAATTCCCCCAGTCAGAAGAATGATGTGTTCAACTTGGTTATCCAGGATGTCAGTGGCATCGGCCAAATATTGGACTATATGTACACCTCCCATCTGGACGTCAACCAAGATAACGTACAAGCGCTCCTGGACATTGCCCAGTGTTTGCAGGTTCCCAACATCCAGAGCATGTGCAATGCTTTTCTCAAGCCCTGTCCTCCAGTGGAAACGCCATCTTTCTCTCTGCCAGGTGTCCTGACCTCAGAACACGACTGCCTCCTGGGAAGCAGCCTTCCTCATGACGTGGACCTCCACTGTCCGTCGGAAGCCCAGAGGCCTGGCTTCAGCAGTGACCTGGACCACTCCAAAAGGCTGCCTGTTTCTCATAGTGGCTCAAACTGCGAGACAGCCGGCGGCACCCAGGCACCTGTAGAGAAACAGCTAGTCCATGGCTACAAGCTCCGTAACTTCTACAGCAAGCAGTACTTCAAACAAAGCGCAGTGCAGACTAACAGTGCAGCCTCAAATCAGGGCCCGAGCCCTTTGGTGGTGGCGGAAGAGCAGCAGTGTCACCTCGGGGTCAGCCAGGGAGGCAGCCGCACCCCAGTGTGCTCAGGAAACCCAGCTCAGCCTAACCCTCCCTGCTCCTCTACACCGGCTGAAAAGAACCCCGGCTCTTCGTTATCACCCTCAGAAACTTTAACCACTCCCAACGCTGACTCGGCAGACTCCATGCTCAACAAGCCGATGCGGCCAAAGAAGACGGTCTACCTGAAGAAGTACAACTACCTACGGTCTCAGAAGGCTTTGGAGGAGATGTGTGCCGAACAGGTCAGCGAACCAGTTCTCTGTTGTCCCAAAGAGAGCCACCAGGAAGAGTCATTGGTCCAGGCTGAGGCACCAGAAGCTCCCGTTGACGGTCTCACAGAGGGTAGAGAGGAGGCTCCTGAGACGGCAGCAGATACCCAGCTTCCCAGTCCCGCACCTGCAGACCAAGAGGAACAAGACCCGAAGACTGTGTCGGAGCCACCGCAGCTGACAGGACACAAGCAGTACTGCTGCGAGGTGTGTGGAAAGATCTTCAAGCACCCGAGCAACCTGGAGCTTCACAAGCGCTCGCATACTGGTATTTCCTTCTCATAATTGCATTATAAGCACCCATGATATAGGCTACAATTTCAATCAAAGCAATGGTTTTGTTGTTTTCATCGTAATCATTTTTCCGGAGACAAATCATTGTGTACATTGTGTTTTGCAGGAGAGAAGCCCTTTCAGTGTAATGTTTGCGGGAAAAACTTTTCACAGGTAAGGCCTGGTGTGCAATTCTGATTTGTCACTGTTATTCTCATAGGTTCAGATTCTATTAGGCTGTGTTACTGATTTGTTTTTGCAGGCTGGGAATTTACAGACACATCTGCGGCGACATTCTGGAGAGAAACCATACATCTGTGAGTTATGTGGAAAAAGGTAAAGTACCTCCCCTTTTCATTGTTTATTTACATTTCCATACTATCTCTTTCCTCCCTTCCTTTGTTTATGTTTTTTAGGATGTTTGTCAGTTTGTTGTATGTTTTTGTGTCTGCCTATACTACACATTGAAATTTGTAGATATATTAAAAAGGCAAAAGATGTTTGATTGTTTCTATAGTCAGTTATTGTTTTATGTTACTTGAATATTCATCTGTGATCTCCAGCTTTGCTGCGGCAGGGGATGTTCAGCGGCACATTGTGGTCCACACAGGAGAGAGGCCACACCTGTGTGATATATGTGGTCGAGGTATGTGACGGCTCTAAACAGAAACAATAGTGTTCATCATACTCGTCTTAATCTATTAATCTCTTCATCAAGTGTTAACCATTAATCTATTAATATATAAATCTCTTAATCTAGGGTTAACGTCTACAAATGATTGATCCCTGCTTGAGTGTCGTACTTCATGGCACTGCTGTGTTACTCACCATGCTTGTCATGTTGATTGCCCAGGGTTTAGCAACTTCAGCAATCTCAAGGAGCACAAGAAGACTCACACCACAGACAAGATGTTCACCTGTGACCAGTGTGGAAAATCCTTCAACATGCACAGGAAGCTACTGAAGCACAAGGTCCGCCATGCAGGGGAAAAACCACACCGCTGTGACACTTGTGGTAAGGAGCCTCTATTCTTGTGTGGATAGGTTGTCCACCTTCTGTTTTAGTATTAACTGAATCCACCACAGGCATAGACACACGCAGGACTTGTCTTGCACTTGACTCTTTGTCAGAATTTAACTTCACACCATTAAGAAATAGCTGAATATGAGCATCAGTCCAGACTGCAGTTTGCCACTGGTTTATTTCATTAACCTTGGCTTTCCAAGCATGAGGAACTGCTGGCTATCAGATGTCAACATCCGTCTCCTTATGCCTATAAAGCCTTGTGTTTTGGGGTCGTTTCATGTAGTTGATTCAGATTATGCTGTCATTCATAATGAACCACACCGCAGTTTGCTTGCAAGAGCACCGAAACCCACATTTTCAGTGTCTTGGTGCAGTTATTTGGTGCGTACGCAAGTTTGAATGGCATTGTTCTCACCTGCCCAAACAAACCATACTAAAGGAGTAAAGGAATACCCCCTAAAACGCTACACCACCTAGGTTTTTCCAAAATGTTTTTTTTGGATTCATTGTGTACTTTATCTAATGCCTGCACAGTATTTTACTCTCAATATGTGATTTAAATCAATGTAGGGAAGTGCTTCATCGGCTCAGGAGACCTGCGGCGTCACGTGCGTTCACACACTGGTGAGAGACCCTACCTCTGTAACGCCTGTGGCAAGAGTTTCACCCGCTCTGCCCTGCTGAGGAGACACAGCAGCATGCACTGCAAGGGGGCTCCGGACGACAGCCCCCTCACGGACAGCTCTGACCAGCCCAGCGGCTCGGACGGAACAGCCTCGTTCCCCAAACCTGTCAGCCACGGCAAACCTCCGGCAGCCTCCGGTGAGCAGCCTTTCCCCGGTATGATGCCCCACGCCGGGCTGGAGAAGGCCTCACCTCCTCCTCCTCAACCACCACCACATGTAGAGACTCCACCTCCCAGCATGCACCTCAGCCCAGCATCCACCCCCACCTCCCTCCCAGAGCTGCGCTCGCTGGTGCCCCATCACCTCCTCTCCTCCAGCCACCAGGAGAGGAGTCCAGCCCTAAACGCTCCGGACCACATGAAGCTGGCCAAACCGCACCTGCCTCAGGAGGTGGTGTACGGTCCCTATGTGGAGAACGGGGCGATGGAGATGGGGGGAGGTCTGGTGGGGAGGCCCTACTTGCCTCCAACGGACAATCACTGTGGTTCCCTTACAGCATCTAATAGGCCCAATAGCGGCTCCTACAGGTCCAGTGAGGGCCAGTTTATCTCCAGCGTAACTCTGTGGGGCCTGGCAATGAAAACTCTGCAGAATGACAATGAAATGGAGCAGTGAACGGCTGGATCATGTTCAGATGAGCACAGCATAGTCTGTTCAGGAGACTTGCACTTTTTCACTGATATTTACTGATATATGTATGTTGAAATGATATGATGGTGAGGGTTGCTGCCTGGTACCTTATTGGCTGAAATCCACTGGTACCTAACATACCGTATATGGCTATATATGGTAGTTCTTATGATAAACACAAAAATTACATTACTGTGAGGTCCAAATGTGACACTAGTCAATATCAAAGTAAGTGCTTCCCACTAAATAAAATCAAGGATTCAGCTGTATTTGCTCTTCTTAAACATGGGCCACGATTACCAGGATGGAAGTCAGTTATGGATTATCCAGCAAAATGTTATCTAGTTACAGCAAATTTAAGTGTAAATTGCACTCAGGTATTTTCAGTTTGTATTGCACTGCGCTTTATAATATAAAAAATGCAGACCTATTTTGAACTAGGATTTTCAAATATTTATGTACTATATTCATATAAGAGAATAAAAGATGCACATTCTGTTTCATTTGTATGACATATATTGGTATTTCTTGGGAAATATATTGCTTTTTGCATCATTTTTAATTTTGCACATGAGCACACAAGTGGGCATAGCTTTCTCAAGATGTTTAAAACTCGTGATTTTCAGTTAATTTCCCTTAACTCATCTTTTGGCTTCTCAATGAACAGCCTTTAATTAAGCAGCATGGCAGGACTACACTTGGTGTATCTAAAGCAGTGGTTCTCAACGTGGGGTCCAGGGACCACCAGGGGTCCTTGAGCGCATTCCAGGGGGTCCCCAGCAAATTGATGAATTGTTAAACTTCATTATTTTGTCATTTTAGAATGACTATTTTGATCATAGTTTAACTGTTATCTCTCTACCTACAGTACAGATAGTCATGGAATTCTATACAAAATCATATCTGACAATAAAAAATATTCTCAGATTTGGGTCCAAGAGACAAAATCTCATCAAATGGGGGTCCGTGGCCCAAATGTGGACTAAATTAGGGGTGCTTGATATGAAAAAGGTTGAGAACCACTGATCTAAAGGACACAAGGAGGTAAAGGATCTACACGTTTGAAAGATTAATAATTACAATTGAAATTAACATATATCAATTAATTGCTTAACGGTCTTATTTATGTAATGTCTCATGTATTAGGAAATTTGATATCAACATAATTTCAGATTTATATTGACCAGGTTGGCAGTTACAGTCACAATCAGTTAACCCACCAGATTAACCATGCATTAAATAATTTGAGATTCAGTGGCCATAATATTCAGGTTGCCTCAGGTGGGCTCATCCAGGTGCTGTACAACATGGCTCTGTACTTTTTGCAAATCAATTTCCAGATCATGGCTCATTGTGAGTGCAACCCACTAATTGGATGATGAATCTACAGCCTCCACTGTGACCCCAGTGGTGGCTTGCTGAGGGAAAACAAATCCATGCAAGTATTATTATATCATCAAATAGACTACAGGGGGAGCCAGAAACCAGATGCTACAGTGTATGATGTAAGGTATGGGAAATATTTGGCAGTTTGTCTCAGAAACTGCATAGTATAACATTGGGCTTAATCAGCTTGGATCTGTTAAAAGTGTAGCTCAGTTGATCTTCAAATTCAGCCCTTACTCCATACATTCACACTTTTTATGTGAAACCACAACTCCCATATGCCTAGTGTAATGCAACTTCAGTATAGACATAATAACATTGTGTAATGCCTATCCGCTCTGGCCAAGTGCCTCAAGGTATGAACATTGCTCATGGGCTTGATTTGTTTTTTTTATGGAGATTGAGTATGCTGATGATATAGTCATCACCATGAATATGATCTGCAATCCATACACATCCAGTGAACATTGTGCACCACTGCTGCAGAATGGGAGAGTTGCAAACAGTGCAACTCTCTGCAAGTGAGGAGAAAAGCGTTCACAGCAAGATAAGCAGCTGATAATTGGCCATCATCGTCACAACATACAGGACCGTTACTCCATGCCCACCAGATTAGTTGCCTAGCAACGCATAGGATAAGTCTGTTGTCATGGCGTTCATTCTCCTTCGGTGCCCTTTAGATCAGTCCTCTCACCAATGATGGACAAGAGTCAGGAATTCTGGGTAGGAGAGGATACCTGACCCTGGTGTTTTACCCTGAAGGGACCTCAGGAGGAATGTGTGGCTGCACCCTCATCTGCTCCTTTTGCATGATGTAGAGCTGTTTGCACACAATAGGAGTTTCAAACCAATTTGACATTAATGTGATATGGTTATGATTTATTGACATGCTCAGTGTGTGTGTGCAGAGATCTGCAAGACAGAGAGAAACAAAGGAACTTTTGCCTTTCTGATGCAGAGAAGAGTGCACTAAATCACAGCACTAATAGCACCCTGGTTCCCAAGATTCCCCGATCTTTATCATGGCAACCTAACAATCCCTTGATTCTTACTTGGGTCAAACCACTCCACACCTCTCCAGTGTGACCGTGTGATAGCTGATGTGTGAGTAAATGCTGTTGGACAAACTCCAAAGGTTAGAGAAGTGGGCTTTTGACCAGAAGCCTCAGACTAGATGAGAAAATCTAGGTGAGGAAAATGCTCCAAGATAGAGGCTTTTCTGAGGCTTGATGTCCTAACTGGCTGGTGTGCGGGCTCCTTTTCCTTTTTGATGATGTTTTTGAGCTATGATTTTGAGCCAAAGTCATCTGTAGTGCCTTAGTCAACACAAGCGCAGTATCAAGCATCTTTATTCACAATGTCATGATGCTTAAAAAGAGCGCTGAGCAAAACTCTTCCTTAGATAAATACAATTAAAAGCAAAAATATCTAGCAGTGTGCTCCTCACACTGGTGAAAGATGAGGTGAGGTAGTCCATGTGTTTCACTTTGACACATGCAATACAAGGCAGGATATATATTAGAATATATTAAAGATACATTAAGTATTTATTCAGTATTTATTACATATTCACAGCTGCACAAGTGCTATCTATGTCACCAGGCTGAGTGACTTTGAGGTTGTATTCTCTCTTCCCATGACCCTCCCTCCTCTCTCTCTCTCTCTCTCTCTCTTTCTCTCTCTCTCTCTTGCTTCCTCCCCATCATGCTAAAGTTAATCCTGATTATGTACGCTGTCTAACTGCTGCAGAATGAGACCAGGGCTAATGCCATTTTACCCAGAAACATTTCCAAAGCTCGTCTTTTGTTTCAGTATCTAATCATGTTTCATTGCTTTGTGTTTTCACAGGCATATGAGGATAGGTTTAATTAACAACTGAGTGTGAAAAATATGATTCCATCCAAAATCGGCCGACTGTGACATTTCGCTGCAGAGGATGAGCAGAACACAGTCAGGTTTGCCTGAGAATGGGTCCAGTGTTTCATATTTGCGCTGCTTTATTTGGGGAAATGTAGCGCGATAAGTCCCACAAACCAAACCAAGGCTGACAGCTAATTGCAACGGTGCATCTTTGACACAAGCAGTTCTTGATTACATCAAGACTTTAAGACCCTGTTATTGGTGTTATAACATATAGGATCCCTCAACAATCCCTTTGCCTCTTCATGCTCCCATGACTGATGACACAAAAACTGTCCATCATGGTTTGACTGTCACAGATGTGTTTTTTTTAAATAATTTTTTTCAATCTATCTCTTCCACAACACAGTACTCATTACAGCACAAACTGCATCAGCACCAGAAAATGTGGATGTGCTCTGGCACCGGCTCCAGCTGAGCAGTAATTGCTGTGAGAGTTGCGGCGTGTTGCATTGTTGGATGAGATGGATAAGTGGCTGACCTAGTCTCTATGCTATAATTCCTCCGTGTGTCGCAATATGAAAGAGGCTTAAGCGGAGGAGAAGAATGGTGATTGTTCCTACTGTCGCTCTGCTGTCTGCCTACTCTCTCCCTCTCTCTCTCTCACTCTCCTCTCTCCCCTGCTGCTCAAGTAGCACCAGCTTAACTCCATCTGTTGAAGTCGCCTCTCAGGGTGCCACTCGCACAACGCAGGTGCTACAGCACAGATTCGTTCACACACTGTTCCTCAGTTAATGTGAGGTCTTTACCAATCTCACAATTGGTGCAATTTTATTGTGTATTTGAATATCTGGCTGATAATATATAGCTGCATTATAATGCATGCACAAATACCAGTTAACATGCACACAGTCTTTCTCCCTGCTTATTATCTACTGTTCTACTCTCTCCCTTTTACTCTCTCCCTCTCTCTCTCTCTCTCTCTCTCTCTCTCACACACACACACACACACACACACACTGGCCCTCAGCTACTGTACCCAGGTGTGTTCCTCTCTGGGTCTTGCAGTACATTTTCAGTTCCTTGAGATGCGTTTAGACACCTGTCAGTGTGTGTGACAGGTTATTCTCTGTGTTGCTCCCCTCAGGCAAGGAAATGATGTTGTTTCAGCACATACACATTGGCTCCCTCTAACCTCTAGAGAAAATGGGAGAGAGAGGAACGGAGTCAGTTTTGCTGCCATATATACGTATTGGTATCCACATTCATGCATTTTGAAACTCTTCTCCAAATATTACATTAACACACTGAGGGGAAAACGGAGAGCGCAGAGATGATTGGCTACATCTGGGATCCCCTCCTGTGCTTTGTATCTATTTGCAGACTCTTATTTCCCAGCATCCTTAGAGGAGTGGCAGCGGTACATCACCACGGGTGCGCTGAGCAGTGGCTTGAGCTTGAAACAGTCGAATAGCCACGTAAACACACAATCGAACAGTCACAGGCGTGCACACGCTGCCAGACGCAGAGTCGTTAGGTGGATAGGAATCACAGTTGAACCACAACAGTATTGGAATCAGTCTCAATTCTAATAATCACTTGGAATTGTGAATGATATTGGTGCAGTCACGGTGCAGTCACTTTAAGTGTTGGATGGACAGCACCACCAGGACCCTTGACTGTGGGAAGACTGTGATGCTGCCTGCATTTTTGCCACAGTCCACTCTGCATATTTCTGCATGATCTCAAACTGTAGTCACGTCAAATCCCCCTTCGGTGAAAGCCAGCCAGTTGTGTCTCAGCTCGTTATCTGAGACAGATCCTAACTAAGTGGATAAAGTACACATGAGAGACTCTGCTCTTCTTGCTCGGATCCTTTTGATTTCCTGTGGTGAAAATATTAGCCAATCAGATCTAACGATTTCCTAATCGCATGGACAGAGCCCTTCAGGCGGGGAGCGTGAGAGAGAGAGAGGGAGGGCGAAAACGAAAGAGCGAGGGGGAAGAAAGTGAAAGCGAAGGAACGATAGGGGAGATGTTGTAAAATTAGCCACGCTGTCAGAGCAGTTTGCACTTGGCTGTACAGGAATTGTCATCAGTGTAGCAGACTCAGGGAAGCCCCCCTCGCTCCCTATCATCCTGCCTGCAGAGAGAATCTCTCTCTCTCTCTCTCTCTCTCTCTCTCTCCCTCCCTCCCTGCAGGGCAATCTAATTAGATGACAAATTGCTCCAGCTCTTGGCCTGGCTAAGAACAACAATCAGACAATGTGAGATCATCACTTCAATAAAATTAAGGGAAAAACAACAAAAATTAATAGCTGATAGTAATATAAACACAGCTGTATGTATGAATGTGTGTGTGTGTGTGTGTGTGTGTGTGTGTGTGTGTGTGTGTGTGTGTGCGTGTGTGTGTGTACCTTGGTGTATGTGTGGATGCATGCACTGGAGACCAGGCTTGGAAACCCTTCCTGGCTGTCACACATTGCATAACGTTATGTCTCCAGTGAGTCACGTTTGCAGCGCGGGGCGAATGCTGTGACTTCTTTGGTGGGACTCTGCTGCCTCTGAGCCGTTATTTCAAAGTTTGAGAGGCAGCAAGTGGGTCCCCACAATTTGGCATTACTGTGTTTTACCAATTACAGAAACAAAAACACATTCTTTGAGGCTAATGGTAGAACAATTAATTGTGTGCAGTCTAAAATCTGGTCACCTCCAAAATAGGTTACTGTGGAAGTCACACACACACACACACACACACACACACACACATTTGGCCTACTGTCTCTCTATCGGACAACACAGGTTAATTATGTAATGCTTTGGATATTTGCAGATCAAGGTTGCAGTTTCATTCAGGCATGAGTGAGCCTCCTGTGAGCAGTTTATCAAAAATCAGAATACGTGCAAATCCAGTGCCTGTCACAGAACTTTGAGATTAGATTAGATTAGATTAGATTAGATAAGATTTTAATGACCCCCCCTGAGAGAAATTTACAGAATAGCCTATAGACAGAGAGTGTAGGTAATATACAAATAGGCCTAATTAAAGCAGCCGAACTTGTTGAATATCAGCCTATAGTAAATAAAGATACGCCGTCTTTATTGATAGATTTACGCAAAAGGCAGCCAGTCGATTTCAAGTGATTTGGAACAAAAGACATTAATCACCGAAGTCTTTGCTTTGTTTGTTACAATTGCACATATTTAATCAGAAAATTCGTTTTGTTTCGCCCCGTCTATCAAACCACCATTAACACTAAAAAAGTAATAAGGATTTTATTATAGTCGTTATGCTCAGAGGCAGAGAGGCACGATAGACAAAATAAACAACCAGGATCGAGAAAATAACAAATCAATTCAGTCCAATGAGAAAATAACGAAGGCGTCGCTCCTCCTCGTGGAAGCCAATCCCCGCCTGTCTCCATGGCAATTTATTTTTCCCAACAAATCCGAAGGGGACTCGGGTTTTTCCGTACGGAGTCGGAATTAGAGCCTACAGCCCCCGTTACGCGCGACACATCAATCGGGTCTTGGCTTGCGTTTTGAAATTGTTTACATTCAATCAAACAAGTCAGAAAGAAAGTGCTGTTGAAATGGACACCGCTAATCAGGTCAGTACACCAGTTAATAACAAGGGAGTTTTGTCTCAGAGCTGCTTGCAGTTCTCTGTTAAATTGGCCGCGTTTGGTTAATTGATCATAGAAATGAGAATGTCTTTATCTCCCTCTGTCTTTATGCAGCTCGCATCAGTGGGAACATTCCAAGTGCTCAAATTACCTCTGGGATTTATCCGTGTTTTGGAGTGGGTAAGTTGGAAGTTTGCTTTCTGCGCGAAATAACTTCATTATGCTGTAACGCATGCACCAAATGAATTACATAATGTAGGATGTGTTCTGCGATTTTTGGGGGTCCGTGTGTGTGTGTGTGTGTGTGTGCAGTGTGCCCGTGTTATTTACAAAACGCTGAACCCCCGGTGGGTTCCCGCAACATAACTGAGACTCATGGTGATTGACTACATTGAGTGGGAAATAAAACACGCAAACATCTGCTTTTGACTTGATAAATTCCTGTAGCACTCTGGTGAAACTTTACCGTTGGCATCTATTGTTTTTTGTTTGTTTTTCTCATAATGCTGAATGTGATGCTGCACTTCCACACGGTGAGGGACAGTCCCAGCGCACCATCAATCAGCGCGGCAGTGATCCGTTTTACCGTGACCAAATGGCTCAAGTTTATGTAATGAACTATATATGCCAGGGTAAACCGCTATGTAGCTTTTCCATTATGCGTCTTGTGGATATGTTGTGCCAATCCCGTGCGTCTTCTGCCAGTGCTCTAAAAAGAAATGCCCCATTTTACCCCAAGTCAAGTGATATAACAGGAACCAACAATAAGACTGGGGTGTCCTAGCTCTGACTGAATCAGAGCTTTATTACCTCTTTCTCTCTGGGTGTCGTTTGTAGTCTTGTAGTTCTATTTCCCTCGTTTATTTTACAGTGCTGAGTAGCCCAAGGGCAAAAAGAGATAAGTGATTTTTCTTTGATGTGAGTTTAGAGAAATTACTGTAGCCATTAGGGTATTCAGCTTATGCACAGATATGGTGTGTGTGTGTAGTGTGTGTGTGTGTGTGTGTGTGTGTGTGTGTGCGTGCTCACGCTTGTGTTTGTCTTTCTCACTTTTACAAATGCCATCACGTGTGCTGAGATTCCTCCGTGGGAGAGCTCGTCGCTGAGCCATAAAATAACTGTTTGTGTTTTTTTATGGACATGCAAAAAGGAGTGAACCTTGCTCAAACACACTTGCATCAGACACACGTGACATTTTGGCAGAGATAAGGCAGATCTCTATCAGCGAGGTGAGTTACTGAGTGCGTCCCATCGGCTGTTTGTGCGTGACCAGATTCACTTTGTAGGCCAGAGCCAAAGAACAGGCAGATGATCCAAAGCACCATCTGTATGATGAAGATAACACTCAGTCACAGCTCCGTCTCCATGTCCGTGTGTGTGTGTGTGTGTGTGTGGTGTGGGGAGAAGTGTGTGTGGAGATTGGCGATGTGTGATTGTGTGAGCATGACTGTGTGCCATCCAGTGACATCCTGTGTCATGTATTGATCCATTGATAACCAGGTAGTGTTGTCAATAATTGACTGACTTATTCCATTTAGCAATTTGAAATAATCATACACAATCTTATATAAGCCAAATTTAATTTTTAAACACACAAACCCCCCACACTCACAACACACACACACACACACACACACCAACCTCAAGAAAACACGCTACACTATTATAAATGTGACCTTTGCTTTGCCATGCCTTTTCCCCCCCTCACCCATATCTCAAGAGAAGGAAACTTTTCCAACTACCCCTCTGGCCAATAGGCTTATAAAAAATGCAAACAATTCAAATCGTGACCCAGGTATTCTGATTTATTCAAGAGCACAGATCGGTCCCCAGCAGTGGCATGGCATGGTGTGGTGTGTGAGGCGGTATAGTGCTGCAGGGGAGGTGATATAGTGCAGTCACACCATCCTGTTTCAGCGGGTGTTAGGCGGATAGTTAAGTATATGCTAAATAGCCAGAAAAGGAGGCGGAACGATCTCCATATAGCCTCAACTACACCATTGGTCCCAGAATTATATCACTCTACTGTATCTGCCTCCACCTGGAGCCTAAATGATGGAGCTACTGTACATCTGCCCTCATTTGGCCCTCCATTAGTCTCTGACTCCGGCTCGCTTCGGTTTCAGCCTCAGGAGACTCTGATGGGCACAGATGTAGGATCTGATGTAGCTTTCCAGTTTAGATCGGAGAGTATAAGGGCTTTTTTATTCTCTCCGGTTTTGTAAGACTGCCATTCAAACAGCGACTTCCTCCTGGCCGTAAACATTTTAAGTTGAACTTAGATTGGAGTTGACACGGCAGTCGCTTGTTAAGAGTCTGTAAAACCATGAAAACAATGTCAGCCATATTTCTTTTTTCTGTGTATGTACAACAATCATGCTTCGTTATCAAAAGCCCTAGGCAGACGTGTTAGAGATTGCTTTGCACATTAGGACACCAATAGAAACACATGGTTGTCAGTTAGGTTTGTTTACATGCCCCCAGGCGTTAGAGGCATTCGTTTAGATAGGGAATGACATTTACTTTGCTAATGAACCTTTGCAGATATGGCTGAATGGTCATGTGGACAAATAGAGAAGAAGGTCCTTTAAAGGTTATGCTGACTTTAGTCCAGACAGTTGCAGTAGACCAGTGGGTTTCCTCCATAAGAGATTTCATCCGAGTACTGGGTCTGCGCAAGGATAAGGCGAATTCATAATCAGCCATGTCTGTGGGAGATTCTAGAGGATGGTATACAGCTCAACGTGTGTGTGTGTGTGCGTGTCTGTGTGTGTGGGTGCGTGTGTGTGTGTGTGTGTGTGCTTGCCCTGTTTGGCACACTGTCAGTGGCTGGCATATTCTGCTCCAAACAGCTGTAAGGTCCCCTCCTCTCCTCCATCGAGCAACTCATGCAGAAGCTGTCCTTTGAGATGTGCCCAAACTCTTCACTGCGTGTGGGTGTGTGTCTTTATGTGAGTGTGCCTATGTGTGTGTGTGCGTGTGTGTGTGTGTGTGCGTGAAGAGATTGATGCAAAGAGAAAGAGAGAGCAAAATTGCACAGTTGATTGAGCACATGACGCAAATATACATGCATTTTCTTGTGCGCTAAAGCATCACCGTGGCCTTCGTATCATCACACACAGGCCAATTCTGCCACTGCTCTATCCACTCCGTTGCCGCCAACCGCAGCAAGGCTAAAGCCGATGAGTCACAAGGAACGAGTCCGTCACGAGTCTCAATTATGAGTCAGGGTCCTCCCCTCATCCAGAGTCCCGGGACTGACCCACTGTCCTGTGATGTCATCCTCCGTACTTTACTTTACGCCCGCGGGTGGACAGGGCTCTTATGTCAGAGTACAGTGTGTGTTTGTGTTTGTGTGTGTCCGATAAGCCCATGCCACAATGCAAGATTATTTGTCACAAGGGTTTCGGCTATTGCTTGGCCCCTACCAGAGTCTTTCCAATATGAAAAGAATAGAAAGAGTGTGGGAAGCCTCTTTGACGTCACTTACAACTTGGAGTCAGCAGTGAGGAAGTTTGTATCGTTCTGGTTGGTTTGCACCGTCTTCAGTCGCATGGCTGTGTCACTCCCCATGATGAGCAGACTGAGCACCAACTGCCAGACTTTGGATTCATATTATTCATCAATCAATTAGTGTAATATGGCTCAACAAGAGATCAAAATCCCTCTCTGTGAACCATCAAGTCTTATTTGTTTGGCCCTTTCACTTGGCCATTAGAGATCTTAATAAAACTGAACTGAATTCAACACAGAGGGATATCTGGAGGCTGAATGATGCCTATAACACAGTTTATCAACAGAATTTAAAGTGAAATCTGTCCTCTTCTTCTTCCTTCTTCTGCAAGCTCTACAGGTCCTGCAGCTAGAAAACATCAGGAATTGTAGGGTTGTGTTTATTTCAGGCTGTAGTTTGAAAATGGAAAATAAGTCAAGCTACTAAATAAGAAGACTACATATGAAGATACTTACTATAATATATGATAATCTATATGTATCTCATGTCTGTATTTATTGCTGGCATTGCGCTTTAAGTCAAAATTGTAATTTGTATTCCTTGTCCGTTATAATGAAGTGAACCTATCAACCTATATATAGGTCCATGAGAAACTGTGAAATCAAATTCTATCTCTATCTAATATCGACGTCTTTTGATATTGCAAATGAGAGACATATTGGGAATGGAATCCTAATCCCCAAACACTGGGCCAAATGAATGCTGGTTATATATTTTCATTTGGAAATTGGGGGAGACGGGCCAGAAATCCTCTGTAGTTATGCAAATGCGTAATGCAGCGCTTCACACGAGCAAATGACGTCTCAGATTAAAACGATGTTGAATGCAGACGGATTGGCAAAATAAGATGCAGCTTCTATTAGGACAATCTCTCTCTCTCTCTCTCTCTCTCTCTCACTCTCTCTCTCTCTCTCTCTCTCTGTCTCTCTTTCTGGATTTGAGGCATCCTCTGTTGATTGGCTGATCACCTGGGTAACATGTGCTATAGTGTTGTGAGTTTTGCCTCATGACAGATTGCTGCACAGTGCTCATGATTAACGTGAGCAGGGGCTCGTACACACACACACACACGCACACACACACACACACACACACACAAAGAGAGAGAACAAGTGAAAGAGTGAAAGGAGCGAGATGCGGAGAGATTGGCGACAGCTGCTGACAGATATCGCAAGAGACTTACCAGGTCAAAGATCTGTTTTTCAGCACAGAACTCAGTCAATTCCTTTTGACAAGCGGATGTGGGGCCAGCGCTGACGAATTGAATGCTTCAAGAAACTGGCTTCAAGCTTGTAAGATCCATTCAAAGAAACTGCTCTGTTTCATTACTTCAGAGGTCTATTTGGGTTAGATGAATTAGAGCATCAATAATATAATCTGATATTGGCCTTTCACATATAAATCAGTATCAGGATGTATCCCATTGTTGACAGGCGTAAAATGGAACATTTCATAAACATCATAACAAAATGCTCCAAAACTGTCAAAATATATGTGTATCTGTCTTTCAATGTAGTGTCTCAAAAACAAGTTTAATGTTCCCTGCACACTCAGCAAGCAATCGTGTTTTACTGAGTATAAACTTGATACATTTTGATATTTAGCTATTTAGCTTTAGTATTTAAAGAACTTTCAGAATTTTATATCTGAAATTAAATAACAATTCTGAAACCACTGAGGCCCAATGTTGCATTGTGCAACATTTGCAGAAAATGTCCAGGAAACTCTATTGCAAACCTCACCTGGATCTTTTTGGTCTTTTGTTTGTATTTTTAATAAAATAATTCTTACAATAATGAGATTTCCAACCTGGATCAGAAGCATGATGGACAGTACACTTGCCTCTTTTTACAGTCATTAAATGAACCTCATCCCATTGAGCATGTGCGAGTTTGGACCTTTGAATACAGAAGTCAGAATTGTTTGTTCTTTTATTGTAATGTGCAGATGAAGCATTAACATACAAATGGCAGCAATGGGTCCCTTACAGATAGATGGCTATAAAATGGCTATAAATTGGTAAGTTATCTATACCAGCATCTGAAGCACATTTCCAATAATTCTCTGCGCCTAAAGTATACCTGGACTGTGGTAGCTGACGAGCTGCTGGGTGTGACGTGGCCTTCCTGACCCGTCAGGTTGGAGCCGGGCTGCTGCCTCCCTCTCAACCCTGAGACGATGGCTCGCCATCTGTGACTCAGACGGGGAAAGGTTGGCCTGTCTTCTCCTGTTGGCGGACAAGGCTGGACATCCGGTCAAATAAGACATCCCACACACACACACACACACACACACACAGGCACAGAGACAGTACGTAGGCATATACACAGGCAGCACTGGTTCAATGCAGACACACACACACAGACACGTTTAGACACCAAGGTTATTAGAATAAACTAAAACTAGGACAGAAACTAGGTGTTAAAAAACATGGTCATATACTGAAATGTGTGAAATGTTTTTAGTTTTCATCTTTTTGTTTATGTAAATACATTTTAAGGAGAATTTATGATTTATTGTTTGTATTACACAATACCTGTTGCAAACGTATACAAAATACCTACTCTGAACTTCTATTATTATACCTTAATAAATAACACCCCACCCCCCGCCCCACGAAAAATACTAAAACTGGAACTGAAACTACATCAAAACTAAAGCTTTGTAAAAATAAAAAAATAAAAAATAAATAAACTAAACCTACAAATCAAACACTGAGGACTAACTCAAATTAAACTGAAATTGAACTAAAAATTGAAAACCATATAAAATAAAAACGAGTGAAAAGTCCTATACTATAATTCACATGAGGACCTTCAACTGGCTTCACTCATTCCCTAACCCTGAACCCTCCCCACTACATGTCTGATCTTCAAACCCTTTCAGCAACCTTAACCCTAGTTCTAGCCCCCCTCCCCCAACACTGCTCCCATCCTGGACCCTGCAACAGTCCCTGTTACAAGACAAGACTGAGGAACTGTCATCACTTTGGAGGATTTTCTTCATCTTTCTATCCTCGTGTGAGGACATTTGGTCCTCATGACACAAATAAACCCGCAAACACACAAACATAGACATGCACACACACACACACACACACACAGTGGGGTTGTATTACATTCCCGTTGGGTGGCCCCGGCTTAGTAAGTGCAGTGACAGTCACCGCGGGGCACAGGGGCCGGGCTCCAGCGAGGTCACCTGACCGAGTAGCCATGGAAACCCCACAGGGAGAAGAGGAGCACCAAGAAGAGACACTGTTACAAAAATAAATGGAGATTTTCTGCCTGCTTGTGGTCAGTCAAGCTTACAGAGAGAGAGAGAGAGAGAGAGAGAGAGGGCAGAGAGATGGAGAGAAAGATGAATGTGGACTGTCCGGGGCACAGAGTGCTGCCTGTGCAGGAGGGATCAGCCGCCACTAAATGAGCTTCTGATTTTGTTCTGTGCTGCTGCTGCTGCCGGAGCCGGGATCAGACTGCTTTCACATGAACGCCTGTGGTTCTAGTTCCTTTGTTAAGCCTGTAATACAATCAGTGAAGTAGGATTTTTTCTGACTAATATAGCGGCTGAGATCCGTATCATTGGAGGATTACCTCCAGGGATCCACATCTGTGTGACGAGTAGTGGGAAAATCTGTTTGTTGTCATTATTACAGGTGTAAATCCTTATTTTACTCTGTTCTTTCCTCTGCTCTTTTCTATTCTGTTCTTTTCTGTTCTGTTCCACATGACACAATTGCTGTTGGGTGGAAACCACATATGTCCAAAAATGTCAACTTTTCAGCCTTGTTTTTTAGCTTGACCACCATGCATTTTTGAGCTGAAAGGGTTTTATAAACCCAAGGATGCCAGAATTTTTTCAACCCACAGAAGACCATGAAATGCCTCAATTGAAGTAAAAACAAAATGTGGCATAATGATGTTTTCAAATGGCGACAGTAATATATAGGGTGAAGGTGATAGCCCTCCACCTCCAGTTCAAGTGAGCATCTGTCTGCTGCCCTGGCTGTGTTGCTGTTTCTGATACGCACTCAACATTTTGTTTTGTACTTAACTAGCTGCCGTAAAATTGCTCGTGTTAGCACACTGGCGGAGCGTAGCAGTGGGAGCCACAGACACACTGTGTGTGTGGATTGTGGCTAATGCTTCTGGCTGAGTGGAGCGACGGGGATATTTTTACCCTACACTCCCATAACACGTACGTGCACGTTTACACACATACGTACACACATGCATGCACACATCCATGTCCTCAAACACACGCAGATAAACACACGTGCATGCATACAGAGGTTACGCACGTTCCCCAGCACACAGGCGGTCATGCACACACACAAACAGGCACATATAGACGTATAGAAATACTGTATATACACACATGCATGCATACATGTAAATGCAAACACAAAAACATGTACACAGACAGGATGAAACCTCTAGATTAGGAGGGAAAATGAGAGATAGACATGCCTGTGATGGACAGCCTTGTGTGTGTGTGTGTGTGTGTGTGAGAGAGAGAGAGAGAGAGAGAGAGAGAGAAGTCCAGCAGTCCAGCGTATTCAGGGGTCCTGGAATAGTCTTTATTTTTTAATTAATTAGCTAAATGTACTGAAATATCAAATTAGAGGTCCTAAATTTTTTCCAACATGTAATGACAGGTTTTCTGCTGCATGTCCACGCTTAGATTAATACAGAACTGGGTTAGCAGTACAATATGCAAAACATGTTTTGCATCATATCTGCTTTACTAAACACTTTTTCTTGCCCATTTATAGTTTCACAACTTTCATTAGCTATGCTCAGTCTGAAATAGGATCGCTTTGCCAGCTTTGTTTCTTTATTTTGTTTCTTCAATTGGTCTTAAATTCAACTCCAGGTAGCATTATGAAGGTCTTAAAAAGTCTTAAATCTGGCTTTCTGAAACCTGCAGATACCCTGACATCCCTTTTCGCTCCCTATCCAAACCACACAGCTCTAAACGGTTGGTTCTCACAGCTTTCAGTGTAGTTCAGCTCTAACAGTTAGAGTATATGGCTTCTTCGATGCTGGTAATTATAGTGGAGGATAAGCAAATTGAATGAGATAGGCCTCCCTTTCTCACTTTCCCTCTCTCTCTCTCTCTCTCTCTCTTTCTTTCTGTCTTCATAAAGAGTGTCCCAGATTTTGTTCCTCCCAGTCAGGCAGGCAGAGGGGCTGAACATTTGAGGCGTTTTCCTCCTCCTGAGGCAGCCACTCGACACCGCCGCGATTCCTATCGGCTTGAATAGAGCAGGTGGACGGTGTGTGTGTGTGTGTGTGCGCGCGCGGCATCTGCGGGGAGGTTTGCGAAAATGTCAAGTGCAGCTCATCAGTGAATGCACCTTTTAGCTTGTCTGCCACTTAACATGATCTTCACCTCCCCACTCAGCGCTACCTCCACCGCTTCCTCTGCCGCTCTAATCGCATCCTCCCATCTACTCTACCGTCTCTGCTTTTCTCTTCTCTTCAAATGTTCTTTTCACCCTGCCATCATTCCTATCTATCTATCTATCTATCTATCTATCTATCGCCTCAGACCGCATCCCTGCATTCTTTTCCACATCCATTCACCTCAGTCTGCAGTCAACAACAAACCTTATGTTTTCGTCTGTTTGCTTTAAGTGTAAATCTACCTTACAGTACATGCATTTGAAAGCAAACAGTGGTCCTTTGCTCTCGTGCTGTGCTCTTATATCCCATGTAGGTCAGTGGAGAAGAGGGCATACCGGGAGACGCTTTAGAGCTTTGTTTGCATTGCAGACGGTTTTCGTTCCTGTACCCCGGATCTCTCTCTCTCTCTCTCTCTCTCTCTCTCTCTCTCTCCCTCCCTCTCTCGCTCCATCTCTGCTGCTTCCCCGAGGAGCCCAGCTGGGAGAGGCAGATAAACACACGGGGGCGCGGGGCTTAGCACCCACCCTCCCTCCACAATGCCACGCTCTCCTGT
The DNA here is from genome assembly GCF_048128805.1 of Centroberyx gerrardi. Lineage (NCBI taxonomy): Eukaryota > Metazoa > Chordata > Actinopteri > Beryciformes > Berycidae > Centroberyx > Centroberyx gerrardi. Next base: position 26,791,110 of record NC_136001.1, on the reverse strand, counting down.
TCAAAGGCCCCAGCCAGAAACGAGAGGGGCTAAAAACCCAAGCCGAAAATCATAGGGAGAGGAGGCAGCTGCAGGAGAGAGAGAGATGCATAGACAGAAAGAGAGAGAGAGAGAGAGAGAGAGAGAGAGCAAGGAAAGGGGCGTGTCTGTAGGGGGGGTTTGTGATAATTGGAAGGGAGTATTTATCCTCTCCCTCTCTCTCCTGCTCACTTTCTCAATCTCCTTCCATTTGTGTGTGTAGATAAGCGCACAGTTTGCATGCACAATAATTCTGAGATTTTTAGTTACATGTGACTTCACACGTTGACGGGTGAATGTGTAAAAAGCGTGTGTGCATGCGTGCAGATGTGTTATCGCACGCCCATGTGCACGCATTTGTGTGCGTGTTTGTGTGTCCTATCACACCTCGGAAACCAAAAGAGGCTGAAGAGAGGGAATTACTAAAAGACACTTCACTAGAAGAATTCCCTGCAGTGGTCCCAGCTGTGCGCCAAAGCCGGGCAAGCAGCGTTTAGCCTCCACCTGAGGCCAGGGGCTGCCGAGGAAGAGCGGAAATCCAAACCCCGGGTTTATCATACGGTGTTTGGCTTTGATTAGGGCTCACTTAGCCCAGCCAAACCTGGCTTAGCCCGCTGTGACCTAGATTAGCCTCGCAAAGCATAGTTTAGTATGGTGATGTCCAAAGCTGTGTACTGGACACTGTGCCGCTGTGATCATGCAGCACCGCAGCATTCCACAGCAGCACTCATGTGGAGTCACTTCCACTGAGAGGAGACAAGCTACACAAAAGATGAATCACTTGACAAGAGATACTGATTCCTTTTAATATCTTGGTCAAAATCTCTTTGATTGTGTGTGTGTGTGTGTGTGTGTGTGTGTGTGTGTGTGTTTGTGAGTGTGTGTCTTTACACAGGATATTACTGCCACTTCCCTTTATTAGCTGTGACAAGGCTATGATGTAACAATCAAACTGTCAACCAACCAGTCCCTCGACCCCCCCAATTCTTACAAAACTCTCCTTTTGACTCAAGGCCATCCCCCCTCACAGTGCTCCAGTAATCTCAGTCCACACTGTGTCCACACTGTGCCTGAGAACCTCTGTTTTGAATCATACCTTACTGTAGACTACATCTGGTCCATCCTAGCCTGGTTTGGCTTGAACGTTGCATTCATCAGAAAATAACAAGCCATTAATGCACCTGAAGGTACATGAGGAGTTCCCTCAGTGTCTGCTTTCAGCCACAAGGTGGCATAAATCACCTGATAATGCATTTCACATAGTGTACTGAGGCAGTAGCTTCATATGATGTAAGTGTTCAAAGCGTGTCTTGAGCCATTCAGTTCCTGAATTCTAAAGTTGTGTCACCTCAATACCATATTACTGCTGTTACAATTTAACGCACCCGTTTTTCATATCAAATTAAAATCAGTAATGCTGGATTTCCCAAAGCAACAACAATTTCTTTGTTTGATTTCACACTTACCTTGCTTACATAGCCCTCTAAAACTCTTCTAAGTTCTAGGTGAATTACTCCATTGGTACCTGTCTCTATTCGTAGGTGTGACCCACGTAGTACATAACTTTTTTTCTTGTTGCTTTGTAGTTATTAGTGTTTTAAGCTGTTTGTTTAGTGCTTTAGCTTCTAGTTTTTTTAACTGTTTTAGTGTTGTCCTGTCTGTAACTTTTTATGCTACTAACTTGGCCAGGTCTCCTTTGAAAAAAGACGGGATTCAGCTGGATTTTACCTGGTTAAATAAAGGTTAAATAACAAATAATATGATGCTTCCTGTTTGGATGCCCTTGATGCAATAGTTCTGCAGATGCCTCAAAAAGTACAGCCTCTTTTATGAAGATAGGCTGGTGGTAAGGTAGACTGGGAAGACTGATCAAATTATCAAAGAATTCATACTTGTTTTATACATGAGGAGTTTCAATCCAAAATGAGATATGCACCATTTGAAAAAACAGATTGCTGCTCTTCCCAAATTATTGCTGGCATGAAAGGAAAATACATTGTGGGTATCTGTTAAAGTCATGAGTCATCTTAAGACCACTGCTCATCAAATAGTCATGTTTTTGATGATAGAATCATCTGTGTTTTTGAAATATTGACTGATGAATTTCAAGGAGCAAGATTTTTCCAAATAGCTTTTTGAATGAAACCCTTCATATATATATTCATACATATCCATTTACAGGTTTTTCAAATGATAGTTGTGTGAGAAAACAGATATTTCGGTTCAGTAACATCTCAGGCAGCTAGTGTGGTCTAAACCTGAAAACATTCCTGTTTCTCACCAAATTTCACAATGTGTGTCACTCAATTCGATCGACAGCATTGCAGTTTGTTGTGAGTTAAAAGGACCTCACCTTGCCATTAGTATGGCCGGGCCTAATGTAGTGTTCAGCGAGGTCAATGAACAGAGAAATGGTTTATGATGCCTATTAAGAAGCAGTCGATGGCACAAAATAGGCCAATGAGCAGGCAGAAGTGATGATGCTTGTTCCATAAATGGGCCAGTGGAGATCATTCAAATCAAAAACTTGCCAGAGGAGAAAATAGCCCCTTCTGAAACACAAACCAAATGGAAAGATAGAGCTCTTCCTTCCTACATCCTGCATCGTCCCTCCAGGTCAATCTGATATGCCGTGGGAGACTTGATAAAGCTGCGGTTTCTCTCAGTCCATAAATTCCCTCTCTGATACGCGATATCCTTGCAGTACCCCAGAAATAGAAGTATATACGTTTTCAACTGCAATTATATGAATCCTGAAGCCAGAGGAAGTGAGCGTGTCATTTCTTATGTGGCTGATATCGAACTTTTATTAGCGTGGAATTAAAACTCATTGTTCTGTTGAAGCAGGGGCCATGTTTCCATGGTAACATGGGGGTATCAATGACTAATTTGTCTGAGAATTTTAGCGATGTTATCTCTTCAAATTAAAAACTGCTTGAAAAGATCGTCTCAGCCAGACACAGATTCATGAAGGAACATTTGAGAGAAGTGTGTGTGTGTGTGTGTGTGTGTGTGTGTGTTGACTTGAGCTTGAGAGCATGTACAGTGCATGATATTCAGTGGTGTGAATCATAATATCCCCCAAAAGAGGGCCATACTCATCAGAGACACATCACAACATGATACATATACTCATACTTACCATCAGTACAGACAATTGTTATATCCTCACTTTCCTATTTATATTTCCTCCATATTTAGCAAAGGCGGCTGTATTTGGTGCTTATTTACACATTTACTGTGTATGCAAACAGATGCCCATGTGCGATGCAAACATGCACACACACACACACACACACTTCATCTCCTTGCACTTGAAGAACATGTCCCCGCACATTCCCGGGATGAGTGTGTGTGGTCAGGCTGAACGATCTGATAATGCTTAACCACACTGAATGAAGCTCTCCAGAGGCTGAGGGCCATTCAAACCAAAGAGGCATCTTCCCCTCCTGCTGCTGGCAGGCAGGCCGCGTGTCCAGCTGCCTGTAATATGGGAGTGGGGAGGCTCATGCTAACCAGGCGTCAGCTCTGATTATGGTGATCATGGTTCTGAGAGCTCTGCAGGCTATAGGAGCTTTATATGGAAAAACTGGGCAGAGAGAGTAATAAGAGCAGAGGGAGGAGATGAGGAGCGTATGTGTGTGTGTGTGTGTGTGTGTGTGGTGTGTGTGTGTGTTAAGAGGTTGGGTGGCTCCATATGTGTGTCTGTGATGTGGTTGTGTTTTGCCAGTTTGGTCAGTTTTTCAATCCTGGTCCTTGTGACCCAGAGCACTGCTGGTTTTCTATCCTACCAGCTAGTTAATTGCAGTTAATTGTGTTCACCTGGCAACCCAGGTGTAAATCAGTCCCTGATTGGATGGCTGGAATGAAAAGCAGCAGGATTCTGAGTCCTGAGGATTGAGAACCACTTCCTGAGTGAGTGATGAGGACACCTTTAGTAACAAAAAGTTGATTGTGGTTTTTATTATATGGCCTGTAGATTCATAACTTTTAGAAATGAAATATAGCTGATGTAGCCAGGTTTCTTTTTTGGAACTATTTCAGGTGAGCAAGTATGTATTCATCCACTGCGCATTGATTTTTAGCTGTACACAGTCTCCCACTGTCCACCACCTTCACCTCCTATGGAAACAAAACAAGTATCGCATGAGGAGGAACACACAGGGAAAGTAGTCCTGAAAATGCAAAACAGTACATTATTTTTGTATCATATTTAGTGTAAATTTTACCAATCTCCTCCACAAAACTGCCAGACCAAGTCACATATTTAAAATGACTTAAGATTTAGCTGTAGAGCTGCTACAAGCTCCCATTTTCCAACTTTTGAGATGATGCTAGAGGCTACTATCACTTACTATCACGGGGACACACAGATGATTTTGGTGTCTACGTTCTCATCACTTTAACAGGTAAATTGGCCAATGGGGCAATCTCTAAAAAACGTATTTTCCCACCTTCTCTTGACTAAACATCTTCCCACAAATACAGAACCTCAGCTCTCACAAAGCCAAACGTTCTCCAGCGACTTCAGTCCTCCGCCCTCGTCACAGACTGTATTCTGATCCAGGGTTAGGGTTAGACCACTTCATCTCTTTCATGACCAGACTGTAGTGTATTTCTTTGGGTCTTACAGATATCCTGTCCTCCCTGTGTCCAGTACCAGCATCCAAAAATACCACCTTGAGCCATGCCAATCTGCCCCTTGGTTCGATCAGAGTCATTTCTGGGAGGTGTAGCATTAATGCAGCACAAATGGTAACCCATGTTGACCAAACGACAGCCAATTCTAAGTCTTTTCCTGGTTCCTTGCCTATAACCTTCTTCATTTCCTATATCTATCCTAATTCTTTGGTTTCAACAAATAATCATTTCATTCAAGAACTGCCTCCTTGTTTGTTCTCAAATGCAGCTCAGGTATATTTAAAAAAAGGGGATTAAGAAAAAGTTTGGAAATGCTCAGTGAAACTGAACAGCAACTACACTCAACCAATTATCCCTCTCCTCTTTGTCAAATAAGGCAGGCAAAACAAATAGAGAAACTTTTCAGCACCTACCCTGCATCCGGCTCAATAATGATGTCTCTTTGGGCCAGAGTGTCACTGGCGTGGGCAGGAGAGGAAACAACTCGCACATTCATTTAATCAGCAGCAGTGGCATGTATGTGTATGTAGGAGGAGAGAGTAGGGAAATACTGTGACAAACTCACAGACAGAATGATGTTGGAGATGAAGAATAGATTCCCTGCACTGGATGTATAATATGACAGAGCACAATTGCTGTGTGTGTGTGTGTGTGTGTGTGTGGTGGGGGGGGGGGGTGTAGAGGTATGGATTACAATAAACAGAACGGAACCCAGTCCAGGTGTTAGCAGGAGTGATTAAGAAGAGGAATTATTGGATGGATTCGATCAATGGCGCCACAAACGGTTGAACACAATACACATATCAAACTCTTCGTCACTGTTTGCACTGCTCTTGTATGATTTGTTAAAGATCTCCGGAGACAGCAAGACGATGGGATAATGTCATGTGATGCCACAGATTTGGTTGTTTTCTTTCAGCTGTAGGATTTGGACACATTAAATACGGAAATAGATTTTTTTATGTATTTTACCCTCTCCTCTAGCATTGGAGTATCAGCAAAATGGCATTAGGCTGAACCTTCAAGGCTGCAAGTCTCTCCCCCTCCTGTTTTATTAGAAAAACTTTTTTTTTTTGATAAAATATATTTGAATATCTGTTTTCCTCTCATCTGATAATGAACAAATTGCGCCCTGCATACACACAGCAGAATATTTTCCACCATCCAACATTAAATCTGTCTGGCCTGCAAGAAGTATCTAATTGCTATTTGCGTTTGGGCTGTGCGTTGATCTGCAACTCATAACGAATGAAGCTGCTGCTGTTTCTATAATGTTTCTATAATGCATCAACTTGCCACTTCCTGTCCTGCAATCAAATATCTCAGCTGTGTTTTCGAATCAGCTGTGGAGCTGTCTGAGGGGCCGGTCAGTCATCCATTTCATTATAACAAGCACAGTGACATCGTGTTAGTGTGAGATCAGCAGGCTAGGTGTACTAACAAAGAGATTAGTACCCAGCAGCGTGTTGTCCTTGAACAATATCACCCACAGAAATTACCTCTAATGACAGCTTGTGAGCTATAGTCTCATTAGTCAGTAACTAAAGCTTTAATAATCATATGTGCTGGAGCGCTGATCGCTCTGTCCACCAGGTTAGGCTTGAGTGAACAGGTACTTCATTAGTCTGGTGTCAGTGGTGTGTTCTGTGGACTTCTTGCTGGATTGCTATTGTCTATGCTATTAAGAATGATTGAGTGTTGCGAGATGATTATTCAATGAATCTTCTCTCCTCAAATGATGGTATAGTGGTCTGTTAAGTTTTCAGATATCTTGTGACACACATATTTGGTCCTTTCTGGTATCACACAACATATTTGCTGTATGTTGTGGAAGGCTTTTTCTTTCCAAAACTCCTTACTGTAATGGGGAGCATGCAATGTTTGTATACTGTACATCAAGGTTTCTTTAACATTTCCAAATCCAGAAGTGGCTTTCCTTGGAGACCCAGGCTCATGAAAACGTATCATTAACCCATAAGAAGTAGGCCTGCAAATCATCCTAGCACATAATTCAGGTTGTGGCTACTCACATCAAACTCAAGAGAAACTCCTCTCATTGTTTGCCCTCCAATGGTGGAATGACCTCCCCTCCCCAGTCAGGATTGCAAAGTTAAAAAAAAAAACCTGTCTTTCTCCCTGGGTTTTATTTCTGTTTTGGCAGTTCTCTATATATGAATTTTCAAAGAATGCAGCAATATCTGGGAGCTGTTGTTTTGACCACTTGCACAACTTACTATTGCTTTTAATGCTGGCAATTTGGGAATTTAAGGTTATACTGTTGCATGCATTGTAAGCTGCTCTGGATAAGACTGTCAGCAAAATGCCAAAAATACTGAAGACTGAATTGGGTGATGATGCATGCTAATGGTTCAGGCGTGCAAAGTTTGCTTTGAACATACAGTTGTTAAAGTCTAAACGGTGCTGTGGGACAGGCAAAGACACTGAACTAAAACGCTGCCATCTGTAGGTATCTGTCCATTGTGATGTTCAATTTCATCTCTCTCTCTCTCTCTCTACCTCTCTCTCTCTCTCTCTCTCTCTCTCTCTCTCTCTCTCTACCTCTCTCTAGCCCTAGCTTCTTCCTCTGTCCTCATGATTGACCCTCCCTCTCCCCTTTTCTTTTTTTTTTTTTTCTTTTTTTTTTTACTTCATGATAACCGAACTGGAGGTAGGGGGAGAATGGGAAGAGGGATGGAGAGACACAAGATAGAGAGAAGTAGGAACTCAAACTCACACACACAAACACACACTCCTGTGCTTTCCTCGGGCAGCGTCTTCTAGCTTCGGTTTCATTATCAGAATGCTTCTGGAAGCCCTGTAGCGTAACAAAGCTGGATTACATCTTCCCTTCTTCAATGTGTATGGTTATATTTGCTCCGGTAAGTTCAAGTTTTTATAGTGGATCTATAAGATTCTTCTGTATGAATCAGAGACAATCAAGTGTCTTGGTAAAACAGTGAAGATAGAGTTAGTGGCAGATGTGTTTCAACATGTGGGTTATCTAGACCATGTGTGATCAGGAAATATTGGTGTTCTGTATCACTTTATGAAAACCTTTATGATAAGGTCGCATTATAAATAAAATTACCTGATGATGAAGGTTACTGCATGTCCAAAGTTTACAGTCATTATAATGCAAAAGAGGTGTGAAGTTCATTATGTCTATATTGACTGGATTAGAGAATCAATTCTGTCTTTATTTGGTATATTTCCAAAGCAGAACCTCAGTTTTGATGTAACTTGAATGTGATCACTAGCGTCCCTCTCACTAAAGCAGCTCTATCTGTCAGATTCCATCTTTTATTTAAAATTTCATCTGTGGAATTTCATCTATTTCACATGCGATATTCTTGCAGTCTCTCTCTCCTCTCTCATGGCTTTCTCTGCCTGTGTGTGTATCTGTGCATGCACACAAACTAATTGTTCAGAGTTCAGTTTCTCCTGTGCCGCTCTGTTCACACTCCCAGGAGAGAAACAGTCGGTGCACATGCTTAATGAAGTACGGGAATTTCTTTTGTAAATCAGTGTGGTGATGAAGTCATCATTAGGCGCCATCGGAGGGAGCATAGAGAGAGGGATCTCTTTTACCGGCTGTGACCCTGTCCTCCCTCGCTCAGCCCCAGCTTAGCCCATGACTGTCAGTGATGACAGCCACATGGCCAGAATATCAGTGTCACTGCAGCTATTGTAGCCCAGGTGCTGATGTGGCCAAAATGCTGTCTGTGTTAAATTGGCGTCACAGCTGAGAAATTGTTGAGAATGGCCGTCAGCAAAGTGTTCTGGTGGTCAGACTGCTGATATACATACTCACTACTCGGGTTTGGTACCAAAACTTAATGCCACTTACAGTTTTTTATTATTGCTTTGACTCAGTTTTCACAACACAGTTTCAAAGTGCAAAACTCAAAATTTTGGGCTCCAAATCACACATAGCATGCAAAATAAAAACACCTGTGTCAAATGAGGTTGTGCGTTATTTAAAAGGTTTATCCTTGCATCAGAACATTAGATCTGTTCCTTGCTGAATTTTAGTCAATGCTGCATTTTCTAATAAAATGATCATTACCAAATCATGCTGCCAAAGCAAAAGAAATTCTCATCAAAACACAGTATGCAGTGGTCATTTCCTAATATTTATATTATCCAAACAGCAGTGAGCAAAAGCTTTTCAAGCTCAATTGTTGTATTTGAAATGATTTACAGTGAGCACTCCCTTTGATTTCAAAATCCTGTACATGTACAGTTTGGCTCTTTGCATTAAGAGTTTTGCACATTGAAAACTGGGACAAAGCAGTCGTAAAAATCTGTTATACATTGTTGTTTTTTGTATTTTATTTTTTTTATCTTTATTTATCCAGGGACATTTTGCTGAGCACACATACACTTTTTCAACTATGCTTTGCTTCACGTTCATACAGTTATTTTGTTAATGTACTCATTCACTTTCTCCACCCAGATTTTACCAGCAACTTGAGCAGCATCCTTCCTTCCAATTTCAAATGGTATTGAGAGATATTGGAATTATATAAAATGTGTGATTCTCAAAATGGATTCAACAAGTTGTTTTTACAAATCTAAAGGCATTTCTCTGTGATAGTCAACATTGTATGATTAATCAAAAAGCATTTTTTTGTGTTTGGCATGTGGGGAAGAAAGTCTTTGGCCTTGACCGTTACCAATCCTACTGTGTTTACCTTTGAACATCTGTGAAGAAACTGTGATAAAGAGTTTAGTAGACTAACATCTGTTTCTATTTTGTATGCTGTGTGTTGATCTGCCGTCTCAGCTGTGAATGGAATGGTGCAGATACCACTGAGAATAACACTCCCCATACATCTATTTGCTTCATAATGGAGCATTGACACCTGACTCATGGTCAGGGTGGTAATCACATTCAGAGAAAAAAAAAAATCTCATTCCCACTGGTTGGTAGACCCTGTCTCCTCATCCGCCTGCTTCTGCCTATTGCTGACTGGCCAGCTCAATATCTGCTCTACAGGCGCGCTAGAAAATGCCCTAATCTCCAAGCAAGAGCCAATTCTGTTCTCAGGGCTCTGCTAATGCATTTCATTAGAGCTGATGCTCCTGTGCTCACATGGGCCCTCTCAGTAGGATCAGCATGTTGAAAACAGATACAGAGGAACAGTGTGAGGGAAAGCTGTGCTGATAGTGAGTGTCCCCGGTGGATCTGATAGATGTTGTTGTCAGGAGAAGTGACCCTCACTCCACTCACTGGGGGAGCGTGTGGTTGGAATTGATTGTGTTTGTGTGTGGCTGTGCTTTGTGCATGTGCCAGTGTGTGTACGTGTGTGTGTGTATGGCTGTGTATTGCGTGTACACGCAAACATATCAGAATCAGAATCAGGTTTATTGCCAAGTAAAGTTCACAATACAAGGAATTTGCCTTGGTATGTAGGTGCGTACAATAAACATGGAGAAAAAAAAAAAAATGTGGTGTGTATGGTGTTTGTACCTGTGTAAGGTGGCAACATAACTGTTTTGCAAATAAGTGCTCCCATAATTAGCAGTATGGAAACATTATTGCTTCAGTTCAGTTCAATTAAGTTTATTTAACCCAGTAGGGCAATTTCCATGGCACTCATAAATTTAAAATGTCTTGCTTTTGTGGCTCTGCAGCTCTTTGCCATCTTTGCATTTGCGACATGCGGGGGCTACACTGGGCAGCTGCGGGTTAGTGTGGACTGTATGGAGAAGGCCAGCAGCAATCTCAGCATCGGCATCGACTTCTCCTATCCTTTCAGGTGAGAAGGCTCCGTCTCTCCATCGTCTTCCTCTAAGTCTGTCTGCCTTTCTGTCCATATCTGTCTGTCCAGTTCATTATCTCAATAGTCCAATGAATGATAATGTCAATCATGCTGGGACTCATGAATGCTATTAGTCACCCACTGTTGAATGTTCTTATTGTCCCACACAGCGGTCCACCCCGCATCATGTTTATGTACACAGGCAGAGTGTGTGGACAATTTTTGACTCGCAGTAGTAATAATCGAAGAGTAAGACAACACCACTAGTCTAATGAACACAAATACATCAATGCAATGGTGGATTTGTGTTCTTTTTTTTACCACATTAAGTCGTATACCACATTTAATGAATCCGGAGAGAATAGGCATGGTTAGTTACAGTTTTTACTGCTCATTAAAATCCACTTATTTTGTCTGAGATATAATGAACCAAGAGAGGGAGGGGAAGGAAACGTGTGTGTGCATGTGTGTGTGTGTGTGTGTGTGTGTGTGATCTGTACTTTGATGTTTCCCTTGGATCTCGCTGCCCTCTGAGCTGTGGAATTCCATACCAACTTATAGGCAGACAGGACAACATGAATATACTTCAACAGTCAAACCAGCATACTTTTATGTTACCCCAGCAGCAACAGTCATGAGTTCCTTCTTTTGAAATTATGCATTGAAATGGTCTCATAGCCTTATAATACATTAACATTACAGGGCTTATCGTGCCAGACTGCAGTCATTTTATATCCACAGGTCTCCATGGCATCATTTAGGAGGTTATTGAATTCTGAAATGATGTGTGTATGTGTATGTTTGTGCATGCGTATGCTTTTCCAAACTTGTGCATGTGTTGAAAAACAGGAGCACAGACATGAATGTAGACATCTAGAGACATGCAGAACCTGTAGAGGCATGCACACTGACACTAGTTAAAGCTGCCATATGTGATATTCACATACTGTAACAACTATGCATCAGGAACTTCTGGGTTCTTTTTGACCGCTAACTTGAAACCAGCATAAATGTATTCTTCTGTTGAATCTGCAGCATCTCAATTAGAAACCCACCTCATGATTTAGGCTGATAAGACGGGTGTATTTTTGTCTAGTGCAGCTTTAACAAAAAACAGAAAAGCATACACATCATAGACACATTTTGGAATCTGCTGGATTTGAAGCCCTGAGCCTCCCTGTGTGTGTCAGGTTGCACCAGGTGGCCTTTGAGGCACCCCTGTGCGAGGGGATGAGGAGGGAGCGCCTGTTCCTCATTGGAGACTACTCGTCCTCCGCGGAGTTCTTCGTCACCATTGCCGTCTTTGCCTTCCTCTACTCCCTCATGGCCACCATCGTCTACATCTTCTTCCAGAATAAGTACCGCGAAAACAACCGAGGACCACTCATTGTGAGTACAGTGGCCTCTGACCTGTGACCTTATAAGGATATATTAGGCAATTACTCAACAGGACGTTCAATAAGACAAGACATGTAAAATTCTTGATTAACTCTGTTGTTCTGTTTTTCTTGAAATCTTATACCAACTCTACCAAAAGAATCATGATGCCAGATTATCAGTATTTGAACATTTGTGCTAAGCAAGCCCTATCTATCAAGCAAAAGTATCTCTTCACAAAGTAATGACACTCCTTCATATTTTGTTCACTTTTCTTGAGTTATTCATTTCTGTAATTGTTTTTTTTTTATCTTCTCTCTGCCATGCCATCAGGACTTTATTGTGACAGTAGTGTTCTCCTTCATGTGGCTGGTCAGTTCCTCTGCTTGGGCCAAGGCTCTGTCTGACGTCAAGGTAGCCACTGATCCGGATGAGGTCCAGCTCCTCATCTCTGCCTGTAAAGACCAGACCAACAAGTGTGGCTCTGTGCATGGACCGCGCTGGTCCGGACTCAATACCTCGGTGGTAGGTTGCACAGGATGTGTTTCAGGGACAAAACAAAAAAAGTTATTTCTTTGTGGTATGCTTCATTTTGTACATCTCTCTGTCCTTGTCTGACTGTCTGCCTCGTTCTATCTCCCCGTTTCTCTCCTCTTTCTCTCTCCCCAGGTCTTTGGGTTCCTGAACTTTGTCCTATGGGCTGGGAACATCTGGTTTGTCTTCAAGGAGACTGGTTGGCATAAGGGCACTGCCAGGTACCCAGGCGGGGCACCTGAGAAACAGGCCGGCACCTTCAACCAGCAGCCCTACAACCAGGGTAGCTTTGACCAGTCAGGGGGCTACAGCGCCCAGGGAGACCTCGGCCAGCCATCTGAATACAGCCAGGTGGGCGGGCCCACCTCCTACTCCAATCAGATGTAGCCGTGCCATCTCATTTTGGCACTTCTGCATTGTAAACCAGGGCAATCAGGGGGTGAAAAGAGAGAGGGAATTAATTTAGACCCTCTGGTGAGTTTGTCATCATTCTGTCTGTGCAAAAAAAGATGGTCTATGTGGGTGACAAAGGAAGTAATTTGTCAGTTGATACAAATTGTTAATTGATAGGTACACCAGTTGTATAGGTACAACAAGTATTGTTGGGTATTGTACAAAATGATTAGACATAGTCTTTTACTCCTACTTTTTCAGAGGTGTTGTTTTGCTGAATGTTGTATTGCTTGTAGTTTCTCTTTTTCTGTGCTTGGTGCATTGCCACCCCCCTTTTTGACTGGATGTCTTTTTCAAACTGGTTGGCACTGTCTGTTGTGGAAGAAAAAAAGTGCTCTGTGTTTGTATAATTGTTGAGGTTTCTAAAATGTTGTTGACTAAGTGCATGATGTCGTGTGCTGCTATGCTCGCTGTGTTACTAGTAAAAAAAAAACAAAAAAAAAACAACAAACTGTATTTTATCTCTGAAAGTTTACAGAATTCACTGTCATGACTCATTTCTCAAAGTGTATTTAGAATAATATTTTGATTTAATTTTTTATTCTATTAAGAAACCCATAATATATTTTGATACTGGATCATTTTAATTCAGATTATACAAATTCAGAATATTATTTAGTCAGTTGAAATACGAGTTTCTGACATTGGTTTTGATAATGTCAAAAAGTAAGAAAAACTTGAAGCAATAACTGCATACTACAAAATACAATATACAAGGTCTGTACCGAAAAAAAAAATACAGTATGCAACCATTGCAGAGTGTTTTTCTGTTTCCATGATTTTCATTTTTAAGTTGCCTCTTCACAGACGCTATCATACTATCACTTTTTTGCAATAATGTAAAGAGGAAGATTGTTGCTCTCCCTGTTTACAAATGGCCGCTCCTGTTTCAAATTGTTGTGACTGTTTTCTATGCTGTGCTCAGACTACTGTGAAATACTAAACGTTAATCATACACTCCTTACAGCATGGCCAGAGAATCCATTTTCAACACTAGAGCCTATCAAAAAAATAGTGACAATAGAAGAATAGTGAATAGTGGGCTTAGTCAATCATCTCTGTTCATAACGATTTCTGAGCATCCATAAGATATTTTGTTTACTTTAAATGATTCAGGTTTGTACAACTTTGGAAAATCTGTGCAATTCATGAATAGTAATAATCAAAGGATAATGGTTGGTTGCTGTTTGTTTACATTAATATGAAGTGTGCAACCCCGTTTCTTGACCTCCTAAGCATGTGGCTTGCATCAATGTAATAAAAAGGATTGAACGTCCATGTATGTATAATATTCTTCTGTCCGTGATAATGATAATGTGTACGAGTCCATACACTGGCACTTGTAATTAGTTCATGACTATTGAGTGTGGATGATATTTTACAGGCATTCTGATTCATGCTAATAAAGATGATGCACAAATCCATCCCTAAACGCTGTATCCTCATGTATCTGCTCTGATCCGGATGTTTCTCTTTTTTCTGAACATTTAGAGGCAAAAAAAAAACATGCACTGAAAACTTGAACAATGAGGCAGTCTATCTGTGTCCCATCCGGTTGTATGCTTAATGGTTTGCCCTCACTTCACCCACAGTGAAGTGAGGTTCACCCTTCACCTTTGACCTAATGCCTTGTGTCACCATAGCAACAGGGATGGTCCGTGAGGGATGCTCTGTGATCAGTGAGACTGTCAGGTAGATTTAAAGCCCACAGTGACAGGTTGGACTGTTTGCCCTTTCTGTTGCTCATCAGGAACAGTGAAGTATGTGTATTTTCAAGACTAGATCCTTATCAAAAACCTTAATGCATAAATTATTTTACACACAAACTCATCAGGGTCCAAGTAGAAATACATGTAGTTGAGAAGCTTTAGTGTTGCAGGTATTTTCCTCAAGCTGTTGAATGAAAACAATGGCTTGTCTTGCTTTTATTGGCAGTTAAACGCAGGTCATATGTGCTGACTTGACATTCCAGAAGGATGTTCTCATTGGAAAACAAAATTGCCCGCTGGTGAATCACTGTTGGTGGGAAAGAACAACATGCAAGTGACAATACTCTTTGCTATTCCTTCTGCATTGAACTTCCAAATCTCCCTGGGATACATCAAATCACAATGTGTTCTCATAGTTTATATTTTGATATCTCTCATCTTCACTGCAATAGTCAGCAGGAGGAGTAGTTTGACTACATGGAGCTAGCTAGTGGCTAGTGTTTTTAGAACTTTATTACAATTTGTAATTTGAGGTGTAGCAACTACCAACTACTTTTGGCTATAAAACAAAATAAGGGAATTGCATGTTTCACTCTTTAATTGAATGTTTTTATTGTTTTTAACTGCTGCCTCATATTTGATCTCATATTTTGATTTTGAACATCCTGTTTTATTCATTCAAGTTTACATACAACAAAAAGTTAACATTGTGAAAATGTAGGAGTGACAGACAAATGTAGGAGTGACGGACATTACATCCAGAAGAAAGTTAACATTCCTTTCACTTCTTCCTATGATGAACCCAGATAAATTATTTGGCTTGGACTCTAGTTTCTGGCAGGCAGCTGTCAGAGTACAGGCTTTACAAACACAGTGAACATACCTTGCACTTTATTTCAAATACAATTTTTGTTAACATCCTAATCAGTGGTATTTTTTTTTGCCGTCATGTAATTTTGTATTACATGTATATTACATGGCATGCACTGGTGTATGACATTGCATTTTTTACAAATAAGTTTTAACTACTAGTAGTTTTTTGTTTTGTGTTTTTTAAAGTAACTTCAGTGAAGTAACTGGTAGCTTATAAAACTAGATTTCAACTAGATGTCATTTTTTAAAATAAAGTTTGGTCCAAGCTCAGTGTATTTTATTTGACTTGATCTTTGTGTGTGCATGCGAACGTGAATGTTTGTGTGTGTGCACACGTGTGCTCATGTGTACAAGTGTTCACGCGTGTATTTCTGCACATGCCTGCCCTACATATCTGGATGTGTACTTACCGAGAGGCTATAAAGTTTGCTGATGAATGGCTGTTGCCGAGCGATTTGTGTTTTCTAAAGTGGCTCCTTTTCCTGTAAAGATGAGCCGGTCAACATCGAAGCCAAATCCAACCAGCAGAAAGCGGTATGTTTAATTAACTTAATAATTCAGGCAGGTAAGGTTGCTCTTAGAACAGGGTCGTGCAATATAGACCCTAGAATGTCTAGAATAAAATGTGTTGATTTGCATAAAGCATTGCTCAGGTTTCTTCGATTTATTTTGTTACTTTTTTTTCTTGCTTTTTTGATAAAGGTCTGATGTGTCCAGACTGAAACTATCCTCCATCAAAAGGTACAGTGTGGAATTTAAATCCATCACAGCAACAACAGCTAAAAGTCTACTTTCCAGGTTGAATGATGCCAAACAGGTACTGAACAGCCCATTCTTTCCACTATTCCCCTCCCTCCATCTCTTCTCTCTCTCGCTCTTCTAATCTCATCTGTCCAGTAGCCCTGGATGGTGCCAGGGAGTTGGAGAGAGCTGCAGCTACTGTGGCCTTGGTCTTCCACAGCTGCTCAGAACCAGACAGCCGAGTCAGCAGAGCAGAGGGTCAGGGACATGCTGCTCACACAGTTTCAGGCTTTCATCAAGGTAAAGAAGCCCTCCCTGCTTGTGGTTGGACCATTAAAAGTCTGTGGGTTCGCAGGTTCACAACCTCTCAAGGAGGTCTGTATATTGCCTGCAACCAGTGCACGTGTGTGTGTGTGTGTGTGTGTGTGTGTCTCTGTCTATTGGTCAGTCTGTCTGAGCATGTCTCTTTGCTCCAATGGGTCTTGGTCATTAAGAGGAGCAGCGATGCACATCAGCTGAGAGGGCTTGGCTCTGGGGTCGCTTCTGTCACACGAGCGGAGCTTCACTGCCTCTGCATAGACTGTTAGCGCTCTTCATCACCACACAGACAGATATACTGACATACTCATAGACATACACACATATCTACACCATATTTGTACTGCACACTGTATGCCACATAAAGTAGGCTATACACGCACATGCACAACGACAAATAATTGACCCTAACTCTCAATTTATTTGATGGGATCAATCAGTTTGTAACATGGTTATTATCTATTTATTTATTTTTTATTATAGGGTTCAGCACAAGGAGATCTTTGGGGACCTAGAGGGAGAAGAAGAGAGGAAGATGGCTTTGGAGGACTTCCTTCTCTGCGTCATTAACAGATGTGTCACCTCTGACCTGGTGCCAGACATCCAGGCAGCTAGTAGACTAGTTGTAACGCATGCTTTCCAGGGTTTCTTATCCACTCTGTCTCAAATTTGGTCCTTTATATACATTCCCTGGGAGCACACTGTTCATCTGATTATTAAAAGCACTTTATTTTTTTAGACAAGGGATCTATAGTGTCTTTTGTGCTGTAGAATTTTACTAAATAACTGCTACTGGTAATACGAGAACTGACTTGAAAGTAACCTTGCCTCAGAAATGTCATAGTTGCTCATGCCTAATTAGTGTTGTGCAAATTCTATCCTCTATATTTCCTCAACTCATTAACTTGAGTGGGAAAAGCGATGCATCCTTGGTAACTGTGTTTTTGGTGGGACTGGGTAATACTAAACTAGTCACTGATTCGGTTAACATTTTCTAACATTTGACACACACAGGAAGTGATGCTTTCAATGTTTCCAGCAGCAGCAACCGCTGTTTGTTTGGAATGACTAGAAGGAGAAAGAAAAGAAACTCAAACTTCATCAACAGAAAATCCAAGGAAAAAGCATCACTGTATCACAACACTGAGTCACTGTGAAGTGATCAGTGAACAGACACTTACTGGTATGACAGGGCCATCTTGTGGTTATAGTGCATCTATGTGTGTGCTTACATAAATTTGGGCAAGACAACATTTGAATGTTTTCTAAGTTTTTTGGTAAGCATGGGGAATGGGAGACTCCCTTTGTATTTAGACTTGGGGGTTTAATGTGATAAGGATGTATTGCCAAGGCTGCCACAGAATACTGGGCAGGAGATCCCATTTTGTTGGATTAGTAGTCTTTGAAATAGGGATGAAGTGGCAGTGCCCCCAGATCTTTACCCCATTCACTTTAAAACAAATTAAAAAAGTAAAACAGTATTACAGTTTTAGGCTTGATATCAGTTCAGATTTTGCTAGATTGATTCCTAGATTTAGATTAGATTTAGATTTAGTTTTCTCATAGCAAGCTGTTATCTTTCACACAAAAGGCGTCACCACACCAAAACGATACTCAACGAAATGAAAGTTAAACTGCTCCACTGAGTTTCGGTTTCTGCTATTTATCATCCTCGGTTTCCTTAAATGCCAATCAGTGTCTGCACAACTCGGACACAAGTTAGACCTCCTATAATACTACCGTATACTTTAGCGTTTTTGCAATCAATCATCCGACTTTTACCAATAATCCACATCAAGGTAAGTTACCAGTGACGACAAATGGCTTTATTCCTGTAGCGTTAATATTCTTTTAGGGATTTATGGGTTGTTTGTGGTAAACTAGTGAGTTTACAGTGATTGACCATATTGTAGTGGTTTTGGACCAATAACAAGTAAGATGTGCTGTGATGTTTGTGCATCATCCTTCTAAAATGTATCATATGATTACTTTAGGCTAGTTCTTTATGGCAAAGGATTACCTATAGACCTTTTTTGTGTTTGTAAACAGCGATGACGCAGAAAGTGACAGGTACCGGTATCAGGTGTCAATTTACAACATAGGAATATGCATCATCCGGACGCCTTCTCCAATTATTTTAATGGTTTGCCAGCAGAAGACAGGTTGTCTTACACTAATAAGCTAACCCTTACAATGGGGTGAGGTTTCCTGACCCGTACTCACTGTCGGGTCAATGGGTCAAGGATCCAACTAAATGGCCAAAGTTACAGTGGCCGGACATCTTCGTATACCTTGTGGAAAAACCCAGCGTCTGTACGAAAGAAAAACTCAAGGCATACAAATCTCTTGACGCATACAATTTTGTACTTTGCGGTCATGTCCAGGACCTCGAATACCGAGATTTTTCGAATGATTTTTGTGTGTTACGGACCGACGTACTGCCTAGCCAGCGGCAAGGACATAAAGCGCAGCTATACAAGACGTGGGCTATTATAAACAAGTCAAACTATATACTGACGACGAACTGCACTTGCATGGCTGGGTTAGTATTAACTCTTTTTCATTGTTTAATGTATGCTAGAACAATGTAAATCACTAGAACTACTGCTGCTACTACTATCTAGGGTGTATGTAAAAATGTTATTTCTAGTTATAGGCCTAAATATTATTTCATGCTGTAACTGTAGGGCTAATACAGTATGCCTTCTATGAATTGCATATGTGAATATTATCTAGATCTATTGTTTACATCCAGTTCATGCTCTAATGTAGGCTAATCATCGCAGGTTAGGGTCGAGAATTCCGGATGATTTCATCAGTCCAGTCTGTCCGTTTAATGGCTTGCAACCATAAACGTCTGCGTTTAGCTTCAAAGGGCGTCTTCGACGACGGTATTCTATAAAAATGAAGGTCATCTTTTTTTGCATTCCTATTCTGACATCCAACGGCACAACAAGATATTGTTTTCCCTTATTCCGGGGATCTCGCCCGTTTCCCTCTACTTGTTTCCTGTTTTTCTGCCACCACGATGCGCGCGCAACTCCAGTGACGTAACCGTGACGTCCATTCAAAATTTGGGTTGGGCAGCAGCAGAGCCATATAGAGAGAGAGTTGCGTCAACGGAAGTCCAAAATGCTTGATCGTCACGTGATTCACGTAGCTTCAGATAGTTCCAGGAAGTACTTGGCGGGCAATTTGAAAACGTAAATACAGAGACAGAACTGCGATTTTTGGTAATTAGTAGTCAATAAATGCATTGATTTACAATATTTATATACAATATTTATATAGCACAGCGACATGTGTATGTAGTTACATCAATGTTTTTTTAAAAAGTAAAACTTGTATGGTTTATTGATATATTTAAAGGGAGGGGAAGGGAAGGAATGTTTCAAAATTCAGATTAGATTAATTTTCTACCATTTCTTTAATTCATGGTGGTTTCAGTAATCCCATGGTAACTGAGGGCCTAAGTAATCTTAATGATTTAAGCAGAAATCTGTTTATTAAAAAGGGTACATTAAAACACATCCCATCCAGACAGGACAGGACACATTAAAACACATATATATTTATACACATATAAATATATATATTTTATGTATCTTTTGTCTTTTTACTATGCATTTATTTACCGCAATGAATTCATTAAATAAATCTCTAATAAACTCAGAAACATGAATAGCATGTCAAGCAGGTTGTCTGTGCCCTTTCCTCCGTGTTGTCCTTGCATATAGTCTCCACCATGGTTTGCTGTGCTGCATGGGGATGCTCCAATCACTCGGAGAAAGGAGTACGAATGTATGGTTTCCCCACTGATACGGAGAGGAGGAAAAAATGGTTGGCTCAAGTCAGCAGGAGCAATCTTACTATCACTAAAGATCACAACAACAAAAAAATATGCGAGGTAATAATATTCAAACACTTCATTTGCACTTTTTCACAAACAAAGACCATACCATTGGGAAGCTTAATGTTTGGTTTATTAAAAATAAGGAACAGGGAAAGGCTTGTAAAACCCAGGGAGTTGAGACTCAGGGTGCAGGGTGAGGGTGCTGTCTCATTGCAGGGAGTCTTCAGGCTCCATTGAATCCCCCTGTGGTTCTTGGGCTGAAAGAGAGAGTGAGAGAGGGAGAAAAAGACAGAGGAGAAAGGGTTAGACACACCTATATAGGCTTGGATGGGAAATTGCTTTTGGAGATGAGGTGTGGTCTTTGTTCCTCAACTTAAGTTATGGAACTTCATTAGTTGTGATCATCAACAGCTTTTGCTGCTGATGTTTAACAAAGTATGACAAGTGGCATCAGTTACTGATGTGATATTAATTTGTATAAAGTTGTCTCATGTTCTTGGTTGTCTTTTATATATGTAATGAGTGTATACATGTCCAGTAAGTATAAAGTGTTCCCTAATACTGTGCATTCAACCACTATGGGATGTGTACAACACTCAACCCATAAGTTACCCACCACTCTACAAACACATGCCCCAATGTTATATTTAACTAATATTTAACTCCCCCCACCCCGCAAAAAAATCACGTTTAGAAGTCTTTTTCTCTAATTCCACAACGTTGGATGAAATGACATTAAGAGAACGGAATTTATAATTAATAGGCTGTTCGTGGTTAACGTTATGTGTTGCTAACTTTATTCAGTATCCTAGCCTAATCTGTTATCTGTTAACGTTCCCTAAATCTACTAATTTAGAGGGGGATAATCCACTAACATGCTTTAATGCACATGTTAATTTGATACAGATGTGCTGATAATATACAATCTGATTCTTTAAACATCTTACCCTTTCAAAGTGCATCACAAACGGTCCATTCCGCTGCAACTCTACTGCGCTGCTAGTATTAGCCGCTAACTTCCGGGAACTATTGAGAGGCTCCGCGATCCGCCATTGCTGTAAAAAAATGGTCCATTGGAGAGAACGGAGATGACGCAACTCTCTCTCTATATGGCTCTGGGCAGCAGGAATGCAAAGTTGTCACCTTTCTATGGAAGCCCGTTTCCACCACCTGTTACAAAAAATCCAGCTCATGTTTTGTTTTTTGTTTTTTTTATCATGAAGTGAGATTGTTTTCTCAATTATGACTTAGCATCTCATAATTATAATAATTATAATTAAATTATATAATTAAATTCTGTCATTATCTACTCACCCTCATACCAGCTGAAACACAGGTGAAGTTTGTTTGTCCATTTAACACACAGGGAGGTTGCCAGCACAACTTCGTAGCAGCCTACTCCAAAAGAACTGAAGTAATTGGGGACCTCTTTAGTGTTCCAAAAAGGGCAGAAAATGACCATAAAATTGCTCCATACAGCTTGTGCAGCATAATCCAAGTCTTCTGAAGGCAAACAAACACATGGTGACTGGAAAAGATCTATATTTACAGCATTATTTAGGGCAGATCTTCACTACAGCTGTTGCTGAAAATGTTCATGCTTGCGTAGACCTGAGCAGTGTAAACATGGAAGTGGGGAGGATTGCAAGTTGTCGTCAAGCAGAGCATGGACACGGCAGGTCTGGGAGCGCACAAGCATGAACATTTTTAAAAAGTATATGGATGATGACAGAATGTTCATTTATTTTTCTTTTGTTCCATGTTGTATTTTATTTTAGGCATTTTCCGAATACTTAGTAAATTGTACCTACTGTGATAATAATAATAATAATAACTTAGATTTATATAGCGCCTTTC
The DNA here is from genome assembly GCF_048128805.1 of Centroberyx gerrardi. Lineage (NCBI taxonomy): Eukaryota > Metazoa > Chordata > Actinopteri > Beryciformes > Berycidae > Centroberyx > Centroberyx gerrardi. The sequence goes on along the minus strand of NC_136001.1, from coordinate 26,768,971 downwards.
AAGAGACCCAAGGACGCTTTACACAGTAAGGCAGACAAAACAAATAAAACAAGAACAGAAAATAATAATAGCAATAATTGCCGGGGATGAGAGAGTTAACTAGAGGCCATAGGCCTTGGTTAACAGGTGAGTTTTCAGGATTTTTTAAAAAGTGTCCAAAGATGGGACGTTGCGGATCTCTGCCGGGAGAGAGTTCCAGAGGGTGGGGGCTGCCACATTGAAGGCTTTGTCCCCAAAAGGCTGGTGTGGGGGGTGGAGAGCAGACCCATGTCTGAGGACCGCAGATTCCGGGACGGGGTATAGGGGTGGAGGAGGTCAGATAGGTACTGGGGGGCAAGGGCATGGAGGGATTTGTAGGAGATCCGGAACTTGACCGGGAGCCAGTGAAGGTGGATGAGGGTGGGGGTGATGTGCTGCCAGGGCTTGGTGCAGGTGAGAACCCTGGCAGCTGAGTTCTGCACATACTGGAGCCTGTCCAGGGCTTTGCTGGGTACCCCGGACAGGACTCCATTGCAGTAATCCAGACAGGAGGTAATGAAGGCATGGATGAGAGTTTCTGCCATGGAGTCAGAGAGTGATGGCCGAAGTCTGGAAATGTTTTTGAGGTGGTAGAAAGCGGATTTGGTGATGGATTTGATGTGTGATTGAAAAGAGAGGGTGGAGTCCAGAATGACACCCAGGTTGCGGACTTCCAGGGATGGGCAGATGGAGCAGCCGTCCACGTCGAGAAAAAGATCTCCAACCTTCTGGAGCAGCACCTTGGGAGCCACAGAATCCACTTTGGCCTGGAAGAAGTCCAGGAACTTGGAGCAGAGTTCGGGGGCACCTGAAGGGTGGGGGGCATCGAGGGGGCGGAGTAGCCGGTTGATGGTGGAGAACTGCATTCTAGGGTGGTTTTGCTGGTTATCAATGAGAGTGGAGTAGTATTGCGTCTTGGTCTGGGAGAGAGCTTCTTTATAGGACCTCACGTGGTCTTTAAAGGCCTCAAGGTGGACAATGAGGCCGGTTCTTTTATAGAGCCTCTCCAGTTGACGACCGGTGGCCTTCAAGGTGCGGAGTTCGGTGGTGAACCGGGGGCAGGACGGGTGAAGGAGACAGTCCGGGTTTTGAGGGGGGCAAGAGAGTCAAGGCTGAGGGATAAAGCAGCATTGTAGTGGGCTACCAGGCCATCCACCATGGTGTCGGGGGGCTCAGAGGCCATATGGGTCGCTATCGTGTTAGTTAGGGCTGGTGCACTCACTGTCTTGATGTTCCTGAACGTGATGGTACGTTTTGTGCACTGCCTGGACAGGGGGACAGGAACGGTAAAGAGGATGGCATGATGGTCAGATACAGCTAGGTCCAGGCACTGGAGATGGGAGGGAGTTGTACCAGTGGAGCACACCAGATCCAGCGTGTGACCTTTGGCGTGGGTGGGACCTTGAACATGCTGTGTGATGTTGAAGCAGTCCAGCAGTGACAGGAATTCAGTGGCAAACGGGCAGCTGCTGGAGTCCACATGAATATTGAAGTCACCGAGCAGAAGTGTAGATGGCGACATGGAGCAGACAGAGGCGAGTAGCTCAGATAGCTCGAACATGAAGGTAGTGGAGGCTTTAGTGGGGCGGTAGATAAGGACAACCTGGAGCCGTGAAGACCCAGCCAGTGTGAAAGCAACACACTCAAATGAGGTGACATTGAGTACTGGAAGTTCTTTAACCAGGATGTTGGCTCGATGTATAACAGTCAGCCCACCACCACAACCCATGGAGCGGGGCTTCTGTAGGTACACATAGCCTGGGGGTGTGGCTTGATTGAGTGTCACAAAGTCCTGCTGATTTTGCCATGTCTCGGTTAGGCATAGAAGGTTGATTTTCCTGTCCGTGATGATGTCATGGATGAGTAGTGCTTTGTTGTTTAGGGAGCGAGTATTCAGCAGCATGAACGTTGCAGTGTTGTTTATTGTACGTTTAATAAATATGAGTTACAGCCATTATTTAAACCTGGCGATTAAATCACATATCCTGCAATTATTTCTTAGCATAGGCTGTCAGTGAATCAATGTAGCTAGCTTGATGCTGCTGCTAATATTGACTTTCTTAGCCCAGTAGCCCAGATTCTCTCGTTTGCTAACATTATTTTTTCATTTTACATAGTGAGTGGCTGCAAGATGTCCTCGAAAGCAAGAAGCGTGAAAGTAGAAGAGAAAGTAACGCAGAAGGAAGCGAGAGGGACTCAAGACAACAGGTGAGAGGCAGACTGGGGTGTCAGACTGTGGCAGGGCAAGCTAACTTAACTTCATATTTATCATGCAAGGAAAAAAATCATAAAATGTAAAATTTATCATAAAAACTATCCAATGAAGATTGTTACATTTTGTTTAGAGTCTTTAGAGTTTTTAGAGTGTTTAGAAATATAATAAGATACGTTTTTTGGATTTTATTTAAAGGTCCCATATTGTGTAAAATTTGATTATAAAGGAGTTGGATGTGCTATCTAAACACTGTGAAAGTATCAAATCGCACAGTCACCATCTAAATCCACACAATCCATATTAGAAAACCGAGCCCCTCAATGAGCCATTTGGACTTCCGTAACTTTGTGGCGTCACAAAGGTTCGCTCATTATCATTTTTGTAAGAAATAATAAGCTGGGGTGCCCCGGTAGCTCACTGAGTAGAGCGCGTACTATAAGGCTCAGTCCTTCCCGCAGCAACCCTGGTTCGAATCCGGCCTGCGGTCATTTGCTGCATGTCCTCACGTTTCACTCTTGAAACAGTTAGCCAATCAGAACAGAGGGGTCGTTAATATTAATGAGCCTTAAAGACACAGCAACCAAAACAGCCTGTTCTTGGCAAGGCTCAGAGAGATGCTGGAAAATGAACGTGTAAAAATTGACTGAGTGTGTTTTTGGTACATGACACCACACACAAACAGCTTTGAATGGACCTCAAGACATAAAACGAAACACTGGAAAGTATAGAATATGGGACCTTTAATATTTAGCACAGGCAGACAGAAATGCAGAGAGATGAGGGGGAGAAAGAAGAGGACAGTGAGACAGAAAGACGAGATGGAAAGGGAGGTGATGTAAATGCAAATGTAACAGATGAGTAAAGGGATATAACAACACCGCATTGCTGCACTCCTAAAAAACAGAGATTGTTCCACAGACTGTTTTACACTGCACGTCCCTGATTATAATGTCATATTGATCTGGAATTAGGCTAAACTTGATGTCTTTCTCGCCAGAAGACAATCTCGCATGAATAACACCCTGAACCAACATTATGAGGAGAAGGTGCGCCCCTGCATTGACCTCATTGACTCCCTGCGGTCCCTGGGTGTAGAGAAGGACCTGGCGCTGCCTGCTATCGCCGTGATCGGGGACCAAAGCTCGGGGAAGAGCTCTGTGCTGGAGGCGCTGTCAGGAGTGTCTTTGCCAAGAGGAAACGGTGGGAGCTCCTACACCTGCAGCAGTAGACAAACAACTAGGATTTGTTTATTCATTTTGGAGTGAATCAGTCTATTTATATTGACTAGATGGCCTACTCCTGTGTACTTATTGTCTCCCATAATGAAATTGGGGAGGGACTATGAATCTGCGAATCTCTCGTGTCTGTTCCAGCACTTTCAAAATTACCCTGAATGGCCTTAGGGGAGCACTACAACAGTTTTTTAATTTGTCTGTAAGTCACACACAATATCTCGGAAGCCACTGGATTTTGAGGAATCTTCAGCGAATGATGTCATTGCTCTGTTCTGGCATTTTCAGAATTACACTGATTGACCTTAAAGGGGCGTGATTCCGCCATGCCTAGAATCAATTTAATACTCCTATCTTCCTCATACAGGTATTGTGACAAGATGTCCTCTTGAGTTGAAGATGAAAAGAAAAAGGAAAGGAGAGGATTGGGAAGGGACTATAAGCTACCATGTAAAGAACGGACCTGCAGGTTGGTAAAATGTTATTCCATTAACTAAAAGAGGGTTATGACATTATCCAAAAAAAAATTGTTGCACCCAGATGTGTTCCACTGAGGGAAGAGATTAGGCCTCCGCAGTGTCCTCTAGGAAAGATGAAAAATGTACTCATGTGACTACAATGTTTTCTAACTCGGTGATAAAGCCATAAAGATCCAACTGGATTGATAAAGATTTATTGGATTAATGTTCCTTGAACTGGTTGGTTGAAGTGGTTGAGCAAAATGTCTCATTTGTGCCAGTGTGAACCATCAAGTTAAACATTTTAACATCTAATATGAAATACTTTTTCCCCTAGGGTACCTTCTCTTCGAAGCATACATTGAGGATCCTGCACATGTGGGACAGTTCATTGAGCAAGGTTACTCTTGCTGGTTTGAGTATACATAAGTTTACACAAAATGTTATAGTTTCAAATCCATGGAGGCCATACTTGACAACTTGCCGTAGTAGTGTTCTTATATTTTTGTCCACCTCTAGCCCAGAATGAAATGGCCGGGGTCGGGGTGGGGATCAGTGATGACCTCATCAGTCTGGAGATTGCCTCTCCTGATGTCCCAGACCTGACACTCATCGACCTGCCTGGCATCGCCAGGGTGGCGGTCAAGGGACAACCACAGAACATTGGGGATCAGGTACGCTTGTGCAGTTCCTCTTACTGGAGCCCAACTTTCCCCAGTGCATAGACTATTAATCACATATTGTAACAGGGGGTGTGAAATGCATCGTTAGGGTCATTTTGGTGATGTATTTATGGGTTAAGGTTATGTGGTTAGAGCAGACCCAAGCCAAATATGACAAAATGTGTACCAAATGTGAATTGATATTTTCAGATTAAGAGACTGATCCAGAAGTTCATCAATAAACAAGAAACCATCAGCTTGGTGGTTGTCCCATGCAACGTTGACATCGCCACCACAGAGGCTTTGAAGATGGCACAGGAGGTGGATCCTGATGGAGAGAGGACTTTGGGTGCTGTATATTTCTATAGCATGTCTATTGTTTGTTGCATGATGTTGATTTTGTTGGGTTAGCAGTTTCTGAGACGTCAGCCAAAGGGGATCCAAATAAATAAATGACTAAAATGTAACTCTGTGATGGACTGCCGACCTGTCCAGGGTGTTTCCCTGCCCTCTGCAGAGAGTATGCTGGGATAGGCTCCAGACCCCGTGACCCTGAATAGAAATTACCGGGTAAAGAAAATGAATGAATGCAACATAAATGCTCTCATGATATGTATAGGTATCCTGACCAAGCCTGACCTGGTTGACAAAGGCACAGAGGACACGGTGGTGAAGACTCTTCATAATGAAGTCATCCCACTGAAGAAGGGCTACATGATCGTCAAGTGCAGGGGCCAGAAGGAGATTGTGGATCAAGTTTCACTGAGTGAGGCCACAAGGAGAGAGACGGCCTTCTTTAAAGAACATGCACACTTTAGGTCCGACTCAGATTTTTGTATGGTCAAGAGTGCTTGTTATTTTAAAGGATAAGTTCGGCAATTTTGGACTTATATATAATTATTCTCCTATATACCTGTAGTACTTGGACCCTTCAGACAATATTGGCTCCTGAGTCAGCTGTCGGTTGAAACGGGGAGCTCCTGTTTCAAGGCCTCTTGCTGCTAACCAAAATGGGGTTTGTCAAAATATCTCCAAAAAAGACAGTCTGTGAAAAATGATATCGCGACCAACCAACGTATTTCTATTCACAGCCCGGAAAGCAGCAGCACCGCACCATTTCTGCTCAGTGGATTGTCTTCTACCAAACTCTACCCAACCATATGCAGTTGTTTACAATCTGACCTGACCGTCCGCAAAACTAGATCACGCCGCCAGTAACGCACTTTCACCCCACAGGAGTCTGTGCTGCAGCACTGATTAGTGAAAGTGTGCGTAATGGCGGAATTGTGTCATGAAACCAGAGCAAATTTCAATTGATGTACTTTGCAACTTTTCTCAACTTCTCTCAACTCCCCTGTGGAGCCTACAAATAGCTTGTTTGGAGATATTATGACCCCCATTTGGATCCATTGTTAGCAGCAAGAGGCAACGGGAGCTCGCCGTTGCAACCAACAGCTGACTCGGGAGCCGATAATCTTTGTGGGTCCAAGTACTACAGGAATGTAAGACACAAATTATATACAGGTCCAAAGTCGTCAAACTTATCCTTTAAAGCTTTTTACTTGTGTGTAAATGGTCAACATTGTTTGGTGCCTTGTAACTTAGTTATTATTGGGTGCAAATGCAGAGAAGCACAGCGGGTGCTCTCAGGCGTTGAGAGTATTGTGAACTGATTGTCTTAAGGGCATTTGAAAGCTTCATAATGAAACTGAATTATAGCTCAGGTTTAACACTGCTTTAGTCTCCTCACAGATACAACTAAAGTACAAGTGGTTTATGGTAGACTTAGCCATTGCCATGTTGGTCATTTGCTGGGTAGTAAGGCATAGTGCTCAGTGGTTTGTTATTTCTCCATTCTTGCAGCACACTGTATGATGATGGTCAAGCCTCCATTCCCAAACTGGCTGAAAAACTAACCCTTGAGCTGGTGAACCACATCGAGGTGATTTTTTTAATTATTTTTTTTATGTCCCTTGATTCAAAATTACACTCTTCAAAATTACATACAGTGACCTCTGTTGCACATAGAACTTTCCAGAATTGTTGTCATCTTTGTTAAAAATCAACTAATAGGGCCAGGTTAAATAATTTAAAGATGCAGTGTGTATGATTTTCTCAACATATTTAGAATCTCACTGTGAAATGACTTTATTTCCACCTCTTTCCTATGCGCAGAAATCCTTGCCTCGACTGGAGGAACAGATTGAGAAGAAACTCATAGAAATACAAAATGATTTATCTAAATCTGGCACTGGACCCCCATCTGACACAGCAGGGAGAGACTACTTCCTCATTGATGTGAGTCTGGCATGCTGTTTATTGTCATTTCAGTAACTTACAATACACCTCATCACAATGTGGCTGATGAGATTTGAGCTACTAAGGCCTAACAAAATAGTACGAACATTTATTTTCCTTTGCCCCCATCTTGTGTCTGAACCTGCTATGCTTTAGAAAGTGACGGCATTTACTCAGGACGCCATCAGCCTCACCACAGGGGATGAAGTAAAATGTGGAGACAGGCTCAACATCTTTTCTGTGCTCAGAGAAGAATTTGGGAAATGGAAGAACCTCCTAGACCATTCTGGAGAAAACTGTAAGTGCATCATAATGCGTTTGCATTGTGAACTTCATTTCATCATTTTTTATGTCTTTGCTGTGGCATCCATATCCCAAAACCACACCCCATTATGTAAATTTAAATGTTTCTGGATTTGTTAAAATGTCAATCTCTCAGTCTCACTGTGAACAATTGCACTTTCACTTTCAAAACTGAATAATGCTAACTTATAATGCAATTTAGTAATTTTAAGTTTAGGCATTGCTCCTAGTTACTGTATTGACCACTCCTGCCCCAGTCCTGACCTACTTTATCTCTGTTTTACTTGAATAAATGCAATTTAATATTAGTCAACAAGAAGATTGAAAGAGAAATAGCTGATTATGAGAAAAGGTATCGTGGAAGAGAACTGCCAGGGTTCATCAACTACAAGACCTTTGAGCGGATGGTGAAGGATCAGATCAGACTTCTTGAAGAGCCTGCTGTCAAGAAACTCAAGGACATATCAGGTATGTTAAAATGATAGCAGGCCGTCTGAATTAGGATAGTCCTTCAGAGTATTTTAACCTTGTATTTTTGACTTTGTCACTGTTTTGTACATGTTTTCTAGATCTTGTGAGGAAAGGGTTCATTGAAGTGGCCCAGTGCAGCTTTGTTGGATTTCCTAACCTCATCAAAACAGCCAAGGTAACATTTTCAGCGTCAGTTACCACTATAGATGTACCATTTGTCTATAAACATTAGCTAATATCATTTCATGACTGATTTCTTGTTCTGCAGGCAAAGATCGAGACCATCCGAAAGGAAAAGGAGGTTACAGCAGAGTCCATGGTGAGGACCCAGTTCAAGATGGAGCTGGTTGTTTACACTCAAGACAGCACATACAGCAACAATTTAAAGAAGAGGAAGAGGGAAGATGAGCAGCTTCCCACCAGCATATTTGTCGCAAACACAGTGAGCTGTAAAGACAATGAGGCCACCCTGAGGGAGATGATGCAGCACCTCAAATCCTATTACCAAGTAAGTGTCATTTTGCATGTTCTACCCAAAGTTAAAGTAATTTATATAACATTGGATTTGTGACATTTCATTATTTGTGCCTCACTGCATGTAATAGAGCCTGTACATTTTATATATAAAGGTAACCAAGAGGTTTCATTTTATGAATTTTAAGAATTAAAATGTTACTCTTATGGTTTAAGATGGTCCAATCAGAATTTGTCAATATGGACAACTCCCTCTCTCTAAAACCAGAGAACTAATAATTCAGCCTCCACAGAGGATGATGTTAATTACATCACAGGCTCGACTCTTAGGGTTTGATCGTGAAAATATATGAATTCTTAAATTTAGTGGTATGTATGTTTTTAAAGATATTTTTATACCACCTTGCTTCAAATGATGCACCTGGGATTACAGTGTGTCTATTGTGGGAATAATAGGACTATGGAAGTCCTGTTGAAAGATAGATCTGACATTTTAAACTCAAGAAATTCATGAAGTGTGGAACAGAGATCTATCAACAATCTATCATGCTATCCACTGAAATTTGAGTAGCTACCTCTTCACTCTTTCCACAAATGATTTTCCATCTACCATGTGAAAACTGCTCTGGTTTGAATGGAATAAAGAAACTTCACTGACTGCTATGAATGAAATCCTTCCCCCCAACTTCAGATTGCTAGTCAGCGTCTGGCTGACCAGATCCCTCTGGTGATCAGCTACCTGATGCTGCAGGAGTCTGCCAAGCAGCTGCAGAGGGAAATGCTACAGATGCTACAGGACAAGGGGAAGGTGGACTCCCTGCTTCATGAGGACTCCGGTATCAACAGCAAGAGAATCAGTCTTCAGAATCGCCTGGAGCGCCTGAGACAGGCACAGAGTTTGTTGGTCAGGTTTTAGTCTGGCCAGCTAAGCTTAGCAGTGCAGATTTTCAAGACCAAATGTCTAATAGGTTACTGAATTGCCATATATCTTTACATTTGATCTTTGAATTTTTCATATTTTTGTTATAACCCAGTAATCCATTTTGTTTGAAAGAAAAACAGAGGAACTAGTTACATTGATTGAAGCTTTAGTATAGCACAAAGCTCTATCACCGTTCCTGAAATCGGAGTGTAGCACTTTTTTTGTGAATACTTTACTGTGAAAAATGTATTCTGGTGTATTTCAGTTCTGATTGTTTTACTGGCATTTATTTGCATCCAATTTTCTTCTCCTTTGATGTGCGTGTATATTTGATACATGTTTTTTATTTGTAACTGGGTATGTATCAAGTGACTGTTGCTGGCTGAGTCTGTCAGCTTATGTGTTAACCATCATCGTGAAGAGTGGCTGTTTGATTTACTATCTTTTATGTGGCTTGTGACATTTCCTCACACAGCACACCACTGAAGATGACCTGGAGCCAATATGCTGGGTACTGCTCTGTTCTACATAATGTTTTACTATAGTCCTGTTGACATTGTAGCAATAATATGAAGCTGTTCATTTGTCATCACTTGGTGGGAAAAATAAATAAAAGTATAAAAGTCACTATACCCAATGCAGTTTAATGAATAGTGGCTAGCTTATGTGATATTTGTGTGACAAAAAAAGTGACAAAATTACATCACAAAACTGTTAAATTTCTCTCATACAATATTTCAATGTTTACAGTTTATAGGGGTGCATCACAACATCTTAAAGTGCCATTTCCCCCTTGCAAAGACTTGCATCAATTACAAACTTCATAATTCATATAGTGGTTCATATTTGTCATTTCTCCTTATGTGATGATAAAAAGTGTAAATAATTCCAATTAATTGGGAAATCTTTGACTGTGCGGTCTCCTGGACAAAATAAATATCCAGGGCCATGGATAAAATTGTATTTTAGCATTGCAATAAGTGTATTAATACAGTCTGATGAGCCACGTTATACAGTAGGTCACTGTCGTGACACATTGACGCATCATAATGGTTCACTGTAATCCATTTTCTCCTCTGCGTGCGTTTTTAAATGTGTGTTTAAGTTGCTCTTCCTTCTGAAGCTTTTCCCACACGCCATGCACTGGTGTGGTCTTTCCCCCGTGTGCGTCACCCTGTGAGTCTCCATGTCTCCTTTCCGATTGAAGCGCCGGCCACAGTCGCTGCACTGGTATGGTCTTTCCCCCGTGTGGGTCCTCATATGCAAAGTCAAAGCTCCGCTCTGCCTGAAGTTCATACCGCATTCCTTACACTGGAATGGCTTCTCTCCTGTGTGGATTCTCACGTGGTCCCTTAAATGGCTCGACTCTTTGAAACGTTTCCTGCAGATGGGGCATGTGTGGCGTCTTTCCCTGGTGAGATCATTCACGTCTCCTTCCACTCCGATGCCTTCTCTTCCTTCGGTGCACAAGTTTGAGTTTTGCCTTTTCGTTGTCCTTGTTCCTTTTGGTGTGAGCGCCTGTAGCCATTCTCCATTCTCCACACCCTCCGCGTTCTCACCGTATTCACCGTGAGCCGCAGCGTAGTCTGGATTCACAGAGTAGACGGGCCGAGAGGCTCGGGTCGCCCCTGATAGTTCGTAGCCCTCTCCATCGGCGTCTCTTGTCATTTCCTCTGTTATGTAAAATGTTCTGTACCTGAGAGTCGGGTCTTGGCCGGGGCTTGAAGAATGAGGCTCGTCATACACGCTCGTCTCTGACTGAAGGGGGAGTTTGCAGTCATTGTCCGACTCCTCCTCCGGTCCAGACGACGCAAACTTTTCCTCTTTGATCTGTGGGGGATCAGGGTCCTCCTGGTCCTGACTGGGGCTCCAGTCTCGTTCACCATATTGCTGCTCTGGAGATCTGTCCTCCTCACGATGAGTGACCTCCAGGGGACCTAGAAGGAAAAAGATGTGAAAATAAACCCAATTTTGCAAATACATCTCAGCTGTCTGACTCTCTAAAGGACAAAAGGATGTGAAATTCAGATAGCATCCACACCATCTATGCCCTCTTTCTTTTTAGTCAATTGTTTTCATTTAATGTCCATTCCCAATGTGTAAGAAAAAAAGTGCTTTGTTTTGCTCTGATGGCTCACCTTGCAGGGTTTCTCGCTGAACTCCAGAACACTCTGGATTTACTCCGCAGGGGGTCTCAGCCCTCCTGGTGGAAGGAGATGTTACAAACTCGTCACCGTCAGGCTCCGCTTTGATATCTTCTGTTGCGCTGACGGCACTGTGCTCGACAGTTAATATTCGGTAGAGGTGCAAGGGCGGAGGGGAGTCCTGATGGCACTCTCTTTTCACAAAGGGGGAACACACGACGGCATCGGACTTCTGCCTCGAGGACGACCCGCGCTGATCGGCCCTGGGGTCGTGTTCCTCTTTAATATGAAGGGTGTTGGGGTGCTCCTGGCTCACATTCGGGCCCCACTCCTCCTCACGGTGGTGCTGCCCAGGGGGAAGCTCCTCATCACAGCCAGGAGTTATGACCTGATGATGTGCTGAAAGGAATGAGAGAACTTAAAGCGGCCCTACTGTAGAAACATTTTTTTTCAAATTTTCCTCTACTTGAGTAGATTATGATTAAAGATATTTCATGTAGACAATGTTAAAATTTGATTTTGTTTGAAGGGTTGAATTTAAAGTTATTGCAACATCAAAAAAGTTTCAGTTTCAGGCTAACTCCAATCAACGAATCAAAACTGGATTTTGTCTTAAGCCCCCTCAATAAACTAAACAAAAACAAACAAATTCTTCAAATCAGACAAGTTTGCAGAATTTGAACTGATACCCTCCCTACCCCCTACCCCCCACCCCCAAAAGCCTCCACTCAGCATGTTTACATCATTTGAATTAGAGGAGCTGGTATTGCCTGTCATAGTCCAGTAGGCCATTGTGACTGTTCTGCCTATGAGGATTTGGTCTTAAAAAATAATTCATTCATAATAGGCAACCCTTTTAACTAAACAACATTTATTTGCAAAACAGCATTATGAACTTTATTCTTGTTCTGAGCCACAATAAATTTGATAGCAACATAATAAAAACTGAATAAAATGGGACCTGTAGGCTAATCATGTTGACTGCAAAACCCCATTTTGGTTAAAACTCAAATGAATGAAAACCCTCACAGTAGATGAAAATGCTTCCTTTGCAAATTGCACAATAGCATTGACTGATGATTGAGATAATCACTGAGTGAATTAATTTATTCCACACACCTGCCCTGTGCAATTTGACTTCAGGCCAGAGCACCAGTGTCCGCAGATGGTCTATCTCCTCCTTGGACCGGCTGATTTCTCCCTGGTACTCTGTCAGTGTTTTCTCCACCGCCCCGAAAATCTCTACGGCCGCCGCTGTCAGCCGCTCGGAAATAAAGGCGTTTAGAAACTGCAGTGTAGCCATTTCTGCACTAAATGTATTCTGACAGACTCTGGTGGTGAACACAATTTCATCTCGGGATGTGACTTCCTTGTTCTGTGCCTTTCTGTGGTGTTTTTAAATGCGTTGAGAGCGTTCAGTCAGGCTGCTGTCGGCACCTGCTGGCCAGGAGCTTTCTCCTCCTGTTCTGCCTTCAAGTGCTGTCGGAAATTACGGCTTCACCTCACATACACTACCCAACGAAGTGGTAACATTTTCGGTAAGATCCCAGTTGCTGAGATGTGACGTTTAGGGTGCGCAAAGCATGTAAGCCATGTCAATAACTGATGGTAACAATGATGTAATTTATTACTATATGTTTGACATACATGTAAATCTAGGCTATTTCTAGTACTTCTATTTTTACTCTTTTTCTTAACTTGTTGTCACGCATTTTGTTTTTAGTAAATCCATTAATAGTCTAGGCTATACAACAAGTAGGCTATGCCTGACGTGGATTTTCTCCTCTTCATTCTATGCCACTGCCACCAAAGCACAAAACAGCACTGTGCCGCTTGATTCCTAAAGTAAAATATCAGCCACCACAAAAGTATGGGGTCCATTTTGTTATTATTTCTGACCAAAAACACTTGAATGCGTGACAAGTCCTATGTAAGTTGGAGCTTACGAGGAGCACTTGAAGGCAGCGTTATACCTACTTCTCATAGAATAGCCTCAAAGTTTCCAAGTCTTTCATATCTTGTAGAAGACATTATACATAGACAATACATAGACATTAGACCACGGAGGCCCATTTAATAAGACTGCATCCCAAGGAACCCCATCTGAGGGCATTTTTATGGTTAGTTATGATTTAGTAGAAAATCACGTGGGGAGAGTGAACTGATGATCAAAACAGTCATCCTGTTTTGCATATCCTGTTTTGCACAGCACATGAAAGAATGTAGCCCTATATACATTCACCTGCTAACTTCTAAGGTGTTAAATGGTAGTGAAATTAAACTAGTCCTTATTTTGCTGAAGACTCCCTGGAAACCACTTAGGCCCCCTGGAGGTCTCTGGAGTCAGTTTAGGAACTAGCCTACTGTTAAACAGTCGGCTGGCCAGGCTAATCACAGGACGAAATAGAGATAATGATGTTGGAAAGGAATCTGTGCATTATTGGATTAACCGGCTGTAGCCTACTATTAAATGTTCTTAGTCTGGGCTACAATTTTGTGACTTTGTCTGAGAGAGCATCTAACATTAGGGTCATATTATTTACCAAAACCGCAAACATAATCAAAAAATTTATGTTTTGACATAATGACATTCATTTAAAATAGGCCTATAGGCTATATAGCTGTTTTGGACTCTGGAACCGGCTACATTTTCTTCCTAAGCGCCTTTGAACATCTGCAAGTAGGCTATATGTAAATATTCTGGCCACTCACAGGAGATCATTCCTACCAGGTGCCATCAGACTCCACAATTCATCTGTCTTTGCCAGGCCTGGTGACATTAAACTGTCTGTGGACTAACTTTTATTATTTTTAACTTGTCAAGTATTTATATCTTGATTTATTCATTTAGTCACTTGTTTTTTTTTAGCCATAATAGCCTCTTGCGTTCTTATCTGTTGAGTTCTAATGTATTTTGTCATCTGTGTGTCTTGGCTGCAATTTCCCTTCTGGGATCAATAAAGTTTTCTATCTATCTATCTATCTATCTATCTATCTATCTATCTATCTATCTATCTCAAAATGTCATCTAGGCTACATGCAAAAAATCACTTTTTGGCGAATTTTGTAGGCTATTGGATTTTGATACATATCCCTAAACATAGACCTATTCTGTTGTAGGCATAGCTTATGTGTGAAGTATATTTTTTTCTCATGGGTAGCCTAAACTTTCTGACCAAGTTTCACCCCAGGTTTCATGAAGGAAAAAGCAGGAGAAACGAAAGCGAAACCCAACTTAAGAATCGATTTCCCCGCAGTCTCCTCTCAGCCGGTTTCAGGAGTCTGGCTCCATCACAACTGCTGAGCTGCCTGTACAGTCGACAGCTGCCAGAGTGAATTTTATTGTCTCAGCGTGCATAACAGTAAGTAAAGCTCTATTTTTTTTGCCGAAGAGTAGGCATATCAGCGACACAGTTCATTTCAGTGGTTGGAATCGTTATACATAATTTTGTAACTTTTGTATTTCCTTTTTTATAGGAGACAATCGGCCATCATGAGCACGCTGAACCAACATTATGAGGAGAAGGTGCGCCCCTGCATTGACCTCATTGACTCCCTACGCTCCCTGGGTGTAGAGAAGGACCTGGCGCTGCCTGCTATCGCCGTGATCGGGGACCAAAGCTCGGGGAAGAGCTCTGTGCTGGAGGCGCTGTCGGGAGTGGCTTTGCCGAGGGGCAGCGGTATGTAAAATTGAGAAACCTATTGCTCTTGACCATTAATTATAGCGCCCGGAACACAGTGTGATGCATCATCACCACATTTTCGTCAAAATCACACCTGTGGTGTCCGAGATGTCAACTGAGATATCATGTGTGAGGGATGGACGGACACAGCCCCATCCATCCATAGCCCCCCTGCTAAATCTTAGATAGCCTAATTACCACATTCTCTTGGTGCCTTTCATAATTTCTCCTAGTGCTTCACCTTTGATTTTACTTTGACTTGTTTCCCCCTCTCTCATCATTCACTTAATTCAGGTATTGTGACAAGATGCCCTCTTGAACTGAAGATGAAGAGAAAGAAGGAGGGAGATGACTGGTTTGGAAAGATAAGCTACCAGGGCTATGAGGCAGAGATAGAAGACCCTGTAGATGTGGAGAAGAAGATTCGAGAAGGTGGGTCTGTCCAAACTGCACATGAGACATTCTCACAAATCACTATTGGCTGACAAAAGCCAAGTATGGATTGTGCTACTGAAATGATTATGCCTACAGGTGGTTTGAATAGCTGCTTTTCAGCGATTAGCATTTCCATTTTCTTGTAATCATCTTGTATCATATTCCCTCACCAGCTCAGGATGAAATGGCCGGGGTCGGGGTGGGGATCAGTGATGACCTCATCAGTCTGGAGATTGCCTCTCCTGATGTCCCAGACCTGACACTCATCGACCTGCCTGGCATCGCCAGGGTGGCGGTCAAGGGACAACCAGAGAACATTGGGGATCAGGTACGCTTGTGCAGTTCCTCTTACCAGAGTCCAACTTTCCCCAGTGCTTAGGCTATTAATCACATACTGTAACGGAGGGTGTGAAATGCATTGTTAGGGTCATTTTGGTGATGTATTGCCAGGTTAGGTGATTAGAGCAGACCCAAGCCAAATATGACAAAATGTGTACCAAATGGACAAATGTGATATTTTCAGATTAAGAGACTGATCCAGAAGTTCATCAAAAAACAAGAAACCATCAGCTTGGTGGTTGTCCCATGCAACGTTGACATCGCCACCACAGAGGCTTTGAAGATGGCACAGGAGGTGGATCCTGATGGAGAGAGGACTTTGGGTAAATAGGTTTGATTTTAAGGAAGGCCACTCTGCTCTTAGGTAACACAAAGACCTTGCTCCCCCTGTTGTAGTTCTAGGTCTACTTAACCTTCTCTCTCAGGTATCCTGACCAAGCCGGACCTGGTTGACAAAGGCACAGAGGAGACAGTGGTGGACATTGTTCATAATGAGGTCATCCACCTGAAGAAGGGCTACATGATCGTCAGGTGCAGGGGCCAGAAGGAGATCACAGAGAAAGTGTCCCTGAGCGAGGCGACAGAGAGAGAGAAGGAGTTTTTCACAGAGCATGCATTCCTCCGGTAATTCCATTCTCTTTGGTAATGACGCTCAGCGTTTGGTGTGGTGCTGGCTCTGTAACTTGTTGGCAAGTTGAGGCACTCAGCAACATTCCATTCTTGCCACAGCACTCTCTACGATGAAGGCCATGCCACCATTCCTAAACTGGCTGAGAAACTCACCCTGGAGCTGGTGCATCATATTGAGGTGAATCTTTCTTATCCCCCAAGTATAACACGTTATAATCAGTTTGCTCAGATTAGGTGTTAGAAGATTGACCGTTGTTGCCTGCCTGTGTGGCTTCCAGAAATCTCTGCCTCGACTGGAGGAGCAGATTGAGGAGAAGCTAGCACACACCCAGGCAGAGCTGGACAGATATGGCAATGGACCCCCATCTGACGCAGCAGAGAGACTCGTCTTCCTCATCGATGTGAGCTCCTTCACCTGACCACGCCATGAACATAGACAATCTCTCTCTCTACCAAGTCTACATAATTTGCTTTGCTCTAAAGACATTTCCTGTTGCTCACCTAAGCTAACTTTTCTTTTGTAGTGACTATGTAAAAACCTGTTTTGAAAGTCAGTATGAATATGTGAATATGTTTACCTATCAATATCATTAAACAAATATTTCTCCTGTTCCATTTGTCTTCCAGAAAGTGACAGCGTTCACTCAGGATGCCATCTATCTGACTGCAGGAGAGGAACTGAAGTGTGGAGACAGGCTCAATGTCTTTTCCATACTGAGAAGAGAGTTTGGGAGATGGAAGGCCCACCTTGACCACTCCGGAGAAAACTGTGAGTGCATCGTTTTTGTGTTGGTCCAGGTCTGTCCTACACTATCTTATTCTCACATCAGCAGGACTTTGAAATTTGAGTCTGTGTATTGCAGTTAACAAGAGAATTGAGAGAGAAGTGGCTCAATATGAAGAAACCTACCGTGGAAGAGAACTGCCGGGGTTCATCAACTACAAGACCTTTGAGGGGATGGTGAAGGATCAGATCAAACAGTTGGAAGAACCCGCTGTCAAGAAACTCAAGGATAT
This sequence comes from Centroberyx gerrardi, assembly GCF_048128805.1. Classification (NCBI taxonomy): domain Eukaryota; kingdom Metazoa; phylum Chordata; class Actinopteri; order Beryciformes; family Berycidae; genus Centroberyx; species Centroberyx gerrardi. The sequence goes on along the minus strand of NC_136001.1, from coordinate 26,751,670 downwards.
AGCAGGTATAACCAGTTTACCCAATAATGTGTCTTACTTCCTTACTCCAGCCTTCCTAGGTAAAACCATGAGTCATCTGTTCAGTGGCATAATTCAAGCTTGCACCAGGTTGGAAAGTCAAGCTGCTGTATCTTGTTGTATTTCCATTACGTCTAGATGCTGTTAGGAAGGTGTTCATACAGCTGGCCAATGTTAGCTTCATTGGGTTTCCTCACCTCATGAAAGCAGCCAAGGTAACCGATCATCTATGAATTTGATATTGGAATTGTTTCAATCTGGTAGTTATTGGCACCACTTTTGGTTCTCATTTGGTACGCATCATTGTTTGCCAATGTTCAGAATGTCCTAATGTTTGTTTTCCAGAGTAAGATCGAAGCCATCAAGCAGGAAAAGGAGTTGATTGCCGAGTCCATGCTGAGGACCCAGTTCAAGATGGAGTTGATCGTTTACACCCAGGACAGCACATACAGCAGCAGTTTGAGCCAGAGGAAGAAGGAGGAGGACGAGGAGGAGGATGAAAGTAAGAGCATAAAATACCATGACAAAAGGAGCACCGTTTACAGCATGGATAACCACGCCACACTGCAGGAGATGATGTTGCACCTGAAATCCTATTACAATGTAAGTTTTAGTTTAGAAGGATGATTCATGAAATAGTTAATACAAAAAAAAGATTGAACTGCCCTTGCCATTACTCTACCTCCATCTACCTCCTCTTTCTTCTACCTCCTTCAGATTGCCAGCCAGCGTCTGGCTGACCAGATCCCTCTGGTGATCCGCTACCTGATGCTGCAGGAGACTGCCACGCAGCTACAGAGGGAGATGCTACAGATGCTTCAGGACAAGGAGAACATTGAGTTCTTGCTGAAGGAGGATTTTGACATCGGTAGCAAGAGAGCTGCTTTGCAGAGTCGCCTCAAGCGCCTGATGAAGGCCCGCTGCTACCTGGTGGAGTTCTAGAGGGGGGCAGTTTGCACAACTGCATGTGGCCATTTGCCACACAAAGTTGTGTCTATAGTATTCACATGTTATTATTTTGATATCGTTATTGTTTAAATGTATCCAGTCTGTATGTTGATCAGCTACTGATCAAGCCTATGTCAAATAATCTTTGGTTTGGACAATAACAGAAGGGAAGGCTGCATTGCACCTTTGTGGAGAATGGACAGGTGCTCTGTAGATGTAGGTAACAGCTGAGTCTGAATAAGTCAATGGATAGCAAGTCTTTTTAAATAAACATTAAGATGCAGTCAAACCTGTAGTCTCAATCACAGGAAAATATTAAAAAGTGAATTTAGTGTACTTTTTGTGATAGTTCACCAGTGTGATTAAGAAAAAAAAATGAATAAGAATTACAATAACAGTTGCAAATACTATTTGGCCCCAAGTGCCATGTTATCTCTACGCACAAATGCATGAAATTAGTCTTGTTGACAATTGTCTTGTTAAATAAATAAAAAAAAATCAATAAAACAGTTGACTGTGTGTTTGTCCTTGTTTAACCTGGTTATTTTTTAACTTGGATTGGATTGTCGGCCCAATTTGGCCATTCCAACTAGCTTGGACAAGTGTGTGTGGGGGGGGGGGGGGGGGGGGGGGGGGGAGTCTGACCTGGGCTGGACAGTTTGTCCATCATCTAGTGTGAACTGATTTTAGTCAGCAGTGAAATCCGTTGTGTTATCACAGTGAGCAAAAGAAGCTCCCTTGTCCCGGGGCAGTCTGTACCAGGTCGCTGGAGGAGCAGCACTTCATGCTGGACTGCCTGGGAGTCTGCAGCAGGGACCAGGAGGAGAGCTGCAGGCAGGAGGCCGCTCAGCCTGCCAGCTTTCCTTCACTTATGGCAAAGAGGATTTCTTTTTCTGAAAACATTCAGTCCATATCAAAAGTCAAAGTTTATATTACCTTGTGGCCTTAAATGAAAACCTAAATAAAACTTTTTTCCACTTTGTATTTTATGTGTAACTGGTACTCTTGATACAATGCATGCCTTAGTTTTTATGTGTTTTTGTGCCATTTGTATTGTTTACAAACTACTGTGACTTGTCATTACAAATAAAACATCTAGTAAGCATTGGATTATATTAAATAAAAAAGGTCTATACCATAAGACTTTATTATTTCACTTTTTTCTTTTAGCTGTAAGCAGAAGTGGAATGTAACTTCAATTTCCGAGTAAATTACTACTTCCTCTAGCCATTGTATACTTGATGGATGTGATGAATTTTGTACTGGAAATGACACTCATTCATGAATGCTCAAAGTGACTAACAGTATAGCATCAAACTATGGACTTTACCTCCCCCTTGTGGATTTTAAGAGGAAGAGTTTCATATTCAGAATGAGATGTCTACCAATTTGAAAATGTCATACCACCTACCCTAGAAAAATTATTTCTGGCATTAAAGCAAAACTCACTAGGGATCGCGATATATGATATTAGCTATTAGATGATATATTCAATTGCAATTTTGGAATATTAAACAATGAACATCTGATCATTTAATCAGTTGTAATTTTTGAATATTGAACAATGAACATCAGGTGAGTTTTGCTCAAAATAGAAAAAATGTTTTGGAATGAAACCCTTGAATGTTGAACATATCATTTCTTACAAATGATACATTACAAATCATGTAACACAATCATACAATAATGACCCCTCCTGCATGTGTCAAACAGGTGAATGTGGCCTTCAACAATCAAGGTGCCTGGGTGAGTCTACCATGACCTCCAGTCCAGTGATCATAAGGCAAATATCCACCAGTGTAAACGAACATCCATTTCTACTTTCAGATATGAATTAATGCTTTTCTTTCCTTTGAAGACCCTATCCTCATGTAACTTATGGTACAACTTACTATGATGCATACAATGAATTTCTGTCATAAAGATTTGTCAGCCTATTCATAGTATTCCCATGATGTCACATGCATTTCCTACCAATATGGTGTTTTACAGTACATACAGCTCATTGGCTATTTGTCATTTGATTGTAATCACCTGTTATTTTCCTACCAAGATGGCTGTGTGGTGATGTAACAGAACACTATGAGTTCCACAAATAAAAAGGTTGGTAAACTGAGTTTAGGTTTACCCTCTACTGCATCCTTGGCCTGGGTATAAAGGACAACCTGAAATCAATTCAGGTCATGGAGGCATAACCTAATTGTGTCACACATTAATTCAGCTGATATGTTTATTCAAATGATGTTGCATACATTTCCAAAATGTCTACAAATTTAGAATACTCACCACTTAATTTTAACTAGTAAATTTCCCCTGTTGTTGATGACTAGAGGGTCATCTACTGTACATGCCCAGGTCCCAAGCAGAAAAGAACTCCTGCTCTAAATCGCAACCTCCTTTGAGTTTTTTGACTGTATGATATATGGTGGGGAAAAAAAAAAAAACATCTAAAAGCCACCGCTACTGTAGACACGTGGAACAAGGAGACAGGGAAGGACTTCATTGGCAACTTTATTCAAAAATACATACAAAAGCAAAAGCATTTAAAAATGGCTCTCTTCATTTATTCCACTAAGGATGATTACATGTTCATTCGCCATTCTCTGTGAGGCTTTCCTGATTGTTGTCATCATTGTCTGATTTCTCATCATCTAGAAAAGACAAAAATCAACAGTAAGGCATTTCATAGGTACCTCCACTCTTTCCTCACCTTTACAAATTTTTGGTTTGTTGGTCAATGTAGAAATCAATGGCTATGGAGATTACAGAATATGGCATGACAGCTGTGTTTAGCCAACACAGACAAGAGCCTGTGGTTGCACCCAAGGTGAGCATAATGAGGTGAGCCGGTGCTTATTGTTGACTAGCGTACAAGCAGAGACTTCAGTGAGATTTACTTAGTGCTTTCTAGATAACTTGCTCCTTCCTACCTCCTTTGAGCTAAACAAGGTTTAGGGAGTGTTTTCTGTAGTGCCGTGCTGTGCACTACATTGCCCTTAGCTGCTGGAAAGCCTCTGAACTTGTGACTACAACACAACTACTCTAAAAACACACACAGTGCCAATATGGCAGCCATAGACGTCCTTGTTTACTCACTCTCAAGTGTCTGCTGTAGTTCCTGTATGGTACTGAGAAGCACATGGAACTGCTTCTTCCTCAACTCCAACTGAACATGGGGAAAGGGAGATCAAAAGATTTAACAAAAAAACCCCAACAAACAACAACCTATCCCCACCATCTGATAACATTACAGGTTGGATGAAAAGGACCATAAATGTATTTGGCTTTACCTTTGCATCCACATTCTCCTTGATATGAGACAGCTGCTGGAGTTCTTTGTCAAGTGCCTCTAATTGTCTGTAGGGAGAAAAAAGCAAATGAGAAATGATCTCAAAAGCCATCATTTTCATGACGGACAAAACCGGTCCTCTCCAGTGACCTCTTACATGTAGAGGGTAACAACAGCTCTTGTCAATATTTGGATGAAACAAGAGAGGTGAACTCACTTTAGTGTTTCATGTCGGTCTGGATGTTGCTGGATAACCTTGGCCAGAGCATCATACTCTGCAAAACAAAACAGAATGTAAAGGCTAGGAAAGACAAAATGTAGAACGAGCAGAAATACAACAATAAAGCCAACCAGAAACCTTTTTATACAATTCTTTCCAATGCACTTTGCAGTTATTTTTCTCTTTATATTGCCACTAATTGTTTTCACTGGTTGTGCCAAGACTAGTGGCAAAACCCAGCCAACTTTCAGAAACTGATTCATTACTTTCCCTAAGGAAGAACAGTGAAGCAATGTTTTGTCTTTTGTAAATTCACACAAGCATATGGGCCAATTGTGATGTGGCCTTTTCTATATTGGATAGAGATTAGATAGAGACTCTCTCCATAACTGCTACCACTTACCACAGCCAACAACTCAGTGGGTCTTTCTCAGTTAGCAATCAAATTTCATGTAAACCTTTTGATGAATGAAATTCTGAACATATTCTTACCTTGACGATTCTTTCGTATCCTCTTTGCCCTCTGAATTTCCTTTTTGCATTCTGATATCTTCTCATGTGCAGATGTGATGTTTTGTTCTACAATGTGGAAAGCAAGGCGGTGAAGAATGTAGGTATTTCTTGTAATAGCTTAATACCACATACATTTTTTGCGGTGACTCAGGTGGCCCAATAGCTTATGAGCACACTTCAACAAAAAGAGGAACGACATAAAATTTGACATATTCAGGGTAAACGCTTTACAAAAATCACCATTGCCTACCTATATTGGAGTAGATTTTCTCATAATTCTCCATTTCCCGAAGGTTCATGTCATAAACCATCAACGTTTTCCCCATGGAGAATTCGCATTGGGCCAGTGTGCCCATCATCCTCTGGTACTGTGTGAATCTAAACAGGAATACAAGATGGTGGGTGAGGCAAACGAAATATTTCCCAAGGTTTTACGCGCATAATTGCCATCTTGATAAATTTAGTCGACTGAAAAGGTCCAAGGCCAGAGTGTGTAAAGCTAACTTACCCTTCCTCCGGGGTCCCAGGCGAGTTGCACCATTTGGTGAAACTCTTCAGGAGCACATTGATCCGGCGGTCATCTCCAGCTCCGTCTCCATCAATAAGAAGACGTTTCCGAATAACTTCATCTATAATAACAATAATAATAATAATAGGGCAACAACGGGATTGAAAAACAGCGTTTTAAACAAAACAATTCAGGTAAAGAACCGGTGGGCTAGCTAGCTAACATGGCTTCTTTATGTTAGCTGCTATGAACGCTAGCTGGCTGCTAGTTAAACGTGTACGATTGGTTTGCTGTTGAATTTGGGAGTAGAGGTTAATACTTTGCTAGCTGCGACATACATTCTTACATACGGTGTTTCACAGATAATTGAAATCAATAAGTTATCCACAACGGTCACTTACCATCAGTAACAGCCCCCATGCCTGTGGCAATATTGCGATTAAATAAACTTTATGGAGACAACAGGAAGTGAACAAGGCGCCCCGCCTCTAAACACAGACAGCAGTGATTGGCCAAAAAGGCAAGCACGTACTTTTTGACATGACAGCAAAACGGCCCGCTCCACATCATCTGCTCTTGTGGCTTTCATTTCACTAATGTGACATTTTATTTATTTTCATTGAAAAGTGTTTTAAGTTCAAGTCGTGAATGGTTCGATTGGAATAACTCACCCGAGTGCATGCGTCCTGGCGCGGTGACGTCTTTGTCCCAGAATGCAGTCTGGTAAACAGACATGGAAGCACCAGGTGAAGACCTCCACAGCCACTGAGCGCTGCATTCGCTCTTTTTCACGATCTTCTTTCTTCTTTGCCCACCACATCCAGCAGATTTGTACCTGTCTGGTGTCACGTTTGCATCTACAGTGTCCAGAGCCTTGGTAAGAGTCAAGTTGTTGTTAATCCATGACGACTGTTAATGACTTCTGCTGTGCTGCCAGGCTTTTGCCAGCTTCATCGCTAACGCTAGTCATGGCTGGCCAGAAGCTTGAGCTAGCAAGCTAATTTAGCCACTCCTCTCAAGTAGTACTAGTCACAGACCCAGCAACATTTTAACCGCACTAGAAGGAGCCTGTTTTCATGGCATAGTTCCTAATGGATAAAATATAATTCAAACATTCATATTATTTACTTTATGTTTCAGCATTGACCAAAATGTTTAATTGTCTGCTTTACGTTAGCACGTTGTATAGGTTGCAGCAATGCTAGCCCATAAAACTGCTTCTGGTGCTGCTCTGTCGGCTAATGTTAGCCAGCTAGCTAATTCAGCTGACCTGTCAAGTTGTGCATTTGGTGTCAAACTCTAACATACACAAAATAGGTAATTGCCATAGAAATGCCATATCGTGCATCAAGGAGTTCACCACATGCTTTTCTTTTCATGACACATTTGACCAAACTAAATTTTATACAAAGAGTACAAACTGGAATATAATGTAGGCTAAATATTGAATACTGACATATGCATATTGCAAGGTCTGCACAGATCTATGGTTGTTACCTAAACAGAGCAATGTTGTGGGTTTTGGCTATAATGTCTGTTCTGCCTCCTATTTGGTTTGGCATTATGTTTTCCATATTTAGAGGTGGTTTGGTATAGTGTGTCTCACTAATGAAATGAAAGGTTATGCATGACAGTGAAATGACAGCCAAGCCTGCAAGACTACAGAAGAGCTGCCATTCAACAAGAATCCTAACATCCCTGTGAAGATCAGGGTTAGTTTTGTAATACAGGCTTCTGCTTGTAAAACCAGGTCATCTTGGTATTCTGACTTATTTTTATGTACGGCTATAATATGTAGACCTAGAATGTCAACACCAGGGCAGAACCAGGGCAGGCAGGCGTAGTGGGTGGTACATCCCATAATTCATTACGTATTACCCGCCAACTAGATTTTAGAACAGAATAATACCTCCAGTTGATTACCTGCCACAGTGGGTGATATGGCCTTACCTGACACATGTATCAGTATTTGGCGGCTGGGTGCTGCTTATTTCTCACTCTGCCTGTAGATGGGTGACTACTTCTTAAATACTCAGGAATATATGAATATGAGTCCTTGGAGTTGCATTCCTTCTAAGATAAGAAGGGCTGAGGGCCGTCCCATCCATAGCAACAACATAGCAAGTCCATAAGGGCTCTTGTGCAGACTTTTCAAGCCCTTCATGTGGTCTTTCTTTATCCAAGTCTGTAATTTGTGAACTGTAAAGGATTTTCTTTTGACAAGTCAAAGCCAAATTGACATGCTTAGATAGAACGTACAGCAAGTGTGTAACTTAAAAATGCTGTATTTTGTTTTTGTTTTTCTAGATATACCTACTTATCAAAGTGTAGCCTATTACGGTGGTGTATTTTACATGTAGATTTATTTGCATATCCTAATATGCTTCAAATCATTTCTCCATTCTTTTTATTTGTAATAGTCCTGAACTACAATGCAGTGCAGTGTAGTGTAGGTCTCATTGTATCTTCTGATCCTGTCTGGGGTTCAACCAGAGTTTTCTGTGTTCATAAGTTAAACTGTGAAGATGAGGCTGTAGTATATTGCTTGTCAAACATTATGGGCCAGTACTTGAACTGCTGTGGTTTCGGATTAGGTGTGAATTTGAGGCACATGTATATAAATTATGTGAAATCACAGAGTTGTGAAACAAAATGTTAGGATAAATTATTAGACTGTTTTATGAAATTTCTTGCGTGTTCCATAAGCCTGTCATGGCAATGGATTTATTGGCTGTAACTGATTTAGTCCTCATACCAACACCTATAGAGGGAATTCCTCTGCATACCAGCCTCTTGGGCTCCAGGACGCCCTGTCTTTATGGCATAATGGCTTGTGCATTCCCCAAGACTGTGGGCTAACCTATTATAAACAATCAGTACACTCTCAGTGTAACAAGATGTCTAACCAAGTCGAAAAATTTAAAAAGTTAAGAAATGCAGCTGAAGTTGAACTTGACTAAATTTGGTCCTGGGCTATCTGTAATGGGCTACAGGAAAGCCTAACATTTTAGGCCTAAGTAACAAACCATTTGACAAATATGCTTTTGAAGTATTACCATTCAAATATAAACAAAACTAAAAAGTAAGTTGTCCTAATTCATACAAAGCAATCATCCATACTCCAGAGTGTAATTTACAGCAGGCTGTGTGGTGTGCTTAATCAAGTCATTGGCTACTTCTCTGAATATATATCTTGCATCTGTTAAGACACCAAAGAAAAATTGTGAAAAGGGTAAATGATTGCACTGTTGTTGTTGCTGTCCCCCCTCCCAGGCTTTAAAAGGGATTACTGCGGGGCCGGAGAGAGTGGTTAACCAGGGATAGTGCTTATTGGATTGGATTACTGTGTAGTGGTGAGGAACTCCACAAGTAGCGAGCAGAGCGCCAGATCCTCTATGAGAAGGCTCAGGGAAGGCGGTGTTACCTTCCAGACAGACCGCCCTGTAATTCCCTAACCACTGATTAACTCTATCAAGACACAGGAAAACAAAGAACCTGATACTGGCTCATCTCCCCTCAATTTGTGTGTGTGTGTGTCCAGATTTCCTCTCCAACTTGTGTGGCAGCCAGTGATCACCCAAACTAATGAGGATCGGCTGACTGAGTTAAAACTGAGTTCCTTTTTTCACATTTGACAAGGTAAGGTATTTAAGTACTACTCACTATTCGTGTGACTGAGAAAATGCAATTTTTTTGTTGTTTCCTCTTTCTCAAGTGGCAATTTTTGCCTGTTTGCAGTTATCAGTAAAGAAAGTAAGGGATAAAAAAACAAAACACTAGTTGTTAATATAGATTCCACTAGCGATTACTGTTAGATGCTGACTGTTCATGTAGTTACATTGAGGTGAGTGTGCTGGAAGATTACAATGTTGTACCAAATTGAAATTTTGCTGTAAAGCAATATTCCACTTAGTTTTAACATGGGGGTTATTCGGCACTTGACCGCCATGAAAACCAGAATATAAACTAATCACCAAGAGCAGATGCAGCTGGGATGGGTTTGTAGCGTTTGCATGAGGCCATGAAAATAGCCTGAAAACTGCTGAAAACACCTTTGTGAACAGATTCAACAACACATCCCGCTTTTAAGACAATAAAGCAGTAACTGGTCCATCCTCATTTTGCATTTCTATTCTTGGTTTACACTAAAATTAGTATTTAAAAATGTAAGTAGATCCGGTCTCCCAAACAGGAACTATCTCTCCTAAATGGTATCCTTCCACTATGTTCTCTTTTATCAATAAAAATGCTGTATGGTGAGATTATGTTCTAAAACGCCGGACCAAAGGTCCATTGAAAATCACAGTAGTGGGATCTGTTGTCGAATATGTTCACGAATGTGTTAAATGTCAGTTTTCAGGTTTTTTCGTGGCCTCATTTAAATGAATGCGAAGTAAAAGTCTGAACGCTACAAACTTGTCACCGCTGCATCCGATCTTGGTGAGTAGTTTATATTCTGGTTTTCATGGCGGTCAAGTGACGAATAACCCCCATTTTAAAACTTAGTGGAATATTGCTTTAAAATAAACTAATGTCTATAGTAAAAGCTAAAGGTAAAATCCACCCTTGGACACTCTTACACTGTTATACTGTATATCATCAGTCTATGAAGTTCAGTGCATCCCAGGAATTATTTTGTGACAAAGTGTTGTAATTTACTTTTTTGGTGTGCCCACTTTCCCTCAGCCTGCCTCGTCTACTTCTACCTCAGTTAGTGATTTCCTGCATTTCTCAGAATTACTTTTGACAACCCCCAGAGAACAGCCTGAACTTGTTCCATTCAGCTGTGGGTTGTACATGTAGGTAGAAAGAGCAATAGCAATAGTCATAGCGGAGCGAGAGTTTTTCCAGTTGAGATTCGCACCCCTTTCTCAAAACACAACATGTCTTGTGGCTGCATTGTATTCTGGTCCATTGAGGCTACTGTCAGTGGATAAATCAGTATCTCTTCTATGATGGATTTCTCCCTGTATGATTGTTGAACATCAGTGCTAAATGGCGGCTCTAGAAAGAAGCCCTCGCTCTTTGATTCTGAGCGACTGACACCAAAACCTGATGTTTACCGTTGATGTTTTAGATCACTGAAAATGTTTCTATAAAACTTCATTGTAGCTGCGCTGGAAACATCTCAACTTGGCGTCACGTCATCTCCAGAAATGCATGGTACACCACCAATAGCAGTTTTCTTAACAGTGTTAAATTGTTTTAGGGTGGAGTTTTCCTTTAACTTAGTTTCTGGTGTAATCACACATCCCTGAGTCTACATGCCATGGGTAAAATTAAGAAACTTATTGATCTTCTCAAATGAAAGCCAAAGCTGCTCATTGGTCATACTGTTTATAAAAATTAAAGTTGTGTTTTATTTGTTAATAATTGGCCATCACGCTATCACTGATATATCATTGGGGAAATCCTGTGCATAGTATCTCTTAGACCTACCTCGCTTATGGTCACACCCCAGACCAAAAGTGATTGCTACTTATCATAGATAGACTAATTTCAAGGGCTCACTATGTTGTAAATGCAATGGTATTCTAATGTAGGTTAGTAATGGACAAGTACTAGAAAGAAAGATATGGCTAGCCTGCTAACAACCAACTCCAAACAATGTCGCCACAGGTTCTCATGTCATTTGTGGTGGGGTAAGATAGTGAAAAAAAGGCTGTGTACATGCATCACAAAAAATGCTGTTGATGTTTGTGTCAGTTTGGGAAATCTATTTGTGGTGGGCCTGTCAGATGTTGCGGTTGGCCGCCACAACAAATAAATGTATGTGTGGGAAACACTGCTGAATATTTAACATGTTGCGCTATTGTGTGCAACACCTATTCACTGTAGAGGTGACATTTTAAATCCCTTCAGAGTATGACACTTGAAGTGCCACTTTACCCACATATGACCAACACATTGGTTTCTGAACATAATACAAACTTTATTTGTATGGCATATTTCAAAAGCAAACCTACCAAGAGACAGAACACCAACAGACAGAAAAGTAAATATATGTAAATACATTAAAAACAATCAATGACACAGGACATGAAAAATAACTAGAGATGCATAAATGCATTGAAAAGAATGCCAATGAATATAGATTAACAATAATAGCAGCAAAAATAACAATAGAAAAAATGATTACTTAAACAATTACATAAAGGAAAATCTGTAAACATGAGCTAAGAGACTGAGGATTAGAGGGAGTGCTCTTGATTCATATGAGGTTAAAAGGATGATGATATAGTCTGTGGCACTTTTCTCATGCGAAGTACAAAGTGCTTCACAGAATGAAAACAAACACACATACACATATAAGACTTATACTGGGAAAGTTACAAAAAGCAGCTGGATGGAAAACGAAACAACAAATTGAGTTTGCAGTTGGCTCTTAAAAGCAGATTTTTCCAAAGTTTAGGGGCCCTTTATACTCTATCACCTTTAGTCTTTAATCTGGCCTTTAGAACAGTCAAAAGAGTTTTGTCTGCCGATCTAAAACAACACTTCAGCGCATAAGGAGATAACAGCTCTGAAATATATGCTGGAGCAAGGCCATACAGGGACTTACAGTAGTCAGTGTGAGGTGAGGTGAGGTGAAGGCATGGATCACTTTTCTCCAGGTCAGTTGTGGAAAGAAATTATCTAATTTTAGAGAAATTTGTCAATTGATAGAGGCAAGACTGAACAACCGTTTGTAATTACTAAAGTCTCAAAATCACCTCTAAAACAGACCGGCAGCCAGTGTAAACAGGCTAAAACTGAGGTGATGGGATCAAGTTTCCTGGTTGAGGTTAAAAGTCTCCCTGCTGCATTTTGAACAAGTTGGAGGCGATGGATCGATTTCTGACTGAGGCGTGTGCACATGGGGTTGTAATAATCAAAACTAGAGGAAATAAAAACATAGATAATTTTTCTGGGTCTGACACTGAAACAAAAGTCTTCATTTTGGCTGTTAATTGAAGAAAGCAGGGCAGGACACACTTATTAGCTTGTGTGTCTAAATTTAGTGTAGGGTTAAAGACAAAGCCAAGGTTCCTAACTGTACATTTGAAGTTAGCAACAGAGGACCAAGGTCGCTTTCACTCTGAGCTCTTGCAGGGTGGGAGCCAAACAGGAAAGAAAATACACTTGGTTGCCGTTTATCAGGAGAGTTTACAGACATCTAACATTTGATATCAGAAAAACAATTTAGAAGACTGTCTAAACTGGCTCTATAATGCTGTCAAACTGATCGGTGTGTCTTTGGAGTTTAAGGCAATTCCAGATAGAAAAGAATGAATCAACAATGAAGCGGTTGATTCCATGTAACCATTCATATAAAGTGAAATACACAGTACTGGATAAAGGTATGACTAGAGACATCTGATTTGAAATTCAGGTCAATCAATGTATTATTGTGTATATATTTTTTTAAATGTCAAGCAATTCATATTTCCAACTAAATTATCTATTTTTCATTGAAATAGGCCTACATGCCTGAACCTATTCACCTTACCTCCTCTCAGCAGGAATCTGCACTTCTTGCTACTATATTGTTTGTCTTTGGCAAGGAAGAGCTGACTTAGACTCCTGATATACTTGATTCTCTAGCCTACAGTATAGAGAGCTTTTGGCGGGTTGATCACTGCTCATGCACAAACAAAATCTCATTTTGAAAGTGAAAGTGAAGAGTACATGGATGTTACACAACAGTGGATTTGCACATGTAAAATGTTTTGGAACTCCTTATAGGAATAGGTCTAGTTCAGACATATCCCATTCATTAGGCTACTATATGAGTCTACTGTAGACATTCTGTCCCATAAGCAATAACATGAGCTATATAATACATTTGGATTGACAATGGGTCAGAAGCACTGATCCAACTTCCATAAAGACTAAATCAACTGAGCTGTAAATATTTTTCTAGTGTATCCTGATGTGCGAGGATTGACAAAAATAAATGCCCACAGACAGAACATACTTACTACACTTGCAATGGTATTACACAACCACTAATTGGAAGTCTACTCAGTAAATATGAAAATTTGTTTGGTGTAATGCACATCCATCCAAAGGCCTTAAGACATGGCAAACAACTTTTTTTTTAGCTGATTGTAAAATAGTCTGAAAATGTGAGGCTTGAGTTTTTAGGCCTGTAGAGTTATAACTGTGTACTCACGGCTGATGAGAATAACCTAGATTTTTTATTTTGAATGATTCTCGGTGTGGAAATATGCACGTGGAAAGTGAGTGATCAAGTATCATCTCAATATCTGTGATTGTTCAGAATACATAAGCATGGGGCAGCCGACACTCTCCCACTCTGCCACAGCAACACTGCTCTTTTAGTAAGCTTACACTGACACAGTCAGTCCCTTTTTAGCAAGGCCGTAATTATATATTGGGGGGGACACATGCTCAAAATGTCCCCCCCAATATATTGATATAAAAAACATAAATATATATTTTTTTTTGCTATGCTACGACAGGCAACCACGCACCGCCGTCCGAAATAATCATTAGCAAATGTAATCATAATCATAACTAAACTTAAGAAATTGCCATTGTTATTACTACCGGTTCTAGTATTCCTGCAGTTCTGCGTGTGGTTTGTCCAAGTGGTGTTGCCGTACCCCAGCAGAAGCCGGTGCACGACTGCTGTGGGTAGGTACAATCAATGTCATTTTAGCTGTACTTGCTTATGATAAATAGAATTTTTAGTGTTTGTTTGATTAAAGTGCAAGCAGTTTTATTACAGTCAGCTTTAAATGTCATCATGAGCAAGAGGAAGGGTGGCAGTGACATTCGTCAGTTTTTTGGGCAGCCTCAGAAAAGAAGAAAAGTAAGTTGAGAGCAGTGAGAAAATGAGTACCAGTCAGATGATAGAAGTATACAGTAGTACAAGAGATGAATCAATGTTTCTTGATATAATAATCATTGCCATTCAGATCAGAAATGGTTAGTAATCCATTCCTGAACATCATGGCAAGAAACACCACTTGTTTACTGATCATATTTCTTTCATGTTCACTCTGGTGCGTTCAGAGTAAAGAGAGAGAGGGAGAGAGAGAGCATGAGGATGCCGACAGGGCAGGGAGAGAGAGGGAGAGATGACTGGAGAGCAGAGAAGAGGAGAGACCTGGAGAGGAGAGGAGAGCCGAGGAAAGGAGAGGAGAGGAGAAGAGATGACTGGAGAGCAGAGGAGAGGAGGAGAGACCTGGAGAGGAGAAGACAGCAGAGGAAAGGAGAGGAGAGGAGAAGAGATGACTGGAGAGCAGAGGAGAGGAGGAGAGACCTGGAGAGGAGAGGAGAAGACAGCAGAGGAGAAGAGATGACTGGAGAGCAGGGGAGAGGAAAAGAGATGACTGGAGAGGAGAGGAGAATATAGGACCAGAGGAGAGGAGAGAGGGCTGGAGAGGAGAAAATAGGACGAGAGGAGAAAATGAGAGCAGAGCAGAGCAAACACCCCTGCTGCCCACCCAAGTTTACTTGTAAATATGTAAATAAAAACAACAATTTGCTCAACCTTGGCCACAATATCTGGACTTGTCTTCATATAACAATGCATAGATTTCTGTTTATATGATTATGGTTATGGTTGTACTTTATTAATCCCTAATCTCTGCCATTACATTCAATGAAACAAGAAAAGGTAAAAAAAGAAAAAACAGAGCAATGTAATACAATACACTATTAGACATTATTGTAAAAAATTAAAAATAAATAAAAAGTTCATCCCATGTGTTAGTGAATTTTTAAATATTTTAGAATGGCAGGAAACGAGTTTTCAAATTTTGAATTTTTTCTGGGGGTCCCCCGAGATCCCCCGGCAGATTTGGTCCCCCGCCCCCCCAATGTTGACTCCATGGCTACGGCCTTGCTTTTTAGTGCTGTGGTCATCAAGAGGCAAAATCACATCAGTCCAAAGGAGTGAGAGACCCTTCACTCCAGAAGACCCCCAAATCAAGTCTTTATTTACTGAGCAGGATCTAATTAATAAAGGGAAGTACAAGTTCTATTACAGTGAAAATTTAATTTAAACTACCAAGTTTCGCATGTTGGCTGCGAATTTTCACACAACTCTCACAATTATCTTCTTCTTGTTTTTTTTTTTTTTTTTTTTTACATTACATAACATCAACGTAATTCCGAGTTCAAGGGCTGCTAGTTATGTATAACGCTATAACTTACCTATCATAACACAACACACACCTACTCCTACATTTTATAATACAGCACATTGTTTGTATACGCAGTGTTTCTATGTACAGTATGTATATATTATAAGCTATGTTTGCTAACGTCAACCAGCAAGCCAAGTAGCCAAACATAACTGTATAGAAGAGATGAAAGCAGCTAATCAACTAGGCAGCCAGAGAGCTGAGATCACCTTCAAATAAACTGACAATTAATTCGATATACTGTAAGTCATGTACAGTGTCTGTACTTGTTGCCTGTCAGGTGGCCACACATCGAGATGGGGTTTTTTTGTTTATGAAGGGGGGGGGGGGGGGGGGCGGACGGTGAAACAACATGCGTTTGCCCGTGTCAATCAATGAAGAAGTCGTCCTATCCCGAGCGCGACCAACGGCTGACTCCTGTTTTGTTACATTGTAGCGGAAAGAATGTCGGAAAGGGCCGAGGATGACGTCAGGGGGGAGCAGCGCCGAGCGGCCAGGCAGCAGCTGAAGCAGCAGCAGATCCAGCGGGGAGAAGGCTCCACAGCAATGGCGACTGTTGCGGAGCGGAGATCCCTGCCTAGTCCAGAAATAATGCTGGGACAGCCTTGGAGCAACTGGGTCGACGCCGCCAAACTCCACGGCAACGACGGTGAGTGCCCCAGCGTCCCGAATGTGCGTGTAGAAGCGAGGTATAGCGCGACAGTTGCCAGTCTTTTTTTGGCCGATTGCATGCAGTTTTTGGGGGAATATGAAGAAACGCTACTGGTAGCAACAGCACGGGCAGGCAAGCAAGTGCAACTATTTATTTGTCTGTGTGTGTCGGATCGCCTCATTTTCAGGTGCTGAATCGGAGGAAAGTTTCAAAGACTTCGGGAAAAATCGAGAAGCCATGCGTTTGTGCAGAGAAGGTGAGTGTTTTTTTTCTTTCTGGCCAAAGGTGTATTTTGGTTCTGGGGGGGTTTGCACACACACACACACACCGGATTCACACACTTCACATGCGTCGGTCGGCCAGAATCTAAGCTCACTGTAAATCCAGCGCATCCTGAATTGACTTGACAAGGGGACACAATCAATGAAACATTTGTCTATTATTAATTTGTTAGTTGACATTTTCATCTATCACTAAAACAACTTCACGAGTAACAGCAACTTAGACTTGCTCTAGTTGAGTGTAGGCCCAAATGTAGTAATAACATTGTCATACTCTGTTTGCAGTATGCATTTA
This sequence comes from Centroberyx gerrardi, assembly GCF_048128805.1. Classification (NCBI taxonomy): domain Eukaryota; kingdom Metazoa; phylum Chordata; class Actinopteri; order Beryciformes; family Berycidae; genus Centroberyx; species Centroberyx gerrardi. Next base: position 26,734,789 of record NC_136001.1, on the reverse strand, counting down.
ATGGTGTTTTATGTGATTGGCCTTCTGTTTAGTTCCAATTTTAAGGTGTTGTTGACAGCATCCTCATTTCTACCATTTTAAATATGAAACCTCTTCCACCATATTCCATGCGTCTCCCCCTACCTTAGAGAACATCAAGGGTTTGTGTTACCTTTAGAAGGTAATTGATGTTGGAAATATTACTAGGGAAATGCAGATTGTGATTTTAAGTCTTCATCGTAGCTCTCCTAGAATGAGATGAGGTCAAGTTATGGCATTTCCAGTTCTCACATTCCTTCCCTGCTGCTTGAGCATAAAATATCCTCAACAGTGACGTTTTTCAACAGATATTTATAAAAAAACATAATCTAAACACAAAATGAACAACAAAAACAAACAACTGCAGCTAAAAAGGTAAAATGTTCAAAGTTAAGATAACCTTTTGAACGTCTATTACCTATTTGCTAACCAGCGTGCCTGTGTGCACATGTATGTTTTGCACTCCACTTTCAATCATGTAGGCTTCATCATGTAACTCAAATTTAAACACTGTAGAAATTCTGCCATCACTGAGGAAGAGGAAAACTAGCCGGCATGTATTGGTAACAATGTGACAGATCTATTATTGCCCTGCTCCTAGCTATGATGTAATAGCATGTTAAATGTGTGGATTATTCCAGCCTTTTTTCCCCCTTAAAGTTAAAACAGAAGTTAGGTCCAGCTACTGGTGTTTTGAAGATCATTATTTATTCATGCTGTAGTGGACAGTAACGGGAAGCGGGACAGTCATGATGGAATAAAGAGGACATCATGCGACATAGGTGATAAGCTGAATCCCAACCCACAATGTCAGAGCCACATAGCACTCAGCTTCTGAGCCGAGGAAAGGAAGCTCCAGAGTAGTTTATACTGCATTTCTTATTTTTGGAAATGCCTCACTGATGTATTCTTACCTTACCCAGTACAGACTTAGATTTAGAATGTGCTTCCTCACAAAGCTAAGCTGTTATAACAACGAAACAGCGTCTTGTTTGATGACCAGTCAACAATCTTGCTCTGATTTTCAGGCTCATAGGGCCTACCAAGCTCTAAGGTTGACATGAGAGCAAAGTGATTGACAGTCAACATCAGATACAGGAAGAGTTGACGACAATCCAGTTCACTACACACAGGATTAGATGAATGAATGAATGATGAATGAATTCTGCTACTACACTTCAACAGTGAATGAAGTTTGAAGCCTAGATGGTGTAATGTACAAGCACACGCAGTCAGCAGGGAGGCATCTTTAAAAGTGGATGTCCACAAGGGTAGTACATTTAAATTTTACATTTTAGGAATTTAGCTAACACTCTTATCCAGAGCGACTTGCAGTCAGTTAGCAGGGAGGGGTTCAATGTCTTGCTCAAGGACTGAGGACTGAAAGGACCCAACATTTTATTCTCCAACCTATGTGCTGTTCTACAGTCTGACACTGATCAAGCGAAGGCTTTAGTTTCCATGTGGCTCATCTTCAAACACTCAACAGCAAAACTGTAATTATTATGTACATAGCCAACAACAAAGTGAGTATAAGTGTTTCAGCATTTGATAGGTCTCTCACAGTTGAGAAGCTCTTAATTGTTGACTACATAAAATTTAAAAATACTCCTGCAATTCCCCATAGATGTGTGGATTGGAAATATTTCTTTGTTTGTTTCCCATTCAACCTGTCCGATAACGCATTTGAAGAATTGGGTATCAGTCAGAAGTTTAATCCAACTGAGGAGTAACAATAAAGCAAGCAGAAGGGATTCAAAGGAACACATTAGGCACATTTTGCTCAGGTCACATGATCTTGGCCCACACCTGTGATGTCATCAGTGTGTGTCCAGCTTTAGTTCTTACAATTTTTTCTCTTTCCACGTGCTGCTGTAAAGGAAAGGGTTACACTGCAGGCACTTATCTAGCGTAGCATTTGCATTGGCCAACAATGTGGCCTGTGTGCATACCGCGAGACCATTGCACAATTTCAGTAGCAAATAATTGGTGTCCTAGAGGTTCTCAATGACAAGAACAAAGACCTTTCATATTTGCGTACTTGTGGCTGTTATAGCATGGAACAGAACAGAAAATTAGTAAAATAGTGTGATATTCAACATGTAAGACTTCATTTTTCCTTTGTACTAACAAGTAAATAATTAGTTTACTTGGGTGAGAAATGTTGTCAGTGTGAAATATACTGGTAGGCTACATACACTATTTCCCTACATTGAGGTGGTGACTGACCTAAATAGATGTTGTCATGCTGAGGAAATGCTGTTTTAAAACGGCCAGGATTATTGTTTTGCTAGGTCAAGAAGAGGAAGACAGAGAGACAGATCGGTCACTTTAAATTCAAGGCTATTACATCACTCGACGTACAACTGGCTCTAAACATCTCTCTCTCTCTATCGCATAGCAGCTTCTCTCTATGACTGTCGTCTGTGTCACTGCGTTGATCAACTCATGTGTGGTACTCGTGGCAGGAGCATGTGTTCATAGCACAGTCATTCAGTCTGTGAGTATGTGTGAGTGAGTGTGTAGTGGGGGTATTACAAGTGGATGACAACAACTCTGCCATGACTCACCACCAGATACCTCCCTTGGTGTAACTGCACACGTATGACGCAGACATGCACCACCCTCAGAACTCGATGTAAAAAATGAGATTAGTGACTGATGAATTCACTCCTTGGGATCTGTCTCGCTTTTTTATTTTACAATTCCATGAGTCAAAGTCAGAAAAGCTGGGAAATGTAGTGCCAATGTCAGCCGCAGGTCAGATTCTGCTGGCCTGTGTGTGTGTGTGTGTGTGTGTGTGTGTGTGTGTGTGTGTGTGTGTGTGTGTGTACAGCCAGCCTGTGTGCTGCTGAGAGGCAGACGGAGCTGCTACCACTCCACCTAGATCATTCATCACTGCCATGGATGAGGACACTGAAATTAACTGGACTCTCATTCTCTTATTCTGTCTCATGCTCACAGGCTCTCTTTCTCCTTCTCCTCTAGCACAGGTCCTCTGCTCCGCTCTCGCTAAGGCCTGGGCCTGCGTCTTTGCTCTGTTTCTCTCCTCCTTTCTCTCAGTTCTCTCTATCTTGCTTATGTCTTGGCTTGCACCGTTCTTGTTCTCTGTATCTTTCTCCACCACACTGACTTCCTCTCTCCCTCTATCCTTTTCATCTCCTCCTCACACAAGAAGAAAATGGAGAATGAGAATGGGGCTGACACAATGGCGTTCCACCACTTTTCAAGTCAGGCCATTTCAGCGGTACAGTCAGTGCCAGTGCACTGAATGTAGAGTGGCGCGGCGATCCGGCCAGGCTGCTTTTTTAGTTGAGCAACCCGTTAGGAGAACGCTCCACAGTGAACAACACCAGCAGTTTGGGAATGAGTTCCGTTTGACCTTGCTATTGATCTTGCCAGGAAATGCGTTGGCCTGTTTGACTCCACTGTTCTTAGCCCATTTCAGTGAAGGATTTGGGAGAAGGCTGAGTTTAAATTGAGGGCACTTAAGAAGTTATTAAATTAGCAAATATGTTTGCCTCTCATTATGATTTGGGTTTGCTGGTGGTAGAGGAGAAGGGGTCATAGAGCGAATGAAATGAAAACAGACAAGTAGAACCACAAGTTGCCCAGAACTTTGAGGCCGGCTTCCAACCGCTGCTTTAATGGCATAAGCTTATGGCTTATGCGACTGGCAAGCAGTGAATGTTACCCTCCACATCACGTTTCCACACTTGTTCTCTTTTGCAGAGCAGTCAAACCCTCAGCTTTGCACATCAGCAGTGTGCTTTCCCACTCATGTTCTATATAATTTACATGCCTTTGTCCATTAAGTGAAGGCGTTTGCCTTTCTCTGTGGCAGACCCCAATAGCGGTGAAAATAAGTCTTTTTAGTCCGTGGCTGTTGAAGGAAACACTTAGCAGAGTGGCTTCAGACACTTGACACACATTAAGTAGCATCAGGCTTGTCAATTCATCCACACAAGACTGCTGATGACCTCCCAGAGAGAGAACCCGCCAGGTAGGCCCTTTCATATGGGCTTTGGCTAATGGCCCTCATCCCCTCCAGACTCCACCAGTGATGTTTGGAGGACCCTTGACGGCCCTGGCGGAGTATGTATTGGAGAGGAACTCCACTTCTCTCCTCTTGTCTCCTCTCCTCCACTCATCTCATCACAACGCCCCAGGCAATCTCTTAATTAGCCTCCTTAATTAGGTGGTTGCTGGTTCTCTGCGCCAGGGTAAATTTTGATCACATTCTGGTGAGGAGCCGCACTACCCTCTGATTTGCCTTGAAGATGTTTTTGGAAAGTAAGGTTTGGTTCATGCTTTTTGGATGGCTTGGCGTGCGGGAGCCGCAGACCTGCCGTACGTGTACCTTGGCATTCATGCTTATCGCACTTCTCATGACGACCGCACGCCTGAAAACTCCATTCAGCTCTCCACACACCCAAAAATGAAAAAGAACCCCACCAGAATCGGCTAGTAGTTCCGTTTTTTCTTTGTTCAACCAATCCTGGATGGCGGTGATGCAGCGGTGCCTGTGTTGTTTCAAATTTCAGTCGTTTTGGCTGCAATTACATCATTTTGACCATGCGCGTTCCGCTGTGTCTGTTTCTGCGTGAAGCATGTACTAGCTTTAAGGGAGGGGGTTTCAGAGAAGGGTCCTGACTCATATGTACATGACCAACATAGCTGGATCAGGAGTATACTAATGTAGTGAATTTTGAGCTTTTTGCATATTGCAGTGCAACTTTCACAACTTTATAGTTGGTGAACAGTACCAATACCTGTCACTACGTCTCAGTTATTTTTTTTTTCTTTCCTTTGCATTGTCTAATAATCACACATCTCAGATGTAGTGGACAAATCTTAAAGAACCAAATCTGAGAGTGAAAGGGACTTATGCGGCATCTTCCTCAATGTGAGCTCCTATTTTTATTTGAAATCACAAATCATCCACACTTTCTGCTACAGCCGTGTGTGTGGTGTGTGTGAGTGGGAGAGATAGAAATTCATTCTGCGACAGCAGGTAACCTTTGGATTGCTGGTATGGCCCTTTCCTTGTTCTTATCACTAGTTCATGTTCTCTACTCTGAAAAGGTACTAGTACCTCGGAGTGATCTGTATTTGCATGTGCAGACTTGGCTTGTCAGGTTACCTTGAGTGAACATTTCTGTTGTTTTTAATGTTCTTATGGATTAGATATTGACTTGTATGTGCTGCACAATGGTGTCTGAATTGTATGACCAAAGTACAACACCAAATTTTCTGCTTGTGTCGTTTCCGTTCTGTTCTGCTCTGTTCTCTTCCAATACTCACAACAAAGCATGCTAAGAAAAAAATGATTATGCTATTACATTGGAATAATTAATTTTGTGCACCATAGCTTGAGCTATCACACTATTTTATGACGTTGTTGATAATAATAATAAGAATAATAAGCTTTATTTATTTAGCACTTATCTGAAAGCAGACTTTATAAAGTGCTTTACAAGAAAACAGACACAAGAAAAGGAACATACATAATGGAGGAGTTAAAATGAGAAGCTTAGGTAATAGAAAAAAATATTAAAAGAAAGATAAACACATTGAAGAAATTAGCTAAAACAAACATAATAACACAACGTTAAAAGCAAGCAGGGTCAAAAGCAATTACATAAAGGCAAGTCTATGAAAGTGCGTTTTAAGAAGAGATTTAAAAGACGATAATGGATGATGATATTTCAGTGCAGATATGAAGTCTGCTCCCGACTGGGGCACCAGGTGAACGCAGGTCTGGTTTATTTGCCTCTCCCTGACTTCTCCCCTTTCTGGTTTATTCTTCCCTTGTGTACAGACATGCCCATATTTGGCCAGTGTCCTGCGCAGGACGACTTCTACCTGGTGATGTGCAGCCACTGCAGTCAGGTAGTCAAGCCCCAGGCCTTCCAAGCACACTATGGTAAGTCTCACACACACATGCATACATGCATATGCATGGCTTAAAGCATGCATATACTCAGAGCCATCATTCATGCAAACACTGTCCCAGAGAGCTGATGCAGAGTTCAGTTTAATAGTTTTTGAATTTTATAGCTAACCTGAGGGGAGGGCTGGGGTATGCGGACAGTAGAGACGGTAGATCAGTCAAGTGGGATGATACCGTACAGTTTCCAGCACCTCTGGGAACCTTACAAGAAACCTGCTCACCGCTGAGTGGGTTGGTGGTGATATTTCACACATTAACGCACTCTGGGGTATTACACCGTCCCTCCCTCTTCCTATTTCCCCACCACTTTTCCTTCTCAGCACAGTAACCTGAGAGTGGAATAGCGCAGCCTTTGATTTTTTTAAATTTCTTTTTTTTTTTCAACCCCCACCCCCAGCCTCAGTTGTGTGCGTGTGTGTTTACAATTCCCCTGTTAATATTTGATGTACTTCTCCAAGTCTCCTAGTAATGTACTGTTTTACCACGTAAAGCTCAGATCGGATTTCTGGTTTCGTTAATACTTGGGGGATGTGTGTGTGTGCGCACGTGGGTCTCCCTTCTCAGGCTGCGTGGGCAGTTAAACTGGCGTGTTTCACCAGAGTGCTGAGGAGAATTGATGAATTATAGATCTGTGAATCAAGGGATTACTTCACCACGGATCTCGTTAAAATGTGACTGCAAACTCACTCAGACTCTCAAACGCCAATTCAACACTGAAAGCAATTAGCTGTCTGTTCTCTCCCCAGCTCATTTCCTTGAGATGATAGCGGGGTAGCAGGTTAGATACAGTGACACTTGTGACACTAATGCCCTGTCATGTACGCCGGTTTGTTTTCAGTTAGATTTGTTTGGAGTCTTTATGGATCAACAATTTCAGCACAGATGAATTGTTGAATTGTCGGTTCATGTGACCGTGATTCTGACAGGATTCTGACATCTTTGACCCTAGTTGGGATCAAGTTTGGTCCCATCCTGACTTCTCTCAATATTTGAATTCAGAAAGGACTCGATTATTATTACCTATATCATGGATTTGTTTTTCTCTAAATGTAGGTTAAGTTTAATTTATTGAGTGCACTTCATGAGGTGTGACAGCAATACCAGTTCTCAAGGTCAGCCACAAGAGGGAGGTATAACAGCACATGGCTCCCAAAGGAACCGTCGTTGCTACTGTGTCAACAACACTAAGAGAGGACTCCTCTCACTCTGCTAAAGGATATTAGTTTGATACAAGCTTAACTAGACAAGCCTATAGTTCTCCACCAGATTACGTTTACATACTTGCGTGGTCCTTTCGCATGAGAAGTGGATATACATCATAGGGTTTTTAAGAGCCTATCAAGTGGAACAATACTGGCAGCATAACAGTAGGTGGCCGTGGTATATCTGCAGTAAGGTGTTTTTCTGATGCAGACCATTTACAATCCTATCCATGGAGTACAGGCACCCAAAGCAGTTGGCTCAGCCATTTGGCAGTGATTTCAAGCTGAAGTTCATAGCCAATTGTTACTCTCAATCAATGCATAAGTTGGAAATTATTGGATGGGTTATTGGATAAGTTGGATACATTATATTACATGTACGCGCTCTTGTTAATATGCTAATATACCCCTTCACCACTCACCGCTCTTTTATGCTATATGCTACTGAGTTATTGTATAGATTAAATTGTACAATCTGCTGAATTAATAGTGAATTGTAATGTAATCCATGTGGGAGTTGCAAGCACCAGAGATGAAACGGGCTACAGTGTGAGTGGAATCGGAGAAGCCATGCTACAATATGTAGCCAAGCACAGTAGGAGCGCTCTATGTGCTGTGATTTTCCTCCCCTCTCTCTCTGATGTCACTATGGGAAGACCCCATGCAGCGTTAACACAGGGCAAGGCACCGATCTCAGCACCATCGAGATGGTCTCCATATGATTTCAGTGTGTTGCTTTAAGCCCATCTGTCTGCCGTTAGGTGTTTGTGCTTCTTGGCTGAGGCTGCTCCCAGCAGGGGTGACACTCACCGTAGAACGGGAAGCTGCAAGCTCGGCTGCTGTTTTATGCATTCATTTATGAAACGGTCGAACAAAGACTTGTCTCCTCGCGGCTCTGCTCACACGTATTGCCTTGGCTGAGCATGCATACACACACACACCCACGGTTTGACGACCACACATTTTTGAATCGTGCACCTTGAATTGCCAGAGGCAGAGATGGCAGAGCATTATTAACAAACCCAAACATTAATATGTGAGGCCTAAAGCAGCAACTTATTTATTATTTTTCTAGTAAGACCAAAGTTATTATTAGTGTTATAAGATACCACACAGACCACATAGGCGAGGCCTAGTCCGTGCTGCAATTTGGAGACTGGTGCCTGTGGACATGGTTGTAAGACAGTCACATTTGCACGCTTTCATTTTTTTTTCTCTCTCTCCTTTTCTCTCTCCCTTAGCCAGGGATTCCCCTTAGCATTGAGCCAACTGTTTGACAGTGTGAAAGAGGATGTTAAGGCTCCTCCTACTCCTTCTGTCGTTTTTTTCCCCCCATACTTTTTCTTCTTTACTCTTCTTTTATCCCTCTTCCAGGGCCACTGGAGTTGGCTGTCTGCTCTCAGCATTTGGCAGTGCATTGTGGGAGTGTCACGCTGGGGCTTCCTGGTGTGAGTTTGCGTGCGGGGCGTGCTGTTGACGATGACTGGGACGGGCCGAGACAGCAGGGAAGAGAGGGAAGCGGGGCGGGAGAGAAAGAAAAGGCTTAGGGGCATTTGGCTTCTAAGGAGAGAGAGGGAAGAGAGGGAGGGAGCTGGAGCGTGTCATGAATGGGTAGGCTGAATCTAGAGAGGCCTCAGGTGTGAAGCAGTGCTCTCGAAAGCACTTTTCTCCAAGAAAAGGGAGGCCAGTGGAAGGGCTAAACAGTTTGGTGGAGAAGTGTGTGTGGGGCCGGGGGGGTGGGGAGTGGCAGCTGTGTGTGTGTTAGTAGCCCCTCCACTGTTTCAACAGCAACAAGCTTGCTTTCAGCTCACCTGCTGAGACTGAGCATTGGCCTATAGCCCAGTCCCAGCTACACCATGGAGTTAGCCCAGTATAAGGTTAGCTAACCAGGCCTGCACCTCACCATGGTATTGAGCTACCGACTCAGACGCTTTCTATCAAAACCCGTTCCCTCACAGTATGTTCATGCTCCGGAGGCTGTATCCACTTACATTCACTTTTACGTTCTCTGGTATTTTTCGCCTGCCCTCATTTTTGACATTATGCTCTTTTGTTGGTATGCCGGAGTTGAGAGAGGAGTGTTGAAAACAAGAGGGTCAAGTTAACTTCCAGTAGGCTATTTTTCCTCAGCTTTCAGTGCATCAGTGGACGCCTGAGTCCCTCTGTCTCTCTCTCTCTCTATCTATCTCTCTCTCTCTCTCCACTTATGGTCAGAGCAACAGGAGTGTCTGTCTGTCTGTCTGTGTGACCCTCCTATGACCCTGGAGGCCCAGTATCTCTGCTATGGAGCTGCTCTCTGGCTAAGATTCAAGGCTTCGGCAGAGTTAGAGTAACCGCTGAATTAAAAAAAAAACCCACAATGCTCTCAATTGAAGTTTGTGAAATTGTTGTCCTGGACTTGCATGCCTTATTTTTCTGTTTCTTGGTTTTGTTTTGTACTTTTTTCCTGCCGGAAGTGTGCCATAAGAAATGATGATCTTTGGGGCAGAACGGTAGTGCAAACTTCAGTGAAATTGTCTGGACTACGCTATTTCATTCTTGTCCATTACTTGAAATAGCTAGTGATGAGAGCTTCCTTTGAAACCCTGAAGCTTCTGTGCTTACTTATGGGTGCTCAAGCAAATGACCTGTGTTTGATGCAGCAAACCATACTGTATTTTCATTTTTTTCAAAGAGGAAAAGATATTTAGTTTTGAATGAGAGCAATTGGCCTTCACCAGCATTTGTTGCTTTCTTCTATTTTTGTCTTTACTTCCATAGTTTAGTATTGTCCCAGCCTTTTCTGGTGTCATTCTGTCTTTTATCAGTTCTCGCAGTAGCTGTTCTACTCAGAAGCTCAGACAGGAAATGAAGCTCTTGACCTGTTAGCTGGTTCTATTTCAGGCTGAGTTGACATGAATCACAAATACTTTCTACTTATTTGTTGTTGAGGTAACCTACTGTTGGAGGAAGATTTCTATGTTCCCATATATCTTGGTTTTCTCCAGACTCGTGGCCTACTTTATAGCCGTTTTTATCCATATAGTCTATTGTAGTGTTTTATCAAAGCTTTATGAAGGCTTAAATCTGATAATCTGTTAAAGTTGAATGTGTATTTCTAAACACTGGCCTGACTTTCTACTGTCTCTCCAGAGAGACGACACAGTTCAGCCAGCAAGCCAACCTCCACCTCGCCCTTCCCTCTGCCGGGCCGAAACAGGAGCAGTGGGCTTGGGGCCGGGCCAGGGTTGGGCTCGGTGTCTGGGTCTGGAGTTGCGACTGGAGGGATCCTTGGCCGATCCTCCACCGCTGGATCCAGCGTCTCCTCCTCATCCACCACCTCCTCCTCCAATTCCAAACCCCTTAAACCAGCCAAAGAGAAGCTGCCAAGCATTCAGCGAAGACCCCACTTCCCCCCCTTCAGGGTGCTGCAGCCAGACAAGATGTGAGTTTCACTGTACAAAATGTGTTAAATTGTGTTCAGCTATGCCAAAATACGGGGAGCGGCGCTGATCTATACCCAGCTTCATTATATTATGTTGAGCAATTCCTGATTGTGCCACAAACCACGCCTGGCTAAATTAATATTGTAATTACAATTATAATTATTGTAATTACAATAAACAAAATATGATCGTAATTATGATCATATTGTAATTATGATAAACAAGCCTCAGTCAAGCTGAACTGTGCTAATGCATTGCCATTTTGAATTTTGAACTCTCTCCCTCTAATAGCTCTCGTTCACATCACCTCGCATGTCATTTTTGTTCCTGAGTCAGATCCTCTCCCTCTTAATCTTATTCCCTCATCTCTCGTCTTCAGAAGTCGACTTGTGTCTGAAGTTCCCCCACTCACTATCAACCTACCATTTAAATGAGCTACTTTCACTCACTAAGTCAGCGCCTTAAAGAACTAAAGTGCAAAGTGGCGTCCTTTTTATCAAAATCGTTTTTCCACCCACTTAAAAGTGTGTTCAGGATCTGCCAGAGAAAAGGAATACATTTTGAAACCCGGTCTTTTAAAATGATGGTTATACTCAAGTCTTTGATGAATGATGTGTCACATTAGATTAATGTATTCTCCTACCGGCCCCATCCATATGTGCACATCTCTGTCTCTTGCCATAGTTTTCTGACTGGTTCATTCTTTTATGCATTCTAACTCTCTGCCGCCTCCTCCTCCTCCTCCTTGCTACCCCCCTTTGTTTCTGTAACCTTCTCTTGCAGCCTCACCCCGGCCGTCAAGGTGGAGAAGATGCATTTGAAGGTGGACCCGTCGGCAAAGCTGGCGCAGGCCCCCTCTGCCCCTGCCGCCTCCTCGTCCTCGTCCTCCTCCACATCCTCCTCTAGCACCACTGTGAGCTCCAACACTACCATGGTCACCGCCTCCTCCTCATCAGCCCTAAAGCCAGGCCTTAACTGTCCCTCCATACCAAAGCCTCCCTTACTGGCCCCTGGCCAGATTCCCAATGGCAAGGGCCACCTCTCGGTCCTCTCAGACAAGAAGCAGGACAGCAGCAGCAGTGCCAGTAGCAGACGCCACCTCTACAAGAGACTGTCAGGTCAGCTGGAGGGAGGGACGGGAGACTACTGCCGAGGGTCTTACAGTTTTGTGTTGTCAACAATTATTGTTGTCAAGTCTAATTTATTAATTCTGTTGCCATTATTACATCTGGTTTCACACACACACACACACACAGCTAGCACTCAACCTAGAAAGTTACCAGTAACCAGTAAAAGATGGGCAGCTAGTGCCACCGCCCATCTTTACAATACCAAATACATCAGACAAAAGGGTCCACCAATAATATTGGATTAATAAACATCCACCAAAAAGTAGAGTAGTTTGTCCAGTCACATTAGGCATAGTAAATTGCAGTGTGTTTTTAAATGATTCATTGTACAAATTATTAAGTTATGCTTGCAATAGTAAGGTAACAGGGTTTGCTTGTCTAAAACTCATATTTTACTTGTCTGCTGAACTCCAAGTTGTGTTAACAGGGCAACGGATTTGTCAGTGTCTGTGAATCACATAGTTTCTCTGTCTCTCTCTTCCTCCTCTCCTATGCCTTCAGAACGCGAGTTCAATCCAGATATCCACTGTGGCGTTGTGGATATGACAGCTCGAAAACCATGCACAAGATCCCTAACATGCAAGGTACCCAGTCTCTTTCTGCTTTCTGTGCCATCAGTTGGGGCTTTTAGTATCTCATTTGAGTTTGTTAATACTCAAACTCACCCATCTATGGAGATATGTATCTATATATTCATATACATATCTGAATAAAGTCAGGAATCCAAGCAGACAAACTATGCAAACACCTAATTTTGACCTTTCCCGTGTGGCACCAGACACATTCCTTAAGCCAGCGGAGGGCGGTGCCAGGGCGGAGAAAGCGCTTTGACACATTGCTGGCAGAGCACAAGAGCAGAGCCAGGGAGCGGGAGAGGGAACTCCACCCACCCCATTCCCAGCAGACCCCCCCTCTCAGGGACCCCCACCCCTCCTCCCGCCTTGCCGCTGCCCATGACCCCCACCAGGTGGCCCACGGAAACGGACCCGCCCCAGATGCCACTAAGCCTTTGCCGCTTGGCAAGCCCAAACTTCACAACTCTGGTCTTCCACGGTAAGTGTTTCTTGAGGCCCACTCTTGTATTCCCTTTATTCTTTACGGACAATAGCCTGGCCTATAGAAGCTAGCCTCTTGTTCCCAGTAGAAGTGGGGCAGATATGAGATTTGGCCTCATTATAGAACATGATCCTTAATGCAGGGGGCCATCAGAATTTGATCGCTGGACATTTTTGCAATGAATAATTCTCCCAGGGCAGCATTACCTTGCATATAGACTGTCTATGATAGGTTAGGTGTTCACTTGGGCTGAGCAGTGTAAGAGACAAGGCCTTAATCACTAAGAAATGATCACTAAGAAGTCCAGAATTCCTAACGTGGCGATTTACAAAAAACACACAGATCATTTATTCAGCACATTTTCTTTGGTTCTTTCTGCAAAAATGAATGTTTGGTGGTTTCATTAAGGTGAAAATTTCTTGACACCCTTTCTCCTTCCATCAGACTAAACAGCAGTCACGGAGGTGGGGGTACCCCCGGAGACCCCGCAGTAGTCCACGAGTCACCACACCATCCCCCAACTGCCCCCGATGGCTTTTCGCGACCCTCCAGTGATGAGGGAGAGAACGAGGAGCGGGAGGAGAACGCCGACAAACTGGACTGTCACTATTCAGGTTACCACCCTCGACCGGCAGCTGTAAGTCCACTCTTCCATCACTGGTCATTCTGATGTATGGTGATATTGATACCTGAGCACAGGAACAGACAGGAGCCAATCTGATCAGTTAGCAGATGTTTAATGATGCATCATTGGAGAGTAACATGAACAAAGTCAGTGATGTTAGCCTCTTCCTGTACTGAGAGACACCTGTGATCCATATAGTGGTCAGTTACATAGATGACAGACAGTACAGACACACCCTGAAACTAGGTCAACTTTGGTCAACTAACATGACCACAGTGTACCGTATACAATTCCTCAGTTCTTCAACTGTCCTTTTTGTCATATTGACTGTAAGATTACCTTTAGTATGTCACTTTGATGGAGTTGAACCCACCATCTTTAGGGCTGATTTCTTCACATATACAGTATATTGAGCCAAAAGCAATTTCATCAGTGAATGATTCATCCCCTTGGCCAATGACACATGAATCCTCAGCCTACACACACAGTAGCCAAGTGTTTGACGTAGGCTAATCCCCAAACCTTGAAGAGATGCTTTATTCATTTGTCAACTAGTGTTTCAGTGTACCATTACTGAATAAACACCATGGTGCATTATTTGAGAAATGGTACTATACAAGACTTCTGGGTTAACCAGTGCTCTATTTTTTCATGTAAAATTTCATCTTGCAAGAAATTCCCATTCACAAACATCCTTGTTTGGTTTACATTTTACAGAAAATCATGCTCTAGATAGAAGTTGTTTCAGCAAAACACGCCCAACAGCAAATATGTTTTGTAGTTTGTTCCTCCTCAAAAGAACTATCAATAGCTATTTGATAGATTTTTTCTTAATTCATTTTTTGTAAAGGTATCGTTTTAGAATCGAAGCTGTGAGAAATGGGCTGGTATCGTGCCAAAGTCAAAATTTTGGTATTGTGATAACACTGTTGTCAACACAGGCTTTGTGGATTCTATTCTCAAACCAATCACTGGGCCACTCGCCACTTGATCAGGGCTGCATTTTGGACATGTGATGCTTGCTGTAAACATTCTGTCGTGCTATGAATAACCTGGATCAAAGTTCTGATGTCCAACTCATAAATTGGCTGATCCAGTCAGGATGCCAGACGCCAATTAGACTGCCACATCAGAGGAAAGCTTGGCCTGACCCCCCAAATTATGTTGCGTTTTGAAAAAAGTAGGCGTAGCTAACACGCAGTTCAGTGGTTGCATCCAAGCAAGCATGTTGCTTGGTTGTATAAGCTCTAACTCACTCCCTCTCTGTTTCCAGTACTGTACCTTTGGAAGTCGACTGTTTGGGAGAGGCTGCTACTCATTTGACCGGCGTTGGGACCGAGTGCGATGTGCGCTAACCGCCATGATGGACAAGCATGTCAACTCTCAGATGTGGAAGTAAGTCTCTCCAGCTCACTCGCCAAGATTCTTTGCATGTGTAGTTTGATATTGGCGTGAGTAAGATATATACATAACTGGAATGCATCTGTAAATATACCAGTTGCAGTGGATTTAGGCTACATGGTGCCTACACAGAGGAACATTACCATTGAGAGAACTCTGCCTTTTAAATATGATTTTTATGGTCAACACTTTTGGCTTGTTAAACAGTCATGCATGATTCTAATTAATGATATTCCTCCTTGTTGTAGGAAAATCCCTTTGGCCTTGGAGAACTCCTCCTCTGTTGCACCTGCCCATAGGACAAGCACAAACTCCCACGGTAGCACTCCCGCCTCGGGCTTCCTGGGCCCCCCTGCCACCTTGTCCCAGCCTCCGTACAGCCAATCCTATGAGGGCAAGTCAGTGCTCTCCTATGGGACCACCTTAAATGCCCGCAGCTCTCCACAGGGCGGGGCTGAGCACCCGGCCTATGGCACCACGCAGGCCCGACAAGTGTCTTCGTCGCCGCAGATGCCTTCAGCCCACTCCTCCTCCTCCTCTTCTTCCTCAGCTCCCTCCCTAGCCTCAGGCCGGGCGCTCAAGTCCCGTTCCTCCAGCAGCAGCACTACCAAGTCGTCATCGTCGTCCTTCAGGCCCAAGGAGATCTCCTCTGGCTCCTCCACACCTATCATCCCCAACTCAACCAGTGGGGGCAGCAGTGGGGCCAACAACAACAGTAGCAGCACTAGTTTCAGCTCGGGGAAGAAGAGGAAGAACAGCTCTATCCTCTCTTCATCCCATGGCTCCTCTGAATCCTCTTCTAATGCCAATTACTCTTCCTCCTCTTCCTCTTTCAAGAAGAACTGTGCAAACGTCGGCAGCTCAGGGAGCACCTACCACCACAGCTCGCTAGGCCCTTCCTCCTCATCATCATCATCATTGTCCTCCTCCCACAGCGGGGTCCACAGCGTGGGGCTGAACTGTGGCCCCAGCGTGCGGACCAACTCCCTCAGCCTGAAGGCTGAGCCTTCCGGAGGGTCGGCAGGCGGCTCCTCGGGGCCCCCGGCGCGAGGCCCTCCCTCGGGCAGCCCCGCAGAGTCCATCAAGCGCATGAGTGTGGTGATGAACAGCAGCGACTCTACCCTTTCCCTGGGGCCCTTTGTCCACCACCAGTCTTCATCTGACCACCATGCCAGCTTCAGCCACCACTCCTCTGACGGGCGCCTGGAGGGCAAGAAGCGCAAAAGCTCCCCTGCCTCCAGCGGTATTAACAGCGGAGGTGGAGGAGGAGGGCTGGGAGGAGGAGGGGGACCAGGACCAGGCAGGCCCAAGGTGGCCAAGTCACCCGCCATCAACAACATCCATGGGAAGCACGGGCGCAGCATTCCAGGGACCCCGGGGCTACCCAACAACTCCCATTTACATCAGGTGGGTTTTGTCTTCCATGTAAATATGCATCAAGACACATTCATGAACACAATCATCATGTCAGTTAGAGAACACAGTAACCAATATTAGATATAGCTGCCACTGAAGAATGTCTTTGGTGTTTGCATGATGTATCTCTGCAATATGTCCTTCAAATTTAGTTCTCAAAATCTGTGCTAAAATGTAGCATTACTTAAAAAGACAATCCATCCTGACGATGCCAATATATCTGCAATACACATTTATACACATTTTGCAAACAAAACATTAACACCTTACTAATAGAGTTGTACCCTCTTTTTTGCAATCCATGTCTCAGTTCTCTGAAGGCATAAAAGTCCTTCTTTAATCTGTCTCCTCTTCATCTACATTTCTACCATTGATTGAAGTGGATATAAAAGGTGAAATTGATAAGGGATCACACAGCTTTCACATGGATTCATCTTGTCAATTCATTTCATGGAAGGAGCAAGTGGACCTAAAGTATATAGTTAGAGCTTCACTTTTTTTTTTTAGCCCTAAAGCAGTCAGGCATACTAGCACATTAACACCTTTTGTGCAAGTTGTGAATTTTTTATTCCTCACTACTCCCTATTATTGGTGGAAATCTCTCTTGATTTATGTGTTGAAGTAATAAAATAACAAAGCTAACTCTCGGTATTGATTAAAAATGTCAAATGTGAAGAAATCTAAAATGGTGAATGTCACCCATTGCCACTCCTTATGCTTGATTAGAATTAAATAGAATTTGAGAGAGGTTAATATTAAACGACAGAACTATATTGACAGATTACTTGACACCCGTTTTGACATGGATTTCCTCTTCCCCCTTCCCCTTCCCCAGCCAAAGGCCCGTCCCTGACAGCGGTGTCCGGTTTCTGTGTATGGAACCGGCAGGCGGACGGGGAAGAGGAGGGGGCAGCCCGCATACTGCTCCAGACTGCACGAGGCCTTCTAAAATCAAACCCGCATTACTCTCAGCTTCCCACAATCCTCAGGGTGGAGATGATCTGGACAGCCCAGTGACGTCAACGTTGTCATGGCCCTTAAACTATTTTTCCCAAAGCCATGTGTATGTGTGGGGGGGGGGCTGGGGCACCGTTTGGGGAAATGGCAGGCGTGGAGCGTCAGGGGTCTAATGGAGTAAGCCAGCGATCCCCCAAGTAAGTGTTGTCCCAGTGTCCTGAGAGGTCTTCCTGTCTGGTCGGGAGGAGGAGGAGGAACAGCAGCAGCAGCCATGGCTCTTTTGGCCTGTGGTTCAAAGTTCATAGGGTTCAGGTTAAGGGCTGGCGCAAGCGCTGCCGCAACAAGCCGTCATGACGCTGAGCAACTGGGGAGACAAGCCGATCTCTTCCGTGTGTGTGTGTGTGTGTGTGTGCGTGTGTGAATGTGTGTGCATGTGTGACTATTTTTCTCGTCAGATTCTGCTGGACTACTGGAATTTCCAACTTACTTACACCCCCAGCGCCTGATCTCAGAAGCCTTGGAAGGAGAGAGCAGGAGAAGGAGCAAACTGTTAGTTGCAACACCTTAAACAACACACAATCACCTTGTTGTTTCACTTTTCATTAGTTCGACTTCTCTTTTTAGTGACACGTTAAGTAACCTCAGGTTACATGCAGTAGCCCCAGATGAGCCGGTAGGGACGGATCTAGTCAATTCTTTGTTACCCAAAATAATTATGCAAGTGTTACCTTTTTATGTTTTCTTACAAGCTTTTTACACTGAACTACAAAGAGTCTTTGTAGATGTGGCGAAGACAGTCAATTGTGCTTGCAAATGTGAAAAGGACGCCTGATGTGCCCATTCAATTGAATCTTTTGTCAGAGAGATAGCTTGGTCTTGAGGACACCTGTTTATTTCCTGGATCTTTTCATTGTGCAAAAGGATAGCCACAGTAGACCTACCCCCAACTGTGAACAGCACTAAATAACTATTTGCACCACAGGCAGTGCTTAGTTGCCCACAAAGCTAGCCAAAGGCCGCTATTAGCTTGGTCAACCCTTGTGTTTTTTTTAACTAAAGGGTGGGCAGTCTTGCCCATGAAGCGGTGATGGTGCACTGCCTTTGTGTGGATATGAAAGAACTGAATCTGTGCAAACAGTATTGTTATTGCTCCAGCTTGTTCTCTGATACTCTTGAGGGAATTATTTGCCATCTTGTTTATATCCATTCAGCTGTTTGAAATCCACACAGGTGTTTGTGAGCAGATGTTTTTGGATTGCATTTTTTTTACACAGGGAATCAGGTATGGTACGTCTTAATTGGAGCAAATATATGCACCCCACCTGTCTTCTGTGGGCAAGATTGTCCATCCCAGTTGTAACCACTACCCCAGCTTTGGCTGTTAATGTTTCAATGTCTCACCATAACACTATGTCGGTGTGTAGTGAGAAAAGATGTGTCACAATAGAATGGATAGCCAGACATTGTACTTCTATTCCTTTGTCAAAATGGAGTCTTAAATTGGGCAATACTTCCCCATCTCATTGAGATGTTTGCTATATTTTGGGTGTTAGTGGGTTTTTTAGTGCGAGATTCATGGAGATGGCTTCACAGGAAACGTTAAAACTTTTGGTAACACCAAGTTGATTTGTTGAACCTCCACTGATGTCAGATAGTGTGGGGAGTAGAGGAGACAATTTTCTTTTGTATCTTACTTTAGCTTTCTTCTTGTAGCCTATGTATCAAACAAGTATTGAAGTATCCCTATTTGAGAATACATATTTTGTTAACAAATTGTACATAGTGAAATATGTATTTTTGCACAGGCATTTTTCGTACACACGGATTTTTGGTACAATTGAAAAGTCCTTATTATTTATTTAGTAAACAAGATGACAAGTCAAAGAACTTGATTATTTGAAGTGGTTCACTGCCAAGTCTATATAATGCAATACGCCTAAATGTAGAAGCTGAAGCATCTCATGAATCATGTACTGGGATCCTTTAAGGAAAAAAAGGTTAAGTGTTGCCACTGTAGCATGTGTCTGTATGACAGAGGATACCTTTATTCACTTTTCAAGGTCTCGATCACATGTGCTTTTACAATACATTTTACGTTGCCTATGAACCAACACAACAAAAAATGTTTCTATGTGACCCAATTAGCCTGTGATTCTGAAATGTCCTGCAGGCTTGAAGCTGTGCCCGTCGTCTAACCAATTTCCATGGACTCTTCAGTCACACACTTTGTAGATGGAATACCTTAAACACATTTCATGATTGAAACACTTACTTCCTTTTATAAGGCTGAAGGGACTTAAGCAATCATTAGTGCAAGGAAGAGGAACACTTCAAACAGTCCAACTGCTTGCATCATTGTTGCCAAACAAGTAATTTGAATCACAGCTTTTAAGGAAATAGTTTGCAGCTTTTTAAAGAAATAACGAATTAAGAAAGTGCCTGAATTTGTTTCACCCTGACTGTTTGAGGACAGTATTTTTTGGGTTAAGTTTTACCTTACTTGAATGTTCGAAGTGTTTAGGAGCTTGCTTTTAAAATCTGCCTATGAACCCTAAATGTGGTAAAACCCGAGAGCTTGTCAGCTGCCCGGTATGAAACACTTAGTGTTTTGCGTTTTTTGGATTTATCAAAGTTTTCCAGACAAGACGTCAAAAGATTTTCTGTAAGCCTGAGTGTGCGGCTTAAGCCCCTCTGGTTTACTGGGATTTGTTTGTAAAACGTTCAATCAAGTGTTTTGTTTACCCTCAAACTCCACTGACATCTTTGACATTGTCTCCAGTAGATGGAAACATTGCAAGGATGTGTTTATTAGTATCATCATTGAGCACCATAGACTTGGAATGTGAAAGTGAGAATACAGCTTGCTTCTGGGAGGAAAAAAAATCCACCATTCATACTATGTAAAAGCGTGTATAGATGATTTTTTTGTATACATTATCAAAATCATTTTGATCAGCTGGACTTATGTATTGGCTGCTATGTAATTCATGAACAAAACATGATAGGTTAGAATTAATATTTAAAGAAAAAAAGATTGTATAGTCTATTTGTTTTGTAACAAGTTTCTGTAAATAAAATAATTTATACTGCTATTTATATGAAATGATGTCTCTGCCTCTTTTCTGAAACGAAAACTTGTCTCAACAAATCCAAATCCAATCAACAGTCAAAGAAAACATTTTTTTTATTATATACACAATATAAGGGTCACTTTGTCAGACAAACTATTGGTTTGGATATTGGGTACAACAAGAAAAGTAATGCAGGTCTGCCTTGCGGTGATCAGACAGAAAATATGGCCTCCAATGGTTACATGTTGATAACTCGTGACAACTTCTGCACTCTGTTCAGCAGCAGGTCGCCCTTCTTGATGGTCTCCTGGTACTGCCAGTTCTTGCTATCAGGTCTGGGGGGGAAAGAACAGCAACAGCTTTAGAGTTCTGCTTCTGTTGACAGAGGTGTTTCCTGAGAGTACTGAGCTTTGGTGCTTATCTAGAATAGTAACTTTACCTATTGGTTTCCACTATCTCGTTTACTTTGTCAATTTTACAATGGAGACGACCAGCGGCTATGAATCGGGAGAGCTCCCTGAGGAAAGAGAGGAAAATCAGTTCAGTTAGTCCAAAACGGTAGTGGTGACATGGCACTTTTCTAAAACCTTCAGCTGAGCACATGGAAAGAAAAGCGAAGAATATCCACACACTTAATGTTGCTCCCAGGAAGCTTTGATTGTACAATGAATCACTGCTTGACAAAGACCCACTTTGGGATGAAACGTGCAGGTTTTGTGCTTCCAGGGAGCAAGACTGAGCACATGGGGTATTCCTGATTTTTACCCTGCACCTGAAATAAGGTCATTTGAATTTACAAATACTATATTCCATGTTCCAACTAAACACATATACCTGTTACCTAATTCCTGATCACCGGTTCCCATTTATTGAGCTTCTCTGTGTAGCGTTGCCAATTTTGAACAAGTCTAGCATTTCAGATCATAACAAATGAGACATTCAGAGGGACCTGGCCAGTGTTCCTACCCACCCCCTGAGGCTTGAGAAATACTCATCCTGATACAAGGGTTCCCCCTAAACAATGCTGATCCACCTTGCCATCTTACAATTTATCACTTGAGATCATTTGATAGAATTAATTGCTCTCCAGCACTACCCTGTCACCCTGAGAAGAATGCTACTGAGAACGACGGCTACGATTTCTCTGGCGCATCTTGGCACAAAGATGACTTTGGCTCCAGTAGTGTACAAGATGCTTTTGACAAACTCAGGTCAGGCCTATGCCGTTCCGTAGGATGTGGCAGGTGAGCGCGGGGTGCTGGGACTCACTGATCGATGAACTCGGTGCTGACGCCAAAGGCCTCGGCCATGTAGCCCAGGGTGAGGGAGCGGTAAGACTCCAGCAGCTGGCTGTAGGCCTGGATCCTCATCTCCCTCACGTAGTAGCGGTAGTGCGGGGCGAACAGCCAGTCCTTCTTCATCTCCTGCTCCACCATGGCTGTGGCACAAGGGGAGGAAAGATACATGGTTACTGAAAATGAATCATGTGGGGAAAACACACTAGTGGGGAGCACACTTGACGGCCATTTGTAGATTCTCATCCAGACCACATAGTTTTAAGTCTATTGTCTGGGAACCAAATGTATTTGTTTTTACTTGTTGCTGTTAACCACCTCACTGTACATACATACTGGGCTATCTTTGCTGCCAGCAGACTGGTAAGAGCTGTATGACTTTATAATACTAACAAGCATATAGAGACTGTCAGCAATCTCAGTGACGCAACTATAATGCTCTTACAGCCTACACTACTACATTATGATTTACAGTGTACAATCATTTTTTTTTTTTTTTGAGGCCAGTGAAAGAAAAGGCTTGCTCACCCAGAGACTGGAAGAAGACGGAGTAGCGGCACTCATAGAGGGAGAAGAGATACTGGCGAACGGAAGGCAGACTGTGGAGCACCTCCAGGATCTCCGCTCCCTTTATCACCTGGGAGGAATGCCCAAAGGGGAAACATTAAAACAACAGTCATACTGCCAAGATGTGCTGAAAAAGTGTAATGCTAGCACCATAATCTGTACAAATGTATGCCAGGAATCCAGTGTACATAGGTTAGTTAGAGGGCTGAGCACGTATACGACATGGATGTAAAAGTAAATTACTGTCGTCCAAAAACAGAAGTGACCCCACAATGAAAAGGTCAGTCAAACACAAACAGAACTCCGGACACTCCGTCTCCTTGCCTACCTTTTCGCGGAGGTCAGGCCTCTTGAGGGCAATCATACAGACGTAGACTGTGTAGGTGACGAAGGTCTTGTAGTCCATCAGCTCGTAGGAGGTGAAGGTGGAAACGGTGTCGAGGAAGAGCTCGGCGGCCTGCTTGAAGTCCCTGATGGCCACGCAGTACAGGCCCTGGTAGACCTTCAGACGATTCCTCCTGTCCCAGTCTCCCCCCTCCTCGATAAGGCTGTGGACAAACGCGCACACAGGGGGAGGAGTGCTTAAGAGTACTGAGGCTGTCAGCGGAATCATGGTCTGTTATCTTAGATGAGGGGCAGACAGCATATAATAGATGACAACTTATGTACACCACATTGTGCTTTGGAATGATGATAATACAACAGAAATATAACAAAAAACTATGTGAAAGAAAATCCGACCCCAGAAATCTACCTCTTGGCTTTCTCAGAGTTGCGTGTGATGAGGTCGCTGTCCATGTAGAAGAGGCCGATCCTCAGCAGGTAGAAGACGATATCTAGTCTGTGACCCAGAGCCACCGTCTTGTCATAGGTCTTCCTGAAGGCTGTCAGGGCTCCCTCCTGTGGAAGCATGAGGCAAAGACACACGTCAATCAGGCTAGGCTATTTGTGTGGTCAACTGTGACTATTTCATGTAATTACATTTCCACCGGTAAACAAACGCAATGGAGTAGAAGCAAGATACAACCTGCTATGATCCACAGCCTTTTACTTCTATACTATTTCAGAAGGAAATCGTCAACCACTTCTGCTATCATTTCCTGTCAAGTTACGAGGGATTTATAGCTTCAGCATACCAGACTGCTGTTTGCTTTAATAAAAGCTCCACTCAACCACAGGGGGACTTGACCAATAATCAAAACTGGAGACCATGAGGATTTGTAATGACAGGCATGCTGAGGGTGTCATTTTTAATTCCGAAATCAGTTCTCTCATAGATCTAGTTGGGATAAATCAAAGGAATATTTATCAAAAAGTAAATATCAGTGATGGATAATTGACTCGACAGATCTCTTTAGCTCTCTTCAAAGTGCACATGGTTGAGTGTTTTTGATATTTTCAGTTGGCTCAAATAGCAACATTGCACAAAAGTAGAGTTCACTGCTGCAAGTTGCCCCAAGGTGTATGAATTTATTAACATCTAGTGGGAGCAACTTGCAGTGTGTAGACTCTGCTTTTGTTCTATGTTTTGTATTCTGTCCAGGACCTGATCAAGATAGGGATGTGCCTGCTTTAGCTCAGTTACAAATTGCAGCATTTAGTTGAGGACACTCCTGACCAGGGACTATAACCTTACATACTGTGTTCACCGATCAGGAAAGGAAACAGAAGTTCTTATCTGCGGGCAACAGTTACTTTTACAGCAGAATAGGACCTCTAAATGATAGCTGCCTACCTGCCGAAGAGGCTTAGAGTAGAGAAACTTACCAGCCACATCAAAAATCTACTAGTAACAAAATAACAATATCATATCAGCTGTGTGTGTGCTGAGGAGGTCAATCACACCTTGTCCCCAATCCTGATGAGATATTCAGCTTTGGCCATCATGGCATCTCGTATCTCGCTCTCTCCCAGGTTCTTCTCTGCATCTTCCAGGACGTCGACCAGGCGCTTCAGCTCCTCCTCGTTGGCCTTCTTCATTTTACTCAGCAGGTCACTGTCCAGCTGCCACTTCAGGTCCTTACACAGGCCCTCATAGTATGGTGCCATGTCTGGAACAGAAGACCACACATCATCATTTGACTTGTTAAGAGTATGTAAAGCCTCAAATCAAGCCGGGGCCAGCAACTTTTATATATCTCTGATTAATGATGCAGACTAGTAGTTTCAAACCATTTTAAGGCAAATTTAACAACATTACCTGAGGCTCAGAATAAGTCTGCAAACTTGACAACATGAAGCATTTAGCTGATGCTAACCAAATCGCTAATCACCCAATTGACGTTTGCTTGTTGGCTAGCTGACGGTTGCTAATTAGCTATGTGTTTAGAAGTGGGCTACTTTTTCAGCTTTTACCAACAATAACGAGACATTTACTCGTAGAGCATGACAACTACATTCAACTTAGTCTGCACTAATATCAGCCTTGTACATGCGTTGACCAGACTGAAAGGCAGGAGTGCAGCGGCATGCTAACTCACTGTTAGCTTTGATTGCGTCCATGAGCTCGGTCTTCACTTTAGCATCCTGTCGGTGGCCGTCCATCGTGAGCAGAAATTTCAGCTGTGCTATCCTAAGATCGGGGTTCTTAGGCAGACCCTCTTCTTCCAGATTCTCCAGCGGCATTTTGGCCAAATATAAAAGCAAAGTAAGGACTAAACGAAAGAAGAGTTTCTTTGTCTAGACAGAAATCAGCTCTCTCTTCCACCAGTTAGCCAACGATGACTACGGAAAACACTGCACTGTTGCTTCCGCCGGAGTGTTAGTCAACGAGGCGAGAAAAAAAAAAGCGGGACCGGGACAATTTACTGACTCGTTCACTGTTTACCGCCCTCGCCTGGACACAAATATGGATGCCTCCGCCGAGAGTCAACAGTTAATAATTTCTATTTGACATTTCCATTAACCCATTGATGCAGTGGTAAATGAAACCATGGGTAAACTGTGACATCCAAGGCCAACAAACACCAAATGAAATCAAAATCAATTATATTTTCAGAAATGCATTAATTCATGTTGGGGTTTTTTTTCTTGGAAGACCTTTCTTTGTATAACTCATCAGTTTCATGCTACTTATGACATTTTGAAAATGTATGTCAATCAAGAAAAAGGTGGGTATTCTGCCAATAAAAAGCTGAGTAAAGTGAGTTTATGTGGGTTTGCCCTCCACTACACCCCTGCATTAACCTGATAGATCATTAAATTAAGCCTGACCAGACCCGTTGTCTTGCACAGTATCAGTCCAATCCACAGGAGAGAGGAGCGACTGAGTTACTGCCCCTGACAGTAACTCACACAAGGTGGGCTGCTGGTTAATTTTCTTCTAGTCACAGATGTAAAAAATTAATTGTAGCCCAAAATACCTAACAGAGTCCATAAAGGCTGGAGACGTGTAAGCTCCCACATGTCAGTGGCACATGGATCTCCCAATAAAGACGACATGGAAACTTTGCTGAAGCAGCTGGTAGGCTTTTATTGAATTCTATTGAATTTATTTTATAGAAGTCACTTATAACATTCAAGATAGCTTCACACAGCATTTTAATCAGTAAGAAGAACAGGTGAAGCATGAAACCTTGAGAGTTTATATCACAAAGTTATATTTTTTGCTGTATGTAATGTAGTGCTTTAGCCCTGTCAATGTTTTCCTAGCAGGGAAAGTGGTTAAGAAAAATGTATAACTATCTTTTTTTAGAATCATTCTTGTGAGCATAGTGACTCAGCTAAAAATGACTGCAGGTTTCAGTTTTACAGCTGAAGTCATATACCAAAAGAAAAGAAAATATTGGCATTGCTTCTTCTGGTGATACTGAACATAACATAATACATAAATAGTCCTGTTGTAAACATTTCTCAATCCTATTTCTACTGTAAACTCTTTCCGCTTTGCACCTCAGACCAGTGGCAATGCTCTACTCTTCATCTTCGTTTTGGGAATTGGAGGAACCTTTCAAAATGGCTTCCATGTCACTGGCATCAGTTCCCCCTCACCGGTGAGACACACCATTGGTTATTTGCAACCTGCTTCCTCCTGTTCATCAGCCTGTTGTTCAGAGTGATAGAGAAAATTCCTGATACAGATGCCAGATGTAACGCCTTTCCCAAGACTCATTAAAACACTTCAGGTAGTTTTATCTCCGTATAGCTCAGCCCTTCAAGCATTAAGAGACATCTGCTAGACACGCTCTGTCTGTCTGAGGTTTGGAGCTTTTTAACCTGATCAATGTTTTGTAGAAGGCCTACGAGACTAGGAAGCGTCTCGTCTCTCACGGCTACTGTGTGAACCAGGGTTGGGGTCAATTCATGAATGAACTCATCAATTCCAATTCAACTGAAGAATTCAACTGAGGAATTGGAACTGGCATTGGAATTTGAAAAAACCTACAGGAAACAGAATTGGAATTAAATTGGAATTTCAAGAAGTTCAATTGAATTCAATGAAATTCTGTGAAATTCCATGTTTTTTTTGTTTTTGTAGTGTTATATATTATTTATACTGAATATCATAAAATGGTAAAAGGACCTTTCAGGTGGTATTTGATACAAAACATGTAATCGTAATACATACATTATGGCTGAATGTATTTGATTTGTTGAACTGTCTTTTATTTGATTCATAATGTTTGATTCATAATGTTTAGCAAATTAAGACAACCTCTTTTAGAAGTGGAATTTCATGGAAGTTTCCTGTCATTCCAATTCAATTCCAGTTTTGTTTCCTTGGAGCTGTGTCCAATTCCAATTCCAATTCCAATTCCAATTCCAGCTCTAGGAATTGAATTGGAATTAACCATGCATTCTCAATTTTGAATTCATGAATGGCCCCAACCCTGCACAGCTATGACAGTGTCTGCATCACTGTGAACAGTCCGAGCATTTTGTTTCATTCCTCTGTCAGTCAGAGTGAGTGAAGTTTAGGCTACAGACTGTTCTTCCTTAAAACTTTCCCTGGGTTTTTGCACTGCAGTACATCCAGCGCTTCATCAACAGCAGCTGGTATGAGAGATATGAAGAGCCTCCACCTCCGCAGACAGTCACTCTCATCTGGTCTGCTATCATCTCTCTGTACGCCGCTGGGGGACTCTGTGGGGCTCTCAGTGTCAAATTTATGGCCGGCACGCTCGGACGGTGAGTAAGAGACACTTTATACAGAAGTATAGTCCTGTGGCAATCCGTGTAAGACGTTGATTGATTGTCACCCGTTCCCTCCCTAGAAAGAGAGCGATGATCGGCAACAACTTTATCAGCATCGCTGCAGCAGTGATCATGCTGACAAGTAAAAGTGCCAACTCTTTTGAAATGATCATTCTGGCACGGTTTCTGTCTGGCTTTGCAGCAGGTAAGGCCGCAGCACATATTCAGTGACAGGCATAACACTCTGCACATGAAACATCACTTTACCTGACTTGTACAGAATAAGCTGCGAAACAATGAGTCACGTGTTTGAAAGTGGTCAGCACTGAAACCTGAGCTGTGAACTGCAGGTTTAGGAGGGAGCATCCATGCAATATACCTTGGAGAGAGTTCACCCAAACACATAAGAGGCATGGTGACTCTGACCTCATCGACCTTTGTCTCCATCGGCAAGCTGTCCGGACAGTTTTTTGGACTGAGGTATTCATTCATTGTCAGTTTTCTCAGAAAGACAATAAGTATGCAATGATAAGAATTGTTTTGATCATTTTACTAGTATTTCATCAGGATCACAGAGCTCAATCTACACTGTACAAAATATGAAGGACATTTACACTGATGAGGTGAATCCGGGTAAAAGCCATTATCCGTTATTGATTTCCCTTATTAAACCTAAACCAATCACAAAGGAGGAGATGTAGATAAAGAGGAGCAGACGAGTTAGACAAGGATTTTTAAGCGTTTAGATGTGGATTGTGCAAAAGGGGCTGCAATTCAATATCAGGAAGATGACCCTAATATTTTGTACACTGAGTGTATATATAAAGGCTAAATTTTGTACAGCATGAAACATGTAAAGTGATTTTGCTGTAACGCAACACTTCATTTTGGTTGTTCCAGTGAGATCCTGGGCCGTGAGGACATGTGGAACATCCTGCTCTGTGTCCCAGCGTGTTTCTCAGTGGTTCAGCTTCTCCTGTTGCCTTTCTTCCCTGAGGCCCCCAGATACTCATTAATAGACAAAGGTGATGCCGAGGCTTGCAAAAAAGGTTAGTATGTTTCCTGTTAGGTCCACCTGCCCAAAACAGCCCTTTGTAGTACGAGTCACACCTATCTTAAACATTCTTTCCAAAATGCCACCTGAAATTCACCAGCCAATATTTGAAAAACATAAATGATTCTGTCCTCAAAAAATGTCTTAAGATGATTCCTAAATTCAACACTAACCCATAATGTACTTCATTTTTATACTTGCAGTCAATATGGGAGAGTGGATGTCATTTTTTTTGTTTAAATGATGTATATCTCATTTTGGAATTAAACTCTTCAAATGTTGGTATAAGAAATGTGTCTTGGTCAGAAGTTAGGACACAACACACTAAACATTTTGTCCTGTGTCACACTGGTCCAACACAGAGCCAACTGTTTATTTGTGGAGAGCATTATGTGTTTTGCACATGGACTATAAAGCCATCATTCTCATTTTTCATATCTTGTTCCTGTTTTGTAGGTCAGGAAACATTGACTCTCTGTCTCTGTGTCTCTCTCTCTCTCTCTCTCTCTCTCTCTCTCTCTCTCTCTGTCTCTCTTTCTGTCTCTCTGTCTCTCTCTGTCTCTGTCTCTCTCTGTCTCTGTCTCTGTCTCTCTCTCTGTCTCTCTTTCTGTCTCTCTCTCTGTCTCTGTCTCTGTCTCTCTATCTGTCTCTCTCTCTGTCTCTCTCTCTGTCTCTCTCTCTGTCTCTGTCTGTCATTCTAGCTCTGCAGACTCTGTGGGGAAAAGGTGAGTACAAGCAGGAGATGGAGGAGATGGTGGCCGAGCAGGCAGCCATTAAGGGAGTCCGCCCTAAAAGTCTGCTGGAGCTTCTTCGAGACAGGAACATCCGATGGCAGCTCATCACCATGTTTGTGATCTACAGCAGCATCCAGTTCTCGGGCATACCTGCGGTGAGGACGGCCATCGGTTCATATTCGTATCGTATACACATACATGATCATTTGGCATTTCGTCCTAATTCTAGTTTCCAAACATAAAAACTAAAATCACTCTAAAGTGTTCAGGATTTTATCGTCCGCCTCTTCAAATTCAACCAATCGTTCTCTCCCTCCCAGATCAGCGTCTTCTCCTTTGACATCTTCCTGAAGGCAGGTATCCCACGGGAGAAGATCCGCTACGTCACCGTCAGTATTGGAGCATCCGAAATTCTCACCTCCCTCACCTGTGTGAGTGACTTGGTGACAGGATATACATGATCTACCTTACTGAGTTCCTCAGCTCAACTTTATCTCTACTCAGCATCTGGGTCTGATGCATGAAAAGTCCAGGGATAGTCTACTCCCAGTCTATATTTTCCATAGGCGATTGAACTGAAGCATGTCTTTTTTCGTGGCCAAAACTACTTCCTGGGCTCTTAAAGGAACATGCCAAGTTTTTGGGAGATTGGCCCGTTGGCCACCTTACCCATTAAGTGATGACATAGACACAAAATCATCCATGTGTCCCCAGTAGATCATTTGCTCCAGTGCTCCATGTTAACATGTCATCTATGTTGGTAGGTGACTAGCATTATCTCAAAAGTGACAAAAGTTTTGTGTAGATGCTTTGCAAAATGTACACAAATATGATAGAAAAATAACATGCTATTTTGAACTATCAGGGACTTTCCAATTGGAGACTGTGTACAGCTAAAAATCACTGTGCAGCGGATGGATACATGGTGGAAATAGTTCCAAAAATAATCATGGCACATCAACTAAATTGGGTGAACAGTATTTCATTTTTAAAATTTATGAATTTACAGGCCATATAATAAAAACAACTTTTGTTACTAAAACGTAAGTCTTCTTACTTTGGATATTTGCCTACTATCACTCGACATAGTGTATGCTAAAGTGTTAGCATGGAGCGCCGGGCGAAAGATCTGCTGGGGACACATGGCCAATCTGCCAAAAAACTTGGTGTATTCCTTTAATATCTCCTGACAGAAAGGGATATTTTGCTCAGGATAGAATATTAGAATAGAATATTATTTCCACTTGCTTCTTCTAACCCCCTTTCTCTCCATCAGCTCCTGCTGATTGAGCGCATAGGGAGGAGGCCTTTGCTCTGGGGGGGCTTTGGCAGCATGTCGGCCACCCTGGTGTTCATCACCATCACGCTCAACCTGAAGGTAAACCTGTGACCTTTGCCCTTGAGTGTGAAGGAGTAGCCACAGCCTGTGAGTTCAGGCAGTGCTCACCATATTCCAATGCTGGCAAAACATACATGTATTAGCTCACAACCAGTAAAAAGAAATGGACTTGTACTCTTTGTAACTTGACTTGTAAACTTTGCTTTTAGAGTGCTATACAAATAAAGTTATTATTATTATTATTATTACTCACAACCCCTCTAACATACAGAATAGGGAAACACGACACCAAAGAAAATTATTTTTCCCTTTTTAAGCTATTTCATTTGATTATTCGAGGAAGTCAAGAGTCTGCAAGTATTCCTTACTTCATAACAAAAACACATAATTGTGATAATGTATTTGTATATTCGATTTTTATCTATTTTTTTGTGAAACATTTTGCAGCCTCAAAAATGATCTTGACTCCTAAGATGAGAAGTGGAATCACAGTCTTATAACACTGAACACTGCCCAGTTTATTCTCATAGAGATATACAGTAAGTGTGTTACATACACACTTACACATTCAGATACACTATAACTTCTTCTTACAGGACTCCAGCTTCTGGGTTCCATACATGACCGTGGCCTTGATCATCATCTTCGTCATCTTCTCAAGCGGAGGACCTAGTATGTACATGTATACAGCTGAATGTGAATAAAACTGGGACTCACACAGTACTACCAGTTCTCCCTTTTCCTCTCTCTGCTAGTGGGAACGATAAGTTCTATCACCCATGAGATCTTCATCCAGTCCTATCGACCGGCAGCATTCATCTTCACAGGGATCCAGCGCTGGCTGGGCTTCGCTCTGGTTGGCCTGATCTTCCCCTTCCTCATCGTAAGTACATGCGGCCCAAGGCTAATGTCCCCCAATAACAGTATTTATGTGATTGTGTTGAAACTGAACACACAGCATCCACTAATATTAAAAAACAAACCACAAATCTTGGTTCTCTGTCTTGGCCTCACTTCATACTAGGATACTTGAGACTTCAGATTGACAGATTACAGAAAGCATTCCCTGTGACAAGCATACTGTAGGCACTCCAAAACCACTAGAGGAGACTTTATGTGAGTGTCATATTGTATCGAAAGACACAAAAATCGTTTCACCGCTTTCATGAAACATTAAAACACGTAGCGCTCAACCAATGTTCGGCACAGCCCATCCTCAAGCTTCAACCTGTGTTCCCTCTCTGTCCCAGGATGCCCTCCAGTCCAACTGCTTTGTGCTGTTTGCCTGCGTGTGCCTGTGGGGTTCTCTCTATACCTTCTTCTTCCTGCCTGAGACCAAGGGGAAGACCCTCCTGGAGATTTCAGAAGACTTCAAAGCCATCACTGTCTGTGGGAAATCCTTCTCAGAGGAGAAGAGCGTGGAGACCAAGTTATGAGGCAGTTCAGCTCCTCAGAAACTGTTGTTCCAAAGTAACAGGGCAATTATGAATAGGCCTGTGTAACCAAATAGGACTATGTTTATGCTTTGTGGAATATCTTAATTTTACTGAAAATACATCATCCAATATATATATATATCTTTTGTGTGAGCAGAAACTATGTGTACTATGTGTGACTATGGAAAACATTGGCTGTTGCTTCTGTTGGAGAGCCAGTCAACACGGAGAGCAAAGAACGTCACATGAGAAAAAGTGGGACAACTTCAGTGCATACTAATGGACAATGATACAAATGTCTCCACTTAGAATAACCAAACAGCTGGAGTTAAATGACTGCAGCAAACCTGGAGACACAGACGGTCTTATACCTGACGCTTGTCCATTGAAGGCAATAATGACTTATTAGCAGGAAGACTCCACTGAGGCTGAGGCGGTGAGCCCAACATCTAAAACATGAGTGTCTTTGCTGAAATGAGCTGTATGTTTTAGTGATAAAATGATGTTTCATTCCTCACTCATTGTTAGGTCTATTCATTGCCGCTCGGTTTCCCTCAGAACATTTCTATAATTCGTTTTGCATCTTCTTTCCACACCAGAGTTGGTTTGTCAGCTGAGCTGTGGTTTAAAATAAAAAAGGACAGGAAAGCCCCAGTTAGAAAGCAGCCCGGGAGCAGGGCTTTCACAGTGGCCTCTTGCAGTATAAAGTCAGTTTGTGCTATGTAGTTGTTTTAAAATGAAACTCTTTTATTTTATGTTAGCTTTCTAGTAATTTTAGTTTGGGTAAGATTTTTTTCCAGGGATCACATTGGCAAACACCAACAGTCAAAACAAGCTAAAGCTGGTCTGTAGTCTCCCTCACAACAACAAACAACTATCAAAATCACTGTGTACATGTCAACACGTTTCACTGGCTCCATGGTGATTACAGGTTACATCTCCTTTGTCCAACCTAAGATAACAGATTACATCAACTGGTATGGAAACTGACTGAGTGTTAAGCAATTGAAACATTTCACTCAGAAGAATGAGAAAAAGAAGACTTTCATTACAAAATACTTTAAATTCATTTTGGAAAAAAATATTACCTCATGTACAATGCTCAATATTCCAAAAGTACAAAAAATTTTACTGTTTTGTCAATAAATATGACTAAAAACCTCAGCAATAGTCTCTGAATGACGTTTACTTTCATGCTGTCAAAGCTGATGTCACATTTTTCAGCTGGTGGATATATTATTTTTCATTTTCTTTCATGTATTGGCTTTGATGTGACACATCCTACTGGTCCTGGAGAAAATTAAAATGTTCCGGCATCATTCATCTGATGTTAGCAGACTCTTTCTGCTTTGCACTTCAGACCCACAGAAGTGCGCTATTCTTCATCACCTACCCATCAGGGAATTGTAGGATCCTGTCGGAATGGTTTCCATGCCACTATTATCAGTTCCCCCTCAGATACATCATTGGTTATTTGAGACCTCCACCCTCTAAAATGAACCTGTTTTATGGAAAGATGCACCAAGTAGGTTTAATATTCAGGTGTTCTCTCTGAATACTTCTTGGTCTTTTACTCATGATGACTATACTTTAGATCTTTTATTGAATGTTTACTGTGTTTATGGTAAAAAGCACATCTATGTTGCAGTAACAAGCTGCATATTCTCAGTATGAAATTTATAGCGGGCAGGCTTGGAATGTGAGAGAGATTTATACAGCAGGTAGGCTACATTGTCTTATAACTATTCATATAAGACACTGATTGATTGACACCCACTTCTTGAAAGAGAGCGATGATCGGAAACAACTTTATCAGCATTGCTGCAGCAGTGATCATGCTGACAGGTACTGGTGCCAAATCTTGAACTTTTGAAATTGTAATGGCACAGTTTCTGTATGGCTTTGGAGCAGGTAAGTGTATCCTCATTGAAAATGAATAAAAGCATCTGTACCAATTGAAGGAACAGGAATCAAAGATAACATCTAAATTCTTTGATACTAGCTTGATGTATGGAGGCAAACAACCAAGTGAAACCATTTAGAGCTGATTTACATCTGGCATTAAAATCCCAGTGTTGACAGAAGAGACAAAAAGATTCTGCCTCAAGGAAAGACAGGAAACTGCCTCAAGGAAAGACAGGAAACTGTTTTTCTATTCAAAGGTAGTTTGGAAGAATTATTAATTATTTGGCTAATTTACGTTGTATTAAATTTGACCTAGTATCCTAGAATGACCAGATCTTCCATCAGCACTGGAATTAATACCTGAAGTACCTAGGATTTGAATACCTGCCCAGTTGAACCTGACTGAATGATCCTCTGTGCTTCAGGTCCAACCTGTTACATATAGATTAATCACCACTCTGACTTCAGTTCATTCCCCCCTGAAATTAAAGTGATGGTCAATGGATCCTTTTGTCAAAATGAACTGTACTGGCCTTACAGTAGAAATGCTACTTCAAACTGTGCAGTATAAATGTTAAAGAAGGTCAAGTATTTTGTGGTACTGCAATATAAATAGTAGACCATAATAAGCCATAACATTGTATATTAATATACATGAGGGCTTCCATATATGGAAAAATAAGGGTTTCACAGGGGCCATATCACTTTAGGCATAGAGGATAGGTATTATTCCATTTTGCTGGTTTTGCACATGGAGGATTCTCAGCTACTTGTAATTGGTTGGAAGGAATAAGCCTTTGATCACTGCCAGTCCAGGAAAGAGGATGTGAAGCATTTGGAAATGCGGCTAATAAATGAGTGGTGGTGCATATTATACCAGCTTTGTGAGGTTCAACATTTTTCATTGGCAAAACCAAGGCATGTTTTTCTGTTTAAAATGTCTTTTTAGTTTATTATGCCCCTTTGGCAGAGCAGTTAGTTTGGACTAAAGCAATTTGGCTAAACTACTACTACTAAATTACACAATTAAAGCTGCACTACTTCACTAGTTGTTGCTTGAACATGATACAAGAAAAGTGCTACTTAGCACCTTTGATGGTTCTTTGGCTTGTTGCTCTGTGTGCTGATTTACCCTAGAGAAATATTCCATTTTCTAATCACTCCTGTTAGGAAAATAGTATTTTGCTTGACGTTCTTTATGTTTCTTATATTCTTAACCCTCTTCGAACCTGCAAAAAATAGGGCAACCAGCTCCAGACCACTGCAACTGTGCTGAGATATAGGTTACTCATACCTGGTACACATTTTACTTCACCTACAGGTGCAACGTGTTTGTCACCAAGAGGTCAGTAGTTTCATTCCTCCGGCTTTCCAGCAATAAATCATCCACTGCTCCGTTTGGGCTCTGCTGTCTCTTGCTTGACCTCTGCAGGGAATGAGATTAATGGTAAATGTTCCACAAAGTCCCCCAACAGGGTGAATTGTAATCGTTCTCTCTCTCTCTCTCTCTCTCTCTCTCTCTCTCTCTCTGTCCCTCAAGGCTGGATGATTGAGCGCAAAGGGAGGAAGCTTTTGTTTTGGGGGGGACTTTGGCGGCATGTCGGCCATCTTGGTGTTAATCACCGTCATGCTCACACTGAAGTAGAGCTGGTTTCTTTTACCTTATCCTCAGAGTAGCCAGTGTGTGTGTGTGTGTGTGTGTGTGTGTATTTGGGTACTGACCTGACTCATTTAGATTGAAGTGCAGTTTTACATCTTCAGAATGTTGTTGCTTTACATTTGCTTTTACAACAAGAAGCATGGTATAAATCAGAATTCCCCTTTGAACAATAAACTGTAAGCTTGAGGGGAAAAAGTCAATGGGAATTTCAGGAATGCCTTGCACAACCATAGTTTTCTCTCCTGTGATTTCACTTTATACCTGTTAGGTGTAATTCCATACGTCCATACAGACATCATCAAAACTTTCAAAGTAATTTGAAGATAAATTGTGCATATACTTGAGGAACTGAAAATCGTTCTGTTTATGCATCATGGCACAACATATTAATTGAATTTTCGATCCATCATTCTTAAATCCAATATATTATACAATTATACAATGACAGCAGCAGTAGAATAAAATTGGACAGAACTATTTTCTTCATAAGAATGAGAAAAATGGGAAAATAAGTCTGCACACTGCAAATAAAAGGCTAGGACAAAAAAGTGCCTTTAGTTCAGAAAAACAAATTTATTGCATAAGTGCCCAACTTCAAGGTGCAAGTGAAAAAAGAACTATATGTGCAAAGGAAACTTTTTTGTCCTAGTCTTTTATTTGCATTTTTCTACTTTACAGTACTGTGATTCTTGCACCTGCGTTACAACTGACCTTCATCTGAGTGCAATCGGCATCTTTACTTTTTTTCTCTTCATAAGACTGATCATGCAAATTCAAATTAAAGAGTGTAAATTATTTCATTTTCCAACTGTAGAATATGTTAATGGCTCTCACAACTCCATACCCTTCATCCATGAAGCGGCTCTCATAACAGGCAGAGCAGCAGACTGCCCACTGCAGTAAATCACCAGTGTCCACATGCATTTTGCTCAGGTTGTCCCTAAACCTTTCCTTTAGTCACCAGACTCTACTGCATCATTAGTGTGAATTCTGCCAATGTAGCCCTGTGCCTGTGAGTCCTCCTCACCCCCAGCTGGCTCTTTGAGGGGCTCACCCACTATAATGATATAGCTGAGGCTTTGAGGGTCTCCCCTGCCTTATCACTGGCCAGCAGCTGCTAGCAGCCACAGGGTCTTCATTAGCCACTAAACACACTCTGCCCACAGCTCGGCGCTCCGGGGATACGAGCTGTGATTGGCATTATCTTGTGGCTGGGCCGATCATCCTGTACCAATGTCCTGCGGCTCCTCGTTATCACTGGAGGGGGATTAACTGGAGGATTAATTGGGGGAACCATAGTAACCACTAAAGGTTCGCTCCTGCAGACCTCCTCCTCCTAGCTTATCACAGTAGCCAATGTATCCTCTTTTTTTTTTGTAGGTGCAAAATGCAAAAACGATGGCACAGAGACTGAGAAAAGCAAAAAAAAACTATAGGGATTCAATTCACAGCATGTCCAAAACCATCACACAGAGATGTCATCAAATTCAAGAGAAAGACACTCAAATTCTTATTATAATTATAATGCTGCAAAATATTGTGCTTGATGTGATGTATCTTCATCTGCTGTCACTCCAGTGCTACATTTGGGTCTCAGTGGCTTTAGTTTCCCAATACAGCTGTAATGGCCCTTTCAGGTCAACAGATGGCGTAGTCAATCTGCTGCTGACAGCCTAAAGCTGCTTCTCTGAGACTGAGAGCAGCTCTTACACCTTCACAGGATGCACAATGACACCCAAAACAATACCTCTGGTCCATGGCAACCAAGGCAAATGCATTTAAATTGGTGCTATATGCTCACAGGTTTATGGGTGCATTCATCTCATTTTATACTGATATGCAGAAAGAGTGAAGGGGCTGATGTAATCAAATGTATAACGGTGCAAGTAACTAATTACCTTTACTCTAGTTACTGTAATTGAGTCGCTTTTTTGTATACTTGTAGTTTTTTGAGTATTTTCTGAAGTGAGTAATTCCACTTTTACTTAAGTATTGTACTTCACTACATTTTAAATTACATCAGAGTACAATTTTGTAGGCTCTCCATAAGCATAACATAAAAAATTGTCCAATTGTAATTTGGCCAATTTTGACTATGTTTATGCACTTTAGTTTAGGATTTTTGTTTTTACGTTAAAGCAATCTAGTTTGAACTCTCTGTCCTCTCGTCCTTTGAACGTTGCATGGGAAAATCATATGTAGCAGTATTCTCTTTTATCAAAAAGTAACTCTAAGTTTTACTGCAAGTTAATTTGAAATGACCTACTTTTTACTTTCACTTTAGTAGATTTTCACACCACTAATTTTACTTCTACATAAGTAAAAACTCTGCAAAGTAACAGTACGGATATTTTAGGACTCTTTCTGCAAATGTAGACACCCAATACTGCCTCTCAACATCTAATCCAAGGCACAACTCTCATTTCTATTTTGTATCAAATGGTAAAAGACAAAAGAGACGATTACTTCAAAAGGCATTGTTCTGGGTCATACCTTGAAAGAGGCATTTTGGAGCGCCTAATGGTATTTTTTAAGCCTTTTACAGCTTTCACTAAGACTTGAGCTCAAGCAGAAAGCCTCCTCCAGTGGTGAACCCATTGGGACGGAGAGGTGAAATGAGGGCCATTACTGTTCTCTCTCTCCGCCTGGCAACACTGTGAGCTCACCAGCACCACTGCCAATAAGAGCGAATGGGAGAGGAGTGAACACTGTTAGATACAGATTAAATGAGTCACTGTTTCATAAGTCCCAAGTTGTACATTGGCCTGCTTGGATGATATCTGCACATACAGTACATGTGCTGATGAATAGGCCTGTATTGTTATGTGTATGCCACGTGGACACGATCGATAAATGAAACAATGTCAGTGTGCAGATTGCTCACAAATTCCACTTGATTACATCGTCCATTGTGTCTGAAGATTATCTACTTTGTCTAAGTGGAAAAGAATGAGTAACAGATGCCAGGGGAATTAGCAGGTCATACTGACACCAGTCAGTGCCCTTGTTGAAGGACAAACTCTAATTTGAACTCATGTTTATGCCAATGAAAGCTTTCTATACTGCAGTTAATGGTGTAAAAAGGTATCAACAAATGTGTTTCCTCTACTCCATGATCCTATAGACACAGCTACAAGCATGACATATAGTACACATATGAGCAGTTTCAATCCAAAAATGAGATACCCTCCATTTGAAAAATGTGATACCTACTCTGACAAATTGAGTGCTGGCATGAAAATAAACGTCACTACCAAATATCATAGGAGGTATTAGCCAGTTTAAGACCTTTGCTTGCAAAATAGCACCATTTTAGAGGATCAAATCTATAATATTGAGTAATATTTTTGCTAAATAAATATGTAGCTTTTTTGTTAATGAAGATGTTCATATATATCAGCCATAACAAATGTCTTCAAGCATTTCTAATCTGCTACAACCACGACTGCAAACGTTATGAGCTAAATAGGCCCATTTGCCTGTGGAGGAATCACAGTGTAATGATAATTTGTAGGTCTTGGAGGGTCTTGGAAAAATGCACCGCTGTAATGTCAACATCACAGACCGTCTCTGCCTCATTTACAGCTGGAGGCTTAATAGGTCCATCCATCATGTTAACTAAACAGAGAGAGAGAGAGAGAGAGAGAGAGAGACAGAGAGTAAGCAGGGGAAGAGAGAGCGATGACATGAAGAGACACCAAAGTGATATGTATAAGAAGAAAAAGGAACACTGTGAATGGGGTCTGTCCCTCTACATTAAATGTTGCTAGCTGTGGTGATG
This sequence comes from Centroberyx gerrardi, assembly GCF_048128805.1. Taxonomy (NCBI): domain Eukaryota; kingdom Metazoa; phylum Chordata; class Actinopteri; order Beryciformes; family Berycidae; genus Centroberyx; species Centroberyx gerrardi. Next base: position 26,695,631 of record NC_136001.1, on the reverse strand, counting down.
TAGTGCAGGTGGCACACAGATGGGACCCCTCCTGGGACCTGGGCTTGTTAATGAGTCACGACCAGGAGGGGTGGGGAGGGCTGACATCACGAACCAGACGGAGCCCTCTGGCAGCGTGGCATCGAGGTACCCAGCATGCCACTCTCCATTATGGCGAGGTGCCCCTCGAGCCGTTTGATCTGCGGATTAGGCCAAACCTGGCAACGCTTCACTGTGCCACGTGTCAGATCGAGCAAACACTGGAAATGAATTGTTAAATCGTGCTCTCTCTGTGGCTGAATGGCAACAATCATGCCTAATGAGGGCCCCATAGAGGCTAATTATTAAGCTCTAATCAATGCTGTAGAGTGTGTGTCATTACAGTATAACATGATGGGTGATAATCCCTCTCATTGTGAGACACAGGTTAAAACATGGGATTAGTTTGAGAGGTGAAGTTGAGTAGGCTACAAGGGGATGACCGGTCACAGCTGAGGCCAGTGGAAGGGCAAAGGTCATGGTTAGCTGGGTTACAATGGACTTTAAGATTAGTATTCAGGGTTTAGTCAAGGCCTACAAGTCTAAGTCTCTGCTCTGCAGTTTACTATCCTTATCTTGAAAACTGTGATTTGTTTGAATGTAAACAGTGGGGAACTTGTTGAAAAAAAATAGATTTGGGTCTGATATGTAGGTTTTTAATCACAACGTAGGAAGTTAAGACTGTTAGACGAAAGGATGGGAGAAGAGGAGAGGAGAGGAGAGGAGAGAAGAGAAGAGAAGAGAAGAGAAGAGAAGAGAAGAGAAGAGAAGAGAAGAGAAGAGAAGAGAAGAGAAGAGAAGAGAAGAGAAGAGAAGAGAAGAGAACAGAAGAGAAGAGAAGAGTTGCAGCAGATGGGCAGGGGGGTTACTGTCACACTGTATTAACACATCCACCTCAGCAGAGGGGTGAGCCACTCAGATAGGACTGTGTTACTTAGTTGCTCCCATGACTAAACACAGGGGATTCTGTGAGCGGGCCATCAGGGAGGGAAATCCCCTGCTGCCCTCCTGCCCCTAAGTGTGCGGATTACAGGCCATATAGACCAATTATCCCAGACGTATCCGGATTTACTGTTGCAATATGGGGATTCACACTCCGGGGGAACCGCAGGGAAAACGTTTCATAAACATCGATATCGAAAACATTACAAATCCCTGCTGAAATAGGGAAATTATTGCATTTAACCTTCCGTTGTGCAATCTCCGTTCACCTTGAAAGAATGATTTTTGTCCCAGTCTGGCTCATCCATCTAAATGTCAGATTGCGGTAAAGGTCAGGTATTACGGTGATAGCTGCGGAGGAGGACTATTTGTGCATTCTGTTTACATTGTTCTGCTGCTTTCTTACCATGGTAATTGGACACACATGATGAGGCGGAGGGAGGGGAGTCGTGGGAGACTGCTGGTAAGGCCTCAGTCATTCCTGTCACGCGTCTCCTATTCACCAACCTGGTCCCCTCTGTGTGTGTGATTGTGCGTAATTGTGTGTGTGTCTGTGTGAGGGAGACCGAGTGTGTGTACGTGCGCGCATGCACAAGTGTGTATGCTAGCCGTGTGCGTGGGGTGCGATAACACACCACCAGCATTCTTCATTTGTAAATAATTGAATCAGGCTATTTTAGTTTGCTCAGAGCACGGCTGTAATTTGCAGCCGTTCTGCTCTTAAGGACCGGTAATTATGGCTTTTAGAGTCTTCCAAAACAACTCAAACAGCTTCAACTCATGACAGCTGTGCATCTAGGGCACACACACACACACACACACACACACACACACGCTAGTTCAATGCGTGGCTGCTAATTAAAGTAAAATGGTACATTTGCCAGCTTAAGGGAATTTCAATACATAGGTATAGACAAGCAGCATAGCAGGAAAGGTTTGTATGAATGCAGGATTTCTTTTTCTGTTTCCCAACAAATATTAATACTGAGTTTTAAACCAACAGTCTTAAATCCACAGTCCCAGCCAAAATATGATATAGGCAGTACTTCATCTGCACCATATAAGAAATGAAGATTTTTATTCCAAAATGAGATGTCTACCATTTGAAAAGTGACATTTTTTGATGGTAACCTATGGTCCTTCGCTGACACACTGACAACAGTTTTACTGACTGAATTGTTTATTTTTCAGGGATATTGAATGGTGAACTTCAGGTGATAAATTTGTTTTCCATTTTTGATTCTATTACATACATTTCAGAGCATCTTAAAGCCAGACAACAGGGTTTACACACAGTTTGGCCAAACCCTGAAGAGGACCACTGTCTAGTTTCACATTGTCAGCTGATTCACACGTTGTTTATCCAACATGGACACATACCTCAAGGTTAACCAAAGCATGGCCATCTCTTCTCCAGACACCTACATCTCTGTCAAACCAGTTAGGCCAGAGTGCGGTAATTGTAATTCAATGGACAATTGTTACTGGAGGAAAAAAACAAAAACAAATCAGCTGTTTCTGACACTCCTTGTGTGTTTTATGTAACACATCGTGACAGTCCACCAAGTATAGCCCGGTCACATGAAAAGTTCTGTGCATTCCTGAGCCAATGGAATGTTAAAGATATTAGTTAACTGGCTGCCACCAGCTGCACACCTTAAAAATCAATGAGAATCATCTGAGTTTTACTTAGCAAGGCTAAACAGACTGCGACTGTTTCCTTGCCGACAATGATAAAGTAAACTGAATAAAGTAATGGAACTGCATGCATGCAAGAGCAGTTTTATTTTGTTCAAAACGTCACATCATTACTCGCATTATGCAGAGCTTCTGCTTTTTAGCTTCATTAGAAATCCTTCATAGTCGTTACACTAGGTGTTACAACTTAATTCACTTAATTCTGCAATTAAAATTAAAATTTAAATGCATAAGCTTGGATGTTACATGCGTATGGAGATACACAGCTCTTCACATTTCAGGTTTTGTACAAACTCACACCATTTTACTAGTTTTATACAAACTTTTTATTATGCAATTGTCAATATGAACAAAGCACATGATAAACATATTTTGTTTTCTCCTCATTGTTTTCACTGGCAAAGGAGAAGGAGAGAAGGAGAAAGAGTAGAGGAGGTGAAGACTGGAATGGGGTTGAGATTTGAACTCATACCAAAACGTGGCATGTGCAGCACCAGATGTTAAATGACTTAGGTGCTACACCACCTTATGAATATTATTAACATACTTGATGAATGTAAACCAGACCCAGTCCTCAAACAAAACGCCCAGGTAAATATGAATGGTGTTCCAACTCCCCAACTTAGATGAGTTTCATTCCAACATGAAATCCTCCGTTTGAAAAATGTGACACCTAGTCTGACTCAATGAAAGTAAAACTCCTTATGACATAATAGTTATCTATCTTGAGCCATTTACTTGCGCAATAAAAATATTTCAGAGCAGTGGTTTCAATCCAGGTAAATGGGCCAAGAGAGATTATTTCATAGTAAGTTTTACTTTGAGTCAAACTAGGTGTCACACATTTTCAAATGGTGGACATCTCATGATGGAATGAAAATCATTATCTAAATTGGGGAGATTTAAAAGCAGTTTTGTATCAGTAATGGCCACATGATCAGGAAGCAATAAAATGTCATCTTCCTATAAAAACTCATCTCTGTTCAACAAAACAAGTCAATAGACTATAGGTTCTTTGTTGCACTGAGTTCATCCTAAGTACCTAACCACTCGTGGATCTAATTTACTCAAGTCAGACCTTGGCTGACAATACGACTGTCACTACTGGGTGCATCAACGCAACTCAGGGATTATCTCCCCACCATCCGCTACCTTGAATATGGCATGGCCCAGAAAGCATATGGCTGCAATCTGTGGCACCACTCACTGTATCTCCTCCATTTGCTTTTAATTAAACACATGAAGCCACACACACACACACACACACACACACTCACACTCCTTGGGTGAAGGCCGAGCAAGGAACGAATAAAGAAATAAATAGATGTGTGCAAAGCTAATGAAGACAAGAAGGAAAGCCCCTATGTCTAGAACAATAATTCCCAGATGATTGAAGGTGGATGTTTGTGTGTGTGTGTGTGTATGGGTGTGTATGCGCCTCATTAACTTAGCAACAATGATTGCAGTGATTCACATTCCAAGTTTCATCTGATGTGACTAACAGGCATAGTTTGAGGATTTACTAAAAGTAGGGAAAAGTCCAGATTCACCAACCAGGCCATCAGCAGACTGACATAATGCATCTCACATGTTTATGCAGCTGTTTTTGTCATAACATGGCTGACTAAATGAGGACTCTTTCCCCCCGTCTGGGAGTTATCCGAGTATCCCAGAGTAAACACGAAAAGTGGAACACATGGCTTGGAGTTGAGGCTAGGTGAAGTAAACCCACTAATGTGCCAATCATGTCAACAGCATTAGTGCTTCATCGCCTCTAATCAAGAGACTGAGGTTAACATACCTGTGTTCCAAACGTGTGTGTATGTGTGTGTGTGTGTGTGTGGATTATGGGGGCTGGCGGCAGTAATCCCCTGACCACATGGACGTCAGAGGCAATCCAATTTACAGTACGACACTCCTTAACGCTTCAAAATACAAACTCAACCTGTTATATCTACCAATATTTACCAACTTAAACAGGAGAGGCTAACGTGTGTATGGATGTTGAGTAGTTTCTTTCAAGTAATGAAATGGGGACAGAACGCAATGCTCGAGTCAATCACAAAGCAAGACACAACCACTAAGTTTTAATATGTAAATCCCCAGACTGTAGTCAGCAGTTCCCAATTTATATGGGCTGATACACTAAGCCAGGGCCTCAGTGGCATCTGTTTGCACACACAGTGGAGCATTGGAGCAGAGGCCCAGTGACAGTCTGAGTGTGAATATGACTGCACCCATTAGCACCCAAGTATATATATTAGCAAGCCAGTGGAGGGTGACTCTGATCAACCTCTACACCATATTGTCATTCATTTATGCATTAAACAGATGGAGAAGGTGACTGGTTGGCAAGAAATCATCACTGTTACACACACACGTGTGCACACCAGACACACACACACACACACACACACACACACACACACACACACACACACACACACACACACACACACACACACACACACATCATTCTCTAGGGAGAAACGCCAGCTGTCAATCAAAGCTCTCTCTGAAATACTCCTTTATTCCAAATGCAGGACCAGGTCAGCCAAATAAAACATGCATGCGTTGTTTTTGTCATTTTCTATCTCTACATTATAGATATTCAATACATAAATGATTCTATCCATACAAAATATAAAAATATGTGAGGCCTCATTTACAACCGTATTTACATTGACTTCCTTAACTTAAGCGAATTATTAATTCATTTACCTATGTACATACTATGAACTGAATACAATAGTACAGTATATCCTATATCTAAATCACATTGCATGAAAAAGCTGGACCGTACTAGACTGACTGGATCTTACACACTGTTTGCTGCATGGAAATGATGTTATGATAACAATTGCACATCAGCTTTGATAAACATTGTGGCTTGACTATAGAATTGCGCATGTAACTGTTAGCCTTAATACTCAAGAGAATTTCTGAAACATTAAAATGAATAAACATGCAAACACTGGTGCTTTTTCACTGTTTACCAACTGTAATTTACCACGGACTGTCAACCACATGATATTCAACACTCAACAACACTGAAGAAGTGGACTGGGTGTTTTGTTTTTGTTTCAGATGGAGGATGTTAGTGTACACAGGCTGGACAAAGGGTCATTTTCCTTTGCCAGAGAACAGGGTGTTAGGAGATAATGCAGTTCTTGCTTTTTCGGCGTTTGCGGGTGTGCAGCTGCCCGCTGCGGTTGGGTCCTCCCACCCCCGTGTTGTTGTACTTATGGATGAGCTCCTGGTTGCTGAGGTAGCGCAGCTGGATGGGTCTGGGGATTGGCTCGCCCAGGAAGTAACCTTCGTCCTCTGATTCGGAAGATGAAGAACAGGTGGAGCACCAGTCGTCATCTTCATAATCATCCCAGGAGTACTGGCTCAGGCCTGTGCGGCGGTGGGCCCCGGGGTTCTGGAGCGTCAGGTCCGAGGTGGTCCTGGGGCACTGCCTGAACGGCTGGGGCTGGTATCTTCCTCCCCCTCCTCCAAACTGGTCCCTAGCGCTCCTCGGCGGCGGGAAGCGGTCGTAATCCTCGCGGACACGCAGCTGTGGCCTTTCTTGAGGTCTCTCGCGCCGCTCCGCCGCCAAGTGGAGTGCGTTTTCTGAGCGGGAACGCCGGGATCTCCGGGACCGGTGGTGGTGGTGCCGGCGCCTCTGGGGGGTTTCCTCCGGCGCTTCTATTCGGACATTTGCTCCCCTGACGCCTCCTCCTCCTCCACCTACTCCACCACCAACCCTGCGTTCACTGATGGGTGGCAGGCGCGCAGCGTTGGCACTGCTCACCAAGCTGACCCTATCCTCCTCCTGGTAGGTGAAGCCAGGCGGCACGTGAGTCATGCCCATGCCCACGCCCATGCCAGGGGGGTCGCAGTACTGCACTGGGTACTGGGAGGACATGGGGGGATCCATTTCCATGTAGGGCTGACCGGCGGTGAGGCTGCGAAGCGACTCTGAGCTACGGAACTGCACGGAGGAGTTCAGGGTGCCCATGTTGCTTTTCTCTGACACGTTCATTCCAGAGTCTTTGCTCAGGTCAGGCATGGAGAAACGAGAAAGGTGCTCCTGGCGCTTTCCTCCTCCGTCTGCTGAGGTGCCTGAAAATGAAAAAGAGTCGAGTTCAGAGTCAGCTTTGCCTTTTGTTCAAGGGAGAGTACGAGAAGACCATGATCATCAGCATAAGTTATACACTAACTGCAATATTTGTTATATTGGGAATAGTAAAAACAAACATCTCCAAATACGACATCTCATTCTAACATAATGCCAAGCAGACAACTAAGCCAAGCAGAGATCTAATGACTAATGCCATACCAACCTGTAGCATTGGAAAGGGCCAGAGACTCCATGGATCCTCTTGGGGTCTGCTCCAGAGGGGTGAGTTGCTCGGTGAAGTTAAGTGCGTTGATGGGGTTCCGGCTTCTCCCCACCTGGGCCGGTGGTGGCACCCCCACCTCTCTGTCCCTGTCCCTCTGAAACCCATGCAGGCTGACTGAGCGCTTGTCAGGGGAGAAGCCGTTGTGGTGCTGAGAGCTGTGGGACACCTCGGTGAAGCTCTTTTGGGTCCTCAGCTTGGCCGGATAGTAGTCCTCTGGACCTGGCTGGTGGAACCAGGTCTCATTCAGCGAGTGACCCTTCACGGCCGAGATGGGCGGCCTCTTCAAACCTCCGTTCTCCTTGATCCTGTGATCCTGTGGTTGACCGTTCTGTCCAGATGAGGCAGGGTTATAGGCAGTCCTGACGTTGCATTGGCTGAGGAGCTGGAGAGGCGTGGGGTTGGCAGCGGGGTCAGATTGGGACTCATAAGCATAGCAGTCACCTCCTTGGTCCTGGCTCTGCCAGGCAGGCGGCTCACGAGTCAGACTGGGTGTCTGGCTGGACAGGCTCAGAAGATCCATTTGTATGGACAGTGGGTCCACCTCTCCTGAAAATCTTCCAGCCTGCCCTCCTCCTCCACTCTTTCCCGCCTTGGAACTGCGTCTGGACTCTCTGGTGGAGCGAGCGCTTTGGAAGGCAGAGTCAGAGGAGTCTGAGCCATTTGGCTCCTCCCCCAGGCTGCAGGATCGTGAGCAGAAGATTTGGCCCTGCTTGGGCAGGAAGGGGCGGCCCAGCAGAGAGCGCTTACAGCGGGCGCAGCAGAAGCAGCCCTCGGTGGCGTGCCAGTGCTGCCCGTCGTACGTCATCTGGCCTTGGTCAATGCCTGCAGGAAAGACGAAGAAATATGTTCATCCACATGGGTTAGGGAAAATGATGGACAGTGTAGCTCAAGTGCTAATCTACCAGTAAAATACAAAACTCCTCATCCTTATCCAAGAGGTTGATATTAAAAATGTGAGAAATGTCCTATTTAAAATGCTGTTTTATGGGAACAGAGTAGGATATTACAAGTTGGTGGTTGAGTGAGATGGAGTGAGAAAATGGAGCCTGAGGCTGTAACACTTAACTGAGTTTGAGGCAAACTCATTATGGAGCTTGCCCAGCACTGTATAAACACATTGCATTTTAAGTATGTTTGGAGTTGTCGGAGGGGGGAAGAAAACCAGCTATTTGCTAATGGCTGCCATCTGGTTTCAGCATGTTTTCTGATGGTTTCAATTTATAATCAGTTGAGTTTTTTTTTAGCCAAATACTTTTCTGTATCCTGTCTGACAAATAATTACAGAGCAAATTTGTTGAGAGGGACGTGCCAACTCACAGCTGGGCATCCTGTTGAGGGACACACGCACACAAACACACACACAAACACACACACACACACACACACACCTCTAACAGGAGGTGGCATGGGGCCAAGAGGTGCTAATATGGAAGGTTTACTGCCAGGTTCCTCTCTCAGTTTGCTTAACACTGCAATGTTCTCAGCTTGTGAGATGTTTGAATTTGAAAACATAACCACTGTATTCAATTAACACTGTGTGAATGTGACCGGGATGAAAACAAATCTTGAAGTTGAAAAGTCTCTTGAAATGGCCATTCCCTTGTCCCAGGTTATCTTCATGCAGCATGATATACATTCCTGTACTCTACCTGTGAGCTAAGGTCTCTGTGATCCTTTGCTCTGTACCCTCGCCTCTAACACTGGACCACTTTTGGATGACATCATTCAGTGATAAAATGCTAAAAACAAAATCAGGCCACATCCTCTCTACTGTAGCTCTCTCTCTTCTCCACTGTGTTACTCTCTACAGAAACCAGGTCACTCCTCCATCCTCCCTCAATAAAACTTGTAACTACATCTGAAACAGCTGCACATTCATCTTCCCCTTACAAAAAAATCCCCTTACAAATTATATTCCTATAGGGACTTGTGTCTGTAGGTCTCAAGTTTATAGTGACCGTATCATACTTTATGGTATTTTTCATATCTCCTATGTCTCCTGGTATCACTATTCCTATAATATTCCTACAGGGTAGTGTATATACTTTATAGTTTTTCTGTGATATTTGTATAGTATCTTTTTTCCTAAGTGGGTGGCGGTGGTGTCACGGCGCAGCGTACCGATGTGTTCCCCGCAGGAGTCGCAGTACTCGGCGTAGAGGGACTCGAAGCAGGAGCAGCAGTAGGGCCGTCCCTCCTTCATGATGTAGCGCTGACCCCCCAGCACCGTCTCGCACTCGAAACAGCAGAAGTGCTTCATGTGCCAGTGACGCCCCTCTGCCTCGGTGCACTCGTCCGCAAAGATGATCTAAGGAAGGTAGGGGGAGTTAGAGAGAGAGGTGCGGTATCGTTTATCACGGCTCCTCAGGGGTAAAACCTCCTTCGGCTTATTACTGTACGGTGAATGACAGGACAAAGGCTTGGGTTGCCATCCCCTCCCCCCCCCCTGTACGCACCACTTTCTCCTCTGCAGGTTGCTACTCTTAGATCATCCTCTTTGTCATTGACTTGTGTAGGAGGCTAATGTGTGCGGGGAGTTGCCAAATTCTAGATGGTGCTTTTACTTTTAATTACGCCGCTGTTAAAACACTGGGGTTCCTTTTAAGTACTAAGCACCCTGTAAATTGAAACAAAGTGTCCTTGTCCCCCTTTGCAGAGTGTGTAAGAGAGTGTTAATGGTGGGGAGATTAGACGATAGAGAGCTGACCCCATTACATTGGAAAAACCCATGCGTTGAATAGTGAAAGTGTGTGTGTTGGGGAGTAAAGCCTGTGAGTATCTATGGCAGCGGTTCCGTGTGTGTACGTGTGGATGTGCGAGTGCGTATATATATATTATAAATAGCTCCACTGACACTGTCCCACATTGCAGGTACATTCAAGAAGGTTGTATGTGGATCTAGCACATTAGCATGCATGCGTGCGCATGTGTTGAGCGCATACCTCGTCGCAGGCGGTGCAGCGCGGCTTAAGCCTCTCGGCGTGGTGGCGGCCGCAGTAGATCTTCCCCTCCTGGTGGAAGTAGATGAGGTCCACCAGGAGCTCGTCGCACATGCTGCACACGAAGCAGCCGGGGTGCCAACACACGGCGTGGCCCGCCCGCGACGCAAACACCGCGATGTCGCCGCCGTTTATCTGGCCTCCGCACTAGAAAAGGGGGGTGGATGAAGATCGGGGGAGAGAGTTATTGAGAAAGGAGTTCATGCACAACAGCCTTGTTTCTATCAGGACTCACTGTAATCAACTACACAAATAATGCATTTTTGCACTGAAACTGAATTGAATTGAAAGCAGGAGGGTGTATATGTGATGGCGCGTGTGAGTGTGTGTGCATGTTTGTGTGTGTGGGGGACAGTGGGGGTGTGTGTGTGTGGGGGGGTGGACAAGGACAGACAGAGAGGAGGCGTACAGGAAGGAGAGGAGCCGCTGGAGAAGATTGGTGGGGCAGAGGGGAGGGATGACGATGGAGAGATATACGAGAGGATAAAGAGGAGAGGAAGATGGGAACGGCGGTAAATAGGAAGAGAAGATAGGAAGACAGACAGGGTCAGGTAGGGCAGAGGAGATTTAGAGGGGTGGGAAAATGGAGAGGAAAGAGAGAGAGGGGAGAGAGAGAGAGAGGGGGGGGGGAAGAGAGAGTTACAATCAGGTTATCTAACTGGCACACAGCCTACTGCTGTGTGAAGGCCAGGCCAGAGGGGGGAGGGGAATTCAATCAATACACACTCTCCCAACAATCTGCTCCCTCACACTCCAGCATGTGTGCGTGTGTGTGTGTGTGTGTGTGTGTGTGTGTGCTGTGGCAGTCTGCTGAGCAAATGAGAAACAAAAGCTGTAAAGCAGGTATACACCCGGGGCACCAACATAACAGGGAACAGCTACACACTCGCTCATGCCTGTTGTACACTTTGGTGCTGAACTGAGTCGGTTTGGTGTTAAAAGAACTCTCTACTGCTCTCAGTCCCATCGGCCCATCGCAAGAATACACAGGACGTTAAATGTTTGATGGGACACTGTGTGCTGCAGTGAAATATTTTTGGAAAGACAAGATTTAGGGCAGTTCGACCGGTTCAATTGTGAATGTGTGTATTTGTGTAACTCCAGGATCCTGAACAGCTGCACAACATCAGTCCAGGCTTGTTTATCTAGGCTAGGCATGCACCGATGCCACTTTTTCAATGCCGAGTATGAAAGTTTAAGTATCGGCTGATACTGAGTACCGATCCGATCCATTACTTTTACTGAACAGTGCAGGCTTACTTCCTTAGTTTGGGGTCAATGGACAAAATTATTGAGATAAAAACCTTGTTTTTCCCACTGTTTGAGAAATACAGGCTTCTATGTGCCACAAATGCATAAAATCAAGACAGTTTGCTTTTATTTCTTACATGTTACTCATGGCTTTCGGTATCAGATTTTAGTCTTGGGTAAAATCTCCGATACGATATTCCATTTTAGCCTGGTATCGGCACCGATACCGATACCGATACCAGTATCGGTATCGGTGCATCCCTAATCTAGGCCTTCACGTGCCTTGAGGTTTAACCAGCAACTTTACTTGGAGGTATTAAGGAAAAGAGAAAGATTTAACACATGAACAATCAAACAGTCACCGTTTCAGTGTGTGGATGAGAGACAGCTTTCTCTGAGGAACTCACACAATCACACACACACACACACACACACCACCTGAAGACCCTCTCAAGAACAAGACCTCCATAACCCACTGAGGTGAGATTGACAAGGTCACCACTCCACCGTAGAGGCTGACCGCTGTCGTATCTCTGCCCTTTATATGTCAATACAGAGCTCCTCTCATACATCATAACACAGGCTTGAAATGCCAGCGGGCCATTCAGTATGTCTGTCACATGATTCGGTGCTTTCATTCCGGCTGCCATGCGGCAACACCTTTGATCTCGTCACGCTCAATCCTCTCTTGTCACGGGATACATGTTTAGAAGTGAAACGATGGGCTGCTGTCAGAGCATCTTTGATCTTGTTCTATATCCTTCCCGCTTGTCACGGGGGAAACGACGCAAATATGGCATTTTGAATATTTCTGTCTACCTGTTCGCAGATGGCCCCCGTCATCGTCACGGGGAACGGTCGCACGTTGCCGCGCCCCAGGTTCTCCCGCTTCCGTTGGTTACTGAAGAGCTTGAGTTCCCGCTTCTCCTCGTCGTCCAGGCTGTTACAGTAGCGCACCTGGACACACACACACACCACATAAACACAAATTTGTAAAGCGTTAAACAGTTATGCAGACAGATAGAGAGAATAGAGAGTTAAAGGTGCAGTGTGTAGCATCTTTTAACATCAATGCATCATTGTCAAATGAATAGCGATACCTTGGTTTTACCGTAAACAAACAAGACCGTGGCTAAGATGATTGGCAGCCTCTATCTCACACCAGTGGTATTGCTGGTGCTAGAATTTCCCAAGATTAAGACCACATTTCCCATAAACCTCTGTTGCTTCCTGTTGCTATTTCAGTCAGAGGGTTTCTCTTTCACTTTACGTAAGAAGATAAACATGCGGGAAGCGATTTTTCCATCAGCCTTTCACTCCTTCCACCATCTGCCATTGTGAGAAACTCAGCTTCCTCTTCCTGTTTTGTGCCATAAAGCAATATATCTTGTTGCTGTAAAGCAATAGAGCAGATTTCCTGTAAAATCCGACCCGGTGGCAAACAATGTAAAATGCAGGTAGAGGCTGCTGATCTTCTTGGTCGATGGCCGTGGTCTCATTTATTCGGTAATTATACTAATGTCTCAAAATTAATGTGGTAATGATTTATTGATGTTAAAATGTTACACCTTTAATGTGTTTAAGCAGCTATATACACACATACATACACACACACACACACACAGACACACACACACACACTTCTCACTATCCCATTCCCGCCCATTAAGAAGACAGATTCCATTTTTGCTGTGTCCGTCTCTGTGCCCTTCTCCCCTCTTATCTGTTTTGCCCTGAAGGCAGGGAGGGATGGAGGGATGGAGGGAGGAGGGGGGACGGTCTCTCACCTCATTGTCGTGGGGGGGCAGCTGATGGAGCAGCTGTTTGATGCGGTATTTCTCTCCTGGGCTGTTCACGTAGGGCACCTTGTCCTCGGGCAGGGAGCTGTAGTACTGGTGAACCTGGGAGACGGAGAGAGGGAGGGAGGGATTGAGAACTGAAATAAACCTATATTGGTTTCCAGAACTAAAACACGTGACTGCAGGAAGATGGAGTGAGGAGGATCTACGACCTGGAGTGACCGAGTGGAGCCGCACATGCAAACGGAGGACCGACACACATATGTTCCCGCAAACACACACTTAGAAACACTTTGATTTATGGCCCACCGGTGGAGACTTAATGGAACCTCGCCCCTCACTCTCTGCACATTGACATGGGAATGTATTATGGACCTGTCACACGTGCGCACACACACACACACACACACACACACACACATGCATGCACACACACCTAATTAAACATGTATGCGTGCAGCAGTGTGTGTGCACGTGCATGCGTGCATGTATGTAGCGCATGTGCGACAGGAGGATTAATGCTAATCTCGCCATTCCAAATCACTTGGACATTCTTTACATTACAGGGGCCGACAATGAATGTCATCTCCGTGTTATTTATTGCGGTCTTTTTATTACAGTGTAACAGGGGGCCGCGGTATAATAGGGGGCCAGCGGTCATATATGAATGCGATTGGAGGGGGACCAAGCCACGAAAGCCATGGGATTTAAAGGTAGATTTGAGGACAAAGGTCAAAGAGAGAGAGGGGTGAGAAAGAGAGAAAGAGAGAAAGAGAGAAGCGAGAATGGCAAAATGTTGGAGAGATGGACAAAGACAGAGAGAGCAAGTACAACAGAAAGTCAGAGGTTAGAAGTAGCAGAGAGAAAAGGACAATCTAGACTGATGAAATGAGAGAGGAGCAAAAACAACAGAGCGAGAGGCATAGAGAAGACTGGGAGTGGAGGAGAGAGAGAGAGAGAGAGAGAGAGAACGATCAATACTTGCTGACTAGGGGGCCGGGGCCAAGCCAATCTTAATGGCCTATCTTTCTAATGAATGGATCTACTGACTGGAACCCATCAGCTTTGTCCTTGGCAATGATAACACAGAGTCTGTCACACACACATACACACACACACACACACACACACACACACACAGATTAACTTGAATAATGTCGACACGCATCAGTACGTATCGACTCAGAAACAACCCCTATACAGCCGACGCTTCTTTCCAACATCATCATCACATCGCTCCTTCACAATCCTCATATTTCAAAGCGCGTTTCTTGAAAGTAGCATTGTATAAGCATGTTTGTTGTTGGGGTGGATTTATGGCAGGGGCCTCTTGTTATAAGTGTAACCTAATTCCTGGTGCTCTGCTTTTGTTGGCTTCGGCCGGTGCTGGCGGGGGACGCGGGATCCGTGTCCAGCGGCACGGCTCAGGGCGCTGGGGGGGGGGGGGGTTCTCTGGATAGTCCATGAAAGACCGACTGTGGTCAAGCACCGATAACTCACACAGCGCCGACATGCACATGAGGAAAAAACACACACGCATGCTAGCAGACGTGTGTACACATACACACACACACACACCTCAAATGATAAATCACGAAACATGCTTCCAACAACAACAGGGTTACACTCTAGGGGTGAAAGGCACACTGCCCCGAGGAAAAGATCTAAGGATAGATACACACATGCGCACGCACGCACACACACACACACACACACAGTGGACACACAGTTGCAGCGAGAGCCAGGAGGAGCAGCAGCTTGTGATAATAACTGTAATCGAAAGCAGACGAAGCTAAAGACAGGGCAGAATTTCGAACTGTACCGAAAGGCGTGTTTTTAAAGGCTAAAGCAAATGGTAGGGCTTCACGACGGAGAGAGGCTGAGTGACAGGAGAGATCGCCTCACACAGCTGGTTTCTATCGCTCGTAATGGCCAGACAGCCAGGGGAAAAGACACAACCAGGCACCAGTCCTGACTTTCTCTCAACAAGCCACTTTGGAGCGGTTATTGGACATCCTAGATATTATATTATTAGGAAAACACTGGTAGTATCAGCCAAACATGGCGGCGGAGATGGTGTTTTCATAACTATGAGAGCAGATAGGATGGTTGTGTCTGTGTTTATGTCTGTTGTGATTACTTCAGGGCCTGAAGTAAGACTAAGATAATAAAAGTTCTGTTCTATTGTATTCTATTGTCCTTATAGGTTAAATCAAAGACAAGTGTTTGCATGATAACCCTGCATTGAATTCTGTTCTTTTCTTGTTTTATTCCATTTAAATATCCCGTGTGTGACTGATGCAATAAAGCAGGTTTCATCTTCACCACTAGATGAAAATCAGACTGTGGAAGATGCACAACAGACTCTGCATTGGACTGCAGCCCTTGCTGTGTGACGGTAGAGAGATACCAGTTACAGGCCACTGCTGAGTAACATTCTTGGCCTCGGCAAGCTGCATCTTGGCAACCTCCAGGCGTTTTATTCGAGCGAGATGGAGGGAAGAGAGCAAGAAGAGACAGTGGGAGAGAGAATATTGGCAGGCGCTTCTTCACACTGCGGCCCAATAACTTCTCCAGCACACTCAATAATGGCTGTCTTTGGAGATAAAGATGCAAGGCTGTTTTGAACGCATGTTCTTTTTATTGAGTCTGTATATTTCAGCGAAACGCAGACTTGAAGTGGAGAATAAATCAACTGGAAATGATTTCTTACTTTCTGTAAACATGGTTTTGTTGACGGAAATCCACGCACACACCCAGGGGAGTTGGACAGTCCCAGCTACAAGTATTGATGTTCATGAGTTATCCCTCATAATCCGTCAGACACGTTTGATTGAATACCCCAGTCCTGGTCTGAAATCTCCTGTTACAGAGTGGTGACTTTACACCGCTGGCGATTGAATAGCAGACCTATACAGAGCGCTGACTCCCTATGGGGAAACCTAAAGCCAGCGTTTAGATCCTGGAGATTAGCTCGTATTCACCATCCCTCCCTCCTCGCGCTCCGTCTTGCTCTCTTGCAGTGTATGGCAGGGCGTTGAAAAGACCCACATCAGGCGTACTTCCGCTCCTCTGTGAGAGGTCAAGCAACATGTTTCCACAGCTTGAATGACTTGCATTTCAGGTTGGGAAACTAGAAATTGCTACAGCTATAGACACCACTTGAAACTGAATAGATTCACTTGTCATGCAGGCTATTATGAATGCTCTATCTACAGTAGCAGCTATCTCCGCTGTGCTTAGACACGAATTCTTTTAGCAGTGCGGATTGTTTATGTTCCTGTTGACTGTCAAAAGCCAAAAATTTGCTTCAGTAGTCTTCAGTGTTCTTTAGCATTGTGCTCTTCTGGTGAAATACATGCAGCACAGCCCAGTTTCCATTACGGCCAGACTGTTCCAGAGGCTGCGCCGCCACTAGACGAGAACCTAATTGACTTGAGGGTCAGGTGGTGCGACCCTAGAGGGGGATGAAAAATAGCTGCGCTCAGCCCTCGGAGGTGAAAACTGGGGGCCGAGCCAACAGCGTATTGACCAGCTCATTGCCCAGGCAATAAGGCTTGCTCTCAGCTCATCAAGAAAATGAAACCAGCGTCCATAAACGCTTTCATTGTCCTACAAAACGGGAAACCCTCCCATATGTGCACACCTACGGTCCAATGGAGTCTCGTAAAAGAGGATTTTCTTGGATGTGCACGGGGCCATATAATGTGTTTGTGTATTAGGCAGGCTTAGCCGAGTCGTCGTGAGGGCGATGAAACCCACTGTAAACATTTTTGCAGGCGGAATGAATTGGAGATTAATTTGACTGCTGGAGCCACATAATCCTTGTTATCCACTAGCTTGCAAAAGGCATATTCAGCATAACTGGAGCAGTTATCATATGTGACATGGCAGTCTAATTTGGTACAGTTACAAAAAACAGTCATGAGGGATAACACTATGCTGTACGGAGAGCTTGGACCAACATCTTGTTGGGTGGAAAGCATTTTGGAGAATGAATTATACTGAGCGTTGCATTATCAGGATTGGGGTCAATTTACTTAAATTCAACAAATGTAAATAGGAATTACAATTTGACAATAATAGAGCTTTCATGCTCAGTTATGACTACGCAGACATGCAAAACAATCCTCAATATTTGCATTTTAAAGAAAATCCACTGTCTGAATTGACTGAAATAAAAGTGAATCAACCCCAAACCTGTTCTGTCCCTGCATGGTCCCTACACAACATTTATACCTGGGTGTAATAGAGGATACAGACACTGCTCTGCCCTTATAAGGCAGGAGTGAAAAGCTGAGTAAGCACACTGCACAAGGTGCGATACATTGCAGCTCTGTGACATACGATAACATAATAGACCTCGGTGATCCAGGCATATGTTCCAGTGTGAGTGTGATGTGACCCAGATGGGTGTAAATGTGCACATGCTGATACCTGTTCAGGCTTAAGACCCGGTGGCACCCAGGCGTACTCCTCCAGGGCGCAGCCCGAGTCGTCGTCCGAGGTGGAGTTCCTCTGGAAGTCGTACATCAGCTTGGTGACCGTCTTCTCCATCTCTACAGGCATGGCTGTCACTGCATGCTCCTCGCGACGACACTTACAGTGCACACAGATCTTCCTGCAAGGGAGAGAAAGAGCAGCGGTCAGGATGACAGAAGAAAAATATGAATGGATATGGAATGGCAGTTTTATATGCAGGAAAGTACTATTCAGCTTTTCTTCAACAGAGGCCTATTAATGATAGATTTAATGGAGTAAGACAGATTAGAAGTGAAAGACATTAAAGATACAATCAGGTAGTTATTTGACAATCTAAATTATGTTGTTGAAAAGTGTGAGTTGTAGTTGGAAAATAAGCTTTTTAGAACTTTCTTGACTAATCATAACTCAAAATACAGGTTTTTTAGGGTGAAAAACAAATACTCCGTTCAATGAATCACTATGTAAACAAGACTACATTTGGGGCGATTGGGTTTCAGCAGGACGTTATACTGCAGTTGCTGTTTGGGCCTCTAAAGCCTGTGATTAATCACCGACAATCAAAATGACGCAAACTACTTACTACTAACCGTTGACAACTTGTCACTGTAAATGAAAAATAATAATCAGTTAGTTAGTTAATTGCAACAAGGCGTAGTGATTAAGCACATCGCCTCCGCTGAAGATAAAACACTTGAGTTACATTCACAACCATGACGCCTGTCGTCGCCTCCAGGCCCTTTACCCGTGAAGGATGTGAACGCCACACGGTTCAAAGGTCGGAGTTCACGAGTCAAGGCTTCCCGCTGCACCTCTCAACGTAAAATGTGGGTGCCGCAAATACTATCCCCCACAATCCTCTGGGGCACCAAGAGCGAGGATATAATCACAAACAGGCTAGGGAAATAACTAGCACACAGACACTGACAGTGATGGAAAGCAGTACTGTACATACACATGCGCGTGCACACACACACACACACTTCTGTCTGTACAAGGTTAGCTTGAAACGCTAGCAGATGCTTAGCCAGGATAGCGCTCCGCTCTCATCAGTCAAGCGGACCCATCCAGCTATAAAATGTAAAGTATCCATGTGTGAGTTTCCACGGAAAAGATGGTTGGGAGTGTTTGAGGGTGACACTCCTCTCCCGAGCTGCTCTTTCATCTCCAGACGTGTCCAGAGACTAATAAAGTGAGTTGTTATATTTCATAGACTAGAACAACCGCTCTGGAGCGCTGTCTTAAACATGATGATATCAAAGTCAAGACTTGCTTCACGGGGGATAGCGCAGAACTGCTGTGACATCATGCAAAACGCAGGATAGGATGTAGGTGAAATACCAATCGCACCTTTGAGTAAATCCACAGGAACACAAAAAATAAAATGTAGGCCAATGTAATTTGGTGTGTATTCAGACGCAAAGGGAGGAGCCACTGCACACATATAGCTCCCTGTGTCCTTGACAGCTCCGTGCTCCAGTGCGCAGAGGAAACTGGGCGGCCAGTAGGTCGCATCCCACTAACCTTGCTGCCCCTCAGGCGGCCAAAGCAGGGAGACAATCCCATTACCCTCCCAGACGGACGCCTGCCTGCCCGCTCCGTCTGATAGGCAGCCCAACGGAGGGGCTTAAGGACACTTAGGACACCGCCTGACAGAATGACAGACTGACAGCTTGGCTGGTTGAGGATCTGTTAGTGCAAAGTGCTGGGAGCACAGACAGCACCGTGTGGAGAGTCGGCTAAGTCTCACCTTGTCTCACCTTGTCTCTCCTACAAAAGAGCACTTCTTGTCAAAGGACTGAGTCTTTAGTTAACAATGCACTTCAGTCTATTGGCTTAGCACTGATGGATTCTGATGATAGAAGGGTTAGGGTTAGGGTTAGGGAAATACTTTAAACCCCCTTGTAGCTCTGCGAGTAGAAAATCCCACTGACATGCCACGACTGGCCATATGAGAGGTAATCCTTTAAAAAAAACATACAAACATACAGGCTTGAAGTTGGATGAATTCTCCATCAGCACTTGAGGATTCCTTGCCATCCGCCAGAAGCCTAACAGCCTATTACTGCCAGCTCCAGCTTTCAACACCGCCTTAAGCAGGAAAGGCAAACCTCTGCAACTTGTAGCGCCCTTGTGGGAGGGCAATCAACTTGTGCTGCTGCAAGCCACAGCCTTCGCCAACCGGCTGCATGAATATTAACAGATCACATGAAGTGCCGAGATATCACTTCCATGAATATTGATGGGAACGGTAAGCGGAACGAGCGAAGCGGCTCTGGCAGACTAAGTCATCAAGCCGCTGTCAAGGTGTCCGGCTGGGAGAAGGGGCAGTCGCGGAAACCCTGTCCCGGCGGTGTGCCGCTGTAGCCGGGGGCGATGTGGCTCTGAGGGGCCCTCATTAGAGTCCCGCACCTTCACCATCATTACAAATGTATGAGTGATTAACTAGGATGACATACACATACGCGCAAAAAGTGCACCTGCATCTAAAAGAACACACACTCGCAGCTTAGATACAGTACCTCTTACTCTCTCTCTCTCTCACACACACACACACACACACACACACACACACACACACACAGTGCCTCCTACTGTGCTAGAACAGGGACGATGATTCAGAGTGCCAATAGGAAACGGCACCAATAAACATGAAGACAAAAAAGATTAAGCACGTACGCACGACATCTCCCACTCTTTTGACGCGCTGCCAGGTGGTTAGCAGTGGATTCTGCCTTGGGATGAGGAGGCCCGCTTGGAGATAGGGGGGTATAAATAGCCCGGAGGAGCGCAGAGTGGACCTGAAGGAAAGCATTTCACACTGCATTCCTGCTCAGAGGACAACGCCACAGCCTCACCGCCCCACACTTAGCCCAATCTCTGTGGAGCTGACATTGAGGAGGAGAAGACGCCGGAGTGCATGTGACCTCTCGGAGTAACGCATCTCTCTTTCCCCACTCTCTCAGTCCTCTCCCTCTCTCCATCTCCACGATCCAGATGTGTGATGAACATCCTCCAGTGATTCACCTCGCAAACATCTGATCTCCCCACATTGGGATTGGCAGAGATAATGCCTACAGGGGCCTGTTACTCCCCCCCCCCCCCGCACTATCCTCATGATTTACAACACGCTTCACGCACATGCCGGGATCCGCCCCCCCCCCAGTGAAACATAACCCCATGCTTCCCCTTGTCAAATACATGATTTCAATTAGGAGAGATTGTGGGACTCTGGTAATACAAGTCAAGTACATCACCAACGCCTCATAAACGACTCCAAAGCAAAAGAGGGGGAAGTAAAGTGGCCCGTTTCCTCTTTAAACGTGACCGGCCTCTTATGCGCTTCCTCTCCAGGGAGATGTAAACTCCTCTCGGCTTTTCATTGGCCGAGAGGAGCGTGAGGTTTGTTCAAGACCTGGGGGGTGTGTGGTTGGATGGTAATCTCCGTGACCATGATGTCAGCGGACAATCATTCACCATGTTGGGTTAATTATCATCACGCTGCTCCTCTAGATTACCCCTGTTACCAAGGTAACAGGGCTGTTTTAATAGCTAACTAGATTCTGATAGGGCTCCTAACAGTCGCACAGACTTGCTTTAATAGTTTTAGATCAACACCCCAGGAACATCTGACAGTCCTGACTCATTCATTACAAGTTTGCCTATATGAGCTGTCTTAAATCATCTATCAAATCTACCATCTTAGCAAATGTGCCTCGATGGAGAGTTCAGTTAACAAAATTCTGAATTACCAGGGGGGGGGGAAATCCTGGGGGATTCTCCACAAGTTGAGCTTTCACAGACTCGCAGAAATTATCTTTGCACAGAGAAAAAACCCCAACCTCAGAAAATCACTTGATTCAACTCTATCCAAGAGCCAGTCGTGGAAGTATAGCCTTGGCGGCTTTGAGGCAGAATCCACCAGAAGTCCCATTCCACAGTCATTCCTGAGCAACTCCCAAAACCGCTGCAGCTTTTCCATGGCATCACTCTAGATGGCCGGATTAAAATCCCATCTTTAAATGGCAGCTCTGCAGAAAAGAGGACGACGGATGACGAGAGAGAGGAGAGGGTCGGCTGAACAGCTGGGCGCGCGCCGCAGCCAAGTCTTGTCCTTTCTTTTTTTTTTCTCTCTCTCTCCTGCCTCTGCTTTTGTTTTCTCTGGAAGTAGGGGGGAAAAGAGGAGGACAGACTCTTTTCTCTTTAACAGCCTTTTGTTCGGCGGCAGCGACATTTCCGATCAGTGTTTTGAAAGGCTTGTTGAAGCCGTTGTTGGGATTTCCATGTTTCAAGTCCAGGGAAAGTTATGAATAGCCTCCTCCACATCTGACAAACATAATACAATATTCAAAGTTTTTTTTTTACCTACACTAGGCTGTATGTTGGCTGTTGAGCAGGTACGGTAGGAGTTAATCACAGTTAAACATGACTGGAGGTGTTCCCGACAAGAATCAGACTCAACAAAGACGTTTTCCATTAGCAGCCAATTAGCCAGGACCAGATGCAGTGTGTTCCCTATGACAGAGATTAGGCCTGCACCCACCTGCCATAATAAATTAGAATCCTACCTACTAGTGAATGCAGAGAGATAATACACATGCATACACACACGCAATGAAGTGTGCATACGCGTGCACATGCATGACACACACACACACACACACAGAAGTTGAGCTTTTTCCTCCCTGCTCCAGTCGGGTAGCTGAAAAAGCAGTGTGTGTGTCATAATTTCCCCATTCTCTCTCTCTCTAAGAATTGAATTGTACAGGATTTGTGTAGGAAGTGGGAGGGAGAGCAAGAGGGAGGGAAAGAGAGATTTATGTAACATCAAACTGGGATGCTTTTCAGCTAGAGCCACACTATACTTGAGACTGGATCATATTACTTATTCATACAGTGTTGACTTGTTCCATAAAGTGACACTGCTTTGGATGGGAAGAGAGGGAGTCAAGGAAGGGACAGGCGTCCCGGACTAACCTCCCTTATGGAGTTGACCATGCTCAAGAGACACCGGTAATCAGTTTTCTGGGATGTGGGACCAGGATCTGTGCCAGATCGTCAGCAGGTTTGCTAACGAACGACACAGACAGAATGTCTTTGGTCTGTAGGAATCCTATTATAACTTTTAGAAGGAAACATCACAGCAAAACTATACGTTCCTATAGGAATATTATGGTGATTTTTTTTGTTATGTGTCAATGGAATAAAGTAAGGTCAGTAGCATGCATGGATAACCAGTCTGGTATTGACAGTTTTCCAGGGGCAGTTGTGCATGTCAGAAATAATGGTAGGTTAGTCTGTAAGCTCCTGTCAGTGTTTAATGTTTGAGCTACTTTCAGACCTGAGGAGCCCACTGACACTGCAGCCAGCTGCTGAAGCCACATTATTCATTATCCCACCTCAGTCCGTTCATATGCTAATCCAAAGTGACCCGTACACTGCAAAAAATGACCCATCTTAACGAGTCATTTAGTATGGAGTCATGAAATCTTGTTTTCTTTAAAACAAGTGAAAAAATCTGCCGATGGGGAGAGATAATTCAATTGGTTTCCAATGCAGTTTCACTTGTTTCAGCAGTTTTGTAGAAAGAAGAGCCTTTATCTTTAAACAAGGCAGATATCACTCCACTGGCAGTGACACTTGATTCAAGAAAATTCCTGGTTAGGGTTATGATTGGCATTGGAAATGTAAAATGACCTTACTCCATGGGCAGCTTTTTTTTCCCACTTGCTTTACAAAACAAAACAGGATTTTAAGAGGCAATACTAGACTGAATGAGTTGTTAAGATGGATATTTTTTGCAGTGTGCCAACTTCATCAATCTCTATGACCGTGGCGGCACAGTGGCTGCACAACAAAGACTAATCTGGCTGGAAAGCGCAGGGTGGCTTGACCAATGCACCAGAGAGGTAGAGATGAAGAGAGATATAAAAATACACAGACCCAGAGAGAGAGAGAGAGAGAGAGAGAGAGAGAGAGAGAGAGAGAGAGAGAGAGAGAGAGAGAGAGAGAGAGAGAGAGAGAATGGACTGTAAACCGGTGAAAATACGTCCATTACACAGAGGGAGAGGATTAGAGTCCAACTCTCCATTTTTATGGCCAGTTTTTTTTTTTTTTAAATAAAAAACACCAAGTAGAAATCAGGAATAAGGGTAGTGCTACATACGACAACTTTCTCTTGGAAGGAAAAAAAACAGTAATGTAACAACACCGTCAAACACTCACTATGAAATAGGCAAAGACCCTAGATATTTTCTCCTTTGCTTACTTACGCGCACATTTACGCATTTCAGAGGGAGTCAATAGACTACGAAGTTGCAAATGCGAAAGTCGAATTCATAAGCAGACAAATGTGACATTACTTGCCAGTGACATTGCCTTCTCTCTCTCATAATCCATTTAAAGCCCAGAAATGGGCCGTCGGTATCGGGGCTAATACAAAATAACAGAGCCACAACAAACAGTGGTACAGAGTCTAATGCTTACCTTCTCACAAACTGCGGCTGGGGAAACCCACAGCCCTGACCTCGTCGGTGGTGGTTTTAAAATACGTCTTCCTCATTGCAGACTTTGTCACACCATCCCAGCGCCACAGCTTTGCCACGAAAATACCCCACTCTCACCCACTCTCTGGTATCTCCGGCTGTCCCCCTCCACCACCACTATTCCCTCCGTTTAAAAAAACCCTTTTGTCAACCCCCCTCCTCTCCGCAAACACATTCACCGAGCGCCAGGAGTTTTGGAAATGAGGCGAAAGCGTAATAGAAGAGCCAACTTTAAGTGCGTTAAAAAAAATCCCCCCTTGCAATAAGTCCCAGATCCAAACGAGAGTGCAAAATCCCCAAAAAATGTTTGCAATCCAGAGGAATAAAGCAGGAGGCTCCCTGGAAGCTGCGGGTAAACACTGCTACAGAGTTTCACTGGAGATCCGCGGGGACTCTTTCGGTGCGTAAAAACACGGAGCGCTGAAGCAGAGAGGCGCTCCGCTCGCTGCTGGCCGTCCGACTGAATAGCGGAGCTTTTACTCCTTTACCATGTCAAGCCAGCCAAAATAACATGACAACTTCCGGCCACGGCTTTCAAAATAAAACCATTTTTGACGAACATGCAACGTCATTTTAGGTACAATGTGCCAAAGTGAAAAAAGACTTATGTAATTATGGAGGAATCTATAATAAATTATAGATTTACTTCAGTTCCATACAGTAAAGTCCTTTTCAAAGAATGTATAGCCATAAAAGCCCATGCAACACGCTTTATATATAGGGCTGCCAACAATACACATATAAAGACATGAAGCAGACAATATGTCACCTATCTGAAAAAAAATATTTTTACCCATAGCAGTGGCACAAAAGTTCCCAAAGGCTGTAGAATCGGAGCACAGTCACCTGGTGTTAAGTAAGCCAGAAGCCATCACTGCACCACTGTTATTGTTATGCTTTTAGTTTGAAGGTAAAATCCCGTACTTCTGGTCTTATTCTGTCTATCTCTGGCTGCTCTTGACGCAGCTTTTCTCCTCTGCCCCCCCCTACGCACAGCAACCCTTCTCTCTCCTCCCAGCATGCTAATGGCCCCGGTGTGATGTCAGCAAGTCACCGTCCCAACATTGGTATAATTAGCGGCAGTGAATGACTGGTGTTTTGGCATCATTTGCATGTGAATTAAAGCACTTCCCTGAATCAACTGGCCCGGGGCAAGTTGAGCCAGAAAGGGGAGAGAGAGGGAGGGGAGAGGGGAGTCCTGGGGGAAACGGGGAGGTGAGCGCCTGTAAACAAAATACTGCTGTTTAACATAAGAAACGGACATTAGCAGGAGAAAGGAGAATAGGCTTACAGGCCAATACAAGTCTACTGAATCAAACACAAATGTTGAATGGAATTAGTAGGATCATAAAGCTATTTCCCAGTGCACTGATAAGGTCACTCACAATATTTTGAGGCTGACTTCTTATGTGCTGAAGATCCAGTAATAGAGGGAAAAGTGGCCTATAATCAATGACTGCTTCAACTTAGTCTACAATGGCTTCTGTGATTTAAGGATTAAATAGACCTACATCTAAGAATGGCTTAATTAATATGCTGCACAAAAACATACAGGTCAGGACCTTTAGTGCTAACTCATTAACTCATTTTACATGATCAATTAAGCACCAGCGGCCAGATGGGGGTGAAAAAAAAACAAGAATCATATTCCAAGCACTGTAAGATCAAACAGCACGTGTTCCATAGGCCTATGTCCATAAACTTTACATAAACCTAGCAGTTGAAATCATAGAGGATTACATTACACTCATTACAACTAATGAGCGAATGTCCTAGTCCCACACTGATATGATTGTCACATTAAACTGCTAACCCAAACACAGTCAGTACTCAAAGTCAAAAGTAGGGGACTGATATTGATACGGCCAACACATGGAGTCAGTCAGCCGTGCTAGAGACAACATAAACACCCCAATTGTTCTCCAACAGATTACCACCATCTCGGCTATTTTGGTCCCCACTTAATCTCTCACACAACACTCGCACGGCTTTAAGCCCTGTAATGCTATCTGCTCTTGTTCCCACAATCACTGGTAGGAGTGTTTAACAATGTCCCACTGCTGCTCCTAATTTGCTTATTTGTCTTGCGCACAATGTGTCAAGACAGAGGGAAAAAGTCCACAGCCCGAAAAATGAGGAGTTTGCTGGCAAGCACAGCTTAACAGATTTGTGGATGATTTCAAAAGGCAACTTGGAGGACAGATAGAATAGAAGTGGGTTAGAGAGTAATTAAATCAAGATTTGTGTTTATTTTTTCCCAAAGTGCCCCTCTGCTGCCTGTTGGCCAAACACAAGAAAAAAGAGGAGAGGAAAGGAAAATAGAAAAAAAAAAGCCTGCTTTGAAATAACGGTTGAAAAGCTGCACGAGGAAGAATATTCTGAGGCTGCTGAAAACAGCCGGCGGCTTTGAACGACCTCGTCAGTTTTTGAGGACAGCGCTGCAGTCTCTTTTCTCCTTTCAGGAGCTGCTGCTCTGACTTCCCTGGAGTCAGACTAAAGCTCTGCTTTTCTTTTTAGTGAAAGCCGTCTTTCTGGCCTGGATTCTCCTCTCACACGTGGCGGGGCGACTCTCGCTACATCTTAGTCTCACACACAAGAACATATAATCGCGGCCCCTTTACAAACACAAGAGTATCAATTACAGCTCAGGCTGTACTTAGGGCCTATACACAGGCTTTTACAAGGAACCCTAAGTGACAGCGTCCCCCGCTCCCAACAACCGCTGAACGGGTCAACTGGTTTGGGGCTGGCCGTTCCTTCCAATAAGCCATGCTGTCTTCCCCAATAAACTGGTCCCAGGCCTGTAGTGAGCTGTTTTAAACGCCATGTGAGGACTGAATAAAAGCATAGAGGCCGGCTCGGGGGACATGCCACAGATAGCATTGACTCGACTCTTGGCATGCACACTCTTGGCCTCTGCTTGGTAATTTTAGACAGCGAGCCAAACAGGTTTACTCCCTTCCGAAGCATGCATAAGCATATCGGGGCTGTTGTGCCTATCAAAGCACAGGATGAGCGATATTGTGTATACATGCTGCCCCGCGGCCAGGAACCTATCAGAAATATGTAGGGAAGTTGCACTGCCTCAAAGGATCTTATCTGACAAGAGCATTATTCGAGTCTTACCAGGGGAGGGATTCGATTCGTATACTTACAGATAGGATCAGAAACGCTCCTGATAAATCAATCCCATGATCTGGCTCTGAAATGTAGCCAACATCCCAAAATGACCCTCCCTTCGTTATTTCCAATTTGCTTTTTTAAGAACACCAGTCTCTCCTCTCCTTTCATGTGGCAAATGCTGATGGCTATCATTCTAGAGTCAACACACAAGGCAGCTGGGACGCACCCCAACAGCTGATAGCTGAGGCATGGTGGGAGGGAGAGAGAGAGAGAGAGAGAGAGAGAGAGAGACAGAGAGAGAGAGAGACAGAGAGAGAGAGAGACAGAGAGAGAGAGAGAGAGAGAGAGAGATGAGGCAAGCACTTTTGCTGGTGTGGTGTGGAGAGAGATCACCGACCAAATTCTTGGAGGGGAAAGAGAGAGAGAGAGAGAGAGAGAGAGAGAGAGAGAGAGAGAGAGAGAGAGAGGGTCAAGGTTTATCAAACGACTGTTGGAACTGACTTCCTCTCCACCCACAGAACTGAACTCTGGTTGGATGGTGTCATTCCAAAAATCTCTCTGCCACCTCACTGCCACCATCTTCTACCAATACTTTGACCTAAGTACTCTGCCCAGAAAGTGGATTTAGTGGAGGGGGGTGCGGGGGGGCACTTTGGGTCTTACACTCAAGAGCCCCTCTGTACCCGTGTTCCCAGCAGATAAGTGGCTATTATTCACTCCATGTTGAACATTAACTGGATTAATTCTGCACGGGCTGAGGGGTGAAATTGTATTTGTCCGAAGGGAGGAAACCAGGGAAATGAGGAGAGTAGCTGGCCTGGCTGAAATTCTAATTAGCTCGGGGGTTCGTTAACACGCAGATTCTGTTTTCCCTCTGCCCAACTCCCTCCGTCCTTCTGCTGCAACGGCCTGGCCGACGCTCAGCTCAGGCCTGGGTAAGCCATTAGGCCACAGAGAGAGAGAGAGAGAGAGGGAGAGAGGGAGAGAGAGAGAGAGAGAGAAGGAGAACGTGTCGGACACTTAGTTTCATGCATTAAGGGCCTAGGGCGAGGGGAGTGACCTTGTGGAGTGACTCCTCAAGGGGACTGGGGCTATTTCTGCCCCTCCTGGCCCACTTACACAAGGGCTCTTCAGCACAGAGGAGAAACACACTCCTGGCCCTCCAACCCCCATCCCTCCATCCATCCATCAGACCATCCATCTCCACCGTAGACAGGGGTCTCCAGGGCTGCGGAGCTCAGTTTCCAGCTTGCTGTACCCTACAACCGCGGTTTCTCAATGAGCTTTTCCCAGCCACACTCTACATGTGGATTCTGATTCAAAACATAACTAGGTCATGCTCTGGTTTAAAAAAAAAAGAGAGAAAAGAAGGGAGGAGCAGTCGTAGGAAGTGAAGAAAAATGTAGTGGACGCACAGGGACGTGAGGAATGGCAAACAAGAGACAATGAAAAATGAGTTTTAACATTATTATTCCCGTGTCCGTACCTGAGGAATACGGAGGATTTTGCAAGAAGAGATCTAACTTTCTCATTGTTCAACTTTCCCATCTGTGCTGGAAAAAAAATAAATCTCTCAAAAAATATTGCGAAGCCCCATACAAATTCTCTCTTCTGTTCCAGTAGCACATAGAGCCACATCTCTGAGGCAGAGCGATCTCGTGGCTCCATGAATGAACTAGCCTCCCCCAAACCTCCCACGTTAAGCACCCTACAGCCATGTTTATGACTCAACTCTCATTCAGCCTCCACTGATGTTCCTCTTCCTCACCTAGTCATCATGACCCAGATGAGAGGTGTGGGTGTCAATACCGATGTTACCGACCCTCTCTCTCTCTCTCTCTCACTCTCTTTCTCTCTCTCAATGCCGGTTTTCTTTCATTCACTGCAAGGCTCCATCGACTCAGCCTCTGCCGACTTCTATTTCTGGCGCTCTCGCTAACAAATCACCATGCAGCCCTCGTCCAAATGGCCGCACTCGCATGCGGACTGACCAGATGTTCCATTAATAATGAATATTAGCATCCTCATTAGTCGGACCACAGTTGCGGAGCAGCAGCCGCAGTCTTGATACATGATCTTACCTCTTTCTTTTTTTTTTGTGAGGGCTGCTGAAAGCCAAGCCAATTAACAAAAGCCTTTGTGGGGAGTCTAAACTTCGAGTGTTGCCCATTATAAAGTACACTAGCAGAAGCCGGGTAAGACCGATATGTCCATGGGGTAAGTGAAGAAAGTGTAACAAAAGCAACACATGTTGAATGTGAATTTGGCTGGTAAGCCTCTGGAGAGGGCTGGATGCTCGCTGGGTAGAGAGTGAGAATCGCAATGTTACTGCTTTGCCGCATCACAAGTTTTTGACACTTTCTGAATTTTAAACCCAGAGACCGAGCGGTAAAAATAAGACAGAAGGTAAGAGTGACTTAGGTAGGAGCAGAAACTGTGAGACGCAAGGGATTTAAGAGCGAGACAGAAGGTGAGGAATAAGGAGACTGCAGAAAACACTCTTTGCCCTAGCGATCCAAACATAGCCAGTGTTTGCTAAACTCAGTCTATGCCAAGGCGGTGGTTTGCACTCCACTTTCTTCGGAGCTCTCCTGTAATGGTTTAAGCCCAAACTTTTAGTTAAATAAACTCCAACACTCAACTATGCCACGTTTAAATATTTAGTTTGAGAGGAGTTGTGGTAGAGCAGCGACAGAGAGGATCAGTCCGTCAAACAGAGCTCGGCCTGAGGGCCTCCCATCCACTCTGGAACGTTCTAGAAAAAAAACGTACACGGACACACTGCTATGCTTATGTAAAACTACACCATAAGTTTGGGTTGCAATTTGTTATCAACACAATTCAACTGGATGGAAGAAGGACATTCTTTCAACACACAAAGTCAACGTTTGACTTTTTCCCCATCAGGAAGCCAGCTACTCGCTGTGTTTGTGTGTGTGTGGCTTTCAGTGAAAAAAAAAATTAAATGAGGACGAAAATACTTGAACATGAGTCATGCTAATTAAGTTTTAATATGCCGTCAGGTTTAATTTGCCCCATTTGTACTGTACCTACAGACTTTAGAAAGTAGAGAAGTAGCAATTAATTTATGCTGAGAGGAATGGCACTGGCATTGAGCAAAGCCTCTTTCAGCCTTTACATAGAACAGCATGTAATCAGCAGCTGAACTGAAGGAAATTTTTGCTTCACATTAATGGCACACACTCACTCACACACACAGAGTCTGTTAAATGAATCAGCACAAGGGATTGGGGAGGGTGTGGACATGGGGCCAAGATGAACTAGAGAGAGAGAGAGAGAGAGAGAGAGAGAGAGAGAGAGAGAGAGAGAGAGAGAGAGAGAGAGAGAGAGAGAGAGAGAGAGAGAGAGAGAGAGAGAGAGAGGTAAACAGACAAAGAGATAGAAAACGGGAAAAATGTTCTGATGGGGTGAAAAGAAATCAAATCCCACTCAAAAGTCCAAGATCTGGTGTTTATTAAAATGTCATTTTTGATCTAAGCTTTGTTTCCATGCAGGTTGCCTCATAGAGGACACACAGAGAGAGCATTATTCAAACTTATTCAACGGTAAGTGGAACTGGGAGAGTCGGAGGGGGCAGCCTTCCTTTCATTGCAAAGTGCCTGCACTCACCCCAATAATCCAGCTCAGAGCGTTTCACTAGATATCCATCTCACAGAGCAATTGTGTTTATATACAGTAGGGTATTGCAGAAAGAAAATAAATTGATTCGGCAATTGAGTTGTGCAGAAAAGAGAGAGATAAACATAATCTCTGGATGAGCTCATGAGGGAGAGGGATTCTAGATAATGAACAGATGAAACTGGGGGAATAAATAGGCGGATTAAACTCAAATCTGATTTCAGATTGAACAAAAAAGAAAAAAACTAGTCACTTAAGCTAATAGACTAGTAAAACCACAGAGACAACCTATTCTGCTACCCCACGGAGAATCTTCAAAGGGGGTTCTGATCCAATCAGTAGTGTTTGATCTCAGCTGAGCCTAAAATAATTCAACAAACCCACCCATCCTGTTCACCAACTACACAAACAATCATTACCAATCTGGGCTCAGGCAATTTAATTTCCTCCCGCTGCATCTTGCTACACTGTTTTCCCCACAACAAATGGGGATGAATGATGAGCACAGCACACAGACACACACACAGACATACACACATACACACATACACACACACACCATGTCCATGTCGATAAGGCCGCCACAGCCCTCTCTCCACAGGGTCTTGAGGGCCTGTGGAGGTTATGGATTGGAGGAGAAATTGCCATTTCCAGGACGTGACAGGCTCACCGTGTGCTTCATCACGGGCCGATGAGGACGGTGAACCCGAGGCTTTATTGACTGAATGCTGCTGAGAGCCTGAGACTGTAGGCAGCCGACACACACACACACACACACACACACACACAGACACACACACGCACACACACAAGGACAGACAAGGCCATGGTGGAGAAGACGCAGAGAGGAGAAATGAGTCACACCGAGCGATCCGCATGCACTGCGATCACACACTCTTGCACGCAGACACATATGACACACAGCCTCCCACAGACAAATTCCATTAAACAACTTGTATCAAACCAAGGCCGACGTTCACAAACAAACACCCTCTCCATTTGGCAGACAATCGCACTGAAAGGCAGACCGCTGCAGCCTCGCGTCGCCTCTCATGGCTCTTACACTGCAGGATAGGCTTGTACTGAATGCCGTTTCTTCACAGGATGAATGCCACTCAGTAGGTGCACGTCTTCACAAGGTGGTGTCATTGAATCATCCGCCCCATCTATCTGATTATCTCTAGCTTCTTCTTCTTCACCCACCAGTAGCCCACTTGCTTTACTTGCCTTATTTAAAGCACGGCCCATTAGGAAGCAGTGAAAGAGAGTAGCGACCTGAGAGAAACTAAATCACCCAGGCCCGCTGCTGTTTACACCAGGCCCGGCACCGCTCCTAGCGCCGCTGTTTATTTGAACTGTGAACCCCTCTGTGTGAGGCGTGTGTGAAAGGGAAGGAGTGTGTGTGTGTGTGTGTGTGTGTGTGTGTGTGAAGAGAGAGAGAGTCCATGTGTAACGGGGAAGGAGGGGGAGGGAGGAGAAACCGTTCCACACAAAACCCAGTGTCTTGCCCTCCGATTCCTTTCACACCCCTCTTAACACGCTTTTCACAGTGTATTTATCCGCCCCGCGGGCTCCTGGCGCTCCTCAGGTTCTCCAGGCCACAGACGGGCCTCTGTGTAGCCCGGCCGGGGCTGTTCGTCCCGGGCATGGGGAGGCTGAAAACAGACCTCTTAGACCCCCCCCCCAGAGCTCCACACACAACTCTGTCCCTCTGCCCCACATATGACATCAGAGCCTGATTCTCACACATTCGCATATGCTCAGACACACACACACACACACACACACTCAAACAGAGAAAAGATAGTCACGCCTGCAAAGAAGCAGGCAGACGCACACATACGTAAGCAAGAAGGCATGCACACACACACATCCACACAGCAAGCAGCTACAGGACTGATCTCAGCTTCAATGCCAGTGATTATGTATGGGGATTACTACTCAAGAGCAGCCTCTAAGGTGACATACACACACACGCACTAGGGGAATGGTAAGGTTAGTGTGGGCTTGGCATAAGTGCCAGAGGCGAGAGCAAAGGATAAGAAGACCTGAGCATCAATGAAGCCACTGTTTTAAAGGCCCTGCCGAGGAGACTGGCTGGAAGAACGACCAGGAAAATGAAAGAATGCCAAGTATTCAGACAGAAGAACAAGGACACACACAGAATACACACACACACACACACACACACACACACACACACACAGAAACACATAAACACAAATACACACTCACACAGAACTATGCACGGACATGCCAACGCACATGCACAGAGAGCTGGCCTTATCTAATTGCTGGGTGAATGTACTGAAATAGACTCCATTTACCTAGGGTGGCATTTCAGAGGGACTGGTAGGCCGAGATGGAGCTGCTAACTGTTGCTATTTCAGCGCCCTCTTCATCCATGTGTGGGCGGCTCTGAAATAGCAGCACAGGCGTCAATGGCCATAAACACGCCATTCACTCTTATGAACTGTCAAACTGACAATAAAGATGATGTAGCATTACTTTTTCTATCGCAATCCCATGTGTCAGGCAGCATGAGCGTTTAGAAGACCACAGGAAAAGAAAAAAGAAAGCAGTCAAAGCCTGGCCTGAGTTAAAAGGACGACAAATAAATAATCATCGGCACCAATTCCCTTCTGAGTATTTGCATCCGCTCAAGGCCGACCGACCCTTTGACTCATTGACGTTAATTCATGATAAATTCCTGAAAAAAAAAACAAACATTGTGGCTGCTCCCTGAAGGGTAGAACGGCTAATCACACCGCATTATTCTCCTCGCCTCTGTTGCTGTGCGCCACATCTGTCACTGGCAACAGCTACTTCACACATACACACACTTACAGCCGGGCAGAAACATACAGAGAGATACAGCAAACACATGAAGGTGGGCATACATACACCCACAGGCCTGCATGCATCCACACTTATTATCAGAATGTACATCACATTGACAGTCAAAGCACACACACCATGCGCTCTTAACTCAGTGCCCTTACTGACTCCAGTTTTCTCCCCAATTCATCCAAACCCAAGAGCCATGGTGGGTCGTATAACTGAGAGTGACATACTAATCTGAAAAGGCTCTGCCGATATCCTCCATGTCTAATCGCATCATAGCACTGAGCGCAGCTGAAATGTGTTTGGTGCCTGTTCTGGCCCTCTGGTATCTGGGGCAGTGTACCAGCGGGTAGAGTGAACTCTGGACTGGGTAGTGTGTGTGTGTGTGTGTGTGTGTCTGTGTGTATGTGTGTGTGTGTGTGTGTGTGTGTGTTTCAGGACTGTGCCAGCCACAAGACTGACGCTGGCGTCAGGATGAATCATATTCAGTCTGCCATGCCTTCCCTGCGGCTCACCAAGAGGTCAGCTGCAGCACACTGGTGGATTCAAGGAGAGAGAAAGAGAGAGAGAGACTCAGAGAGAGAGAGAGAGAGAGAGAGAGGGAGAGAGACATCATAGAAAGAGATCATAAAAACAGATCATAAAAGCGACATCAATGGGTGATAGGCCAAGGGAGAGGGAGGGAAAGATAAAAGGGAGTGTGAAAGGAAGGAGGGCTCCAGAGAAAGAAAAGCTTGAGAGGGAAACAACAATGGGGAAGAAAAAAAAACGACACACGACGGAGAGGGAAAGTGCATGGCATCAGCGAGCCCATCCATCTGCAACCAAGCCACATGCCAATACATTCATACATTCTTTGGATTTGACCCTATGGATTTGTCTAATTGCTGGTGCACCCGCATTGTATGCTAACCTTCCAATGGCATAAGAGGAGGATTCCGTTATAATAAATTCCCCATTGGTCTGATCCATCTTATGACACTGACACAGTCCGCTTGGGAGGCGAGGCCACTGCAACAGCACCAGCCAATAAATGGGCAGAATTTTGAGAGGGACTTCCTCCAGTCCCATTTGGTTGCCAGTGGCCATCAGTTAATCACCCGTCCTCAGTCAATAAGGCCTCTAGTGGGCCGCCAGCCCTCCACAGAGAACTAGAGAATACCTGCCATTGATGTCTATTGATCCCGGGCTATTTTGCATTTAGCTGCTGCGGTTGACCCTGCTTGTCCATGCGATGCTCCAAAGGCCACAGATCTTACCGAGAGATCACAGCACCGCTTCATTGGGCATCGTGAACTCTATTGATTGCGCATAAAAAAAATCTGAGTGTTTTTAATCTGATATAATCGGGAAGGATTTTCATTTTCCCAAACAATATCCGATCAGTACATTAGACGAGGGAGTCAACAGTAGGCTATTCATTGAGAAAAGCTTCCTTGGATATTAATCAGAAATAATCTTTATATGCAGATATAAACAATAGGTTATAAAAACGTCGCCCATGTTGGGGAACGGATATGAGTGAGCACAATTTGTGATGACATAGCACAGATCGGAGGGTGCAGAAAGCAAAGCCCTGAACAACACATGAACCCTCGCATCTGGGACACATTTAGCGCCCATGTGCAAATTATTACATATTTCTGGAAACGAAGCCACGGCAAAGTCTGTAATCTGTTGATGGGAGTTTATTCCTGTTGTTCACGGTTTGGTCTACTCTGACTTCAGCAGGGTAAGCAAAGTTTCTCCGGGAGAAGCTGACCGAGGGATAAAAGGAGGAGGGGGAGGGGACAGAGAGGTTGAGCAAAGGAGGGGAGAAAGGTAGAGCAAGTGAGATAAAAGTAGTGAGAGAGTATAAGCGATAAAGGTGGTGAGGGTAAAAAGAAAGAACTAACCAACCAAACCAACTAACCAACCAAGGGCAGCTCTTCCGCCGCAAGGCCCTTCACACTCCCAGCATTCTCAGCTGTAAATGACTGTTTTAGAGCGGACGGGTGAAATGTGTCACCCCGCTGGCCGGCTGGCTGGGTAAACTTTAGAGATCCTGTGTCGGTCTGCGAACGCTGCTCGTCAACTTGAGGAGTGCCGGCTAACTTGGCAGTGAGGTAGCCGCTAGCTGCTGCACTGTTGGGTCTGTACTGGACTGACCTTCAACAAGCTATCATTTATGAACCCCCTAACAGCTCTAACAGTGGGCTGTTAGCTTGTTGGTTTTGAAATTTAGCACTATGCGGACGACAAGGGTGAAAGAGAGTAACAGAGTTGGGTGAAAGAGAGAAAGGGAAGGGAGGATTGGGGATTAAAAGCCTTGGAAGATGGTTAATAACCACTGTCGGGCTTTTTACTCAAAAAAGTATTATAGGCTATTACTCGTTTTTCAATAGTCAATTCAGAAGAAATATTATTACTTCACTCAGTCGTCCCTTGGAGCAGTAATTTGTTGCACTAATTCATTATAAAATTTCAGTTACACCCCCCAAAATTGGTGATTGTGTCCATTTTTACCCTCAAAGCTGATGTCTAGTGTTCTTGTAATTATTTGCTTGATCAAATCAAAGTAGTGGGAATACCACTGGGCAAACCTTTCTGTAATTTCTCATGTAAGCTAACTCATGTTGAGAGGACAATGAGCAATTCTGATAAAAACAAATCAGGTGATGCTGGTGGGATGTTGTTTCTGGAGAATTCAACATCAATCTGATATTTATAGTTGGTGATAACAAAAGTAACAACTTATTTTTTTGATTGCTAACTGTAATATTATTGTTGATACTGCAGTAGTAATTCATTACACTACTCGTTGCTGGGGAAAAATCATAATATTCCTGTAACGCATTATTGAGCAACGCATTACCACCCAACACTGTTAATAACAGACAAAGCAGCCTGAATCCAAGACTGCTTGGTTCTACCAATGACCCGAAGCTGTAATAAAGCCTAATAGGCAGCACACAAACCACCAAAGACATAAAACCTGCCTTTAATAAACCTAGTTAACATCAAGCTTTAAGACGGCCGGCCCAGCCCCCGTCTAAACCTCAGTGTAAACCTCAGTCAGCCTCTGTTTAGTGTCAGCGCCCTAGTAGTAGCTCGCTACCGTGTCCAATGGCTTTCTAGGCAGAGCGCTAACCAGCGGAGCGGCGGTGAGGCTACTGGCCAAGCAGCCACTTGTTAGGTCTATGGGGTTAGACAACCACATCTGGTCTGCCTGCGCCCACTTAGAGCTCCACCATGCTCTACTGTTCAGCCAAACCTCAGAGGTCAGGGACACACAACCAGGGAAGGGGTGTGTGTATTTCGGTCTGTGTGTGTATATGTGTCTGTGTGTGTGTGCGTGAAAGAAATTATGTGTATACATCTGACAGGAGATGAGGGAGGGCTGAGTTAGGATAGAGTTCCCATATATCCTACAGAAATAGGAATTGGAAATAAATTTGAAGCAGTTGTGCTCCGTCCCAAATAAATACTAGCTACTCATTCGAATGCCAGATTAAAGATCGCCAACTCAACTTGGAATTATGTAGGATGGGTTGAGGCAAAGGAGAACAAAGTGGAGCCGGGCGAGCGGTGACGCAGAACTGAAGCTAAACAACTGAAGCTCTGGCTTACTCATCAAGGTGAGGTATTACTGGCTCTGTCCTTGAGGCCTGAACTCTCTCACCCCGAACCGCTTCCCCATCACGCACACGCCGGAGCCCGACGCCGTAAATCAGCCGTAATGCAAGACACCGACAAGCCAAATAGTTTCATCTGAAACACTCAAATGTGAAAATTATGATAAGGAGCCCATCATGGCGGCAATCAAAAACAGCAGCTTAAAACAGAAGCTGACTGTGATCAAAGCTGAGGGATGGTAATTAGTGCGTGTGATTGTGTCTGTGCGTGTGTGTGTGTGTGTGTGTGTGTGTGTGTGTGGGAGTGATTCATTATCTGGGTGCTGCATGACACAGACATGGCTAACCGCCTGAAGATTACATCAGCATGGCGAAGAAGAGACTTGTCGTCGTGTCCCTGCCGTCATCGCACCGCCAGCCTCCGTTCTCTTTGGTCTCGTGGGTGATGGCGACAGGGATTCTGCAGCGCAAATGTGTCACGCCGAAAACACACAGAATAAGACTGAAATGTGGTCCTGTGAAGTTCGTTTGGTTGGTTGAGCGCAATACCGACAGTGCCAGGCTTAGAGGTTCAACTCACATTCGGGCCAATGTGTCAGCACTCTAAAAAACTCTAAAAAAGCTACTGGAACTGGAACTTTGAGTCTGTAAGTTGCAGTACATTTTTCTGCCAAATTGCATATAGCTGCGCGGCACTGGCGTGTTTCCATATTCACTTTACTTGAGGTGGGCTGGAAAGGACAACGTGGAAACAAATTGTACAGAACAGCAGGCTAAAGGCCAGGATTACTGTGTGAAAAAAAGGATATTTTTAGAAATGACAGAGATGCAGTGACCAGAGTTGGACTCTGTGATTGCACAGATTGCGAACAACTAAGCTGGGAAGCAGGTGGTAGCTAATGTGTCATATCTAGGCTGAAATTACATAAAACCTGGCATTGGAAGATGCATGGGCAAAGTATGGCATGTGCTATTTTGCTTCCCCCGCTGAATTAAACCAAACACTTATTGGGAGGGATGCGGAATGGCCGCAGAGGAGGATTGCGACAATAAGCGAAAGTAAAGGATATGTTTTGTCACAGCGGGGTTGCGGACGGCGGTAATGTCCGTTCTGGTGTTTGTTCTCCACTTTGAAGTGGGAGGCTATGCAAGTCTGATCTAAAAAAGCTCCAGGTGGTTGTATCTTTGTTTAATGTGGAATGTGACAGATTTGGGTTAAATGAAACGCCTGGTGGGGAGATATATGCCAGTGAGTGTGTGTGTGTGTGTGTTTGTGCCTGCAGGTGCATGTGAGAGAAACAGTTGTGGTGTGTTTGTGAGTATGTGTGTGTGTTTGTGGGCAAGACAAGGGGAAAGAGAGAGAAAGAGAAAGAGAGAGAGAGCACAGCGTAGATGAACAAAGGACATGATAGAGAGGCTGGAGTATCATTTGACGCGAAGCTTCACATCAACGTGGCTCTGCCTCAATGTCTTTCATTACCCAAGACCACCCGCCTGCCTCACAGCAGTGGAGAACACACACACACACACACACACACTCACATGGATAAACACATGTATACACACAAGTAGAGAGCGACACAGAGACGGGGAGGGAAAACATAATCGCTCACAAATGGGGGAAGATTTTCAGTCAGAAAAACTCCAGCGAGGCCAATGAGAAATGTGATGAGTGTACTTCCAATATATTGACTTGTAGCCAAACATGAAGGCTGTGTTCTATTGGAGTCTCGTAGGGGGTTCAACCAGTGTGTCATGTTTGTTCCTTACAGCATCGACTTTCTCTGCTGGAGCCGCGGAGCTCGCTGTAATATTCCTCCAACCACTTTGGAACAGATAACTGACAGATACAATGAGGAACAGGGGAACTGTGAGTATGTGTGTGTGTGTTTGTGCAACTGTCTTCTTGTGTGTTTCCATTCGTGTGTGTGTGTGTGTGTGTGTCTGTCTACTAGGGAGGTGGGTTAAACTTGCCAGAGACCAGAGCATCTAACTATATTATATGCGATTAATTAATAGTCTGAATCTGTTTCCTATTATCTCTGTGTGTTTGTGGGTGGGGGTCCGCAGCCGCATGCAGTGCTGTGTGGGGGGTGCGGTCTGCTCCGATTACATCAGCGCAGGAGGAAACATTTTAATGACCAAAAAAAATTCCCCAAAAATCTCCCATGATGCCCCATAGCCCGGAGTGACATCATCACCATGAAGATCGACAGGCTGCTTGACAGAAATAAGCAGAAATACTACTGGAAAACACTAAACTACACTAAACACGCATCTAGACACTATTTTTCATTACCACATACAGATACATGTATTTCCATGACACTCAGCCACACACACACACACACACACACACACACACACACACACACACAGGAAACGTCTCCTGCTGGGGTGTTTTGCGGGAGCTACAATAGCGTGGGGTAGGGAAGGGAGGCAGGAGGTGGTGTGTGTGTGTGTGTGTATGTGTGTGTGTGTGTGTGTGTGTGGGGGGGGGGGGATGGTGGAGGGGGCTGTCAGAAAGCAACAAGTTTGAGGTCATTGTCCAGCTTCAAAAGAACCCCCCCCTCCTCCCACCCCCTGTCTTTATGTGCTGTTTTACGATGCAGACGCAGACAGACACCACCGGGTTTTGGGGCGATGGGAGGGGTGGGGTGGTTTTGGTGTGTGTGTGTGTGTGTGTGTGTGTGTGCGCGCGCGTGTGTGTGTGTCGTGGCTACGGTCTCCTCTGGGTCAGGAGCAGGGAAAGAGATGGATGGATGGATGAATGGGGGGATGGGTGGAGGAGGAGGGAAAGCAAACTTTCACCACTAACATTGACCCGGAGCAAACAGTGGGGCCCTTTTTAGACTTCTGGCTGGGGGCTGGGGGCTAAAGGCAGTGACCGCTTTTACACCTCGATGTCACCAGCACACATCTGTGTGTGTGTGTGTGTGTGTGTGTCAGTGACTGAGGTGGAACTGTTAAAAGAACTTCCATGAGAAAATGCAGACAGAGAGGAGCAGAAAATCAAAGAGGCTGAGAGAGATGCAACATTTGGAACTTTATCAGGACTCAAACATATTTGTCACATCGTAGTGGGCATATGACAATAAGAGTCTCCAAAGCAATGGCTGAGGCTATCTTATCTTCTGTGTGGGCTTTGTTAGAGGCTGTGGGAACATTCTGGGGTGGTCCTCAGAGTGAAACCCACTGTCTGAGACATAATAATGGGGCTCACCGTGCAATGCTGAGGGCGACGGGTCACTGCTGGGTTACAAATTCATATACGAGTATATGAGTCACACACATAAAGGTTTATCATGCATGCACACTCATATATGTTGTCACACACACACACATAAACACACACACAGACACACACACAGACCAAACACAGCACGTGGCAAACACACTGACATTGCCCAAACAACCCATCCCCCCGTAAACACACACACACACACACACACACTATATAAATTTGGTCTGAAAGTCATCTGAATTCTCCCCCAATGTTTC
Organism: Centroberyx gerrardi; assembly: GCF_048128805.1. Classification (NCBI taxonomy): domain Eukaryota; kingdom Metazoa; phylum Chordata; class Actinopteri; order Beryciformes; family Berycidae; genus Centroberyx; species Centroberyx gerrardi. Next base: position 26,654,788 of record NC_136001.1, on the reverse strand, counting down.
CAATTAGGAACTGTGTGCGTCTTTGTATCTTGGTATAAGCATGCACATGTGCATCTGTCTGTATGTGTGTGTGTGTGTGTGTGTGTGTGTGTGTGTGTGCGCGCATGCATGTATGCGTAGCTATGCCCGGCCCTGCGGTATTGTAGCGAGGCCTGTGCTAAGCATTTATGAGCTAATTAAGGTCTGGCCAGGACTGGAAAGCTGGTGATAAGGCCCGTCTCCGACCCTCTCATTAATGTTACACGCTCCGCTGGGGTTACACACACACACACACACACACACACACACACACACACACGCACAAAGAAGTCTGCCCCCCAAAACAACAGTGCCAGCACTATTCTCTCATAATTAAGCAGGCTTCGAGGCTGGCTTCTCAGATTGTGCCACTTAGGAGCCTGACTGGAGATTCTTAACAAGCGAGAGAAACTGAACAAGGCATCGGAAAGGAAATGATAATGTTGTGTTAGTGTGTCAAGGCTAAACATACTAGACTAGCTGCCAAATTCTGTAATGAGAAAGCAAGGGAACGTGGTTCTCTCTCTCTCTCTCTGTGTCTCTCTATCCCTAAATGTTAGTGTGTTGAATGTGGAAACCACGGCTTAGTGCCCAGGTAGGCCCTCCTCACATGAATGTGTATGTGTGTATGTAGCAGTACGGTAAGCTCACACACATCATAATTAGCCTTAGCCTCTCACCAGGCATACACACACACACACACACATGCATACATGCATACACACACATGCTGACCTTTCCGCAGCAGCACCCACGGGCCTCTCTCTCTCCATCTCACTTTCTGTCAATCTCTCCTAAGCTTGTATCCACTGTGCTTTATATTCTTCTCACTTTCCTCTCCAGCCCATTCTTCTGCCCCACATTCCTTTGTATTTGATCTTGGCTGATGTTGATCTCTCGCCCCCTCTCTCTCTCTCTCTCTCTCTCTCTCTCTCTCTCTCTCTCTCTCTCCTTCTGCTTCACGGCTCAAACAAAACCCAATACTCTTTTACAAAACCTTGTAAAAGAGACGTGACAAAACCTCAACGACGCACACCGTTGACTGTGGCTACAGTACATGGAGTGTGTGTGTGTGTGTATGTGTGTGTGTGTGTGTGTGTGTGTGTGTTCTGTGGCATTCCTTTCTGTGTAGATTTGGGAAAACAATTACAGCAGGAGGAGACATGGATCACAGACTGCTGGAAATGAATCCCTAAAGCGTTAGCGGTCCAGATACAGAGAGAGAGAGCGAGAGAGAGAGAGAGAGAGAGAGAGAGAGAGAGAGAGACAGAAAGGCACACACAGTTAAACACAGAGAGACAGGGATGAGACAAAGACAAAACAATAATTATAAGGCCTATACAAGTAGCCTAATTATGTAATTAACACCAAAACCAACATTTTGTACAGTGCTTTGGCAATATACAGTATAGAAGAGCTTAAGAAAGAAAGAAAGAAAGAAAGAAAGAAGTCAAGACGAGGAGATATAGCAGAGAAAAGAACAGTTTGCAGTGAAGGAGAAACAAGTTAAGGAGAAAGCCAGAAGAGCAGCATGTAGGCTGATTTCTTGGAAAGATGACTTGGTTGGAACAGGCCCAATCTAGAGGCTGTCTGTCTGTATGTTGCTAAGCTGTGCGATGAGCCAAAGTACACACACACCCACATCACCAGCACTCCGGTGACCCCCACCACCCTGAGCACGATAAGCCCGGCCACGCTCTACTTCTGACTGTGTGTGCGCGCTGGTATATATATGTGTGTGTGTTTTTTTTGCGTATGTAACTGAAGAACTGGGAGAGAGTGAGAGAGAGGAAGCACACAAGCCAATGTGTGTGTATGTGCGTGTGTGTGTGTTAGGATGTGTTTGATAGAGTGTGTTTGTGTCTGTGTGTGAGATAGCACACACGCATGCATTTGTGTGTGTAAGCGTGCATCGTTGTCTGTATGTTTGTGTGTGTGTGTGTGTCTTGTCCCACCAGAGAAACTCCCATAGATAATGAACAGGCCACAATGGAGCAGCAGCCAGCCAAGCTCCAGATGGGTGGACCAGTGGAGAGAGGAGGCACTCCAGTCTTCTGCCCTACTTACAAACTACTAGCAAGTCTCCTCAACACCACCAAGGACGGTGATTTCAAGTAATAATCCAGGACAATCTCCTATAAATAAATGTCGCTTCTGCTGCTCTGTATCGCCGATTGATTTAACACGAGAGTGATCCAACCAATTCTGTTCATGAAAGCTTTTCCATTTGCTGCTCCTCTGGCGCACAAGAAGCGATGTGTGTTATGTCTACTGGCAGCAGCAACAGCAATTTGTTTGGAATAAGTAGAAGAAGAACTGGGTAGTTAGCATGAGCAGTGATAGCCACCATGCCTGAACAGACAAAGAAAAGAGAAACTCCAACTGCATCAACAGGAAATCCAAGGAAAAAGACGTCACAGTACCGGACACACTGTTTGATTGACAGGTGATCTTTGGGCAATGCAGTGCAGAAACACCACAGCAATGAGCGCTAAGACTAAATAAAATAAAATAAAATAAGAAAAAGGTTAAGTAAGAAGAAAAGGTAGACATAGATTGTTCTACTATACAAGTGTTTGTGTGTAGAGGGCATATGTGTTTTCATTAGGATGAAGGTCAGTGCATACTGGGAGCTGTTCATTGGTGAATACTGGAAAATGAGGTCATTCCTCAGAGGCAACTGACCTATTGTATAGCCAACAGGGGACCACAGGGAAGGTACAGTATGGCTGGTGTGTGTGTGTGTGTGTGTGTGTGTGCACCTGTGTTAAAATGCATTTACACCGTGTATACACAGCATGCATGCGTATAATATGAACAAATTCATGGATGCTATGCATGTGTGGACAAGACTAGCCCACTTCACAAGCAGCCACCAGCCTCCTCCTTGCCAGACGTGCCCCGGAGGGCAGGGTTGGCACGGTGGGCGGGTGGCAGGGGGCTAGACGAGGCGTCAGGGGGTGGTGTGCTCCGAAACCTGCTCCAACTGGCTGTGTGAGCGGGCACGGGCCCCACTGTAGGTCCATATGGCCTTTTACACCCGTACCACAGAGGGGAAATACTGTACTTAATGTGCCAGACCTAGACCCTATGTGGGACACATTAGGGGTGCCGTTCTAAAATGGGACATCCACCGCCAGACAACCTGAGACCTGCAGTAAGTATATTCAAGAAAAGTACTGAGGCGACTTCCTGATTCAAAATCCTTTATTCACTGGCTTGCCTTTCCTACCTACCTTTTGTATACATGTGTTGTTTTTTCCCCAACCAAAGAGCACCTTCATTTTTGTGAGTGCCCACTGGAGCGCTTTTTTTCTGTATTGATGTTTTGAAAACCTGACACCTACTCTCAGGTATGCCCTATCTTGAGATCTTTGTTTCCAAAATGGTTGTGTGTTTGGGTACAGAATCATCTGATATATATTTCGCTACCTGACATTCATATGATGAATGTCAGGTAGCGAAATTTTTTCAAAATGGATATGCAGCTTTTTGGAATGAAACCCACACATAAGAAACGAGAGAGGAACACGCATGCACTGTACATGGAACGGCAGCGCACACACAGAAGCAGAGAGTAATACACACACAGGCACATTCAGACAGACACACATGCACATACAGTTTATATGCGACAATATGCCTTCAAACATAGACACAGACATAGATACAGTCATAAAAAAAGAGCAGCACAGAGAGAGAGAGAGCGCGAGAGAGACAGAGAGAGATCATCATCATTCCTGTCCTACTTTCCAGTAAAAGTTCTCCCTCTCTCTCCCAGCTCCAGTCTTCTGGGAGGGATCAGTGAAAAACAGCCAGTCAGCAAAGTTCAGGCAATACTGTACATCCAGTGCCGTTTCCTGCTAATTCAAAGCTTCCCCTCCACAATGCCACATACACTCAAAAGCTTCTCTCATTACACACAAAACGATACTGTGACATTTTATACAATGCTTGCTCCGCTACTTGCCTATATCAAGCTTTCAAATGCACTGGATTGCTGGGTGTCATTCAGTCAGATGAAGGGATGCAACTATGACACTTTTTCACTGCAGATACCAATTTGGAGGACTTAACTTTTAGCACAGGAAAGTACCAAATACCATCCATTCTTTTTACTCACTGATACGTACTTACACTATGAGTTTAGCATCGTTGGACAAAGGTATAAGAGATATAATCCATTGATTTCTGATTTACTGTAACAATAACAGTGATTTAATTTATGGCATGTAACTTAAAGTGCTAATAGAAAAAGAAATATTCAGATATATATTATATATCAGAAATATTCTGATATGGACACCCAATTTAAGCCTGGTATCCACTCCATATCTGATACCAGCATGTCTAATCTCTATTGATCCCCCGCAAAGGAGAAGTTTATCTTTTCACTTGCCCCTCTTCAGGGAGGTCAAAGGTCAAGGCCAGCTACAGAGCAGCACCACCAAAACTGCTAGGGATCCAGTTTTTGTCTCTAGGAAATAGGTTTGTGTCAATCCACTGACACTTGAGGGGTGAATGACGGTTTTCAACTGTCTGGATTTAAATGTAGTGCGCAATCAAAGAAGCAGGCAACCACACAGAGACACAGGTAGAGAAGGACAGACGCACTGAGGCATGTCTGACACACATCAACACCTTGTTGACATCAAGACCCCACGACGAGATTCACCTCTTAATCATCATACATTCTGTACAGACACACACACACACAACATACAAGCATTCCTCGCCCTCAGCCCGGAGACCCACTGATTGACACCAGTGTATGGAGTTTCCAGCGGAGCTCTGTGTGTGTGGTTTGGCGGCGGCGCTGCAGGCTGACACCTCGGCCAGCCAGACAGCCGCACGTCACAGAATGAGTCAGGGTTTGCTTTGGATCCGCCGGGCTGCGCCGTCACGGTCCGCTCCCTCGTATGTATATACGTATATGCCAACGTTTAAATCTCTCTGTCTGCCAAGTTCATTTCCTCTCACTTAAGTTTCATGTCTGTGGATGAAAATGTATACATGGTAAGGCTCTGCTGATCCTTTACTGTTTTGGTTTGGAGAATTGGGCATGTAGGCACACGTAGAGACACATGCAAGGGGGGTTGCGTACACACACACACACACCACAACCATCCCTCACTGTGTCATCCCCCCTCCCCCCCCAAAAAAAAATGCCTTAGCCATTGTCTTCTCTGCACACTGAAGATGCATTGTTTGCACGCCAGTGACAAACTGGCAGGCTGACATCTTGGTGTAGTGGTGACAGCAGCGGAAGCCGCAGGACAGCACGACTTGTTTACTGCAGAGGAGGGATTTTATCATTTGTCTTGACTTCCATCACTCTCTGTGTGTGTCTGTGGAGAACCACAGTGTCTTGTGCATTACCGGCCTGTCACACTGAACAATAGGCTGTTTTACAAAACACACACTCCAGTACTCCTGCCACCGCTGGCCTGGTTGGAGAGGAGAGAAAGAAACAGAATCTAGGTAAAGGGGGAGGGGGTGGAGGGAATGTGTGTGTGTGTGTGTGTGTGTGTGTGTGTGTGTGTGTGTGTATGTGTGTGTTGGGGAGAGGGGGTGGAAAGGTGGGTGGTAGGAAGAGACAGATCATCTGTCACAAACTCCTGTGTGCAAGTGTGTGTACTTTGCAATGCATGAGCTTGTCACAAACCCCTATGTGTGTGTGCAGTGCGGGTGAGGATCATCCAACCTTCACTGTGTGTGTGTGTGTGTGTGTGTGTGTGTGTGTGTATGTGTTCTCCTTGGCATGACAGAGCGAGCCTCGTGGCCGTGCCAAGGCTGCGGTTCTTCTCCAGCCAGAGGCAGAGGGAGAGGAGCACAGATACTTCATTATGGCCTCATTCATCACCCCTGGGACAGCTTGGCACCGCTCCACCCCTCTCTCTCTCTCTCTCTCTCTCAGTCCCCCTCCTTCTCTGCCTCCCTCCCTCTAACCTTGTCTCTCTCTCCTCTCTACTTACAGCTACACTGCTCCCTCGCTCGATACCTCCTTCACCTCACCGCTCCCCCTTTCCCCCTGCGCTTCTCTCTCTCCACCTCCCTCTCTCCTTTCCTCTCGCCTTGGTACTTGCGTCTCGCTCTTTTGCTTCTTCGCTCGCTCCCTTCCAAAATCTTCCCCGCTCTCGCTCGTGTCTCACTTTACTTACCTTTGTCTAACCTTCACTCTTTAGCCTCCGTCTCTTTTTAATTAACTCTCTGTAATCCCGCGTATCCCTCTGTCTTGACCCACCCTCTCAGGCTTTCATTAACTACCTCTCTCCCTCTCCCTCACCCCCCTCTTCTTTTAGCTACATCTGTCCTTTTCTCCATCCATGCACTCTTTTTTTTTTCCCTCTTTCCTCCCGTGCATTTGCTTCATTTTCCATTCCTATTCCTCCTCCTCCTAACTGGCTAGCTAATTGATCTTCAGCCTGGCATGCTGTAGTGTCTCAGTCTCTGTCCTGCCCTCCCTGCCAGTGGGTGTCTGCTGCCCTCACTGCCCCCTCACCTGCTCTCACTGGGCATCGCGTGCCAGTCGGGAGATCCGGAGAACCACTGATGCATAAAGGTGTGTGTGTGTGTGTGTGTAAGGAGGTGTTTGGTTGCCTTAGGAGCATATCATGGGCACCTGGTGAGTCCTCAGTCTTTTCCGTGGCATGAGAAGCGAGCAGAGGAGCCTAGGGCGCCTCGCATAATCTGGTGCTCAGCTCCTTACTGTACTTTTCCTAAACCCCTCTGTGTGTGTGTGTGTGTGCATGTGCGTGTGTGTTAGGACCACACGAGTGGTGAGCCCTACCTGCTGCTGCATATGGATGGCATTCAGCCTAATTAAAGCTTTTGTTGCCCCACAAACTGGGTGTATTACCATAAGTGCTCCCCGAAGTCCTGTATTTATGGCAACTTGGCATTATAAACAAGGATAAAAGGAGAGTAGAGAACAAGTCTGACTTCTCCACATGTCGCCACAGAGACAGAGGAAATGTTCCCGGGCAACACAGCGGCTAACCAGAAATGCCAACTTATATGCCCATGACATATAATGACCCCAACATGATGCCACAGTCATGTAAAGTGCTGTGGTAAACAGACATTTGACCTTTACTCACCTTTTCATGGTGAATGAACTCTAGTCATGCTATGGCTGAAAATGCCGCTTCCCTTTATAGAGCCAAAAGGAAGCAAACACCCAGCAAATGTATTTATAGTACATTGATCATAAAAGAACATAAAGAGAACTCTGACCTCAAAGACGAGAGCTCGGTCTGATGTGCCTCTCTCTGTCTTCTTGCTATCTGTGACACTGATCAAACTGACAGTTATATAGTCAACATCGCGCTCCACTCTAGCCCTCTCCACTCTCCGAGCTTCTCCCACAGCAGCCATACCTCTGGGACTAGCTCAGGCTGACCCGAGCAGATGACACATGACACTGGAACATTAACACATGACCCTGGGCTCGCTGGCTGAGGTCACTGTGCCGAAGCCACCCTCATACTGTCTGAATAATGACCATCCTTTGGCAATTCTTTACCAGTCCTGTCAGGACAGAACCACCGGGGCACCGCAGTGGAAATGAAGAGTGAAAGCTCAATGAACTGCATGGTGAAAATAGAGTGACTGCTATCAAGTCAGCTACCAGCATGGAAAAACTTGGATGCATTGCTGTTGCTGTTAATCATATTGTCCTTCATCAACACTGTAATGAACTGTGTGCAAGCCACTTCCTCTGCTTGCTATGAAGCTAAAAATACCTACGTTTTGTGAGGTGCGTGTAGCAGATGGATCAAAATCATAGAATTTCCACGGCCAAACTTTCCATCGTGAAACTTTTCCACAGACAGAAGTGGTGTGTCGGACTGCTACAGCGCTCCAAACACGACGGAAAACAAGGGGGGGGCAAAATTATGGTGTGGCACTAAACCCAATTAGCTTGTCGCTAACGCTGTGGCTCAGCTGTGCGTCTCATCTCCTTATTAACCCTCGCAGGAGATCTAAGGCCACTCTGCCTCCAATGAAACTCCAATCCATCTTTTCATGTGTAATAAAGGCTAAGAGGTAGGAGGCAGGCCTTAGCCAAATGAACATTTCTCAAGCCACTTTCGCAACAGTGTCAAGAGATGGTGAAAGGAGATAGCTGAGGAACAACATCTGGGGCCTCTTTGATCACTGATGAGAGAGAAGGAACAAGAAAAAACAGAGAAAGAGGGAAAGACAGTGAGATGGAGCGGGTGTGAATCTGAGTGCGAGTCTGAACATATTTCTCTCTTTGTGTGTGTGTGTGTGTGTGTGTTACCAAGGACAGAAATGACTCAGAGCGACGTGACCATCCGCTGTAGAAAAGACAGAATAGGCAAAAACTCATTTCCTCCGTCGTCAGCAAAGTTCAGACAGAAAAAAAGTTCAACTAGAGGATACGAAGGTCTTCCACTTTTCACCCGATCGCCTCGCAGCAACACATCCAGCATGCATCCCCGAGGCCTTTTCAAATTCTTGAAACGGGGTCGTGTTTACAAAACTGCCTTCCACAAAGCTGCCTCTTGAACAGAGTGCTATTGTTGCGTCTGGGTTTCGGTATGACACGGACTTGATTTCCATGTGATTTTATGGTAATGTGCTTAATCTATGTAACCTAATCAAGGTTTTAGGCAGTAAACAGCAGGAAAATGAGAAGAGTGGGTGAGTTGTGGCTGGAATGGAAGGCAATGAGGAATGCTGTTCTGGCTAGCTTAACTGACAGCAGTTTGACATGAGACTCGGCTACAGGGGGTGTTGTTGAGATGGGCGGTTTGGCTGCCACAAGCCAAGAGGGTCGCATTCTCTGTAGACACCCCCCCCCCTCCCTCTCAACTCTTCCTCTAGCTTCATTTTTATTTAATTTTGACTCCCCTCCTCATTTTACCAATCTTTTCTGGTTTCATGATTCTTGTCCTCATCCATTTTTTCTTTCCCTGACCCCATTTCTCTCCCTTTCTCTTTATTCGTCCTCCTCAATCCTCTTATTCCCAAGCCACTCTATATCTGTCTCTCCGCCTCTCCATCTTTCTCCCTCACACTCGTCTTTCACTCCTCCCCCCTAATCACTCCCATCACTCTCTGGTGAAGAGGGGGGGAAGCAGGCTCTTGTGTTTGACGGACAGGTCCTGAGTGCAGACATCTCCCCGTGGCCGGCCTTATCATTGGCCAGGCTCGGCAGAGTTGAGTGGCAGCCTGCTTTTTCTGGCTGCACTTTCTGCCTCTGGTAGTCTCCAGAGCTCTCTCTCTGTGTGTGTGTGTGTGTGTGTGTGTGTATTCAGGCACATCTGAGGCCAGGCCAGTCTGATACAATGGCTGGGTACACAAAAGACTCTAATTACAATCTGTTGTTTAATTTGAATTAGGCTAGTGCTGATATCATGTCGTTTAATTGGACTGACCTTCAAACGGCATTCAAGTGACTTCAGGAGGGCTGAATGAGCTACTGTGTCAGCATATGAAACTACACGGGGTCCATCATAACTGACCCCATCCCAATTACCCAATTTCACCATGGGGACCGTTTAAGTTTGAATCTGATTCCACAGACAGTTAGCCTGAGAGCGTACTGCCTGCTAAAATGCACATCCCAAGACTGATGTTAAATGGCATGGTATGGATTTGACAATAAACAAGTACAGATTCTGTACAGTCCCACGATCCATAGATAGAAACAGAGAGGAAGGATGCAACAAGAAAGAAGGGGAAGGCAGAGACGGTCTATAAGGAGACTCATGCTTTCTGTCTCTTCCTTCTGAAGCTGTCATAACATTTCCTGTATTCTCACAATAAATACATTTGTGGCCTTGACCTCTGTCACATATTTTGTTGCAATGCATTTTCCATTAAAATGCGCCGTCCCTTCCCCTTGCTTCCAGGCCGGAACTCTGCTATACTTTCCTATGTGGTGATGATGTATAGTTCTGAATATGTGAAGTTCTGAATTGTGGGAGGTGAAAATTCACAGCTAAGGTGTAAAAAGCACAGTTAAAGTTGAATTTTCACAACAATAGATTATTGAATTTGTCATTTTATGAATTTGATACTGCTCAATAAAGAAGAGACAAGATTTATAATGTTAAGTGCTGTAAAGAATGATGAAGTTGATAGTGCACAGGTATGGAGGAGGGAAGAGTCTCACCCCTGACAGACTGACCTAAATTTGCCTCTTGATGGCCATATAGTACTGTGGTGAAAAAACAAAGCCTTGCAGAAACAGAAGAAACATTTTCCAAAAGAGAGAGAGGGAATGATTGGCACAATTACAGCCATTAGGAGAGATGCGGATGATGAAACATAATTAGGGATTCAAATCAATGGGATTGATCAAAGCAGCTCTAAGTTGACGCACCGTGGTGAGGCCGGCCCCTCGGCATCGATCGGGTCACAGCGCAAACGCAGGAAATAGGTCTGGCAGCAGGAGGAGGCGGATGGGGGGGAGGTGTGTGTGTGTGTGTGTGTGTGTGTGTGTGTGTGTGTGGGGGGGGGGGGGGGGGGGGGCTCAGTGGGGATGGAGGTGAGGGGGCGGAGGAGGCAGCCACTCGCTCACCAAATCAATTGCCACACTCACTGCCTGGGGAGCATCTAAAAGATCCACTCGACGCGCCTCATCCATCCAGCCCTCTGTTTTCCACCCTCCCTCCCTCCCTCCCTCCTCCCTCCCTCCCTCCCTCCCTCCCTCCCTCCCACCTTTCATCTCTCCTCTCCTCCGGTGAGCTCAGCAGATTTTTTCATCTTTCCTTGCTCTGGAATAAGTTTAAAGTGAGGGCTGTTTTGTCTTGAGGTCTGGGAGGAAGTGGTGTCAGGAGGAGAGGACAGGTCTTTCCACAACTGTCTCCGCTGTCAACAAACCCGTTTTATCTACTAATTCCACTGCTGGCATTTTCCTAGCCACAAATGACGCAGGATGTTCCACGGCAACACATTTAGCCGCCTCAAATCCGTCGACACAAAGGCCATTATGTGGGCGCAGTCGCTCCGGGTGTGTGCTGCACGCAGCCCAGGTGCAGAGGAACTGCGAGCTGCAGAGGAGACGGGAAGAGAAAGGACCTGCCTCGCTCCGACTGCAAGCCTCTTCTTTTCCCCCTGTTAGTCTTTTACCAGCCTCTCACACGAGGGTGCCATCAACAGAGCTGGCAGCATGTCTATGTGGAATGCACTCTGGCAATTTACGGACACACTCGCACGGTCAATAAAGACTGCCGAGCCAGCACTGCGTCTCGCAGATATATAAACTGTTCTTTGACTTGTCATATCTGCCATGATTTGAGGCACAACACACACCGCAGGCTTAAGGCATAAGAGCCTGGCCTCCCTGGATATTCTCCGCTAGATAAATAGGAGTACCATTATATGGGCATACAGTATGCAATGAAACTCACGGCACAGACATATATAGGCATGCATTGATACAGACACACACACACACACACATACAGAGAGAACCACATGTAGACGCATACACACACACACACACCCACACACACCTTATCCACATAGCTTGGAAGACAATAGTCTGGCCCCTGGACGCTGCCCGGGCCTAGCAGCCTAATATAGGTGTCCGGGTTAAAAATAAAAGAGGGAAGGCATGTCGCACAGCTGTGAGATGCGGGGAGATTTGTGTGCTGTCAGCCCACTTAAATCACAACAGCTGAGATGACAGGACACTGCCGCTCAACTGCCTTCTCCCGTTCTCCCTTCTGTCTTTCACTCTCTTTTTATTCCCCCGTATCCCTCTGTGACTCTATTCCTATCACTCTACCTTTAGCCATCTTTTCTTCCCTTTCTTTCTCCCCCACTGACATATTTTTCCTCACTTCTGTCTTTCTCCTTTCCGAGCTCCCTTGTCTAAAGATAAAGCCACCCACTCCCGACAACTTCGCTGGCAGCCCAACAAAGCAGCACCCAGGGGAGCGGAAAGACAAGATTCGAGTGACTTTCTAACTCAGTTGTCACTAGTCAGCCATAATTCACTGTAAAAGTCACACACTCGCATGTGCACACTCGCTTGCAGGCACAGCCACATAAAGTAATGCTCACGCTTGAGCGAACACACACACACACACACACAGGCAGACTCAATCACAGACACAGACATACACACATATTAACACACACCATAGATTGCTCAAATTGTCATGGTATGCATCCCCTCCCCACATTCAAACATTCCATGATGTCCAAATCGTCAAGATAAGTCAACACTGTCCTTAAGAAAACTAACCAATCACGGAGGCGATTAGCCATCCAGAACGAGGTGTCAAAATGCAGAGTTTACACCACCCAGGGGAGAAATCTTGACTCCCCGCCAAAGACAACTCCTCCCTGCCAATCAGTGCCTACGAAACAGGCACGTACAAATCAGCAGCTGAATGAAAAGGATGAAAATGTTAAAAAGTTACTCACCACTTCCCACTTCCCCCCTGGCTGTGCTGGGAATGGGGCGGAGGCGGGGGTGGGGGGGGGTGGTTGGGGGGGGGGGAACACTCTAAACGACAGAGGATCTCAGGGGGCAGAGAGAGCGGCAGCAGTGCGGCAGCCTGAAGCGAACACTTTCAACGGCTCTCCCTAATTGAAAAAGTCTGTTTTCATCTCTCAGACCAGCGAGTGAGAGAGGGAAGAGAGAGAGAGAGAGAGAGAGAGAGAGAAAGAAACGATAGCCTTGAGCTGAGGTGATGTGGAGGAGAGGAGCGATCCAGCCTGCAGATGGTCAGCAGGTTTGCAGAGCGAGAGGACGAGTGCGAGAGTGAGAGACCAAGGCGGACTGAGAGAAGAACAGAAAGAGTTTTTCCAGCAGACGGATGCAATCGGGGGTGACCGGCAAGCTGGTTGCCGAGAGGGCAAACAGTCCACAAAGCACACACACACACACACACACACACACACACACAACATTAACCCCTCCCACTCCCTGCCAACAGCAGTCAGCATCTCTCTTAGCCTATCATGGCTTAGCAACCAACACTGGTGTTCAAATTCAAATTCTTTAGCGAGGCCAGTTTCTGTGGTAGATGCACGAAAAAGATAATTGTGAAGGAAGTTTCCACAGAACATTTATTGACGCTTTCTTCTTTCTAACCCGCATCTCAGAAGTATTTTGAGTGTGAGATTATGGATAGCGAACTCTGAGTATAGATGCTGCAACAAAAGAGGAATTATCCTTACAGTAGCTGCTTGAGCTAAAATTAAGCAAAGTGTCTCCGAGCTGATGGGATGAGTGCTACTGTAGTCCTTCCTTTACAGCAGTCAAACAGTCCATCCTCCCCCAAATCCACCCAGGCAGCAGTCTATGGAAACATCTGTTAGAGCACTTTTCCAAATGCCCCACTCTCTTAAAGTGCACTACCGGTCGGCCTAATGCACCTTCAGTGAGCAGCGGATAACTTAAATCAAACCAAGTTGACTGCGACCTTGTAATGGCTCTCTGGATGCCGAACCCTAAACTAACCATAGCCCAAAAATGGCCGCCTCTGAAGAGCAGTTTCCCCCCCGTCCCAACCTGCCAGTCATGTGTCAAATAAACACAGCAAAGAGAAACGGCGCGGGAGCGAGCGAACGCAGGCAAGAGCGATCTATCAGCGCGCAGTCCGAGGCTGAGGTTTCTGGCACCGGCGGCGGCGGCGGCGATGTGGGTAGAATGTCATCACTTCTTCGGTGGTGCTTACACTGTACACCTACTGTTCTAGGGAGGGCGGGATAGCCACATTCGCAGCTGTAAAATCCTGCTGGGTTTCTGGAGGACGAGCGGGACTGCAGGAGCCTCCTGTTCGCACCTGACAACCGAGCCTCATGTTGTTTCTGCTGACTAAATGCGCAGGTATTCACACACACACACACACACACACATAAAGAAAGACAAAGACACATGGAAAAAGACAAAGACACTCAGACTAGGACAAAATAATCCTCCTCTCCACACACACACAATGCCCGAGTCACCAGCCATAATAAGTCCCAAGCCGTGTGCATGTCTCACAACATTAATGTAGATTAAATCAGTAACAGGCAACACGCCACGACATCTCATGTTTCCTCTCCTGCTACTATGGAAACTGGCCTGCTGAAGTCCACATCACTCAAATATGGTACAAAAGCCTGCCATCATGCCCAAAATATGCTGAGTATCACCCTGCTGTGCCAGGGACAATTGGTCCCATTTGTACGGTAGAATATAGCAGAAATGACTAGTCCAGGAAACGGGCACCACCCAGCTGCATGCACGGCCTCTCTCCCGACCAACAAAAAAGCCATCGCGCCTCACTTTCCTAATGATCAGCCTCTAATGCTTTTTAAAAAAATGAGATCGTTTGTCACTGTTAAAACGGGGACGTGCGTGAAGAGGGCCTGAGGTGTGTTCAGGAAAGAGTGAAAAAAAAAAACCCTCCCCCCCAAAAAACCCAGCCGCCTCATCCCGCCATCCCCACGGAGAGAGAGAATAACTCATCTACTCATCCCCCTCTTCCCCTCAGGAACAAATGAAGTTATCAATCAAGCCCACGGTCCCAGGGAGAGAGGGAAGAGAGGGCCAGAGGCGTACGGAGAGCAAAGCTGAGGCGGCCAAAAACACCGCATGAACACAAGTCGGCTGTTTTTAGAAAGAGGCCTACAGCACAGCAGCAGAGAGTTGATACATAGTCGATATATTAAGTTTACATCTATATGTGGAAATGATTACGAATTTGTACGTGGGCATCTATTAATAAGCATGATGTGAGTCCTGTTGCGATGATAACATTTAGAAAAAGACAATGACAGCATCAAAACGCATCAATACTATATATACAGTATTAATGCATTTTCTCATATGCCAGATTACGCATCAGGTGTCGTTGAGTCCTTTGATATGACGGTGGTGGATATAAAAAGAAATCTATACAAATGGAGAGAGAAAAGTAGAAGTGGTACAAAAATGATCAGTTGCCATGCCTACCTGTGTGAATCAATTTTCCCTTGGTAGTCATACAGAGAGAGAGAGAGAGAGAGAGAGAGCGAGAAGGAGCAAGAGAGAGAGAGAGAGAAAGTAGCTGTCGCACAAAGACGGCTGCAGCTATTTAAAGTCGTCGGCGAAGCTTTGTGTCACGTTGAAAATGGGCCTCGGCATCTTACGGCACATAATAGAGAGGCATCATCATCATCATCGAAATGACCGACTGCTTTGTGCAGGAAACGCTCCTTGGAGCGACAGAGACAGATTGTCTTGGATGGAGAGATGCAGACAGAAAACAGGCATAAAGGGAAGACGGCAAGAACAAAGTGTCTGCTCTCCGACAATGCAACGAGGAAAAATCTCACATGAAGGCTTCCATCTGACTTGTCTGCTTTATGAAATCAAAGGAGTCCTATGATTCTGCGTATGCTTTGTCTAGACTCTATCCAAGGCCTTGCTTATCACATGGATAACATTGCAAATTGTGCAACCACAAAAAGGCCTGGAATTCGTCTTGTGACCCAGGATATTTATGCGGCCCACCAGTGAACTTCTCATGGTTTCTGCCTGTCAGTTCCCCAGCTTATTACCTTGGCTCAGTTTCTCTCTGTAGACAGTGGGATGGGTGAGGAGAGGAGAAGTGAGGCCTCAGACCACGGGCTGCGCCACGGCCAAGAGAGATAGGGAAGGAGAAAGAGAGGCAGAGAAGGGGGAGAGCAGGAGAGAGAGAGAGAGAGAGAGAGAGAGAGAGAGATTGTAATAGATTGTAATATCCGTGCTTTTGTTTGGAAACAGAATAAAAACAAAGAGAGAGATGAGGAGGGAGCGAGAGAGGAAAACAAATTGACTGTGTGGCTGGCAGAGAAGTCAAGAGGCTGAAATAGAGAAGGATGAAGAGGAGGAGAGAGAGAGACTTTTGGTGTTCTTTAATAAACAGAGAGAGAGAGAGAGAGAGAGAGAGAGAGAGAGAGAGACCCCTTTCTTCTCTCTTCTCTGGCCTGGCAATGAGCCTTTTGGCAAAACCTGTGGTATCCATTGCATCTGGGTAACCCTACACACACACACACACACACACACACCCAAAACAGAGAGCAAGGTTAAAGCAACACTGCAAACGTTGGGGGGGGGGGGGATTTTCGATGCAAAGTGGGTTTTTTTTTTTCTCATGAAAAGTCAGGTCTGAGGCAGTTAACCAAGAAGCCAAGATCAGCCATTATTACACAGAGTCATTTTCACAGCTGTTTCCGATCTGTTTGTGCTTCACGTGGGCCGAGGAGGGGAGAGGAATGGAAAAGAGAGGGAAGGATAGGAAGGGAGGAGAGAGAGGAGAGGAGAGGAGAGGAGAGGAGGAGTTGTAATGCTCTCTGTCACTTTGATTAAAACTAAATAGCCAATCTCCATTTAACACCCGCCCCAACGCAAACACACACACACACACACACACACACACACACACACGCACCCTCCCCAAGGGCTTCAGCCCTCCAGGGGTTAACAACGTCCTCGGTGAGTTCCTGTGGGCCAATCCTGCTACTTAGAGGGAGGCTTGGGTTTCACAATGCCCAGCTGTTTCACCCGCAAAGTAAAGCCCATGAAAATTCCAGCATGTGTGTACATACAGTATACACACACACACACGCACACACACACACACACACACACGCAGGGGAATGAGTTCAGAGCAGCGGACGATCAAGCCACTAGGTCCAGAAGGGGTCTTTTTTTTCCCCCTTCACATCCTTTCATCCCTCCTTCTCTCCTTTCCTCTGTCCTCTCATCTCGTCATCTATTCCCCCCTTTCATCCCCTCAATGGACCGGGCATCTCTAGGGAAGAGTGGACACACACGCACACACACCCACGCACACTGTGTCTTTATTAACTGTCCGACCCACCCGCAGCAGAGTACACACAAGCTAATGGGCTGCGCACAGTGGCTGTCAGAGCTGTCAATCAAACCAAGCAGGAAGGGAGTGCATTAAGACAAAGTAAACAGCAGCTGTTTGCTCTACAATAAAGACTTGGCTGATTATGGCGAGTGCTGCAGTAAGGGCTCACACTGATAACAAGTTAGAATTATTGCATCAGTTTATTTTTTTTTAGAGATGAGGCCGAGGGATGGAGGGATGGAGGGATGGAGGGATGGAGAGGGACGAGAGGCGAATGCAAAGTGCTTCTTTGAGGCAGTTTTAATGAGGAAATAACTTGAATGGAGGTTGCAGTTTGACATGTTATTTCACATAACACTGCTTAGAGAAAAGGGGGAGGGAGGGAGGGGCACCAAAAATACATTTTTCCACTGATACCAACACTCGAAAGCAAAAAGAGGAGAGGGAAAAAAAGAAAGACTAAAGATGGGATAGTGGTTAAAGTAATGATCTGCCTGATTTTCATATAAATGAAATGATTGATATATAACAAAATAGTGATTCAGCCTATATGCCCAGTTCATGAAAGCATTTACATTTGCTGTATTAAACGACGTTTTTCCTGGGAAAAATCCTCAGGTGCACAGTAAGAGATGTGTTTTACGCTTCCGGAAGCAGTAACGCTAGATTGTTTGGAATAAACAGAAGAAGAACTGGGCCAGAAACTACAGAAACTCAAACTTCATCAACAGAAAATTCAAGGAAAAAGACGTGACACTGTTTGATTGACAAGTGATTTCTGGAAAGCACAGCACAGAAACACCTCACCAAAAAAAAAAAAACCCAAAAAACAATTTTTGCGGATTACCACTTTAACACCCCTGCCTCTGGACCCACACGTCGTCCTTCTGGCCAAGGATCAAATCCCAGCAGGAACTTCTCTCCTGAGTTTCCGCCCCTACAGTCTCCTTTCCCTGCCTTCCAATTGTCTCAGTAAAGAAAAGACAAATGCTACAGAGAATGACCTATTGACTTTTTTTCACCCCACTTTCCGAGTTCTTCATGTTGCTTTTGTTCTCCTGTGGAATCAAAGGAGATGAGCGCTGATATGAGAGGGACATTGCATTTGTAGTATATTTACAGTAGAGTGGACTGTCCCGTAACTGAAAGGCCACAGGAGACACAAGACACTAAAACCCGACCAGCTCACTCGTTTCAGATAAGACCGTCAGCTAAATGTCTCTAATGTAACATGTAAATTGAGAGAATTTGAGTGAATTTAGGGGGTTGAGACTGACTGGTGAATCAGATTCCCGTCAGGATCGCTGCGTCACACACCATCTGGGAGAACTCCTCAGCAGGAGTCCTGGACAAACACACACACACACACACACACACACACACACAGGCACACACATATCAATGAACCCATTAATTGTGTGTGGATTAAATGGACAGACACACATCAGACCCCAAACATAGAAAGACCCCCCTCCATAGTTAAATCACAGACACATGCAAGTAAATGCATGTATCTGTGTATGTACACACACACACACACACACACACACACACATTGACATACACAGACAGACAGACAGACACACACACACACACACACACACACTTAGCTGAGTAATCAACCACTGGCTGTGACTGCAGACAGTGCATCTGCAGTAGATTCTCATGTTGGGCGTCAAACACACCGCCTCAACAGACAGGGAGAGAGCGGGTTAAACCAATACACACACACACAAACACACACACACACACACACACTAGCCCAGCCAGCTCTTACTGGCAGCCGTGATTAGGCCGTGACCTGAGTGAACTCTGACGTGTTTGGATTATCAGTGTGTGGGGTCAGGGTGTGTGCGTGTGTGTGTGTGTGTGTATTTGAGTTTGTGCGTGTGTACGTTTGTGTGTCTTCGGAGGTAGGGAGCCAAGGTGATGCACGCACAGTCATCACTTATGAATGACGCTACAGCGATTCATGTAAGCATCTCTAGCAACTCATGATCTAACCACAAATTTTTAAACAGAATTTTCCAAAATTCTCCATAAAAGGGATGCGCTTGTGTAGTGTATGTCCAGTGTGTTCCTCTGTGTGCGAGTGTGTGTGTACAGCTGTGGGTCTGTGTGGGTGAGATGCTGCCTTTGTTTATCATCATGGCCACATTGATGAACTGTGGCTGAAAGCCTCCTGCCATGCAAATCCTAACAATGAGTCGTCTCCCTCCTAAACCTTGGTGGTGCAAACGAGTGCAAGCCTCCCCCCGTACACACATCTAACACGGCCCGAGCGTTAACGCCCCGAAGCTAAACCCCACACCATACACACAACACATGCTTCGCTCTCCTACCTCATTAAAAAGCTATCGCCTCCCTCTCAAGCGCCCCCGAAACAAACATGATCAGAAATTGAGGACGGGTGGAGGAGCAAAAAAAATTCTCCCTCAAATTCCCACAAAATGGAGGCGCTCCCATTGTGGTGAGTGTGGCCTCACAATATGGGATTGTTGGAGTGTTTCCAAAACAGGCGCGTGGCCCCCTATTTTAATGACAGCTGAGGCCCTGAGCCCCCACCCACCGACACACACACACACACACACACACAAGGTCTCTAGGGATCAGCTCTGTGTGACACAGTGACACAATCAATCAGTGGATATTGCTTCTATTGACAGTCCCCAGAAGAGTCTCCTTCTGTTTGATGATCTCTCGCTCTCTCTCTCTCTGTGGGTTTCTCTCTTTTGTCCTTCTCTCTTTCTTTTTGACGTCACTTTTCTGCTCTGCTATCTTCTTCTCTCTTCCCCCTCCCAGTCTTTCATCGACCTTCTTGTCTTCATCCCCTCGTCACTCTTCTCTTTCATCCTGCGTGTGCTTCTCTCCGTCACCACCACCCACGCCAGATTTCTTGTTTTTTCCATTTCATCTTCAATTTTCATTTGAACGAAGTACCGCATTCAACCACGCACAGACGTGTGAGGGCACGTACACACACGCACACACGCACACACACACACACACACATCATTGATCCTAGCCCCTAACCCAATCAGACATCACAAAACGATTCCTTCCTTTGGGGGGAGGGAAGGGAGGGGAGACACAGCACATGGGCTCATGAATATTTCATATCTACTATGATACACTTTCTGGTCCATGCATAATGCAGACACTGTTTAAGGATGAGGGGGGTGGGGGTGGGTTTGGGGGTAGCGGTATTTAAGTTGGGGAAATGAAATGGAAAATGAGATGACACCAGCTAACGGTCTGTCGCTCCATAATATCAACTCAATGCATCCCTGCCCACAAACAATAGTCCCCCTGCGACAACATTCAGACTTTACCACCGAGAACAAAGAGAACAAGGTTTGTTAACTTTAACCGCTCCTACTTTTTTACTTCGAGAGGTGAATTTGCATGTGGCGTACAAGATGTGTGAACTGGACCATCACGTGTTTCTCTGTTCACTGGAAAACAGGCAAAGGTCAAGAATAAAAGGATCCTTCCTTCCCAACAGCTAAATGGGCGGGCTTGTGTAGATGTAAATGTGAGGTGCGGGGTTGCCAATTTCTTAAAACAATGGGCTTTATGTTTGATGGAGGATGGTGAACAAGTTATAAAAACGTTAGTATGAAGCATGTCACAAAACAGTAAACCGTAAACATGTTGTCCATGTTGACATGACGCAGAGTTGCAGTGGGGCAATAAGTAGAAAAATATGTGACCTTGTGTTTCTTGATCGACATACAATTAAACAAATGCTGTGTCGCCCCCTTTAGGCCAATCAGTGCAATTTTGAAAATTCCAAAATGAGAGCAATTAGATGCATAATTCTCCTATGTTTTGTGAAAATCTGTTCATCAGCGTCCAAGATATTGTACGTGACGTACAGACAAGTAAACAAACGTTGCACTGCCCCCCTTAGGTAAATCAGTGCAATTTACAAAATGCCAGAACGGAGCAAAAACGAACATGCTGAACTCCCCCTGAAGTGGCTAATGTTCTTTTTCCTCAGACAAACAACTTCTGCTTGAAGTATGAATTCCTCATGTCCACAATCCAATTGCAGTCAAACAGATGTCATATATCAGCCTCTCTCTGAGGAAGCCAAGGTTTTCGAGGCATATGGTCCGAACATCCTCTGTATTTTGACTTATCACTCACCAGAAGACGGCGAGTAAAAGGGACAAAGGAAATCCCTTCTCTTTGGTGGTTTTGACAGAAAGTTGCTAAAAGTCCCCGTACTCTATCAGTGAGGATGTAAATTTAGACAGGAAACAGTGTTAAAGTGGATTCTGGAGGAAGACAAGAGTTTAGGACGGTCTATCACTCAGATGGAAACAAGGCAATGAGCGTCCTGGCAGCACCCTGTCAGTTTAACAAGGCTTGATGCCGGCCTTCCTCTCTCTTTATACCTCACTCTCCCTCCATTTCTCACCGATTGTTTCCCTCACACTCTCCCCTTCCATATTTCTCTGGCTGTCCTTCCATCTCCCTCACTCTCTTTCTCTCTGGGCTGGAGTAGCTGATGGTTTGGGGAGCCATTTTCAGCGGTGAGTGAGCGCGTCCACCTTTACGAGTGATTTTTATATCTTTCCCTTTGTATCCGACCCCCCCCCCCCCTCCCTCTGTACAGCCCCATCCCTCAATCCAGATGCACAACGCATGGAGAAAATACCGGAGATGCGTTTCTGTGTGCCACAAGGGACGTCCACAATCCAATTCCAGTCAAACAGATGTCATATATCAGCCTCTCTCTAAGGAAGCCAAGCTGAGAGAGAGAGAGAGGGAGGGAGAGAGGGAGAGAGAGAGAGAGAGAGAGAGAGAAAGAGAGAGAGAGAGGAGGAAAAGAGGAGGAACAAAGGAATGATCAGGGAGGCTTTTTAAGAGGCAGCAGGCAGCTCAAAGACAGCCTTTGTCTGTAAGAGGCTCACAAGACCCCACATGTTACAACACACACACACACACACACACACACACACACACATATACACACTTGCACAGTGACAGTATGGACTGTAACAATGCATGCCGAGGGTGTGGTCACCACACCATTATACAACCTCCCTAGTATATCGTCCTCTTTTTAGAATCATGCCATCCACACCTCCCTGCCCCCCCCCTCCATCCCTCCCTCTGTCTCCGGACCCTCCCAGGAAAACAATAGAGAAAGTAATTTGAGGTGAATTTAATCACTTCGTCATTGAGAGCCTATTCACTTCACTGCTTTTGCTTTCACGGATATTTATAGAATAAGGCACAATAACGGCTGTCAGACGGGCCCATTATGATTTGTTGGCGTTGACCAGGACTCATTAGTCGCAATGGAGGGAGGGGGTTGGCTGGCTGCATGGCTACATGGATGGATGGATGGATAGATAGATTAATGGATGGATGGGTGACCCCTTTACACCTGGCATTAACATGCATCCTGGGTGATCGGATTGTAATTGGATAGCGCAAAAATGTATGAAATCCAGCTTTGAATTCACATATTGTAGATCCGATCATCTAAACCACTTCCGGAGGTGGTCAGAGACGCATTTGGCCTCATTAACAACAAACCACTTTTGATCCAACCAGGAAGCACTCGCCAAACAAGCAGGCAGCTGAGGCAAGCAGCTGAGATAGTAACGTACTTTTCAAAAATGAATTGTCAGGAGACTCATGGATGGGGAACGAGACGAGGTACTTACTGTCAATTTTAAAGGACGTAAATATTACGAGAAGAAGTTACGTGCGTGACAATATGCGTTTTGGCGAGAGAGAGAGAGAGAGAGAGAGAAATCAGATTTCAATACGTATACCAGAGAGGCATTTAGATGCCAGGTGTAAATATAATCCAGCTACATCAGATCTAGACACAATCTGGGTATGAGATGCATGTTTATGCCATTTGTAAAGGGGGACCATGATGGATGGATGGATGGACGGATGGAGGGATGAGTAGAAGGATAGATGGGCGGATGGCTGGTGTGTGACATGTGTTATAAATCTAAGCTCTTGTCCTCAATTCATTCGGATGAATTCTGAACACTACCTTGACAACCCGTGGGGCTGAAATGTATTGTACATGACACGAAGACATAATTACAAAGCGGCAATATAAGAGACGTTAATTATGCATGCTCATGATCCATTATTGTGCACCCATTCCAATGAGGAACTTCTATATATTGGAACATCATGAAAAATAGATCATCTCTCTGAATGCTACATCCAACACATCAACATTCATAAATATCAAAATGTAGCTTGGTTTGTTCTGTCATGCCGCCTGCACACATTGTATCACTTCACCTGAGATGCCCCTTTCAGCGGAGGTTCATATCTGTAATGAGCATCAGGACTTTGACTGACAGCTGGTTAGGAGAGGAGAGGAGAGGAGAGGAGAGGAGAGGAGAGGAGAGGAGAGGAGAGGAGAGGAGAGGAGAGGCCAGTTAGGCATTTCTCCAACGACCTGGATGACAGTGATTATAATTCCTCCCTCTCTTTCTCTCACTCAATCCCCACTGCCTTTTCTCATTTGATCTCCCCCACTCTCTCTTGCTCCTTAATTTTCTCATTTGTTCTCCGTCTCCCTCCCGCCCTCTTCACAATCAGCGCCCCTCTGTTTCTCCTCTGTCCCTTTATGCTCCCCTCTTTCTCTCTTCTCTCGCCTCCCTGTCTGTCTCTGTGCCGATGTCCTATCTGTGTCCAGGCCTTGCCGTTCATGGTTCAGGGCTTCTATCTCCCTAAGATGATTCCCTCGTGGCGCCAAGAAGCGAGACGGAGAGAAAAAAAAATCTCATTAAAAAAAGGGATCATCTGCTGTCGACTACCGCCCCGGCCCCAGCCGCGGTCGGACACAGAGAAAATACAAATGGCCAGAAAAACTCACCAGTAATTTGGAGGGCTGCCATGTCGCGCTGCTTTGTGTCAGCAGTATATTGGAAGGTGTAGTTGATTAAAGTGGAAAGACTGAAAAACCTGGGAACAAGTGAACTTGTGAATATGTACACTAATGAAGATACCTGACATAAATTCTATTTTTACGTGATGGAAATGGCCAGGAAAGAAAAGAAAAAATGGGCCGTTATATATAAAATATCACAAATAACAATTGGGATAGTTAGGAATTTGAACAAGACTGAAATGACAGTCCCATCAGACCACAGAAAGCCTATAAGAATGAATGCTGGTTTTCCACCCGAAACAGTGGGAGGACAAAAATAGGCCAAAAAGGAAAACTTTTGTTGTGCTGAAACAAAAAGAAAAGTGTGAAATGAGGAGAATGATCTTTTCCCTCTGAAAAGCAGTGAAGCTTGAGCAATTAATTGCCTGATTTAATTTGAGCCAATGGTTGAAATTGGATACTTGATTAGATCTTATGGGAATCTGCACATTAGCAGAGGAGAAGAGGAGAGGCGAGTAGAGGAGAGGAGAGGAGAGAGGCAAACAGGGGAGAGGAGAGGAGAGGAGAGGAGAGGAGAGGAGAGGAGAGGAGAGAGGCAAACAGGGGAGAGGAGAGGAGAGGAGAGGAGAGGAGAGGAGAGGAGAGGAGAGGAGAGAGGCAAACAGGGGAGAGGAGAGGAGAGGAGAGGAGAGGAGAGGAGAGAGGCAAACAGGGGAGAGGAGAGGAGAGGAGAGGAGAGGAGAGGAGAGGAGAGGAGAGGAGAGGAGAGGAGAGGAGAGGAGAGGAGAGAGGCAAACAGGGGAGTGGAGAGGAGAGGAGAGGAGAGGAGAGGAGAGGAGAGGAGAGGAGAGGAGAGGAGAGGAGAGAGGCAAACAGGGGAGAGGGGAGGAGAGAGGCAAACAGGGGAGAGGAGAGGAGAGGAGAGGAGAGGAGAGGAGAGGAGAGGAGAGAAGAGAGGCAAACAGGGGAGAGGAGAGGAGAGGAGAGGAGAGGAGAGGAGAGGAGAGGAGAGGAGAGGAGAGAGGCAAACAGGGGAGAGGAGAGGAGAGGAGAGAGGCAAACAGGGGAGAGGAGAGGAGAGGAGAGGAGAGGAGAGGAGAGGAGAGAGGCAAACAGGGGAGAGGAGAGGAGAGGAGAGGAGAGAGGCAAACAGGGGAGAGGAGAGGAGAGGAGAGAGGCAAACAGGGGAGAGGAGAGGAGAGGAGAGGAGAGGAGAGGAGAGGAGAGGAGAGGAGAGGAGAGGAGAGGAGAGAGGCAAACAGGGGAGAGGAGAGGAGAGGAGAGGAGAGGAGAGGAGAGGAGAGAGGCAAACAGGGGAGAGGAGAGGAGAGGAGAGGAGAGGAGAGGAGAGGAGAGGAGAGGAGAGGAGAGGAGAGGAGAGGAGAGAGGCAAACAGGGGAGAGGAGAGGAGAGGGCAGAGCGAGTGGGCTGCGTTGAAATGACAGTAATTGTACTGGGACTGAATCACATCAGCGGTGAGTCAGAGCCTAACCACGAATATAAAAAGCGTTCACGGCAGATTATTTTGTCTTTATTTTGTCTACCACTCTCAGTGCTTCCTTTTTGACAGTCTTCTCTCTCCCTCCATCCCTAACTCTTGTGTTAAACGTCTCATGTTATCTTGCTCTCTCTCAATCACTGCTCATCACGCAGTCTCTTCTAGTGTTACTCGCCATTTTTCACTCTTCACTTTACAGCTCATCTCCCTTGTGGAGAAGTGATACAGTGCTCTACACACAAGGCCTTTGTTCATTTACTCATTTTAAGTATAGTCAGACTGTAATAACTTTCTAATTGGTATCATTTTTTGCCAAGTCTTGAATTTCTCCTCTTTGTGTGTGCTGTTATTGTAGAAGAAAGAACTGCTTCAAACCAAAAATAATCTTAAAAATGTGCCTCGATGCCCTATTTTCCAAATGGCACTGTCCTGCACCACTTGCATTGCAAATTTTCACCTGCAAAAGGTTGCCTCATCCCAAAAAATATTCATTTCTCAAATTCAGCGGCTCATTAGCTGAAATTAAAGCGAGGTTCCCTTTTGCACTACAAAGGTTGGAAACATGGGGATGTAAATCAATGGGAGGGTGAAAATGAGAGATCAAGAGGGAAAGAGAGAGAGAGAGGGAGATAAAGAGAGAGACCAAGAAGAGAGAGGAAGAGAGACACAGAGCAGAAACAGAGGGACTTCAAAGTGTTGCTGTGTGGAAAACTAATCATTCCTTCTGGTGGTGGAGCAACAGGTCAGCATCTCTGTATACAACCCGCCCCCTTCATGTAGGTTGGCCCAGACTCCTGCTATCAGCAGCCAATTTACACCACCTGGAATCCCCAGCGGACACACACACACACACACACACACACACACACATGCACAACACACAAACTTTTTTCTCGCCATCTTCTTCCCTCTCCCTCCCTCCCCTTTCTTGTGGAAAGTAGCGACTGAGTTACGGGCGCTGAAATGCCGTGCCTCTGCAACTTTTCAAACTCCTCCAGTGATGATTTACACTCTCCTCCCCTGTGTCTCCCAAGTCAAGGCTCATTTCCTCTCCCTCGAAGCCCCACCCCTGTGGCGTGTTCTGGACGGACGAACCAGCGCTCCTCTGAGGTGCTTTAATCAGAGGTGACGCTCTAATAAAGCCAACGTGCTCGACGGGCTTGGCAGCGCGCACGCACACTCACCCACAGAAACCCCATCTGGCCTCCCACCCGCACCCAGATCCCACCCAGTTTCCTACTCTGACAAGCGCTCTCGGAGAAACTGTACGCTGCCGAGGGCTCCAGCCAGGCCCCGAAATGCCAGATGAATCCCGCACGGCTCATTAAATCCAATGCAGCGGATTAGCGCTATAGTCGATGGGGACAGCCAACCTGCCCCTACCCTTAGAATCAGCAGCATAAGGGGGCAAGTGAAGAGCGCATGGCTCGGTTTATATGAGCTGCTTGGAGGAGAGAGATGAAATAAAAATGTGGGGGGGTTTAGTGTGCTGTGTGTATGTGTCTGTGTTAGGGATGGGACGATATGCTTCTCTCACAATACAACTCAATATGATGATATGGGGTTCACGATTCTATACAACCACAAATAACACGATAAATAAAAGTTCAATGACAACAAAGTCTGACTGTGCAGAATTATGTTTATTTCTGAAGCACAAATCTTTCTAGCAATGGCATTGGCTTGCTAGAATGTAAACAACAATTTCAAAATGTCATTACAAATAATAGAATTTCAATGGAGAGCTATTGATGTAATGGAGAGCTATTGATGTAAATGTAACTAACCCCACGATATGTATTGTCACATTTTTGTATTGTGATATATTGAATAATATTGAATTCAATCCCTAGTCTGTGTGTATGTAGTATTAGCCATGTGCCTATGTGACTGTCCATGTGTGCATGCATGTGTATGCGGCGTGCACCATATGGGGAATGAATTAGACACCACACAAATCACCGAGCAGTCCGGTGTGTTGAGCGGCACTGGCCTTGGATGCTTCTCCAGCTGTGGGATTTGAACAATGCTGAGAGTAACTGTGCATACCTATCAGGATTGTAGTGCTCTTGTGTCGAGACAGGATCTTCTGGGTAGTGTTTCAAGAGTGGAGAGGCACACAGCTAGTTTTTCCATTCACCGCTGTCGTAAGCGCACATATGCACGGCAAAGCCTGCGCAAACGTTTGATAAGTTACAACTGGTGTCCAGCCGTCTGTCTGTGTGTGTGTGTGTGTGTCATGTGCGCTTTCTTCTAGATATGTAATGACTTTCATACCCACCTTGTCCCCTCATGGAGAAAGTATATATTGAAAGTTTTCCTCACACATAGACAAGAGCTTGCGAGAGAGAAGCTGTCAGCCGCTGCAAACAGCACCCAGCCTACACAGCAGCTCAGGACCGGACCTTGTACCGTGTCCGCCTCCACAGTTCCGCAACCCCATTTCAACCTTTTTCCATTAAAAAAAAAAAAAAAAAAAAAGCCTCCCAAAAGGAATACATTAATGGCATCGCAATTTCAAACCTATTTCAGGACAAAATTGCTGTGAAATGGTATGATTCATACCGCAAAGACCGTCGGAAATGCCACCAAGAATAGTTGAACACGGCGGCGTGACGCAAGTGTAGAAAGAGAACAAAAAAAAAAATGAGCGGGTGTAAAAATACACTGCCTTGACTTGAAGAAATCACATTCTTCAGCATGACAACAGGGGAGAGAACAAACGCGTCTCATTATTTCTATTGACCTCAATCTATGAGAGTTGAGTACCCAAAGACTCTGATTGGACCTGGCAAGGGGTTTTTTAAATGAATGGCTCTGATTGTCCACTGACTGGACCTACTAGCAGGCTGATTGCTCTGAATAAGCAGACTGATCAAGAGATGGGATTGGAATGTTACTAACATTAGACTGTAGTGGTCGGGTCAGTTCGCCCGCTTATAGCACTGCGCTCGCTTCTACTTCTGATTAGCCACTGCATATCTGGGGAAATGGCTCAGAATCAAGATAATGTTAGAAAACAGAAAGTGAAAACAAGTGCTTTCAAAGAATTCAAGTAGTGTGCCCAGAAATATTTGTGTGGTTAAGTGCCCCCCATTGGCCCAGGATCAACCTGCCGGAGCAGTCTCGTCTGGTTCCCCCCTACTCTGTCACCCTCACTACTTTCCTGCTGTCCCATAAAACAACTAAAAGGTGAGTGGACTGCCAACTCTCCTTTAAAAAATAATCCAAATTGGCGCTTAGAGACAATATGATCTCTCTTTAAAGTCGGAGCAGCCTTATTTGATAAACATGACAAATGAAGCACAAACAAAGCAAGTAATCTTCCAACCTGGATGGGTGGTTAGGGGTCAGCTGCTGAACTGAGTGGAAGCTGCAAATGCAATTCAGGACTCAACGCCAATTGTTCATTATTTCTCCATACCGGCTTTTCGAATTCACGGGCTGAATTTCAATCAGCTTCCTGAATTGTAATGGCACTGATACCGGCCATGCTCCGATGAATGAGTGTGCTCTGTAATATGATCATGACGGATGCCCACTTAGCAAGTGAACCCCAAACCCCCCCCCCCCCCCCCTCTCCCTCTGCCAGGCTAACCTCTCCCCTAAAATAAGTCCCACATGTGGACCTTTGGCAGGAGCATGACCCTATTAACCCAAAACAAGGCCTATGCTGGGCCTTGCTAATGATGCCTCAACCCCCCCAAAGTCTGGTCCAGGACGGCTGACTGACAGTCATGGTTCGCACACACAAACAAACACACCAGGGTATTGGGCATGGACAGACACACACACACACATACACACACAGACAGCACTGGTGGAGGCTGGTAATGTGTCGATAAGGAGTAGGTCAAACAACAGATGGCAGCCAGAGGATTAGTGCAAACTCTGTCACAGTCAACTTCTAGTTAAACACTGTTCCACAGCACAAAGGCACACACACATATACATTCATGCATTATTGAATTAGAGCTGCGTTGTGGTGTGTGTGTGTGTGTGTGTGTGTGTGTGTGTATTCACATGTTGCTTACGTCTGAATAGCAACAGCATGATTACCGTGTATGTCTGCACGTGTTTGTGTGTGTGTGTGTGTGTGTATGTACTCTGCTATTTAAGGAACTCACCACGCATTCTCCCTCAACCGTACCTTCTAATTTTCTTAGAAGGGTTGTTGTTATCAACAACACCCGTGTATGACGTCATATTTCAACTCACTATCAAGCCTAGCTATTTTGGCTGGGCTTTACACTTACACATGATGTTAGACCCCACCCAACTGCACCTACCTGACTTCCCCATGCATTGCAACCACTTGGTACACAAACAAATCCCTAGTAACCACCCACCAGTAACTAAGCATTAACACTCCTGAGAGGTAAGTGAGCGAAAAGAGAGGGAGGCAGAAAAAGACAGACAGACACATGAAATGAAAAGAATGAAAGATGACAGAAAATATCTGATTCAAGTAGCGGATCAGACAACAAAGTGTGTATTCAACTTGTGTCGTGGGAGGCTGGCGAGCAGAGGCTTCCTTGTTTGAGCCAGGCTGAAGGAAAGTGATGAGCGTGAGTTGCCTGTAAGCGGTGAATTGCTGTTGGCTACACATACAGTAGATACTGTCAGCCCCTCTGGTATCTTGTGACCTACGGCTGCAAAGAGAAAGGGACGTCAGACAGGCATCAAACACTCTCGGCTAGCTTTGATCAGCAGGGCAGAACCTCTCTCTCTGTGTCACACATGCGTGAACACACTGGAGAAAACACACTAAGCACAATCAATAAAGTCTGTCAGAGCCGCAAAGCCCTCACGGATGGGGAAATGATTTGATAGACGTTCAAATAAAATCGATCCAAGCTAGGAATTGTGCAAATCTGTCTTGACAATACAGCTTTGAGTGCTATAAAAAATAAGCTGGTGTGGCAATGCTACAAAAGCACTATTTCACTGGTTTTGAAATCGACACTTCCGAGCAACACGCGGGTCAAAAGGTCCTTGCAGCACAGGTGGCGCTCGACATGAGCGTGCGC
This sequence comes from Centroberyx gerrardi, assembly GCF_048128805.1. Lineage (NCBI taxonomy): Eukaryota > Metazoa > Chordata > Actinopteri > Beryciformes > Berycidae > Centroberyx > Centroberyx gerrardi. The sequence goes on along the minus strand of NC_136001.1, from coordinate 26,624,539 downwards.
AGGCAGCGGCGTTTCATCCCTCTTGTGCCATAAACTTGGGCTTTAAAACTCTCTTCGTCACAGGCCGAGCGCACTCGCAGCAGCCCTGCCAAACTCGCGGAGCACTCTGCGGAGCCCTCGCAGCTGTCGAGCAGTTATCCTCACAGCCGCTTCCACAGGGACTCATGAAGCTCGCTGTCAAGCCACATTATGATTCTGTCCCCTCTGGGCTGAATTTCCAATACTGTACAGACAGAAGACTTGGGATTAGACGTCTACAAGTGCAGTCGTATGCATGTGTAAGGCTCTCTCCCCTTGTCTCTTGGTCTCTCAGTTACTTACACACACACACACACACACACACACACACACACACACACAGAGTTTTTATCACTTTCTCCCCATTATAACCTGCTGGAGCTCACAGGTGTCGACTAACCAAAATCCAATTGCATCAAGCAGTCAGTGAGGCAAGAGCAGATGACTTCTGTGCGCGACTGTGTTTGTGTGTGTGTGTGTGCGTGTGTGCACGTGCATACTAGGTGTGTTGGTCTGCGTTTCTACGTGTCTGAGTGTGCACATGTACTCTCTCTTTTGTGGTGTGTGTGTGAGTCTCAGTGACAGTCCAGCGTAGGTCTATTGTGTTTGGGCAGCAGACCTGTCCACTCTCCCTTCTATTGTCCCACATCATTAATCAGGCCAGACAGCCCATATAGCCTCTGGGCCAATAATATGCACCAGCAGCCCTGAGGCCAACCCAGAGAGACGCTGGGCTGCTGAATGGAAGCACACAGAGGAAAAGGACACTCACACATGGGCAAGGGTGCTTAGATACGTGTACAAACACACACATAGAGAAAATATGTATTTTCAAATACACAGTTATTGGTATTACCTACACAAATACACACTTTCTAGACTTGCTTTTACTTGAAAAACTGCACTTTGTTTTCACTGTTGTTAATTATTCTGTGCATTTGGCCTTTAGCATTTTGTTCCTTTTTGCCCTTTATTGTTCACACTTTTATTTATTGCACATAATTCAATTTATTGCTCATGCGTTTATTGGTCTTTTAATTATTACATTTCTTTATTAAATTAATTATTATTATTATGATCAGTAGTAGTAGTAGTAGTATTGCTATTATTATCAATAGTATTATTATTACATGCCTACAGAAAATATAATACAAGCAAACTTTTCTTTAACTTTATCAAATCTCTGCTGATCCACTCTAATCATATAAACCAACTGTCACACGCTAAGAGAGAAACATCATCTTATTCTCGCTGTGCACCACCCATAGCAACACTGTGTGCCAAACACGGCGGCGTACTAATCAATGCTGGCACACACGCGCACACGCTAAAACACACAAACAAGACATACAGGCACACGCGTACGCCGCCATCAGCCATTCTCCTTGCGCTCCGGATTCATTATTCAGGGGCTCGGCGCACAGCTTGCCTTGAGTTAGAGCATCTACAATTCAAACAGGCCAGAGGTGGAGTCGGGACTCTGTGAGAAGCCCGTTTCAGCCCCGATACCCTACCTTCAACAGCACACCCAGACGTGACTGGCTTACCGAGAGAGAGCGAGAGAGAGTGTGAGAGAGAGAGAGAGAGAGAGAGAGAGGGGAGAGATATTAAGAATACAGAAATGGTTCAAAGAAAATCTCACCGACTTATGCAATATCTACACGCATCTATGTCTGTGTGTCAGTGTGAGCATTTGTATGTGCTCGCAATAAGTTTGCCAACTTCTACACGTCCACATACTGAGTTCGCCCCCCCAACACACACACACACATACACCCCACACCCCCCCCAGTGGGAGCAGCCAGCCTTGGCCAGTGACTGATAGAGATGGATTTCTTTAGGACTTGATAATCAAAGGTCATGATGCAGAGAGCGACAGGGTCAGTGTGTCTTGTCAGGAAAAACACAAGGCTATTTACACAACACACACACACACGCATGGAGTCCCACTGCTATCCATCACAACATCCACTGTGTTTGGATTGGAACAAGAGATTGGGTATTTGGACAATGAAGCACAAATTGAGTCACACTTGCTGGCTCAGATGTCAAGCTATTAAATATTACAGGTTTTGACACCGCTGAGGCCGTTCTTCATATGTCACCAAGCACGCGCAGGCACGTGTGGCTGTATGCAGACACACACACACACACACACACACACACACACAAAGATGCACATGGTGTATGCTATGATTGCCTCAGGACATCCCTCGAGTCAAATAATGAGTCTCAGGCATTGAGTACCTTCTCTCTCTCTATCTCTCTCTCTCTCTCTCTGTCTTTCTCCCTCACACACACACACACAAACCCGCTGGCCCATACCTGTCACCTCCCACGCGTCATTCACACACAAGCAACCCACCATATCCCACCTGTGCGAGGAACAAAGCAATGAAATCCAATAGCAATTTAGGATGCACGGGGCATGAGGAGAGCGAGGCAAAACAAATCCTATGCGTCGCCCCCTCCCACACACACACTCACTCACACACACACACACACACACACACACACACACCATCCCTAACCGGCCTCATTGTCATTACAACACATTTACTCTCACGTGTCAATCATACCCAAGAGGGTCAACTTGATTGGCTGAAGAACAGATCGGGAAACAACTGGGGCGGCCTTTATACACACGGGCTTGACAGATGCGGATCAAAGCGGGATTAAACCGGGGCTAAGAAGATGAAAACGGCCTCGACATTAAAACACATTAGAAGATAAACAAACAAACAAAGCCAAGAGTCTCATAAGCCAACCAGATGGGAGGTGAAATGTGCCATAAAAAACATATACAGCCCCGTTGAGGACTCAGCCAGGGCGTTTGTGAGCTCTGCGCTCCCACATGACAGGAGGCAGGACTTTCCGTACACGGCGGCTTATCCAATCGCTCTCCCTCCCGTCCCATCACTCGCGCTCCAGGCAAACAGTTTACATTTCATGCCGAGTGTGCACGCACGGCGTTCATTATATGTCAATTAGTTTCTGCTCAGCGGGGACCTTAAAGGAGCTGTAATGAGGAAGAAGAGGTCTGGATTAAATAGATAAATAAATAAACAGATAGATAAATAAAGGGCAGGCGGGGAACGCTCTCGTCAGAATCAAACGAGAAACAAATTACACCCCAAGACCACTTATAAATATTGGAGGCTTTGATCTCGGCACCAAATGAGCGAGTCGGTCCGTAGGGGAAAGGCTGTGTGTGTGTGTGTGTAATATGGACTGTGTACGCCACAGGCCACATTATTTTACAGAGAGGGTTGAGCTGAGGCGAAGCTAAGCTCACTGTTAAAGAATGCAAAAATACACAGTGCAAAACACTGGCCTCTGTGACTAAGCAACTCCAATGCTGCCTTCACTGCCTCAAACTGTGGAACCTTTAATAGTGCAAGTGTGGACTATTGGACTGACTATATCACCATGTACAGGAAGGTCTAACATTAAAGGAATACACCAAGTTTCTGGGTGATTGGTCAGTTAACACTTCAGCATACTGTTGAGTGATAATAGGCCACTAGCATTATCTCAAAAGTATGAAAATGAGAACTTGGTAAGTAATGTTCAATGATATGTGGCCAAGTCTGGCAGTTTTGTGTGGAAGATTGATAAAATTTACAGGAAAAACTAAATAAAAACAACATACTACTTTTACTTTACTGGGACTACTTTCCTTGTTCACCTAGGAAGTGAAGGTGGGAGACTGTGCACAGCTAAAATTCACTGCAGAGTGGATGAATACGTGGCTGCTCAACTAAAATAGTTCCAAAAATAAACCTTTTAAATTGATGAATCCACAGGCCCTATCATAAAAGCCACTTACAACTTTTAATCACTAAAAGGTCAGTCCTCTTACTTTGGATAATGTTATTCGCCTACTATCACCCAACATAGAGTATGCTCAAGTGTTAGCATGGAGCAGCAGAGCCAATGATCTACCAGGGACACGTGGATGATTTTGGTGTCTCTGTCATCACTTAAAGGACAATTCCAGCATGATTGGAGTTTTTGCTAATTCTTACTGTTTTACATCACTGTGCTTTTATCACATTATGAGGTATGAGATACAAACACTGTTTAAATATTACGAGTGAACTTCTTTTAGAATGTAAAAGTTTATAGCTTGATATTAACATTCTGAGGCAACTTGCAGTTGTAAATTGCAGTCGGCCTCTTATTCACAGTGAAGTACCTTTACTGACTGAATTAGAAGTCTCTGGAGTTGTTTTCTATGCCGTTTGGAACCGAATGGGAGTGAATGAGCCCGAGGCAAAACAGATTTAAAAATATCTTTAATCGTGGTGCATGCATGTAAAAACAGCCAGAATTAACATTAAAGGGGTGGAAAATGTAAAAAATGAGCAAAAACTCAAATCACCCTGGAATTGTCCTTTAAAGGCTAAGGTGACCAATAGGCCAATTTCCTATAAAATGTGCTGTATTCCTTTACTAGTGCAACTGTGGAGGCCTTTGGACGGACTATCACCAATGTACAGTAAGGTCTAACATTAATGTGTTAGTTGTGTCTATTCACAACACCATTAAACCTCTGACATGATCAAATGTTGTATTTAACACCTCTTTAAATATAAATAGGTGTCACCGCTCTGCTATTCATGTAGGCCAGAAGATAAAGGGGATGCACTTTGTTGGAAATATGACTATATCTTTTCTGACTTGTGGAAGCTATGGCGAGCCATCGCGCCTGTCTGTCTACAGTCGGGTTGTCCGAGATGAGCCTGTGGTGTGGGAAAACCCCCGGGCAGAGGATTAGATGGGAGAAAGGGGGATTTGCGGGTTAAAAGCTGACCTCTGACATGTATACAACGGCCTTTTGATTCAGCGGATCAGCTCGTTCTGTTGTCTGCGCTGGACTTTGTAGTCAAGCTGTCACTTAAGTAACGTCATATTCACTGTTATGGCTGAACAGGATAAAATGGGATTCTGTACGGGTTTGTTAGGCGACAGAAAGCCAAACGGACAGTTGTCAGCCTGGGATGCTGCTGAAAGCATGGAAAGTGTGATTGGACATTACTGGCATTACAGCAGCACCTGAGACAAATGTGTGGGATACAGTCATACTTCTCATATGAATCATCTTCCGCTAAACTGTTGCAAGTCTAAAGGTGAGATTGCAATCACTGGTTTTGACTCACTTAAAAGCATAATTTTTTTTCCAGTTTGACATTCGAGTGCAAGTTTTGACTATACCATAACCTGCCAGACCATCGGTGTTGGGTATCGTCAGAATAGTCAAAGCTAATTCGAGCTCTTTCAACATCAAATTCAGGAGTAGGAGTACTTTGTCTGCTAGCTGCAACTACAAGAGTATCAGGTTGAGAAATAAATCACAGACGGGCCTTAAAATGAAAGGGGACCTTGCCAGTGAGTTACTGTGCTCTCTGGTTTCACAAGACACAGGTTCCCAAACCTCACAAATCGGATACATACCTTCATAATTCAAGCATTCTTGAAGCCATGCTACTCAAGGAAACCTAAGTGAAGAATGAATCTGGGTCAGTTATTTACATAATTATCAAAGTATCATACTTCCCAAATGTCTGGTCTTGATTCTTTGTGTGTGTCTGTTTTATGTTTCATAGGGGGAACTTTATCAAATGTCACTAGTAAAAATGGAAATAGCTAGCAAAGCGCTACATGCTCCTACTGATTACAGCATCTATGTGTGTGCAGACAAAAAATATATCAACCTGAAGGGAAAACAAATGAGTGTGCTGTTTGGAATAGACAACTTTTTGGTGTATGAAATCAGGTTGGAATGGGCCGGAGTGAAGCTGCCAATGGCCGATATTCAGTGCCAATATTCAACATTAAATTTGACTGCTTTCATGCAGTATTCCCAGAGTAATATTAATCAGTTGGACAGATAATATGTAATCCAAGAAACTGCATCGTCTTCCAAAGATCAGTGGTAGACACACTGACTGGAGTATATCCAATATTCAATAAAAGGCCAATAATGGCTTGATATGTCAGCACAGCACTATACCAGTCTAACCTTAGAATGGACCTGTGGACACATTTCTAACCTTTTTAGCAACAAATTGAATTGCTGAAAAATTCCTTTGCACTCTTGACTTTCTTGGGGTATGAGCTACGCCTACAGTCCTTATCATTCTGTATTACTGACCAAAAGCAAAGGGCAAAACAATCAGTGAAGTCTGAAGCCAAGAAAAACAACATGACACACTCTCTATCTTGTCTCTTTCTCTAACTATTTCTCAGTCTATTTTTCAGTCTTGCTGTTCCGTCCATCTTTTCCTATTTGCTCTGTGCCTATTGTCATCCCGATAATAGTTGTGTGAGTCTGGCCTGTTGTCAAGGCAGCACAAAAAACTCCAAAGCACACTCATCGCCTTGGCAACCGATCAAACTGCACAAATAAACTTGGCCAGATGAGTGATAGAGATGGATAGACAGAGGGAGAGAGTGAGTGCAGCGTTCAAATATGCAGAGCTCTAAGCAGTTAAGCTGGAGCAAGGCGGCCGCTATCTTGTGCAATAAGTCTTCCGCCGGGTTTTATAGGGTGATGATGGCTTGAATCTGATAGTGGGCAGTAACCTTGTCTGGTGTCTGCATAACTGGCTCCCATTTCCATCCGTCTTAATCCCACTCTCACTGTCTATGTCCATCTATCGCTCCCTCTTTCTTATTCTCTTTGCATCACACACACAGGCTTTAACAGTACACATCAAGGTGTGTGCTGGTGGCTGAACTGGCTACAGAGCACATCCGGCCTGGGAACTTTGTGGCATGTCATCCCCCTCTAGCTTGCCTGTCTCACTTCACTGTCAACTGTCTAATAAAGCAGAAATGCCATAAAAAAAAACTTTTAAAACAAGTCGGACATGTCAAAACCATAAAGGTGTAGAATTGTATTTTATACGCCTTTTTGAATCTTTTCAGAACAACACTCCACCACCACCCATAATCATTACAGTGAATGACTTCCCCTGTGTGTGTGTTGGCCTAAGGTCCCGGTGATGTGGTGTGCAACCCCAGGCCTCTGATCACAGGAAGCTGGCCATGCCTCAGAGCCTTTATTAGCAGTCCACTTCCTGCCCACCACCCCCCCACCATTCCCTCTGCATCTAGATCAGTTGACATGTAGCTCTACAGTTTAGCACTGAGGGCCAGCAGCCAGCCTACTCTCTCAGCCATGAAATGCAGCACTCTTAAGAGCGTTCTCGCTATTAATACACACACACGCACACGCACGCACGCACGCACACACGCACGCACGTGTATACACAGACACATGAGCTGAAGAAAAACCCAAATACACAGCAGAGAGACCGGCACAAACACACAGTGTCAGTGCACCAGTTGATCAGAAGCAGAACAGCATCACAGCCTATCTAGCCTATTAGATTCAGCCTTGACTCATCCAGAACTGTGGCTGTGCTGGCAGTGAGCAGCACCAAGATAACACCTCGCCCACTCCTCAGATGACGACAAAACACAGAGAGAGAGAGGGGGAGAGGGAGAGAGAGAGAGAGAGAGAGAGAGAGAGAGAGAGAGAGAGAGAGAGAGAGAGGAGGGATAAAGCCTGATTAATGTGCAGCCATCGATAAAAAGGTATAATTGAGTCAAAAAAAACAATCACACACAATTTAACACACAAATAAAATTCAATACACACACACTTAACAATTTATATCAATTGTTTCGTTTTGTTGTTTTTCAGCCGATGCATTTGGTCTAACGAAGTGGAGCTCTCAAACTGGCCCATCAATACAGCAAACGTGATTTCTCCTCAGTGCTGCTTGATGGACTGGCTGTCCAGGCCCTTTCTTCAACCTTTGGCAACAACAGTCAATTCTATCAGCTCAATATGCTACTTAAGCCAACCAATAATCAGTCAGCTCACTGAATCAATAAACCAATCAAATACTTTAACACCGCACAGTCATCAAGCTCCTCTTCTGCAGTTTAGATAAATGAGCTTTGGCTCCACTGGGATTTGGGGTCTATAATGAAAATAGGAAATATCATCAACGTGATGGGAAAGTCAAAAAGAGACCGTCAACAGTTTTGTATAGGCTCCACCTGACATAAAGAAGTGACGATCTCTGTCCAAGTTCATAATTCTGTCCATAGTTCCAGTTCCTTCTGATGGGCAATTTACATAATACAACTTTTGATCTACTCATTCTATTCAGTCTGTCCATAGCTAGAACCGGACACAAGAGAGTTAGTACTCTCGACGATCAAATATTCATGTTTATGCAGTATGATACAGGGATTACAACCTGGATAACACACTACTTTGAAAGCCACTGTTGTACAATGCTGACCTCTACTGGCCGCTAGTGATCTCAAATATGAACCAGGGCGCATGTCTCCAGAATCACCAACCACCAAGAAAGTCTTCAAAACACATGAAATCCATCCAGGACTGTGTGTGCAAACCACTCTGTTGGTAAGGCTCTGATCAAGGGTTTTCGCTTCTCCCCCCCGGATGGGAACAGGTGGCTGGACAGAAAGAACGGGGGGATAAAACAAGTGGAGGAGAGAATCAAAGAGGCCTTTGAAGCAGTGCACTGCTTAAACCCCACTGCACTGGGCTGGCAGTCTTTTAAACTGGATAGATGAGGAGATGCATGGATGGATGCAGGGAGGAGGAGGAGGAGGAGGAGGAGGAGAGGGGGCAGCGGGGGGATGAAGCATTAGTAAGCCAAGGTGGATGCAGCGAGAGACAGGAGGGTGCAGGAGGATGAAAATGCATTGTGACGGTGTGAATGTGCACAGGTTTATGATAGAGAGGGCAAAGGATGGAGAGCAAGAAAGAGGATGAATACATAGAGGATACTGTGGGGAAAGAACTGGAGCTGGAGTGAAAAAGGAATAGGAAGGCATGGAATGAGAGCACAGATGAGGGTTGGGCAAGAAACAGGGAGAGAGAGAGAGAGAGAGAGAGAGAGAGCTCCTTATTCTGAACTGAATCTTTAGATGAAGTCAGAAGGAAACATTCATCGCCATCCATCATTCATCTGTTCATCCCTCCATCTATCCCTCCTTCCCTCCATCCATCCATCTCTCCCGTCTCTCTACCTGTTCGACTCTACCTCTACTCATAACAGCAGGCAAGCATACTGCATCTCCAGGGCAGGCAGGGCCGATACCGCTCGTTTGTGGAGCCTCTGAGGAAATCACAGTTTGATGTGAGAGGGGCTTTACTGATTTCAAGACAAATCTAATCCGCTAAGTGTTTTCAAGCAGGCGGGGATTTAGATCAACCGGTAGCTGTTGAGACTGCTGATAACTTCTGCACCAAGTGGGAGCAGGAGCTCTGGCACGACAGGATCTGAATGAGGAGTTCTGCTCTGTTAAGGTGAGCATGTGTGTGTGTGTGGTCTCATAGAAAAAGCAAACTCATGGGGACCATGGATAATGCTTTTTATACCGTTCTTATTAGTCACAGCGTGTGTGGTTGACAGAAGGAGAAAGAGAGGTGCGGGAGTCTATCTACTGACACTAATCGGAAACTGACCACACCCTGCACATCTGAAGCTCTCTGACTGCACCATCATTGCCTACTCTATCAGCTTGCATGACACATACACCAACACACTGGCCACGTTCAAGTGTGGCTGTTTTCACCAAGGCGGTTTTATCGTTTTCACTTGAGAACACCTGGGATCTATCATCCCATGCAGCAATGTAAAACTATGTTGTGTGGATTAAGAACGTGTTGATATGCAAGTGTTGATAGATAAGTTATGCTTAACTACAGTAAATCTAAAATGTTTCTTTGTTCAAAGCAATAACTTGTCTCTCCCAATAATTCTTTTGCAGCTTTTAGAGGCCCATGATATCAGCTAACGAAAGTCAAAAACTGCACATTCCACCAGCCAAAGTAACATAAAAGAAGGAACAGTCAGGATGACATGAATTAACAGTGCCAGCCCCCTAACCAGGGTGGGTGGGTTGGAATTGTAGGCCTGTAGCACACAGTAAATGCTAACTTGCTGTGCATATGACGGCGGTGAGCCTGCCTCCCTTTATTCCCGGTGACAGTTCAAAGGCAGCTTAGCACGCTAAGCCTTCATTAAGGCATGGATCAGCACCAGGGTGAAAATCGTGGTGAATTAGCATCGCTAGCGCACAACTCAGGGGCAATTAGCAACGCTTGCTAGTGTGCAAAGGGTGAAAACTAGCTACAGGATGTACAAGGCTAAACCATGTTGTACTAATTTAGAGAGGGCAGAGTGAGTCAAAGAAATGTTTGGGGCCATTGGCAGTTTAAAAGTTGGGGAAAAGTTTTATCTCAAGAGAGGGAGAATTTTTACACTGCAGTTCAGTCATGGTGATTCACTGAGTCAAATACACTTACACTCCAACTCTGAAATTGATTTGTGTGACAGGTAGCAACTGACAGCCAGCTGACATTTTCACCATTCCACCAGGGAGAGCTTGTACAGTAGGCTTCCTCCCATTTCAAAAACAACAACGCTTGTACTTTCCACACCATGGGATTCACTTTTAGTTGGTTTTTTTTCTCTCTCTCTCTCTCTCTCTCTTTTACCCCCGCTTTCCCTCCCTCCTTTTCAACTCTGGCTGAACTCTGTCCCCCAGGTAAAAGCTCACTCCACCATCACCACTACCAGTAAGCACAGTTTCACCGCTGGGCAACAGTCATCCATGTAAAGTGCGTGGCACGTACAGAAACAGCTAGTTAATCATGAATGAAAGCACTCTTCATCTACTCAGTGAAAGCGCCATGTTAAATGAATGACCAATTGAAGTGGCTACATGTATTTTGTGTATACATTTAATAGTGTTATTAAATACTAAAACAACTTGGTTGATTGAATGGGTTTGAATGGCTTCAGTAGAGGTATAATTGGCTTTTTAGGAGCGAGCTTAAGCAGACTGATTTCATAGATAGACAGTAAAACAGGGAGATTAAAAACCCTTGACCCTCCATATAAAAGCATATTATGCTTAGATTGGTCTTCTCTCTCTCTCCCTCTCTCTCCTCTCTGAGAGACAAAGAAGGCTTTTCTGATGCCTATCTGTCCCAATCCAAATGCATGGGCACCTGTTATGGATGACCTTGATAAGAGAAGCAAGGGAAATAGATGTGGATCAGAGCAAAGCTACTGGCTTTAATGCAGAAGCTGCCAGACAACATTACGCTGGCTCTACTCTACTTAAGAGGAGTCGGCACAGCTGTCCTATACAATAAAGGTCTATTAAAAACTGAGAGAGAATCTGCCGGGTTTCATTCCCTTTGTAAATTATTTAATACCATAACAGTACTGTGATGCAATATCTGCAGATTATGGAGACATTGTATTGTAGGTTTTTTATTGATTGATTATGGATTAAATTGTGTGTTTTTTTCTGATGATTTGGCTCTTAACCTGCCTATGTTATATGATGTACTGTCTCTGTATGTACTGTATTATGATTTATCCATTCCTATGTGGCAAAAATATTAACAATGTCTTGCTGTTGGAAAATGAGCCAGTAGCCTTGTTGCCTTGTCTCTTACTCTTTTTGCATCATATAGCCAACAGCGATTGTTTAACTGTCAGGATATAGTCTTAAACAAAAGAGCATCAAATTTCAGTCCTTCTCTCTATAGGATTTTGACCTTGGCTCTTGCAAGACCTGGCTGCCCTTGTTGTGACAAAGTGGCTGTTGGGACTCGGTGGATCTCCTCATCTAAGTTAGGCATGTTTGCCTCCTGGTGGTCAGTTTAGAGCGTTTCACAACCAGGGAGGAAAACAGTTGAGTATTGAACAATAAAAACCCTGCTAACAGTTAACTCCCTTCTTCGTTCTTAATGCATTGCAGGAAACCCCAAATCCCTTCTCTTAAATATCATCTACATCTATCATCTACTTCAGAAAGAGAACCAGGACATGGGTCATATATTACACAATATGATGCTGGAGAGATAACATACAGGCACACAACACAGCTAAAAAAAACACATCCACAGTCCAAATGAAAAGAGTAATCACACTCCCCGAGCTGACACAGTGACCTTTGAATTGCCCAGCTTGAAAAGCACCATCTCGAAATGCAAGGAATCGGACTGCTGTGGATGCTGTCAACAAGTTAGTCTGTGGAGGAGAGAAGACGGTCGTTGTTTTGGCAGGTGACCGCTGAGCTGTCTCTCTCCATCTCTCTTACCTAACTCGGTGTGCATGACACAACACAGTCAGGATTGTTTCTTCCATAGACAAGCGAGACAAATCAAAAGAAAAGGGAAACATGTTCCACTGAACTGAACTACAGCACTACATTCTTCTTATCAATGCACTCTGCTACAGCCACGTTTACTTCTGTTCACAGCTGAAATGATAAAAGTGATAATAAATAGGCCTTTTGTTAATAAAACTACCTTATGTTGCAGTATGGAGTGCATAGACTACAGTGTTAAACCTGTCGCTAATGATATAGGAGCTACAGAAACTAGAGAGAGGATAGAAAGTTACAAAAGCAATTACAACCATAGAGCAAAAGAGCAACCCGACACCTTGCAGGATCTCCTGTTACACATACAGAACCCACCTGGTGGATGAGATGAGACTACCTGGTGCTGTGTCATATATCTTACTGTGGTGGGAGTATCTTCCACACCTCCACATCCGTGTCCCTTTTAAATATTACCTTGACACCCTGTAACGGAAGGTGCACCACATACACCCATATGTGCGCAAATGCACTGTAAATGCAAACCCACATACACACACACACTTTGTCTGCAGCGTAGAGCATCTGCTCCAGAGGTGTGATACGAGCATAATTACAAGCTGGATCTAATCCAGGTGTGAGGGATCATTTCCCCTCTCCCGATAGGGTGCACAAATACACAGCCAGCCAATAAAACATCCACAACAAACACGATGCAGCCCTATCGCACCGGATCAGATAGAAGAGGCGTGAAGTATTCCGGCTGAAAAAGCAATAAAAACAGGTTGTTATCAAGGTTTGGGCTTGTAAAATCTGAATACATTTAAAATATCTAATAAAATAATATCCAGGGATCTTAGTGTACTTGTTTTTCAATGCTTGCCCGAGGCATTAAAACACTGTGCGATTTCAAAATATCAAATGAGACAATATCTAGAAATGGTATGTTTGCTTGCTTTTCAATATATATGACAAACAATATATTTACCAGTGCTGTCATTATTAAAACCCCAGCAATCTTAACCGCGGGGCGAGGAGAGAGGAAATGAGGAATACTAATGGAATTCAGCCGTGGTCCTCTCTTTATCTGTGACCTGTGTGTGTGTGTGTGTGTGTGTGTGTGTGTGTGTGTGTGTGTGTGTGTGTGTCACATCGGTCTGGCTCTTGACTTTTAACGCCGGGCTTTCATTGGAATTCACTAGCAGACCAGTAGGCCCCTCGGGATCTCAGCCAGTTGCATGCGTAGGCCCCACTTCTTCGTTTCCGTGACCACCATGCCTAATCTTCACAGAGTCCACCTCTTCGCAGCCAATCAAATGCTGTCTCTCGCCTATACCTCAATGTAAATAGGGTGTGATACAGACAGGAGAAGCTGGAGAGAGAGAGAGATGGGAGAAAAACAGGGACAGCACAGAGAGGGACACAGCGGCAGAGAGGAGACCAAGACAGCGAAGGAGAGAGATGGAAAGGGACAAGTTCAGCCAAAAGCTGTCAGAGAATCCAAAGGTCAAACTATGATTTATATCAGGGCGCCACAGCTCCCTGGGTTTGTGTTATCAGTGAGCATCAGTCATCTATCACGAGACCCCGCAGCCCTGTCAAAACATAACCCTTTAAAAATGCATCCCCTTTGAATGACAAAGACAAAACATACCGTTTACAGGATAAAAAGCCCCCTAAACATCTAATTTGCCTCCTGACCCATATGAGTGCTACCATGCGCCACAGATGTTGCTGCTTTCCACTTCAAAGAGGAGGAGGAGGAGAGTGAGGACAGCAGAGAGTGCTTTGGTCCCATTACTGGTAAAGCCTATCTAGCCGACAGCATTTCACCGGAGGCTCGGCATCTCCATGCCAATACACAGACACAGCTACAGTGATAAATCTGCTGAGGTTCTATTGTGTGGCGTCGGCCACCAATGGCCTCTTCTCTTTCTCTCCCCTTTACTCCCTTCTCTCACCCCCATCACCTCAAACTGAGCCCTCTTCAGTGCTGAAGCAGCAAGGACCCCCCCCCCCCCCCCCCCCCCCCCCCCCTCTTTTTTAGAGGGCCATTCATATGCCTGGGCGCCCTGACAGTTTTATTTGCCTGGCTGTCGTGTTAACACGGTGAATAGCAGGCAGGCCTGTGTTATGCAGATCAGATTGGGTTACCGAGGGGACAGACGTCAGCAAGCCATTCAGGGCCGGGTTAAAACTCAACCCCGATCCCTCTTGTTCTGCTGCGGCCCTCCTCTCTCCTCCCTCCCCTCCTCTTTTCTCCTTCTCTGCCCCCTCTCCGCTGCTTTTAGCCAGCTAAAGTTTCAGCTAAGGCCCTGGTGCATACAAGGGCAGGCTTTGTCCAGCGCCAGTCAGCTCTGCCAAATACACAACCTGAACTAAACCCACTGCCTTCACTGAAGTTTTATGTTGTGCTGCTGGCAGGAGGAAATTAAGAAATTGCAAATGGAATGATCTCACAGTATAAATCCTCCTTTATAGTCTGATTCATGTCCGGATTGACCTAACCCTTCCTACAGGTCAAGTGTAACCTTTTAAGCCTACATTAGCAGTGACAGTGGTAACATGCCTCAACAGTGCCATCGAACGCAGCCCTAAAACACACCGGCGCGGTGCATAAGTGGGTCACACGATCAGGCCGATCAGATAACGCATTCACACATGGAGCACATGTTAATAAGCCTGGTAATGAGTCTCATTAGCACAAGGAAAATCAATCAAGCCAAAGGCAAGCATTAATAATTCAGAAGGAGCGTGTTGTGCAAGGCAAATCTACTCCTATTCCTAACCTGCCTAGAGCTGCCAGCTCAGCTTACTGAGTTACACAGGCACTCTGACACACAAGCAGCCAGGTAACAGAAACTATCCATCCATCCATCCATCTATTCATTTTCTAGCCGCTTATACGGGCCAGGGTCGTGGAGGCAGCAGGGCGAGCAGAGCAGCCCAGACGTCCTTTTCCCCAGAAACTTCCTCCAGCTCCTCCTGAGGGATCCCCAGGCGCTCCTAGGCCAGCTGGGACATGTAGTCCCTCCAGTGTGTCCTGGGTCTACCTTGAGGTCTCCTCCCAGTCGGTCGGGCCCGGCGCACCTCCAAAGGGACCAGGTGCCCGACAATGAGGTCCTATCACAAAGATCAAGGCCAGCTATCATGTGGAGAAACCTCATTCGGGTCGCTTGTATCCACGATCTCATTCCTACCCAGAGCTTGTGGCCATTAGAAACAAGCTGCTGCTTAAACTGCAATAGTGGCTTTCTGCTACTTCTAAGAGGAAAGAAAAGAATATTTATTGGGGCTGAAGGTACGGGGTGAAAGCGTTTGGCTTTGTGCTACATGATATGAGGCATCAAAAAATGTCAAAAACCTTTAAGTCAACAAAAACAAAGATTATTCTTTAAAGGCTCAGCAGACATTAGCTTGCTGGGTTAAATTCACATTGGAGTCAAATAAAATCCAGATTCATTCTGGTGGGTAATGTTCTTAGTAGACCTGGGTGATTTTAAATAGGCAACACATGACTGGGTCCTCTCTTGGCTCTGAATGGGAAACGCCTCACCACACACAGTCAACCTACTATAAAAGACCAGTCAGAAACCCCCCAGGACACCAGCTTAGCTTAGCGGAAACCTCTTCATAAAGAGGCAGCACAGAAGAAGAAGAAGAAGAAGAAGAAGAAGAAGAGGGGAGAATCACTATGCCTTCCTCGTACTGTATATTCATCTCTTGAATATTTAGGAAATCATCAATATTTCAGTGAATTCTGAGATGAACACATGTTAAAAGTGTGGAGAACGGTAGGGGGGATGTGCAACATAGCCTGGTTCCATTCTGTAACGTCTTCATTCTCTCAGAGCTCAGTCCAGCTCTTTTTAATGGTCTGGCTCTCCCTGGCTATGGCCACACAAACAACACGTCTACTGTTGTACATGTCATTGTACATGTCTGAGAAAAGCTGGGAATGGTTGTGAATGTATCACCTGACAGAGACAAACAATTTCAGAAAACAACAGCACTTGAAATGAAAACAACAACACAGACAAACTGCAAAAATGTGTACTTGTAACAGCTTGAATAGACACACACTTCAGTGAGTGCACATGAACACCACTCTACAAATATTAGTGTCAAGCAGGGGTGGAGATTTTATCATCGTGCATGTCAGTGGCTGGTATTTTCTCATCTTGGCAGGTGCAAAATTATGCTTGCTAGCTGTAATTTGAATGTGGGTAAGGCAGCCAAAAAGTCATACCACATAACCCTCTATGAATTCATGTTAGCAGGACAAGAGCTTTATATAAAAGTGAGCACTCTAAATTCTAAAGAATAGTGCATAAGTGTAAACTGTTCTATTTATGTGGTACTGATTAGCAAAACTGAGGAAATGACACTCAAATTCACACGTATACACTTCCATACCACTTCTTAGGTCCAATTTCGGCGGCCAGCTTCTGTTGTTGACTTTGAAACTGTTGTTTTGCCATTGCTGCTTAATCAACTGAACAACAGACGAATAGCATCTGGTACAAGGCCAAACGGAGAGAATATGGGCACACCTGCCCCTCCATCTCTCCATCTCTAACCCCAGGGTCATCTACAGTCCACCACATTCCACATGAAAACACACCATCACAACCATATCTATGTCAATCAGCATGAAAACCTGTTTTCGTGCTAGAGACACAGGCAGGGAGCCCTTCTTTGTGAAGTTGGCAAGTTTTCTCCTCAGGAACAAAGACTTGTTGCAGCCATAAAACAGCCTTTTGCCTCTGCACACAAAGTGGGGCTTCTTAAGTCTGTGTCCATTGGCAACGTCTTCTTCCAGTTTGTTGGAGGGGAAAAAGTTTACTTTTTATTGTGGGATTGCAAAGACAGACAATTAAAGGCTGCATTCCGGGGTCGGCTGTTGCCCCTGTAATAGTTTACTTTACAGCGAAGGAGGCCGGATGATCCTTAGGATACAGACCCTCCCCTTTCATTGTGGATTCCTAGAAGAGGAAACGCCTGACTAATGTGAGACTGCCATGTTAACTTCCAATAATGGCCTAGGTGGCTTCACGCAGTTTGACTTTTCATTTGTAAAAATAGCTTTGGGTGATTTATGGGGTGTTTATGAGGGAAACTACAGACATGAAGTGATTAGAAGATCTGAGCCAGTGGTTCTCAGCTGGTATCAAGAGGAAACCGGAGAGCTGCTGAGTGAACTCACACCTTGAGAGCTGCTCAAATGTGAGGAAAATCCAAGTCAAACAAAACTATCACATATCAAGCAGTTCCATTTGTTTGAAATTATAATTAAACCATCTCTTCCCAGTTTGTGCACTTTGGACCAAGTCAAGCAGCTCATTGCGTTGGTTGGCCATCTTGCATGATCATCTAACCATTTATTTTATGTGGTCCATAATGTTCCTTAGGGTTTTGTTGTTTCCACAAACTGTGCCTCAGCAGCCACTACAAGAGAGCCACCGGTCTAGAGCACACCATCACCATTAAGTCACTACCACTTCCCCACCCATCACAGTCTGGATTAGATCTACACTAGGCCTATATTTTAAAAGTTATTGCAACTCTTATAGCAACTCTTATAATACAGCTGCAAACATTAGTCACACTCTTTCACACACTGACCCATACAACCTTTTGCAATAGCCTCTGAAAGAGAATAAACTTCTTACAATATATCCCAGCACAGATAAATCCATGCCTCCTCAGCGACAGACTGTGGATGCAGCAAGCTTGAATCTCTCCTGCTGCATGAATAGCTTTCATAATAAAAACAATTATCTTAGAGCACATAGGAGCTGAACAATGGCTTCCTCACACTAAAACGCGTGGTTGAGTCTATTGAAAGTTCCAGGCATCTCAAAGGTTTCCTCCTGAAAATCACTCTACTGTTGTAGAAGAAACCTCACTGAGCAGGACAGATCTGCACGCTATAAAAGAGACTAGACATCATATAGTAGTATGGGACGATATGCTTATCCCACAATATGATTCCATATGCGATATAATGTTTACAACTCAATACAACCATGATAAAATGTCATGAATAAAAGTTTAATGACAACAAAGTCTGACTGTGCAGAATTATGTTTATTTCTGAGCCACAAATCTTCCTAGCAATGGCATTGGCTTGCTAGAATGTAAACAACATTTTAAAAAATTACAAAGTGTGAATAATATAATTTCGATGGAGAGCTTGTGAAATTGTGATGGGCAAGCCATTTCATTTGTGATTACTGCAGCAAAATGAAATATTGTGATTCATTTTTCTGCCCCATGATATATATATTGTCACATTTTTGTATTACGATATATTGAATTTCAATATATTGTCCCACCTATATAGTAGTGTATATATACATACAGTATATCACAATGCAGTATGAACATACTTGTTAAGGAACGACTATTCGTTATGCCAAATTGCTAGTGTTAGGCTACATGGGCTTAATCAGCTGGTTGTGCGTCACTCAGGCTGGGCAGCAAATAACTCATGGATTCAACTCTCATTGTGGGCTAATCCAGTGATGGATACCACCAGCCGCCTCAGCTGACTGCAGATCCACAGGCATCAGGCCGCAAGAACAGTTGGTATTGATTGCTTTCATATCTGTCGCATGGGGGATGTCTGCCTCTCAGAAAGAGGAAGATCGATAGAGTGTGTGCGGGCATGAATGTCATTCTGGACAGGGGAGAGAAGCGACAGTGTACCTCCATTTGTGCAGAGCAAAGCCAGGACACTGGTCTCCACAGGCGATGCAGGGCTGCCCTCTCTGTGGCTCATCCGCAGGGTTCAGCTGGGGACAAACAGGAACAAGACATGATGGGTTACAACTTCCACTAGTTTTCTTGAGCAGCTTTTAGGAGAACAACAACACCTGGTACTCTACAAGTATCTCCCTTGACCAGAAAAGTAAGATTCCTCATTGGCTGACTGGTAGATGTTTGGCTTCCCTAGTGGGAGACAGGAGTTAATTATTCCACTCACTCACCCCCACATAGCTTGTTTTGAATGATACCACAACATCATAGTACTGTGCTAATTTAAGCAAGACATACTTTACATGAAGTTACTGTTCGTGCATGAATTACAGCAATGCTATAGCTTTGCAAATTATAAATGAATTATTTATTGTAAAATGAGAAATCTCTCTTCTAATAGGCACATTTCTGATAAACAAGCTATAAAGAAATGAATCTGACTTGGGATCAATGAGGCAACAAGCTTGTGTGCTTGTCACAGAACTCATTAGATGATCTGCCTCCAAGTGAATGCGTGGCACACATAAGTGAGGATGAAAACGACTGTCTGGTGAAATGATGGGAAAGGTTCAACAAAGGCCACTGGCTGAAACAGAGAACACATCTCCTCTCTTTCATCACCCAGGCTGTGTTGTTTAATGAGGCTTGTGCCAGCGCGTTATCTGAACTGAACAGATGTAACTTTCTGCCCTAAGCAACGGGACAGAGAAGAAGGAAAAAAAAGTCCACATCAAACAACATAACGTATAAAGTCGCATGCGTATTTTTTAATTAGAATTAAATAATGTAAACGCGAGGCGAAACAAATATGTGCAGCATGTTTGCAGCCCTATGACAAACAGCAAACCTAAAACTTAGTCTAGCCTACATACCGATCTGCTGGAATCTCTCTTCTTGGAGCTGCGACTGAACATGACAGGCTGGTCCCAGGACAGTCAACTTACAACCGAGACCAGTGGCGCACTGGGGACACTTGGAGATCACCAGTCATGCGCATTCGTAAATAATCCCTCACCGTGGCGCACGTTCTCTCCAAACACACCGAGCCCTGGCTGCAGTCCTATCCCATTACCCTCCTTCATTAATGAATGGAGCTGCGCGGTTTCCGGATGGCAGCTCCACCCTGTTGCCACACAGCCAATGGAAAAATGGAGAGTAATAAAACTGGACAAACAATAATTACACCCCCATTAACTGTAGCCAGGCAGTGACGCAGCGGGAAATAACAAGGTGGATGAACTGTGACGTCCAGTCTGTGATCATCATAAGGCTAAACAGCCATCAGTATAAACAAAAAATTACATTTTCAGAAAATCCTACGTTTTTGTTTTTTTCTCCTTCATATAGTTTTCATCAGTTTGATATTACTCTCTATGACTGGCACTATGCATTTATGTCATAAAGATTCATACCAGCTTAAAAAGGTGGATGAACTCTAAATAGAATTATGAATAGAATAGAATAGAATAGAATAGAAGAAAATCATGATTAGAATAGAACCATGACTGCCCATTGGTCACTGCCTGTCCATTCACAGTGTAGACTACACACTGCCTTGATGTAACAGTTGAGTCATAACATAAAGTAATGCAACCTTGACTCAGACTCATGCAACTAAACTACAGTCCCCCACCTCCCACCCAGAAACATTCATGCCATCATACTGTACCTACTGACTTCACACCATCATCCCTCTCTCCGAACATCTCCTGATTCCCATTTGCTCAGAAAAGAAGAATTCTAACCCCTATTCTTCTCTCAAGAAACGTCTGCCGTCTGTCTTCCACCAGGCATTTTTCATGTCTATTCCCCGTGGTCTGACACGGCGTTGGCTCTCTGCAGCAAGTGCCCACTATTTATCACCAGAGAAAAGGCTTGTGAACATTACCGGGACTGCCTCAATGTGAAAGTGCTCTCAATCCACTCAAAGGGAGAGGCACTCTTCATTGAGCTGTGTTCAGAATATTATTACTTCTAGACACACACTTTGCTCAAGGCTCTATTCACTTTACCCATTGTGCAGCTCTGTCAGCCGCTCTTTACAGGCTAGGCATGTGCAATACTGTGAAATGGTTGACATGCACAACTGTGGAAATATGTTGGATTTCTTTATATTGGACATAGGCTACAAATAATCTCCAAAAATGGGAGTGGCCCTGAGTTTGCATGAATGTCAGTCTCACCTCCCTCAACAGCTACTGCACAGTGTTGAGCAAGACTCACTTTCCTGCTGCTACACTGGAGCTTGGAGTTGCTTAGTAACTGTACAAAAACTGTGAATTGTGCTGGGCAGTTCCCAAGAGGGTGTATATGATGCAATTTGTTTGATTACACATTTATTGTGTAATTGATCAATACTTTGTCTATGGGAAGCCCTGAACCTGAACTGATTCTAATGCCACATTTTCAACATTTTCATCAGATGTCACTAAGTATGCATGGATATGTTTTATAATATTATTAGTAATAGTAATAATAATATTTTTTTTATCCTGGATTTCAATGGAGAGTTTGTGTCCCATAATCTAAATTCTGTTTCACAGGCTTTTCCACCAATAAAATTCAGTGGGAAACACTGAAAACTTATAGTCTTTTTGAAATGTTATAATGTTTATAATGGATATATTTGAAGATTGAATATCCACACAAAATATTGACTATTGTAATTAATATTTCTATAGGTATCAGCCTTCAAAAACCCATATCAGTCAAACCCTAAACAATATAATAAAAAAAAGTCGTAGTTTCCTTTTCTCTGTTCTCTTTGGAGAGCTGTTGCTGGTGTGACTTTCTGCCTTGCTCATTCAATTTCTTCCCCATGTGTGTGGTGAGAAAGACTGCAGCGCAGGTGTTGCCATGTCCAACTGAAATGCTATGTCCCCCCCCCCCCCATCAAGTGAGGCTGAGAGAGAGAGAGAAAGAGAGAGAGAGAGGACAGGCTGCGAGAAACATCTCTGCCTTGTCTCAAGGACAGACTGCCGACCTTGAGACAGTCAGTTCCACCTGTGGATAACGGAAAAAAACAAAACAAAAACATCCTCGCTGTTCCACATCAGCAGTTTGGAGGAAAACGATGGCAGTGAGGCAGAAAAAGAGAGGGATGAGCGAAAGACAAACATACAAACCCACATGTACACACCAAGACACAAATACATGCATACAAATGCACACACACTCATATACACACTCCCTCCCTCCCTCCCTCCCTCACTCATTCACTCACTCACTCACTCACTCACTCACTCACTCACTCTCTCACCCCCGCCATCCCTTTCCACAAACAGATACACACATATCTAAGCATCCAAATTATTTGTGTGTGCAGATAGCTGGAGGCTTACTACTAAGCCTTAGTTCAAAGCCATCCTAGATTACCTTGAGGAATAGTGATGATGATGACAGTAGGGGGAACAAACCCTGGGGCCTCATGACTTTAAAGCTCCCCTCATTAAATCTTAAGTTTAGATTCTAAACACTGTTGGCAGAATCAAAAATGGCTCACATGCTATTTCCAGGAGCAACGCAGGATGAAACTAGCTGGAATTCAAGAAAACCTCCTTTTTTGGTTGTAGAGTCAAAAGGGACAGTGAGCTGATGTTGGTCCTCTTTGCTGCTGTCATTGTGTTTTCTACATGGTTCAGTTCGACAGAGTGGAAAGAAAGTGGCTCTCAGAAAAAAAGCCCTATTCTGTGATTGCTAATGCCGTGCGTTTCACCTCGCATAATCTCAAATATCTTGCCGGTGAACTTTAGACCTGCAGAGGTCCGTCAGGGCTGATTTGGTTTCAATGAGCGGTTGTTTGCGAGGCGGCGGACATGACGTTCAGAGGTGTTGGGAATGTCTAGTGCAGCCTGAAGCCTATAGCAGCTTAGGTCACTGGTCTAATCCGTGTGGGAAGGTCTAGGAATGTGGCTGAGAAAAGAAAAAAAAAAAAAAAAAAAGAGTACTGTACACACATATTGGAGATAGATGGGGGACTGAACTCCAACTGTGTGTGTGAGATGTTTGTGTATGTGCATGTGTGTGTTTACGGTATTCATCCCAAATAACTATATTCATCCCATTCGTCACAATGGAAAAATCTGATCTCCCCCGTCTCAGTTTGCTTAACTATTGTCCGCACTGGAACACTGTGT